>NC_079302.1:17461838-18661838 GCF_023638135.1 Falco biarmicus | reverse complement strand
GCGTTGGAATGATGTGTTCTTGTGGGATGTGCTCACCAGTGGTGTGTGAAATCACCTCTGCTCTCCCCCTTCTTCTTCCCCTTCAGTTGCAGCTTTTGGGTTAAACTAGTGGAAGCAAACTAAGCAGCAGGCAGCATGCAGGACCAACCCTGATCCAAGTATGCTCCAATCAATGCTGATAGTGCTAGAAGTGGAAAAAAAACATAGAGAGTTTGAGTGGCTGCTGATGAAAAACAGTGCAGTTATATGGGAAAGCTGAGTGGCAGGACCAAGGCTATTGCAGAAGTGTTCAGTTTCCTCCTGCCTCTTTCCTTGCATGTCTTGCACTTTTTCTTTGGTTGCAGTCATGGAGACACAGCCTGTTGAGAATCTGGAGAGGCAGCATGGACAGTGCTAAGACAGACTGAGCTGCACTATTGGAATATTGGCCCATTTTGTTTCAGCAAGCTGTTGAAGTTGCCTCAATTTGAACAAAAGCTAGTTCCCTTTCTATGTAGCATTTACAGTTTTAAAGTTAACTTTTAAAGCATCAAATGTGAATGAGTATTAATAATGTGTACAAAAAATTCACTGGGGTTCATGTTAGAAAAAGAGTGGACGGAGCTTGCTGCTCTTGTCAGAAAATTCAGGACTGCAAGATAGAAGTACCTGAGGAGGGATATCTTGTCTCCTTAATCCTGGAAAAAGTGCCAGTTCAGATGTCAGTTTATGTCGTAGGAAAAAGAGACATCGGCATGATGGCCTCTTTTCCGCTGTGGGAGGCCTCCCAACAGACACAGGTCTTTTGGGTATATTATTTGGAAGGGTCCAGAAGATGCAATTGCTGATAAGTGTTTAACCATCTTTTATGAAGGCCTGCCTTCTCTGCTCATTCACAAGGATTATTTTAATTGTTTTCATATTAGCGTTCTAATTTTTAGCCCTTAGTGTTTCTAATTATATTTTCTTCTCAATTGCACAAATGCATTGCATTTTCCTCATCACTACAGAGAATTAAAACCTTACTGGTGATTATGTTTTTGAATTGAAGGTGACTTTTGTGGAGTCCCAACACATGTATGAGGCAGGCTACTGTGTATAGGAGCAATGGCATTACAGATGATTCATTTTTAGTGAAGATGTCATTTAACATATAAACTGCAAAATTAAAACTAACCTGATGTTAGTTTTTGAAACATTTCAAAACCCTTGAGACTAGCATGTCAGCCACCTGTTTCCTGTGAAGTTCAAGCCTCTAAACTAAAAAGCTATTCTTTAAAAACAGTGAAGTTGTGCATCATGCCCTGAGGGTCAACAGGAAAGATACCAGCATAAAAAGATTCCACCAGATACTGTGGACTTGCTGAAAGTGGTAGAATATATTCTCAACTAAGTATTTAATGTTTTACCAATCAACTCCCAGAAGTGCAGATGGGAATTAAAAGGCTAATACTTGCACGTCAGGTTGACAGTTAACATTTATATAATTCTAACCGAAAATATGAATTTATAATATTTCAGTACTTAATATGAAAATATTACTTCAGGACTTTCAAAAAACACAAGGGGGAAAAAAGGGAAGGAGAAAAAATATTGCTATCAAGATAATAAAGAGTTTGGCCAGGGAAGAAGAGTGAGAGAGTAGTTTTCTTCCTTTGAAACCTCAATGATTTCAAGAAAAGCTTGCTTTTAAAACTTTTCTGTGTGAAGGAAAGTATGTTGTTATAACTAAACTAGTTTGCTTAAGCTTTTTCTTACATCTTATTTGAGAAATCATTGAGGATTTAGCTACGCCTAAGTGGGTATTTGTGTAAAATCTGTGAAACGTTCAATTGATAAGTTTAATGGTGTTTAGTCATTCAGATTGACCCCCCAAAACAGAAAGCTGTACTTACTTGGGCATATCTTTCTATTTAGAAACACACAAAATATAAATTTTTGATGCTGACTTCTAATGAAAGAAGAATGTTTTGCTTTTTTGTAATCCATACACCTATACATGTGTATGGATTTAAACCAAACACGTCCGTTTCTGTTTGTTAATACCAGATTTCCCAATACAAAATAAATCAGTTTCTAGATTTGAAAATGAAATTTTCATGCATAAGTTAATGCGAAAAAGAAAGTTTATAGGTTTTATAATCATGTTCAATTAAGTAGAATGTTTTGTTCTTTTTCTATGTTAAGACCAAAAGGAAAAGCTGATGCAAGAGAACAAGGACCTGCAGTTATGCTACCTGGAACATAAGAAACAACTAGATGAACTGAAAAATCACGTTAATTGTTTGACCAAGGTGAACTCTTTTTGGTTAGAATATGAGCAAAAAAACCTCATTCTATGTTTTATGCATAGTGCAAATACTTCTTGAAAGCAAAAAATAGAAAAATATAACTGTTTGTTTATTCATGAAATCAAGCAAGATGTCATGTCTAGTGGGAATGCATCTTGTTATTCTGAATGTATTTCTTCGATATTCATTCACATCTAATAACACCTTTTCATTAAATATTTCTGTTTCAGGAAGGTGATATTGATGCGGCAGAACTCAGTGAAGCCCTTCTGCTTATAAAGGTAACTTAGAAAGAATGACCACGTGGGGTGTTGGAACTAGATAATTTTTAAGGTTCCTTCCAACCCAAACCATTCTGTATGTTTATATATTTTGCATTTTTTCTTTTTTCTTTTCTTCTTTTCAACCTTTACTTGACCATTTTATGTTTTCTTCACAATGCATGGAATTTTCAAGGGCTGAATTATTTGTGCATCTTTTAGTAATTAACGTTTTAAGCTTCTATGCTTTTGTCATTTTTCAGTTACTGTGAAGCAGAAGGGAAGACAAAAAATTGCCAGGATGAAATCTAGATTTATGTAGATAATTTGTTATAACATCAAAAGTGAATTAAACCAGGTTTACAAGCATTTTTTTAAAAAAACTTACTTTTTCTCAATTAAGAACAAGATGGCATGATAATGTTTTTTTATAAATTCTGTAATTTATGGGAACATGCTATAAGCATGGAAATTCAAAAATGCAATACGGTGATGCTTAGCAATTCTCTGTGTTTATTAAAGCACAAAGTCCAAAATACCCAGAAAATTTTGGGGTTTTTAATCTTGCACAAATTGCAAATGAAGTGGGGGTGGGGAGAAGGCATCAGTGAAAAAACAGGTTTGCATTGTTTGCACTGTTCCAGTGACTAAGGTTTTATTTTCTTGAGGAAGTGTTTACTGTAAATAGAATAATAAAACCTACCCCAGATGAAATTTAAAAGCCCAGTATTAGTAACACAAACAATGTAGATTTGAAAATAATAATTCAGGTTTTGTACATTTACTGAAGCAGGATTATTAATTATATAAAAAGCAAACATATTAAGGGGTTTCTATTTTCATTGGAGAGGAATGATTGCTTCTGAATATCTCATAAATTTTAATTGGTTCCTGATAATCATGAGATTACATTACTGAATACAATCCTGACACTTACTGGTCTACCTCATTCCTATTTTTTGCATTACCACATGCTCAAAATGTAAAGTTATGCTTACTGTCTTGTTGTTATTCCAGAATTATATCCCAGTGTTACATTTAACCAGGCACAAATACATCCAGATATTTTGCAAAAGTTTTTCTAGTAATTTTTCAAATTTGTTCCAGGTTCAAAAACAGCAGACGAATGGGGACCTTATGTTTTTGGAGAAAGTAGAAGATGATATCAATAAAGATTTAGAACGCTCTATGCAGGAGCTGCAAATAACACATGCAGAAACAGTGCAAGAACTTGAAAAGACAAGGAGTATGTTAATCCTGCAGCACAAAATTAACAAAGATTACCAGGTACAAAACTCTACTTACAGTGGAAAGTAATCTGACAATAACATTTTAACATTTGTAGCACTGGAAATTGTTGTAATTAAGCAACACAAATTCAGCAGCAAAGCCAGTCTGTTTACAGGTAACCTAACATAAGATTTGCTGTTGTTAAAAGTATTGTTTATAAAGCGTGAGATTCAAATGCCTCTAACTTTTAACTCACCCTGATCAGATCCCTCAAGCTGTGCCTTCTTGGGATTATCTCTGAGCTCTTATCAGGTCCTCACAGGAAAAATATTGAGTGTACTTATCAAATAAGCCTCCTTTTCCACAACACTCTGCTTTTACTCTCCTCAGCTGGATTATTACAGATCATATTTTGACTTTTCATTCAATTAGTCTAAATTTAAAATAACAAAATCATTACAGACACTATTAGGAACATTGTACTGAAAGAGTAGCTAGTCTGCTTAATAATGTTTTTTGGTGAAATTCGAACTGACTGCTGTATTGTTGAATAAAAAATTGCTGCTATTTTTGTGTACTTTAAATGTTCTTTCCTCACATCTAACTGTATTTTAATTTGTAGTCAAACGCATGTGCAGCATCAGTGCATACAAGCCTCAAAAGTAATTTTTAAGTGCAAATTTTTTTCAGACTGAATTAGAAGTAGTAACAGAAAAGATGGAAAGTCTACAGAAAGACTATGAGTTAAAACTGCAACAGTATGTCCATCTTCTTGATATTAGAGCTGCACGCATCAGAAAACTAGAAGGTATCTTTAAAACATATTATTCTCTGATTTTCATATTTTATCTCTTGAAAATTATTGTTG
Source organism: Falco biarmicus (assembly GCF_023638135.1). NCBI lineage: Eukaryota > Metazoa > Chordata > Aves > Falconiformes > Falconidae > Falco > Falco biarmicus. The sequence goes on along the minus strand of NC_079302.1, from coordinate 18,657,210 downwards.
TAAATTTGTTCTTCATTTGAAACACTTTTCCATTCCTGAAAGTAGTAGAAAGGTCATTCCTTTCATGGAAAATTATCTGTGTGGTGTTTCGTTGACTTAAATTATGAAGTTATTAATCAAACAAAATTAAAAAAACAGCTTATGCTGCAGCTGTTGCTGAGTAAGAATAAAACTACTATACATAGATAGGTTTGTTTGTTGTTTTTTTTAAAGAAATCATAAATTTATGGTCAGCCTTTTATTCTCCTGTCCTATCATTACATAATGAATTTATGTATTGCTAAAAATCCCAAAGTCATGGTGTCATTTACTGATGGGATATTTCAATATGATGTATTGAAAATGCTGTTTTAATCGCTGCAGTGTGTAAAAGGTGCATAGAAAGCCTGAAATAGAATACCTTACAAACCCCATAACAGTTTTCACGTTTTGTCTCCAAGTTGCATCCCATGTACTAAATGATTACTGTGTGATTATTTGTGTCCTGATTCTGTAAGCATGCATTTTGATTTGATCACCATATACCACCTGTGAAGCCGGGCAATGGGTAAAGGTCTTTGCTGTTAGTTCTGTCCGTTCAAAATATTACAGAGGTTAAAAGTCAGTTGTATTCTTTCTTTCCCTGGCAAATTTAGTTCAACCCTACAAAAAGGTGTATCCTAAGTCTCTGCTACATTTGCACAGTGATAGTTATTTTGATCATTGCATAAGGTTTCTGAATTTTTTCTTGTTAACTCTCTTGTAATCTATTATTGTTAGGGGCCTGTGTCTATTTTTATGTATCTTGAAGCAGCTTTGTTTTGGAGGTATTCTTGAACATTGTCAGTGTGCTAAATGAGCCATAGATGCATGATTCTAAATGTGTGATTGCTTTTTTGGTAATGTGTTTAAGAAAGTAACATTCTTAATATAACTGAAATACTGTTTTTTCCTCTCCATTCATTAAATTATACTTGATTTTTAAAGATGATGATCATATTGTAACTTATTTTATTTTGTTGCAGCCCAACTAAGAGAGATTGTCTACAGTACAAAACCACATAAATCCAGACCAGAAAAACTGCCAGATGGTCCAATGGATGAATTTGATGAAACTGTACACTTAGAAAGAGGAGAGAACCTTTTTGAAATTCATATCAGCAAAGTGACCTTCTCTTCTGGAGCTATACAAGCTTTTGGTGACCATAACCTTGCAACTTTTTGTACTTATGCATTCTATGACTTCGAACTTCAGATAACCCCAGTAGTTTACGGGTGTACCCCATCATATGACTTCACTTCTCAGTATCTTGTGCAGGCTGATGACTGCTTCTTCCACTATATACAGCAAAACAATATCACACTTGAGGTTCATCGTGCATATGGCATAGATTATGAAACAGTTGCTACATGTCAACTGAAGTTGCATGAAATCTTGGAAAAGAATGGGAAGATCTACAGCACAGCAAATTTAATTGGTAATTAACATACAAAAAAGTATTCTATTTGTGGTGTTGTGACAATTAAGTAATGGGTATTTGGCCAACAATGAATGTATGCATTAATATTTAAAAAGAGGGGGGAAAAAAGGTTTACACAACATGCTGTTTCCTATTGCATGGGTCTTCATATAATAGTCATAGGGCATCAAAAGTGTAAATAATGATTACAGTTAATGATACTTTATATAGTAGCATAATGTGTGGGAGGAGTTTGTTTAGGTTTTGTGCATTTCTTTCCTTTAAATTTTGGTTTAAAATAATTTTAAGATAACTTGGAAAAGCCTTTTCTAAGAAGCACTCGATATTCTGTGCTTCTTACTGCTTCTTTAAGAAGCATTTTGTCAGATCAGTATATTCAGAGACCTCTAACTGCCCGCTTTTGTCAAAAATCTGGTTTAATAAGTATTATAAAGTGGTATTTTTGCCAGTAATTTAAACTGCATACCACTTTGTGGGACACTTCCAACTGTTGACATACAAAAATGTCCTAAGCTTTATTTGCCTTAGAGAGATTAAAATAAAGAATTTGACTTGACTCCATAGCTTGGACGCTCAATTTTGCAGAGTACAACATGAAAAAATGGTCATGTTTCTGTTTCGGGTCATACATGTAGAGCCAGAGGAGTTGTTTCTGTTTCTAACATGAGCTACATATCTCATGTAATAAACATTGTCATACGGCATAGTCACAAGATAACTTAACTTTAATTTGTGGCATTTCCCTGCTTTTGACGTAAGTACTTTGAGTAAGAAAATTAATGCAATCCCATATGTATTTATTCCTTAGGAATCAAAAGAAACACACAAAATTATGGTACCTTAGAATACTGGATCAGGTTACGAGTTCCTATGGATCAAGCTATTAGTCTCTACAAGGAAAAGTCAAAGGCTCTGGGGTATATGACACCCAGTTTTAGAGAACATGAACAACCATTCCAGGTATGTTTGGGTTTGTACTTCATAGTTTTGATAGAGTAAAATGTTCAAAGTTACTTTCTGGTTCAAATGGTTTACTTCAAGTCTTGATATGTTTAAGGTTAACAAAGAACCAGTTGAATTACTGCTTTCCTGAAGAAACAAAGTCTTAATCTTCAGTCACTTATTTTTACTGAAACTAATATTTGTTAGAATATTTGAAATGAATATATTTACGTTCCTTAACCTGTGAGTGCCAGATTTTGTTAACATTTTGTTCTATTACAGTATTCACAAATGTTAAACCAACTGGGTGTCAGATCAGTAGAACAGGTGAAGTGGTTGCTCAGAAAAGTCTCAAAATTTGTTAATATTTGAGTAATACAAGATTGAGATATTTCACATTTTCTTTCTTCTTTTTAGCTGGATAAATAAGATAATTTTGCTAATGTAATGCAGTGAATAATCACATTTAAATAAGGGTCACAGAAAAAGGAGGGACTTTCAAATGTCTTTAACAATTGTTTAAGAAATAAAAACAATCAGGTTGAAATGTATAAATAATATAAATATAAAAATAAATACTTTGGAGTTGCTAATGAGCAATTTCTTTAATCTGTAGCTGTTTAAATTACTGTAAGTCTGGAGTAACTTTAATGTTTTATTTTGTTCCATAATGTAAATTTCATATTATAATTGAATCTCAATGGATTCCAAGATGTAATCTGAGAAGTATGTTTACTGTATGAATTCTATTAAAGGCCAGCATAGGCATTTTCAGAGTAACTTCATGTTTGATAACATTGTCACATTTGCTTTAAATCTGATTTTTAAAATAAGCAAAGATATTTTTAACTAAGTCATGAAATCTGGCCGTTGTTAAATGCCATAATATGTTATTTAGTTTTCTCTATTTTTGATTATATTATTTCTAGCTGTGTTAGCAATCTAAATACAGTTGAAAGGTAAGGCATGTGGAAGAGAGCATTTTGTTGTAATTATTGTAAAATTGCAAATTCAAACATGGCAACCAAAACATACTGATTATGCAGGACAAAATAAAATAGAAAAAAATGGCAGAAATGAAGAACAGCTTCTACAGAGTGTTTGAAACACTGCAGTTTTCAGAAATGTTTGATAGCAAAAACTGAAAGTCATATAGCTAATAGCAGATGGTTACATTATGTTAAGGCTTCTGTCAATCTGCATCTGCAAAAGTAGCTTCAGTTGTGCATTCCAAATTTTAAGTTTTCACTAGTTAAACATACATATAAAATTTTCAGTCCTGTATAGTGGCAGAAATAACGGAAACATGAACTGCACATAAACTGCTGTAAATTATTTTTTTTCTAGTTCTGTGTGTAGCCAGAAATAGTAGCCTTGAAGTTGAAAACTGTCATGTTTGGTTTTCTCATTAACTATTTTAGTGTGGGTTATTTAATCAAAATATGTTAACATTTTATCACACAAAATCAAATTGATACATGTTTCCCCATATACCAGAAGACAGAACTCTGACTTTGACAAGCAAGATAATTATATACAATTCATGAAAATAGCTGTGACATATTACAGTAAAGGAGAGCCTTTTGAGATCAATATAGATGGGGATTATTCATTTAAGAGTCATGTTATTTGTTTTCTTCTTTAATTTTATTAAATTGAGTTTCCCGGTTTGCCAGCTATGGGTTTCACAGTATCTACAAGCCGTGCTGATAGGTAATTCAAAAATATGTGTGATATCATTGATCTCTTCGGTTTACTTCATGCATTTATTATTTCTCTTCACATGCAAATTTCTAATTTTTGCAAATGATCTAAGTAAAAGTTTTGGAGGAAGGAAAAAAAAAATCAGAGGCATCTGCAGTGCAATTTTAATTACTAAAAAGTACATATATAAAGGGAATACAGTTATAAAAATTTCTTGACACATAATAGCTGTCAAGATGAGAATCCTTAGTGGCACTAGATATGAATCACTCTTAAAACTGTGATCTTCACTGCTTTGTAGATAATCAAATGACAAGTAGATCATAAAACTTTAGAAGAATAAAGCAAACGATCACAGATCTGAAAGGATTAACCTCTTATTTCCTTATACCAACAACCCAAGAGAGATGTCATTGAATTTATAGAGCAAGTAATATTTTGACATACAAATTTAAACAGTAGTTTGAGTGTCATTGAAATAATCAGTTATTTGTTCTATTTATATAGGTCTTAGAGTTCACCAGCATAAGAATTCTAATGTTTTTAATTTAACTTCTTTTTCATTTAAAGGAACAGATACTCAGAACTGCCCAAGTCAGCACTTCAACAGATGGCAATTTAAATGAACTCCACATTACAATAAAATGTTGTAACAATCTACCATCCCGAAAAAAACATCTTCAGCCAAGTCCTTATGTTATCTACAAGTTCTTTGATTTTGCAGACCATGATACTCCCATCATTCCTAGCAAGAACAACCCACAAATAGATGACCATATGTGTTTCAAAGTGCCAATGAATGCAGATTTAGACCGATACCTAAAATCAGAATACTTAACCTTTTATGTATTTGATGATGGTGAAACGGAAGAAGGTGCTTATGTAGGGAAAGCCAGTGTGCCTCTTATTTCTTTAGCACATGACAAATCTATCTCAGGTAAGAATTAGACCTCTTTAAACTTAACAAAATCTTAACTTCCTGTTTTGTATCTTTTTTAATATCTTTAAGAACCAAACTAAAGAAGGGCTCTTCAGAGGGATCTGGACGGGCTGGATTGATGGGCTGAGGCCAATTGTATGAGATGGAACAGGGCAAAGTTGCCAGGTCACAACAGCCCCATACAACACTACAGGCTTGGGAGAGAGTGGCTGGAAAGCTGTCGAGTGGAAAAGGACCTGGGGGCTCAACATGAGCCAGCAGTGTGGCCGAGTGGCCAAGAAGGCTGACAGCATCCTCTCTTGTGTCCGAAACTGTGGCCAGCGGGACAAGGGAAGTGATTGTCCCCCTGCACTCGGCACTAGGGAGGCCGCAGCTCAAACCCTGGGTTCAGTTTTGGGCCCCTCACTACCAGAAGCACACTGGAGTGCATCCAAAGAACAGCAATGAAGCTGGTGAAGGATCTAGAGCACAAGTCTTATGAGGAGCAGCTGAGGGAGCTGGAGTAGTTCAGTCTGGAGAAAAGGAGGTTCTGAGGAGACCTTATTGCTCTCTACAACTTCCTGAAAGGGGGTTGTAGCGAGATGGATGTCGGTTTCTTCCCCCAAGTAACAAGTGATAGGATGAGAGGAAATGGCCTCAAGTTGTGCCAGGGGAGATTTAGATTGGGTATTAGGAAAAATTTCTTCACTGAAAGGATGGTCAGGCATTGGAACAGGCTGCCCAGGGAGGTGGTTGTGTCACCATCCCTGGAAGTGTTTAAAGGATGTGTAGATGTGGCACTTAGGGTTTTAGAATCAGAATAATTTGCATTGGGAAAGACCTTTAAGATCGTTGAGTCCAACCGCTACCCCAACAATGCCAAGTTGACCACTACCCCGTGTCCCTATGTCATTCATCTGCCGTTCTTGTCTGACATAATTTTAAAGTGAAATCCTGGAAAGAAATTTTGTGTCTCAGTGTTATTTAAGCCATAGCCAGTGAAAACTCTGTGTCAGAGTTTTGAAACTGGTGAATGATTTATTTTTTTAAATATAAGTATTAAACTTTAAATATTACAGAAAGAAAAGACCTGAGGGAGAGAAAAAGTTTTGAATATATCTTTTCTTTAATAAGATAGTACTAATAGAATGTTCCAGCATTATTGCATTTTAACTCAATTTTTAAGGTGGTCCTTGGTTTTGTGTCTGTTGGCTGCCCTCCTTTTGCGGTGCGCCTCTGGTTCTGTCTTTTCCACAGCCTCCCATGAGGTGGCAATAAGATCCCCTCAGCCTCGTCTCCTGAAGTTTCTTTCTTTCACTTCTTTCAGCCTCTTCCTTGTTATGTACCTCCAATGCTCTGAAGCTCTTTGTGGCCCTCCACTGGACCTGCTCCAGAATGTCAATGTCTGTCTTGTCCTGGAGAGGCCAAAACTGGGCACAGTATTTCAGATGCCATCCGATAGCTGTCGAACAGAGAAAGTATGAAACTTCCCTGGACCTGCTTGACTGCAGGCTGGGTGCAGTTGGCATTCTTTGCTGCAAAGATGTAGTATGGCTGGCTTATGTTATTTAACAGGAACAGCTCTTTTTCTGCGAGGCTGCTTGTGGCCAGTCAACCCCCAGCCTGGACTGCTACTCGAGGCTATTCCTGGGCCAGTGCAGGACTGCAAGTGCTTTTGTTGAGCTTCACAAGGTTTCCCTCAGCCTATTTTTCTACTGTGTGAATATCAGCCCTGCCTTCAGTGCATCAACTGCTCCCTGCACGTTGATACCAGTTATGAATTTAATATGGTGGTTTTAATATAAAAGTGCCTTACTGATTATTTATTGTCAACTATTTGAACATTTCAACATTTATGAAAATTTAAAAATATGATTCAATAATTATTCCATGTAAAAGGATAATAGAACTAGAATGGGTAATAGAAAATTTGCAAGTTAATTTAGCATGTTTCTTCTTCAGTAAAGATTTAGCAACTCACAGATTTGTAAAACTCTTATATTTAACAGAAGTTTAGTATTAGTAAAACATGTAAATGTTTTAGTTAGTTCTTTTGAAAGATGTCATAGGAATTAGTTACCTGGTATTGAATTAGCTGAGAAACCTGCAGGACATCTCAAATGAACACAGTAATCCAATCTCTTTTACATCCTGTGTTTTTGAATGTCCACGGTGTTATAGTGGATACAGCTGGATCTACAGAACACAATATTTTGAACTTACTAGCTTCTGAAGTGAAGGCTATTTACTTAATTTCTGAATCCCATTCAGTTTTGCATTGCATTTTCTTGTATATGTATAAATAAGATAATCCGACAAGATTTGCATTTTGCTTTCAGGTACTTTTGAACTAACAGATTCTGAAAGACGTGCTGCTGGCACCATCACAGTTGAATTAAAATGGAAATTTGTCTACCTACCACCAAGTGGATTGACACAGGCTGCAGACTTAACAAATTACATTCAAGATGAGGAATCAATAGCAACTAAATTGGTAGTAGAGGAAAAAATGAAAACTCCATCTCTTTCTCCTTCTCTTACTTCATCAGTGATAGTAAGTAATTTAACAAACACAAAGAAATGAAAAGATGTTCTGTAGAGTTTTATACCTGCTTGTGTCTGAATTCCAAAAGGTATCTCCATTTGGGGGCAGAGGGTGTTTCTCATTCAAACAACATCTACATCATCTTGCCTGTTTAGAATTGAGTTTAGTGCAGTTAGATTTGGCTTTGAGAAAACTTAGGCTCCCTCAAAATTTCTATAAAACAAGATGGTTAGAATATGGCAATACATGTCCTTCAACTAATTTATTTTATTACAGAAACCAATACCCAAACCAAGGCAACATGCAGCCAAGGCAGACAAGAAGGTGACTTTTCTGGATCCTTGTACAATACAGACAGCCGTAAGTTTTAAGAATTTTGCTCGTGCTTGTTGAAGCAAGAAAGGCTACTTATGTCTCAGTATGGACAATTTGTTGAACTAATAATTGAGAACATTCAAAGATTTCCCAGGCAGTGAATGATAGCATAGTACTGCATATATGTGGGGGAACCAATACAAGGATATTTGTGTGACTCCTTCAGGATTGCTTGCTATCCTCACTAGTTTACAACCTTCAACTTTCATAGACTTAGGGCACATTCTAACAGGACCAGTTAACTGTCTCTGCACTGTGTTTCTCAGCGTTCTTGGTTATTAATTAAAGCATCTTTGTACAGTGTACCTCTTGTGCATACATATAAATGGCTCTACAGAAATCAGCTTGATCCAAACAGATCCTGAGTGTTGTGCCAATGAGATACGTAATTCAACACATTTCAGAGTCACCGAGTCACCTCTGAAACAAGGTTTATCAGCTGAGACTACATACACTGTGAGCAAAGTTGTACTTCTGAGCCTGGGATGCATTATCATGTGTACATCCTTCCAGACTCTAGGAGAGTCTTCATAGAACAAACTCAAACATATCTGCTGTATGGTGTAAATTTTCATTTGACCTTAAGTATCTGCCTTCAGAGAACTAAGAATAGTCTGTATTTACTCTTAATTAAATCCAGTAAGTTAAGGTAGATTCATTAACAGCTAACTATAAAAGATTATGAGTATTATTGTTAGTTAATAATATAAGTTGCATTAATTAATTAAAAACTAGTTGTGATCATTTTTTTTCCATTTGTAAATGCCTTGATTGGATTTATTTCCTGAAATGTTAACATCAGTTTTCCGTTCACAGGTGGTCTTGCTATTGTTTAGTTTACCCTCACTAGAACTTTATTATGAGCCATACAGTATAGACTGGAAATAAGAATTAAGTCAGTCACTTCTATTTATTAACTTAAAAAAACCCTAATAAGAAACAAAACAAAACCAAAAAAAACACAAAATGAAAACCCACCAGGTTGAATGTTGGTGAAATCAAATCCTTTGAGAGCTTAGATAGGGAAAATGAATAGTTTCACTCACCCAAACCATTTGTAAGCCTCTTAAGTAGAAGCGATAGCAGAAGATAGAAGCAGGAATGCTAATGCAGGGAAGCAAAGGAGGACATAATTACCTCTCCAAATGCTTCTCCACCAGTAAAATTTTACCGACTTTTGTGTGTCAAATATCTACCATATATTAAAGGCTTTCCTTCATTTTACCCATAACTTAGGGCTCTGATGTTGAAAATAACATGGGACTTGCACAGAAGGTGAAGGCTTCAAGATTTGCAGAGGTATGAGTTTATTCGGGTTTTGTGGTTTTATATGACATTGCATTTGCATTCCATGTGTATGTTACTTCTTCAGAGTCACGCATCAAAAATCAAACTACAGTAAAGTAAGATCTCAGACTTCTCTGAAGTACAAGAAAAAGTAATTCCTTGTGATGACCATCTTTTTTTGGCCATAAGAAAGGGAGGAATATCTCTACTTACTTCTATGTTTGAATGAAGTTCATTTTGTGTTCCCCCTAAAAATTACCATTATATAGTGGGGGCAAATGAAGAAGAAATGGAGTAACTATAGAATATTACTAAATATGTAACATTCCAAGGAGAAGAAAAGCGTTAAATATTGTAACTTGTAATGGTCCAATTGGTTGTGAAAGTAAGTTGTGGCAGATTGGCAAACTGTAGTTTCTAGTAGTGTAACAACATTTAATCACTGGCTTTTATTTTCCTTTCACTGTTCTACTTTAAAGAGAAGTTAAGTCTCCCACCAGATCATGTGGTCAAGTAGAACAATCAAAAAGTATTCTCAGTCTGAAAACTTTATCCACAAAATGCAACTCTGTCACTGAAGGGAATGAAAAAGAACAGCCAAACGTTGCCTAAAACACAGTAATTATAACACATCATCTACGCCAAGGAGGAGCATAAGAAGTATAAAGACAGTTTTCTACCACTTGAAAACTACAAGAACTTTTATTTTTAGAATAAGACACTGAAGTGTTTGTTAACATTGTTTTGCAGTGTGTGGCTCCAAATGTGTTAGAATAGAAATAACTCTTCAGGTCCAGTTTTGGCAAACCTATTCTGTGGACAGCTGAAAGTTTTATCATGGAAAGAATCTTATGGATTCCGAGGGTGGGAGGTGAGGCATCAGTGTCTCTGTAGAAAATTCAGTCCTAGAGGAGAATTGTTGGATAATAAATAATGCATAGGTCTCCAGCAAATTTCCATGGAAGATGCCATGTCTTTAATGTTATATTCATTGATGAGGTTTTATTCTATGTAATTGTACTCAAAGAGGAAGAAGGGAATAACATTACTTCAAGGTAAGTTATGCACTAAAGATATTTTACCTTAGGTAACATGTTTGTATTTTGTAGCAAAACAGAGTCTTTTTTATATGATTTTAGTTTGCTTTTGAAAGAGAAAATCTTGTATAATTTCTTATAAAATTGCCAACTGAGTAAGGTGGTGGTGGTGGGGTTTGTGGTTTTGTTTGGATTCATTTTGAAACTGAGTCTTGTAGAACGGAAAGAGCTGAAATATAAATGAATCTGGAAATCTCACAGGCTGTATATATGTTGACAGGTACCAAATGATTATAATAGTTACATTTTCACAAATATACATCGTTAGAGAATTGTCTTTTTACTGTACCAATTATTTGTTACCGCAGTTGACAACTTATTATTGTTTCCTGCACTGCATAAACAATGTAATTGTTTAAAGGCTATGTATAATGAATGTGAGCCATAACTCTTCAAGTTTTGAAATTCAGTAAGTTTTACTATTCAAGGAGTGTTATAAAGACTGTATGTTTATCTATTTTTATATAGCATGTGGTACGTGAATTTAAACAAGAAAGGCTAGCAGATGATAAGGTGAAGGAGGTGGCAGAAGAAATTCAACAGGAAAAAGACCTCTCACATCCATCGGAAGGACAGTTGACTGACCAAAGCTCAGTTACTTCTGGAGATGAGACAAAAATAACTGAAGAATTGGAATCAGAAGGTAGAATTCATTTTTATGAATAAGCACCTGTATTTTCTTAATAAAACTATGTCTCTTTACACTTCCTTAAGTGCTTCTTACTAGCAGTGGGAGCTGCCTCATTACGAGAAGCTTCATGACAGGAATGATATTCTGGTGTACTTTATAGCTGAAGCTGGGTGGTGGGTATGGTGGTGTTATTTTCTTCCCAAATGGAAACTGTATTGTAATTGAATGCAAAAATCCGGTATCTGACCTAGATTCATAAAATATTAAAGGAAACCTGGCTTCTATTTTAAATGTCTTTATATTCTCCCTTAGAACTGTGCTGTTCTAAAGACTATTTTAATGAATATGCTCCTTTTGTCTGCAGATAACAGCCAATGCTGATATCGGAAATCCTTTCAGACAGTGAGAGGGGTAGTACGTCTTATCACATCTGTGACATAAAGTTGTTAGAGGCAGATTTATTTAAAGATTGTAAAAGCTGGGTCATCCAGTTCCACCTCTGAGCTTAAAACTGTTTATCATTGAAATAAACTAAGTCCACATTACCAAGTTTAAAGTAAAAGTAGAAGCAAGATGCTAAAATTTTATGTTCAGTTGTTTGCAGCTTCTGCATAAGAATTCATTAGAAAAATTGGAAAAGCGTGATGCTGAATCCCTGTTGCTGTTGTAATTTGCTCCAGAGAAAAAAAGACCTGAACACTTTAGAAAATAATCCCCCTGCATACAGAACTACTTTTTTTTTTTTTTTTTTAAATAAAAAAAGAAAAATTAGTACATTCTGCTTTACATGTGCATGGTGTTAAATGTAGTCAGAGGAAATCCACAAATTCAGGCCATATTCTTATATAAAGCTAACTTGTTCATGCTTCGGTTCATCACAGGACTTAAATAGTTTTACTCATCCACTTTCATCTGGGAAACATTACAAATTTTTTTAGCAAATCAGAAAAAAATGGAGTTTAGATGACTTGATTTGCCACTGTTAATCTTCTGCAAGGAAGAGAAGATTTACTTGGCATTTTGACTTTATTTATTAGAAAAGCAAATATATTGCTATCAGGTTTCTAAGCAAGTCTCAGATGGACTACAAATACAAGGGGTATTTAACTGCACTGATTGGTTTTAATTATTTTGTTTCAGATCAAGGTGATAGACAAGAGGATGATGCCATTGAATCAGTAACAACTGACAGCGATGACTGTATTGTTTCAAGTCCAATATCCAAGGATGTTAAACAGGTGAGTCGTAGTATATATGGCAATTATTTGGTAAGTCTAAGAAAAATATTTTCAGCCTAATGTTCTCTAAGACTAGCTTTGCTATATGTAGCAGATTCTAAGGCATCTTCAATGAATATATATTTTCCCATTTCCTGTTCAAAAAGACACCTTTTCACAGAAAAAAAACAATTCACCTGACTGTATTGTGCATCTGATTTATAGGCGTTTTTTTTAAATGGGGAAATTTGTTGTCATCTTTTCCATTATTGGCATACACACTTACAAGTAGACATTTCTAATCAGTTTCAATCTGAACTAAAATTTCAGTCCTGCACAGAATCTCCCAAACAAAAGTTACCTAAAATAATGTGAATGTCTGAAGAACTTAAGTCTTGTTGTTCAGTCCTACCTGTTGCCTTTATGTGGGAAAATGTGCTTTTCTGCCTCTTCCAGTGCTTTCTGAGAAGGTGGAGGATAATTTCACTTGTAAGGCTTGTAGTAAATCTACAATGCTTAGCTACCCACTGTGTTTATCCCAGTATGTTGACTTGATTGAATGTTGTTGAAATGGCAATTGTGTTAGCTTGAGGCTGTTAAAAACACGCAAATCATGCATAGATTTTCTAGTTCATTCACAGATTTGTTTTTGTTCCCGACTTCCCAACTGTTTTAGAACTGAACGTCCGTTTTCAATAAAGCTTGTACTTATACGGTATCCAATCAGTTCAGTTTACTACTTCTTCTATTATTATTTGTGGGCATTTACAGTAATGATAATCTCTTGACTTGTTCTTAAAACTAGCCATTAATGAACATAAAGTCATACATACAAAATAACATAGCATAATACAAATTCTGAAAATTTACTTTGAACAGTATTTCAATACTATAGTTCTCTAAAAAAAAAAAAGAATTCATACTCTTAGATGTAACATTGATTGAACAATCTTAAAAAATATAAAGCTATCAGTTAAAATTGATAATAATATTTGTAACAGTTAATACCTCTCTGGTTTTTCTTAGCCTTCTTTTAAAGAACCAGAGGTGTACTCTTATATCCTGTCGGTCTTAACTTTTTTTAATGTTCTGAAATGTAATAACCTAGAAGTAGTTTGAGGATTGTTTTTTTTATTTTTTACCCTTTTTTTCAAGACTGTGACATATTACAAAGTAACTAGCAACAAGAAGCAATGCTTCATATGAGAAATATTGCTCCTTTTTTTTTTTTTTTCTAAAGCTGTAGAAGGGATTTATAAATGCTATCACCTAAATGCTAGAGAAGGGTACAAAAGGTACTTATGAATACAAAATTACATTGTTTGTGTAAAATGGTAAAAACTCTTCACCTGTAATTTTCAGAACTAAAATGACTGCTACTATCACCATTAAGTCAAACTATAGTATGGTTGGTCTATAAATTTCTAGTCATCCTGTATTTTATTTTATCAAAATTATTTAAGAACAATTCTGAGAGGATTTTGAGTGTAGATTAATTTCAGGTACAGTCATTTCTACCTCTCTATTGATCTGTTCCTCTGATAACAAAGTGCATGTTCAGGAAGAGTAGATAAGACAACAAAAGCTATAAACTGTTAAGGCAACATGTTTGATACAAATTGGATTTTAAAAATAAGCATTGGTGTATTTGAAATCTTGGGTTAATTATAGAATAGAGCATGTAAAAATTGCGATTGAATTTTTTATTTTTTAAGATTAAAAATCAGAGTCTTTTATCTTTCAAGATAAATATCCTGCTGGTAATCAAACACTGTAAATAAGACCTGTGATGTTTAGAGATTGTTATGCTAATTATCCTATAAAACTGAGTTGTGTGCCAAACTGTTTAAGCCATTTAAGATCGTACTGTTCCTTTTTTGCATGTTGCAAATTAGACAGTTCATGGTTATTTCTTAGATATGTTGATCATAAAGGGTATCTAACAGATTTTCCAGTACTTAGCTGTACCACTTGCTTCTTTCTCTTTTATTCTTGTCTGTGATGTATAATTAATCATAGATTACTTCATTTTGTTTCATTTCATTTACAACATTTATGAGCTTCACTTTGTCGGTATGAAATGCTTGTCCCCTTCTTTCCTTTCCAAAGTGGCGTAATTAGTGTTAGCATCTTTTTTAACAGGCTACATAAAGTTTAGTGGCTGGATTAAATCAAGTCATTAACATAATGTGCTATACAATTTGCCCCTATCTCTTTTCGTTTCCAGTACATCAAAGTGCCACAGAGTGCCAGTGTAATTGGGCCTTGCTAGCTTGTCAGGTTCAGTCAGGCTGATGGCTGCTGCTTTTACTAAAAAGCTTCCAGGCATGATAATTAATAGAGAAAAGAAGTCTGAGAAATGTAAAAGTTTGGACAGTTCTCTATGAATATTTCATACATTTGAATAATCAGAAGTTAACATTATCAATTTGATGTATAATACATTGATTAAAAGCCTTGTTTCAGATCCTCAAAATAGACATCAAAACTGGGAATTTGCATTTTCTTTGGCATGGTCTTTATATTTTAAAAAAATATATTAAAAAAAAAAAATCTTTTCTCTTCCATCTCCTCCTCCCTTTCACCCCCATGTCTACACTGTATCCTTACAGGAGATAATATAGCATTCAATTATCACAATAAAATTTACTGCTGTCAGCTTCCAAGTTGTCTTAAAATGGGCCCATAAGGCAATTACTGGCAAAAAGAATTTATTTGGTGGTGGTCCCATTTTTTCTATAGGTGTGCTTACATCTTTCTTTTTTGTTGCAGATATTGTGAGTGCGTTATCTTGTGCTAATAGTAGTTTATTGAAAACTGTCATTATCAGTTCTTGTAAATTAAGATCTCTGAGTCTAAATAATTTTGACATGAAAATCTCTTATTAATTAAAAAACAATATCAATCACTTGGGCTTCTGCTGGTCAATGAAATGTGTTTGTGCAAAGGTGGGAAGATGTAAAGCATAAAGCTTATTTATAGCAAAACAATAAAGACTTTTCCTTTTATTATGCCTTTTCTGTACAAATACTTTAATAGTGCATTTTCTCCTAGGAGATATTGCATTCATTGAAAAAAAAGAAAATTACTTGGACATTGTATTGCAATTTTCAGTTTTGACTGTCTCGATTTGTCTTTACCGTTATTTTCTGCAGGACTTGAGTACCTTTGGTGTAATTCAGGGAGATTTCTGCTCAATGCTTTTCTTAAACTGGCTTGTTCTGTGAATATCTACTCTAAATTTAGACAACTAAAATTTTAAAGTTTTAGTATTGCCTTGCGTTGCTGAGTTGGCTTGATTCTACTGTGCCAGAATTACTAATCCTTTGTATTCTCTTAGTGTTGCCTAGATCTAACCTTATGTTGCTTTGTGTTTTTCTTCTATAAGAAATTGGGGAAGTGCTGCACCAGCGTATTTAATAAAACAAGAAATAAAATTCATGAAACAGAACTATCTTACAAGAGTAAGATAAAAGTAACATTAAAGCTTTATAGTCAGTATTTTCAAAGACTACTGATGGGTCTAAGATTAAAAAGGAACATTTGACATTCTCCATCTTTAAGGTGATTGTTTGCTATTGTGGTCACTACTAGACGGGCACCAAAGTAAAAGAGAGGAAGTTTGAAAAAATCCCGGGAAGACCTAAGTTGTCTTTTGCCCCTGATAAAGTTTGAGATGACAGTAGTTTGAATAGGCCGTACGCTGAAATGATGGATTTACAACTTCTAGTGCTTATCAGATATGCTTTGAAATAATAAGCAGGAGCATGTACTGCAAGTCATTCTTCCTGATGAAAGAACTGAAAGAAGAGGGAGACCCCAAACACCAGCTTTTAAAATTATTCAAAACAATAGAATCTTAAGTCATTAGGTAACCCATTAATTTTTAGGTAACACCTAAAACTAGTTAGGATATTAAATTACATAGAAAGTAAGATTTAACGCTAAGTGCGTAAGCCCACAGGAAAAACATTAACAGGAGCCATTCTTAACGGAGCTGGTAATATTTTTTTGTGGTTGTGAATATGAATGCCCCTCAGTTGCTTGCTTGAGAGGCTGTATTTATCAGAGCTCATTGACATCTAAGTAAGTTATGGTGACTTCACAAGTAGAAAGGAGCATTTTTCTAACTGGAGGTCTAAAAAAGCAAAGGTTGGGATTTGAAACTGAATTTGAGTTTTGATTAGCTGTGATATATATCACCAAGCATAGTTTTTTTCACACTGTGGTTAATATGAGAGAAAATCGGATTCTCATTTTTGACATTTTTGCATGTCTATATTATCCCCACATAAAACTATCTGGGGGGCAGGGGATGGGGGTGGACATACAGTATCAAATTTTAAGTATTAAAGCTCTAAATGAAAAGAACAGCTGTATTAAAAATGTGCAATTTGATAGATTTTTTTTTTTCGCTACAGATGCACGTTTAACAAATGAAAATGCTATACTGATACTTCTGCTATACAAAGAGGTTTTTTCTAAATGGATTAACTTTCAAATACAGCTTTTTAAGAATTTATTTTTAATCAAACTAGAAGTCTATTATCTACATATAAAAAAATGCACAGGTATTTACAAAACCAGAAATCCTATTATATTTGTCTTTGTATAGTTTTTGACATAATACTGCTACTTATTTCATCTTACTTCTTCAACTTAAATGTTGACATGTACGAGCATACGGAAAATGTAGACAGAAAGACCTATTTTTTATCGAGAAATTTTGTAGTTCATGCTTATTTACTTAAGGATCATGCTTCCTCTTGAAATGAAAGGTAATTATGGAGCATTTGAATTACTTAATTGTGTGACTGGTTGGTACTGATGTAGCTAACTGGCTTTGAATTTTGATAAAGTTGGTATTTTTTTTATTTTATCTGGTGATATAATCAATGGAGAGTGTTTAAACACTAAAAAAAAAAAAAAAAAAAAAAAAAAAGAAGAAAATTAACTGTCCTCTTTGAGATAATCTGTAATAGAGAGTATAGCGTATATCAGGACCGTAACAATATGTAGCCTTCCCCACTCCTTGGGGAGAAAATGAAACTTAAAGTTAAGGAAGGTTGTATCTCACCAGTCAGATAGCTCCAGCTCTATCTTTATTCATCCCTAGAAACATTTCATCTTTAAAAGCTGTTAGTTGGGGCAGTGCCACAGGCAAGTTGTGAAACCAAATCTTTAAAAAAATTCAACTTCAGGAGAAACACTGAACAATTTTATGTTTATTCTTCCAAAAGGGTGGGGGAGGCAAGCCATTTAAGGGGAAGAAAGTGTAGTATTCAAGTTATCAAAAGCTGTATTATGAGCAAAGTGCAAATGTGACTAAGTTCAGATGTATGGTCACCATGGTGGTGGTTGGAAAGCTTCACATCCCTTAGGAACTTAGCATAAAACACCAAACATTTTATGAAATACTGAATTAGAAATGATCTTTTCTGTAAAAAAAACCCACAAAAGCAATGCATTGATGGGCATGTTTCAGATGACCATAGAATTGCATAGTAGAGATTTGCATAGAGGAGGCAATAACTAATCATTGAATTGTCTCAAGCTGTAGCACGTAATTGATGCTTTTGAAGATACTAAAGATGAATTCATGCTCTGAAAAAGATGAATTTGGACTCTGTGCTAGATAAAATGGCAGCAACCAGAGACGTACTCGTGTCTTTAGTGTATTCTAAATTGCAGACAGAGCTGAAGGGATTGCATCAAACCTTATGACAGTGCAAACCTAGTGCCATTGTGTTGTCCTCCTAGCACGTGACAAAACCAGCAATGCTGGGGCAAGATTGTATGTGTCTTTCTGTCCTTCACAATAAATCCAGCTCCAAAAGAGCTATTGAATAAGGAGAGAACACTTTGCCCCAGGTCTTAGGGAGAGTCTGAAGCCTGTGCGCTTTTGCAAGTCACATCCATTTGAAGAAGAACCAGGAAGCATTTCCATATCTCCCTTTCTATACTCATGTCTACACCGTTGTGAGGAATATCTCAAAACAGATGTTGTTCCTAACCTGAAAAGTCAGTGTATACACTTAAGGACTAGAATATTTTTTTATAATATGTATTTTTCTCTGTATGTGTAAGATGATAACCCATTAATCATAGTTACTTAATGAGTAATGTTTGTTAACACTCTGCAGTTAAATTAGATTGACATTGAAGTGATAGCATTCCTTTGCAGCTCTGTTCTGACATTGTTAATAGGATGATGACAGGAATTTGGCACTTGCTAGAGGAAGAGGATGATTTTTTCATTCAATAAATATTTGCCAATCGAGTAATATTGATAGTGTTTGAAGTATTGATAGCAAAGCAAATGGGTGATTACTTGAGCTCATTCAACAATAGCTCATAGTTTATCTGACGGGCTGTCTGCTTGAAATAAAAGGGAACAAGTAAGTGGACTGTGGAAATAAATACATAAAATATAAAGGAGTAAAGCATAAATATTGTGGAGCATTGGTACAGATAGGATTCAAGTTGATCTTACAGTTAAGAAGTTTCCTTTATTTGGAGTTGTTCAAGGGCAATATTACTGTGAGTGTAAAAAACAAGAACATTATTTACATTGTTCCTATAAGCAAAGCATTTTCAATGTTGCTGTTCCATGCGGAAAGCACAGACTTTTTTTGTAAAACACTTAATTCTTCAGGGTACTATTGCAGATCATTTGAATCGATTGGAATTTTATTATTCACATCAAAGCCTTAGCATGTTATTGTGACCAAAAGGGATATTGAAATATGGACTATACAGCTTCTTAAAGACAGCAGTCAAGACTTTTATGGAATTAAAAAAGCTTTTTTAATCATAGAAATCAGAAAGATGAGAAAAGTTATGTTGACTTTTCAAATTCTCACGTAATATCCAATGTATTTAGTATTTGCCCTAATTGTAAAACTTGTTGGAGTTCAGTGATTGTTCCAAATCTCTGGGTGGTGTTAATTACAAAGAGTCAATATTAAATGATAAAAAAAGAATATTGACATAGACTAAGTATGTTGCCCATGTTTTGTTTTCAGCACTCTAAATGAAAGCACTGAGCCAGTTTCTCAGAGACAGTCTTTGAAAACATTTAGTATTCTTTATTTTAATATGTCTCTCCAATCTCTCTGTTAGAGGAAATCTCATATTTTATTTCAAATAGCAAATTTAAGGACTAATTTTATTCCCATCAAAGTAGAATGATTTGTAGGAAGTAATTTGTTATGAAAACTATCCATTTTTCACTTAAATAGTACCTAATAAAGGAGACCAAGCCTTAAAAAAAAAAAAAAAACAACAAAAAAACCCACAACAACTTAGAAAAGGTTTTAAATAATATACTTCACCCTGCATCATAGAAATATAAATGATTGTTTAAAAATTAATTCCTATTGTATGTTGGATGCTACGTATATTTTCAGCATGGCTACATAATACGAGCGGTTTCGTATTAGTAGTGAAATATGACATGCTAGCTATGCTGTTCTTAAGCAGTTATATTTTTTTTTATTTGTAAATATCTTTTTTTTTTTAATCAGCTTGTGTTCTCCTTTGTATATGCTGTATTTGTGTTTAATAAACCAGGTATTAAAATGTTCTTGACTGTTAAGCTCTAAAGCAATTTATTGTATTTTTAAATTTTCTAACAGTATGACTCAGTTATTTGTTTCCTTATAAGTTAGAAAGCAGAATAGTTTTTACCCTGCTGTCCTTAAAAAGCTGTAATATTCTTTGCCTACAGTATGCAATTACAAGTGTTAAGTATGTCAAACAAATTTTAAGGTATGTAAAAGGAATACTGTATAATACAGGATATTGTGTTTGGACTCGATTCATAAACTACTATCTGTGTACAAAATAGTCTGACATAACCGCTAAATACTTTGGGGTGAACAAAACCACTCAGCATATCACTTTAAATGCAGATGCTAATACATCTGTTCAGTGCAAGAAGAGAGTTGTTTCTGAAGTAAAATTAGACAATAGAGCCAATTTCATTTTTTATGCATGTGAATGTAGAGTGCTTGAGGTTATTAGTTGAAACTGAGTAACCTTTCCAGGCTTTCATCTCTTTCTTTTCAAATTTGAATATGAAAAGCATATTCAAGTCAAAGACCATCACTTTAATGACATTTGGCAGTCATTTGATTTATTAGATTTTAGAAAAAAAAAATTCCTTTAAATATTTCATCATTCTATGCTAATCCTAGTAATATTGCCAGCTGAAGCCGTGTACCTGTATTAGTGGAGACAGAATGGTGTGGAATTTTCTCTGTCATCCTAGTAAAATTTCCATGAATCTACTGAATAATAAAACAACCGTATTGAAATATTCAGATTTGAGTTTTTAGTTAAAGTGTCTT
Organism: Falco biarmicus; assembly: GCF_023638135.1. Lineage (NCBI taxonomy): Eukaryota > Metazoa > Chordata > Aves > Falconiformes > Falconidae > Falco > Falco biarmicus. The sequence goes on along the minus strand of NC_079302.1, from coordinate 18,636,682 downwards.
AGGATACATAATAAAAGGAAATGTCTTTTGAAAGGAGGGGGTAAAATTACTTCATCAAATATTGAAAGGGCTTGACAGCAATGGAAATTGTTCTATATGATGGATATTTTCACAATAGGATACACCTGCTTTCCAGTTTGATTAATTATGTAATTTGCTTGGGAAAATATAAGCTATCTCCATAATAAATTAGAATATTGACTTGCAGTTCTAACACTGTATCTAGAAAGCTAATCCTTTGAATATAATTTATGACTTCAAGTGATTTAAGTTTACAATCAGAAATTGTCAAAATATTTCCATATAAGGGGATTTCTTTTAATAAGGTTATGAACTTGAAAGGCAAAGAAAGAAGTAAAAAAAAATATTTTTGACATTTCTGAACTCCAGCATGTTCTGTTTGCTCTTTGAAGAATCACATGTTTGAACACTCACCTATGTACTCCAATTTTGAAACCATAGTAGCTTTTCATTCTTTGAATTACAGAGTTACCTAGGGAAATATTTGTGACTTTCTGTCGAGTCTGACATTCCCACTTAAATACATAAAGCTTATTACAGTTTATCTGTACGCAAATAATACAGACTTTGCGGAACAGTATGAAACTGTTTCATATGAGCAACAGAAAAATGAAATTTTAGTTTAAGATAATAAGAAAAGGCTCTAGTGAAGAGCAATTGGGATATTACTTTTATTATCATTTTGTTAATTGTAACTTTTAAATGTATATTTGATTTAACTAGAAAAGTTCAGTACATGAAGTTGAATTCCATATAAGCATTGTTACTTCACATGCCTAACTACTTTGTGACTTGATGGATCTTTATGGAACTATTTGTTGTATAGTTTGTAGTAGGTACTGAGTAACAATCCTCTTTCATTTAGAAAACTTTGGTACGTAATATTACTGAGATCATTTCAGACAGTTATAGGATCAAGAAACAAATCACTTTGCTATGCAGCTACAAATAATGCCAACTGGAATTCCTTGTTCAAATATCATTTGTACATGAAGATAACCTTAACCTATCTTCTCCAGCAGCCTTGTGACTATTGCAAAAATAATACCACATGTAAATCTGTATCTGTTGCAACAGTATTCTTAACTAGAAACTTTGGGCTTTAGAATCTCATTGTGTTGTAAGTCAAAATCAATCAATCGGTGTTAATCATACAAAATAGCCAATAATGTACGTGTTTGTTTGTTTTGTGTTAACACTTCAAGAAACAAAATAATTTGTGTTGTGTTTTGTTTTAAAATAGGCAGATGAAAAAATCTATATTGAAATTATGTCACTCAGTCTTACTGACTCACAAATTACTTCAGATGAAACAATACAGCAGCTGTTTGTAGAATGCACATTATACAATTTCCTTTGCGAGGAGACCCCACTGTCACTTCCAAAGCCAACAAGTGGTCAGAGGATTCACTATAACTATAGCAGTGGTAAGTATGACGTATTCCTGAGCAGGCTTCTCTTAAATTCTGTCTTACGGTAATGTCTGCTAATAAAGCCTACTTCCTCTATGCATTATAGTTGCATTTATGATTATATTTGTCTATTTTCCAAATATTTTGGGAAATATTGGAGTGGTTTTTAAGGATGAAATTATCAAGTGTAAAATGAATTATTGAAGGAGCCTTGTTTATGAGATGGTAGCATCTCAACATACTTAAATATGCTGCTAGCGCATAATTTTTTTCATGTATTCTTCTTAGAAGAACATGAACAGATTTCTCTATTGGTACATGATGATACAGCAAAAGAAAAACATTCCATGTAACCTTGTACAATTAAAATAGAGTTGAAAAGAGGAAATACGTAATAAGACTGGATCATCACTTGGGAATTTTCAGTGTTCCTTGAATAAGAATTTTTTTAAAAAGGAAATTTTTCAGCCACATTTAATACTAATACATGGCTATTTACTTAATAATACTTAATCCAACATGCTCCATATGCTGTTCTCTAATAAATGAATGTTTGAAAATACTTTATGTCAATACACAATTTAATTTACACTAATAGCATACATAGAACTACTGTAATTGATAATTCTCTTGTTAATTATTTTCCTAGCTATGTCATAGGATTTCAATTATTCATTAATTTTGTGTTTTCCCTGTTAAAGTCTATTTCATTTAAGATTCAGTCTGAGTGCTCCATGTTGGCTTGGACTTGAAGTATTGCATTTTTAGCTGAGAGTATCCTGACCCAGGCGAATCAGTTTGCTATTTGTGACACACCATTAATACAGGCATTCAAATTAAGTGTTCTTTTAAAAATAATTTTGTAAAAAGCAGCTTTGCAAAAGTGTGTCACAGTCAGAGCTTTACAATAGCTACCACCTAGAGACCTGATTTTAGAGGGAGGCTTGCCAAAGAATTTACCCATTTATATTCTCCTAGTACTCAAACTATTGGTTTACCCTGTAGCTGAAGACTGAAGTCGCTCATAGATGTCACATCAACCATCGCTATAGTGGGATTGCCCATTTTAGAGAAAATACAGAGGGCGGGGCACAGTCTGTTGGCTTCCGTGACTCTGAAAAAGGCAGTAATCTTTGTAAGGCTCTAGGGAAAAAGAAGAAAGAAAGAAAAAAGCCTACAAACAAACAAACAAACAAAAAACCCACACCCCAAAACTACAAAAACTGATAGCACTGCAACCTCTTTCATTCACTGAGGCTTACTTCCATTCAGATGGGATTTCTGTCATGATATTCTACATGAGACATCAGATAAGAAAGAACGCGTTTGGTTTTATTGTTTTGTTTTTAATTGAGCTGTACAATATTCATTTTGCTAGCTGCTGTAAACACTTTTCCAAACATTCCAGAAAGGCAGGTAATAATTGAAATAAATTCTTTAAAACTTAATTGAAATAATAGCATAAGTCAATAAAAGCTGTTTAACACTCCTAGTTTCTCTTGCTTCTTCAATTTTTATTGCTTTGAATATAAGAAGTATTCAGAGGGTGTAAAAATTCTTACACGTTATTCTGTTTCCTGTGTACAGTCTATATGGTCTAAGTGTAATATTAGTTTTTTAAGCATTGACTGCAAAATTAAAACTAGCAAAGTGCAGCAAAGTTATAATGACTACAGAATGAAATTTCAGACTCTTAAGACAGTTATGATAGTTAAATATATTTCAAGCTGTGATCTTTGAAAATAGTATCAAGCCTTCTAGAGACTGTAACACATAAGGGGTTCCAGTCTGGTAGTGCTGTATTGTACTATTTCTGCTAATCATAACCTGGCTTCATAACTTTGTTTTTTCTATTTGCTGCTTATGTACCAAATACAGAACTGTTTAAAATATCCTAATGAACCAATATCCAAAGGTGTTTTTTATCTTAAATTGCTTCAGGACTGTACTCTGCAGCATAATACTGATGTGGTTGTTATTTGCAGAGTTTTGCTTAGATAATTGGTCATCTAATTTCTACTCAAGATTAGCTTTGTGTATAGGGGGAAAAAAAATAATGAGTCTCTTTTTATAATGTCAGTTGGAAAGCCAGTAAGATAATAGTAATGAAATCTGCATGTGTGTTTACTATAGCTTTACTGCACCTCTTATTCATGTCTAATTAGATTTGAGTATGTTGAATATTTGAGGTTAATTGAATATTTTCTTTAATAAAAATGAGATTTGCATGGGTAGAAAGAAATTTACTTTGAGCTTAGAAGAAAACTAAGTGTCTTATTTTTGCATGGAGAAAAGCAGGGTAAGTCCATAAATCTAAAAATCATTAGTTCTTATAAATAAAACATTTTATATTGTTTATAAGTGGAACCACTTGGCTGTTTAGAAAACATGTTAACTGATACAGAAGCTTCATAAAATCTGTTGCTTAAAAACTTTTTAAGTTTTTCCATACTTTTAGCACATCTTCTCTGTCATTGCTTGACATGCAAGACATGGAAGATTAACGGAATCTTGTTGAAAAACAATACAGTAGAACTCCATTGATGTGGACATACGGGATGCTATGAATTTCCTTTTTCACGTGTGGTTACAGCATGTAACTTGACATTAATTATTTTGACGATGACTTTTTGACTAGGAATTGTCAGGTCATTTTCTTTCTTCCAAGGTCTTGAAACAGAAATTTGAATGGGCAGTTTAAACACTCTAGGGTTACACCATGTAACTCTTTGATTTCCCATGACCTTAAAGTGTTACATCTGATGGCCATACTAACTGAGGAGAGGAGGTTTTGTAGTTGTGGAAAGCATTATTAGAATATCCAAGAATGCTTCCAAAAACACTACAGTCCCATAAATGCAGAGAAAAGTGGAATTTGTCAAATTGTGCTCCCACTGTAACTCTGTCCTGTAATTTGGTAAAAAGGAAGGTTTCTGATTTTTTTTATGAGGTTTGTGTTAGTATGATTTGGGTTTGATGTTAGGGTGTGTTACAGATCATAGTTAGCCATGAATTAATTTTTTATCTTTTGATATGCAGTTTAAAATAGTGTGCCAGAAATTATTTATTTCCAGTCATTTTACAACATATGCTTTAAAGTGAACGTAATGGCAGTTTTGCTGTCAGAATAAGAGGGAAACATTGCTTCAAGCAAACAAAGATCAGTCTCCCTCACATATAAATGCATCTACTGATATTTGACTCTTAATTTCGGTACAATAAACATTTTTCTTGTCAAGGCCGCAATAGTTCATAAATACTGTTAACAGAAAACATTTATATTTTATTAAATATGAAGACTTAACTATGAAAATGCTGAGATGGCAAGAAAGTTACTAGAAAGTAAGATTGATAGAAGGTGGGAAATGTGTCGTTATCACTGTTTACAGTGGTTCTAGAGAACAGACAGCAGAAGTAGAAGAAAGATTTACAAAATTCTGCAAAGATTTTATTTGACATTTAATCCAAAAGCTTGAGTCAACAGGTGGTTATTTGAACAACTTGAAGTACAAGTGTAAGCAGACCAAAGGAAGGGGAGGTGGGGTAAGATGATGGGGTTTATTCTTTATTAAAAATAAACTTCTGAAGATCCATATTCTAAAAGGTGTATTCCTCAGTATAACTCAAATGAAAATGTTAAGGCCTTGCATCAGAAAACATCGTTACACTTGTAATGTTTATTCCTTTTCTCCATTACAGCTCAACACTGTCAGGCATTTTTTGTTCATCGTGATAAAATTCTTGTTCATTTTGTTAGAAAATGAACTATGACAAAGACATGCTATAGCAGAACCAGCTACGTTAATGTTTGGAATTGCAGTGATTTTTAAAGAGGTCCCAGGGTCATTGTAATCTTCAAGTTTTAGTACTTTTTTAGGACAAACTTTAAAATTATAATTTTACATGCAAACTGTCACAATTTAATTTTTACTTATGTTTGCAACTAATTGGACAGACATATGAGGTGTTTTGTGCCTTGGAGCAATGTTATAATTCTAAGTTCAGGCAGTACTAAGGGGTGATAGGAAAACATGTTACTCATCAGGATCAAAAAATAGTTTTTTTTACTATGGTTAATCATTTTCCCCAGACTTGAATAGAGTTCTTGTGCTGAATGTTTTACTTGCTAGTCTGAATTTTTCCATGGAGTGAAATGAATTTGAACTCTTTAGGTTTGTAAATAACTTCCATTTAAAATTGTTTTAGTTACAGAATTAGTAAACTTAGGAAATTCCATTTGGGATGCTTATGGGAAAGGGAAGAATCTGTTGATGTGGCAGCTCCTTTGAAGTTCTTTGGCTGTCCATCTGTCTCCCTGCTGCCTCCCCATCACTTCCTGTGGTGGCCCCGGGAGCACTTGGCCATGAGAGTAGCACATGTGGAAAGTCACCCACATGCCCAGAAGAATAGCAGATGGCAGTAACAGCTTCTTTTTAACCTGTCTACGAACGTAAGAATATTGTGGGTGGAAAATAAGGATTCCAAGATAGGGCACCGGTATTTTCCTTTCTGTTAGTAGAGGAAAAGGTGTTAAATTGCAGATTCCTTTGAATGATTCAGATACCAGTTCTACTGGCTGTTTTCTGAAAGAAGTTTCTAATAGCGATTCTGCTGGCCAGGTAACAGCTGAGGAGCTGCTTTGGAGAAAACTGGAGAACTAGCAGCTCTGGAAGGTTTGCTTCCTAGAGGACTTTTAATAGAGATATGTCTCTCAGTAAATCCCTCTGCAAGGAATTAATTTGAGCCTTCTTATCTCTCTTCCATACTCTTGTGTTTCAATACTCTTTGCTTCTTGATAGAATTGCTAATTTCTGCTTATACAAATAAGATTATTTTGGATAGTAGAAGACAGTATGAAATATGTTAAAGACTTCTGTCAGCGCATAGGAAAAGGAAAACTTAATGGGATGTGGAGAGTAAAAAAGAGCTTTTTTTGAATACAGCATCAGAGTAACTAGAAGAGAGTGAATATTAAAGATGTTGTAATTTCAAGACAGGCAAATTTCTAGCTCTTCCTCCTGCTCTCAAAAACAAATGTAAAATATTCCTAAGAGCTGTGTTTCTCAGAGGTTTATATTCATCCTAGGTCTGTCCTAGCAACATTTTCTCAGCTTCATTTCTTATTTTAAGGGGGGAAAAAAGTAAGTCCTTTAACACCATTTTTCAGTTTTCACATCCTGAATTTTAATAATCTTTCACAGTAGTTTACTGATACTTGTAGGCTGATACCATTTGCAAGAAAGCAGCTACTGTCTTAATGTAAGATGCTCAAAAACTTCTTAAAGAATGTCCTAAAACCCTGTTTCTCATTATTTTATTGTTTTTTCCGAACCAAGGCTATCTTTCACTGTAGGTCATATTAACGGTACACAAATTAAAAGCTGGTCCTTGTGTTTGTATTTTAAATTAAAACAATAAAAAGCTTTTAGAGCACTCACACACACTCCCCAGGCTGTGGATTTTCTCCAGTCCATTGGTCTAGATGTTTCTCTTACTGAAATATTGTGGCAGGAAAGGAGGATTAAATTACTGAGGCTGTCAAAAAGGACAAGCACTCTGCCATAAGTTATCATTATCACTAGCTTCCTCAGTGGAAGAAAATGCAGTAAATCACTTCAAATACAAAGCAATAAAGACCACTGGCTTTTAAAATCATGACTGCTATTGCCATTAACAGAAAATGACAGCTATGTGGCATGCTTAGATGCTGCTTGTATCTTTTTTGACAGTGTGCACATAAACCTGCCAGTGACATGCCATTAGATCACATGACCTTTCAAATTTGATTCTAACATTGTTGCTTTTCCTTAGGAAAGACAAGGGAAAAAACCATTTATTTTTCTTTGTTCTTTTCTTCATCCTCTTTCTTCTTAAAGATGAAAAACAATTGATAAATAATTATATGAATTCCTATTTGCTTTGCAGTAATACATGTGGATAAGGTGAATAATCTTGCCAGAAGAGAGTACCTCAAGTCTATGCTTCTAAAGCCAGATCTACATACTGACAGGTACATATTAGTGCTGAAAAACTGTATAAAAGGTCTCTGTAAATAATGCTTATTGTCTGCCTTGTTTGACTTCATTGAGGAGTTATTCCTGAGAAGTTAACTCAACTAAAACACTAACTAAAAAAATTTAGTTTCAGCTAGGAATGATTCCTGTATTCTGATGTGGCAATTGATCTACATTTCTTAGCTGAGTAGCTTCACATGGCATGGGATATTGCAACCTCTCTTAATATTGTTTTAATACTGTGTTTTGGTTGTGTTGTTTTTTAACAGCCTCATTTTGCAAAAGAGAGATTCTATCAGCAGCATTCTATCAATAATGAATTTGAAAGGCACATTATCTACCTGATGGTAGCGTAATACAGCTTTTGCTTTCTGAATACGTAGTACTAAAAGAAGTGTAAGAGCTTCCGAAAGTGTTCCTCGGCCCCTGGAATTTCCAAAAACCTACATATATATTGATGAATCAGACATCTATTATATGGATACGTATGAGAAAGAGTATAAATTGATCTTGTACAAGCTTATAGTAATAAAACTTTTCTTATTCAAATTTTTGATTGAGATAGCATGCGCATTACTTTGAGAGAACGAATGACATCCTTTGTTTGTTTCCTCTTGAAGGTCAATCTTCATTAAAATGGAACAGTTATTAATTTAAAGATTTATTTAATTCACAGAAGAGTAGAATAGCTTCTGATTGTAGTTGAAGTGTACGAGTTACTGTAAATCTTTTAAATACGTATTTATTCACAAATCACAAAAGCAGTCTGCAGTAAGAAAGAGGGCGGTCTCTCTTCGTTCTGTTTCCCTACTAAAGCTGCATTACATATCTTGGCTAGAAAACAGATTTTGCTGGAATGGAGCAGGGAACACCATGAAATGATTACATGTTTGGATGGCAATATCACACCAAAACATTGTTAGGTTTGGAGGTTTTTTTTTAAAAAAAAAAGTCTTCACTTAATAAGCAAGCAGAAGACTTATTTTACCATACAGATTAGGAAAGTGGGTAACATGTTCTACTAAGATTTTCACAATACTGAGGACAAAATACTCTTTTTCCTGAGGGATAATTCAGCTAAGGAAAATAGCTAGTCTGTGAGCTGCAATTTCACCTATAAATACTTAGACATCTATACGAAATATTTACCAAACCGAAGGCAAGAATAAGGTAAAATAACAGCAGTGAGCTTTTTTTGCCCACAAACAGCATTTCTTTTTTGCGTGTGCCATCAAGGTACTGTCCTCTTTGTTACTAGGTAGGTTGTTTTCTGCATTTATTGGTGCCTGCGGTGACTAAATAGCAAGGCAGGAAGTTCATCGCTAGTCCAGTTCTTCCCCACTTTATCCCAGCAAGAGGACCACCAAGAAACAAAATTTATGGAGATTCTGCCTATACACCAAATGTTTTCAACTCTATGCATTTTAAACCTGGCCTGGTTATATCTTCAACACATGTTTTCTATCACAAGCCTTACAAACTAATATCAGAGTTTTTTCAGCTGAAACAGGAACTGAACTAAACTAATGCTTTAAAGCTCAGGAAACCAAATTATCAAGGATATAAATATCATTGAAAATTGCCTGCACATGGTTTAGCCTGACACTTTATTGGTGTATGTGCTATGCCTGCTTACAGGAGCATAGAATAGTGTATTATGTATATTAAGCGGTGTATTAAGATTTCAGGTGAATTTTCTCCCTGCCACAATAAATGTTGTTAGTAATGATACTCATAATGATTTGGTCTCTGTTAGAATATAAATAAATAGATACATCACGTGCTTATTTTGTCTTCACAAAGGAGAGTCACATTAATGAAGTGTTAAAAGAGATACTAATACAATACGTAAAATTACTGCAAAGCCAAAGTTGCAACTACAGCCTAATCCTGTAGTTGAAACAGGAGCCAACTTGGCCCTGAAAATAATGTATTTCACAGCTTTATACTCTTTTAGTTAATGCGTACAAATAAATGTAGCTTCACATAACGTTTAAGTGGGAAAGTTTATTTCATAGAATCATGTAATTGTTAAGGTTGGAAAAGACCTTTAAGATCATCAAGTCCAACCGTTAACCCAGCACTGTCAAGTCCATCCCTTAACTGTGTCCCTAAGTGCCTCATCTACATGTCTTTTACATACCTTCAGGGATGGTGACACAACCATTTCTCTGGGCAGCCTGTTCCAATGCTTGACCAGCCCTTTCAGTGACGAATTTTTTCCTAACATCCAAGCTAAAATTTGTTGGGAGTGGGGTTTACTGTTCATTAAAAGGTTTCAAAACAAGGTTATTTTTCTCTTCTTTCAGTTTCATTTCTTGATATGGAATAATTTTAAAAGTTTATTAGAAATGTTGATTTTTGGTTCCACATTCGAATAAATGGCTTTAGTGGCAGAAAATGCAAGAATATTTAGCATTCAAGGAAGTAAAGAAAATATATCCCTAAATAGAATGATACAAAGTCTAATATGTATAAGCATGATGTAGGAAAAAACTAGGAAAATTGTTTAAAGTCCCATTTAGATTATTAATTGTTGCACACCACAATGATGGTTCTTTTCTTTTGACAAGCATCTTTGTCTTTATGTTTTCAGACAGACAATGTCTCTATCATTGATATGGAAATTTTGCCAGAACACTTGCTTTTTCTTATAGCTGTATCGTATGACAGGGTAGCCCTTTTTTTGTTTCTTTTTCTATATAATAAGGGTTCAAATTGCATTCCTTATTTATGTTAGGAAGCTATACTTATTAATATTTGTCAAACAACAAAAAAAGACAAAATCATTTTACTTTTATCATCTGAACCCCATAGTTTACTTACACGTTGAAGTCTGTAGATCAGTTAATAACAGGAAGCATTTCTGGCAGTCCATTTAGCTTACTGTAACTGTGTTATAGTTATCTTTTATTCTTTATCCTGTTTGTATTCCACTGTCAGCATTTTAAGTGTGTAGAAATTTGGGTCTTAGGAGACTTACCTGATAGCTCATGCCAGATTGTACTCGCAGTGCTTGCAGACCTGGCAGTAGAGTATATGCTCTGCTGACAAGTGTCAAAAGAGACATATGAGAAGAATGGAGGAATCCATTCTTCTAACAGTAACCCTGCTGTGATAACACGAGTGAACAGGTTTATGCAAGAGGTTTCCAGGCTGATCCTGACAGGTGCATCATTTCTTGGTAGGAAATGATTGTTACTCTAAGAAACTGACTATATGAAATCATTGTTTTCCAAAGTAACAAAATCTATGCATCCATGTTATAGGAGTATAGAGCATGTGTACAGTGTTAGCTTCACATAAATATACTAACTATATAACACATGAGGTTTTCTCCTTGCTGCTTAAAAATGACTGATCTCTATGAATAAAGAATTAGAATCAAAATCACCTGCATCACAAGCTTTTTTCCAGGCACTCCAAATTACCTGCTGGTGAATTACCTTTAAGTGCAATCATAACAACAACAATAAATATTTGTCCAGGTTTTCCTGCTTCATTGTATACCACATTTTAAGCTTAAGGCAATTATTTTTTTTTTTACTTTTATTTTGACCCTTAATTAGTAGACAAGTTTCATTTAGTTCTCTAGTCTTTCTTATAGTGGCTAGCAAATATGTTCTCACACAGTATGTTTAAACAGGTTGTCAAAGCTACTTCTAATGCTGCCTGTAGGCATGGGGTTCCTGCAAGGAAGTGAGTACTGTTACCTGGTATGATGGAAATGTAGAAATGAGCTAGAAAGAAAGTCTAGGATTCTAGAGCGAAGTATGGGAGAGGAATACTATGCATAGCTTTATGTAAGAAATTGTAGTAGAATTTGGTATTCCAACTTCCTTCAAAGTTTCTTGCATAAGTGAGGCAGAGTTAAGGTAACACTGGGTACTAGCTGCATGTTGTGCATTCTGTGCTGATGCAGGGCGAGGAGCCTGTTAGTGTGCAGTACGTTCCAAGGCAGTGCAGCCTCTGTCTTTTTGTCCAGCTTAACCTGAAAACAAAACTCTTGCAGTTTTTGGTAAATGAATCAAACAAGTTAAAGCATGGTGAATATCATGTTTAAATATTTTCTAAGCCTAAAGCATTTGTAATGTTTTTTAAAAATGCAAAAGTCCAAGTGATTGTGTACCATTTTTGTGGTCTACCAGTTGGAATATTCGCGTGGGATCCAGAATTCAAATCGCCCCTTCCTGATTAGCAGCAAAGATTTAATCCAATGATCTTTTAGGCATATTGGAACTGTAAGGTGTTAGAGATGCAGTTCTTTTGATCTGTTCTATTGAAGCTCGCTGTATGCCTGTAAAATGCTTGCATATGAACCAAACCAGAAAGTGGACCAGTATGAATGACTGTCCTATAGACTGTCCTGACTTGGCTATAAGGTACTTTCCCAAATGTTACTAGGCTTGCTTTTAGCTTGTGTTTCAGTGAAAATTTTAGTAGCAATTGGCACCTTTAAGGGATAACAATCCAGCACTAATCTCCTCCTCTTCTATCACTATCTTAACTGCTTGGCTGGTTTCTCCAATTTATTCGATTTAATATGGACACTGAATCATAACAAAACAGATCTTTTCCCAATACCCAACAGTTTTATCAGTTATTCTTACAATTCTTTATTTCTTTTTATTTGATTTAAGATTTATTTTCAATACCTAAATATTTTTCTTTTTCACTGAGTTTTGGCAGTTTTGCTGCTGCTTAGCTTTGTGCCAAAATCATTAAGTTAGATCCATTATACTCAGGAAAGCCACCTGCTGTGGGAAATAGCTGTGATTTTTCCTTTTTTTGCCTTCAGAATTTTTTTTTAAAACACAGATTTTTAATAGGTGTCTGCTTTTAGTAACATATATTTATGTATATATTTTCTATAATAAATATTTGTCAGTAAGAGCCAAGCACAAAAATAAACCACTATAAGCACATATTGCAGTTATGTTTGAAGTCTTTTAGTAAGATTTGATTATACTTTGTCTAAGATATTGTTTCCTGTAGACTTGATTTTATGCAACTTGATTGTTACTTATTTGGAATTATGTTTATTGTAACATCTTTAGTCTGTAAAGCTCACAGTTTAAACAACATTGCCAAGACATACCAAAAAATTAGTTAGCTCTGAATTCCTGTCATTTTGTCAGTCTCTGTGTTTTTGGCCCCAACACAAGCCACTCAAATCAAGTCAGCTCCAGCACAGTACTGGAATTGTGTTTAAAAGAAAAGCCATACTTGGATGCAATGTGTGTAATTTAAGTTCACAGGAAAAATGCAAATATTTAGCATAGTTGTTGGGCTTAGATGTTTGGCGTGGACAAACAGGCTGTTTAGACAGCACAGTAAATACTCAGAGACTTTGTATCCAGTCTGTGCTCACGGGTAGTTTTTTATGTGTAAAACAGGAACAGAATAATGAAGATAAAGCGTGAGAGGGAACAAGTGCAGGAGAAATTGCTGTGTAAGGTCCAACTTTCAAATAATGAATACACAAGACAACATTAGAAAGATACTATTTTGAGAGAACTGCCTTTAGGTTCTTGTTGGTTTTGTGGAATGTGTTCTTGGTTAGGATATGCTCTCCAAGTATCTAAATGGGGTGTGAAAATTCTCAAAGACTTTCAGCTAAATATTTTACACTTGGTGTTTGGAAAGAATTGCTTCATTGAATATGGCTAGTATTTCTGATATCAGGAAAACATTTGATATGGTTTGTCTTTCTGAATTGTTTTTCTCACGTCTCCCACACCACTCAATGTAAAGCCAAGAAAACGCATGACTTAAAATTTACTAAGGCTAGATCTAAATTATGAAGTGGTACAGACCAGAGAATCTCTAGTGCAAAGCAATTGTTGCTAATAGTCTGTTATTTGCATTTCATATATGTTTAGGATGATTTTGAGAATTAAATTGATCCTACTGACTGAATGTCTATTGCAGTGAAGTGCATTAGGTGTAGGTACTCCTGGCGCACATCTTCAGTTTACTTTAGTCTAGTCCAATGGGAATCCAATTAACGTGTTCCAAAACTACTATGCAAACAAAGCACCATAACTGGGGACAACTGGAAAGCTCTACATCATAAGCAAGCTCCACATCAAAGCTGAAATTTTCGTACAGGTTCATCTTATGTGGCCTGACTGAATTGAAGTAGTTGAATGTTTTTAACAAGCCTCTGATATTTAAGGTTTTAGCCAACAAAACATAATTACATTGAACCTAAATGTTCCATTATTGCTTATGAATTGTTTTTATTTCTTCACATTGACTAATTTGCGTGGTATAGTCAACACAGTAAAAATCTAAAAAAAATAATATCAAAAAGCCCCAACAAATCACTCAAAAATAAACCCACTAAAAAATCCCTAACTATATTTTTAGTTACTTTATATAAATGAGTTTTTTCTATAAAAATATCAAAGTACATGGATATAATCTTGGTTTTACCTATGGGGAAGTAGATATGAAGAAATTGTGACAGAACAGTTGGATTCAGCAGCTTAGTTAAACAAACTTATGAGTTTCAAATGTGAAAAAGTCTTTAATCCTTAGACTATTCTGCCTGTCCCTGCCACATGAACAAGGATTGTGCCACAGGGTGGTGTGGAGGGGGGAGAAAAATCAAAAAATTCTGTAAGCCTGCAGATCTGCGGTTACAACCTCTCTGCCCTTCTAGTACTGCTAAATAATGCTAATGAAGGCAGGAATATTTAAAAGAAAGGTTCTCAGGCGATTCTTGTCATGGTAAATGTTGAATATAATTGATAAAGAGTTCTGGTTTATGTTTAACTGGTAAAATAGGGTGTGATTTTTGCCTTTTTTTTTCTTGTTTTGAGTTAATTTTCAACCCTTTTTGAAGGTAAAATTTCTTTACTTTTTTTTTTCCTTTTTGTTTTTACACTTAGTCTACGATTTACAGTGGTCAGTGATCCTCCAGAAGATGAACAGGATCTTGAATGTGAAGATATTGGTTTCGCTTATGTCAGTTTGAGAGAGATATTCCAGAAGCAAAGAGATATCCTTGAGCAAGATATTGATGGTATGCTTTAGAGATTAATTTCTTGAAACCTTTTGTACCCTAAAAACTATTTGTTGAATTTCTGCTTTACTCTGCAAGCTTTGCTATGTAAGTAGTTGTTTGACATTGTTTCAATAAGAAATTCTTCAGTATTTGCTAGTGGCTCCTCCATTTGTTTGCAATAGTCAGCAAAAACTGTGTACTATTGTTATTCCTTAAAACCTGGTTAAAAAAACCCACCCAACAACAACAACACACTACCACCTCACCCCACCCCAAAACTGAACAACACTCCCAGCTCATAGTAATTAGTTTCTAAAACCTAAGAATTTTCAGGACATGTCCACTTAACTATAGTTCTTTATTTTGTACAACATACTTCATGCTAGTAGGACTATAAACATATATTTTCTTATTAAAATTTATGTCAGTAATTATGTACTGCTAATGTCTGTATCTTATCTGAAGTTATGTTATAACCCCCAAAGTACCTCAAGCTTGTGTCCTCTATATGAAACCTATATCTGAGGCAATGTGAAATACCCGTGGCTTTGGTTAGGAATCAATTTAGAGTGAGCATCCTTCTGTAACAGACTGTGACCGAACTTTCACAGTGACTCATGAAAGCAAGGTAAGGTGGGTAGGAGCTGTGGAATCTTCCATTTCCTGGGTCTTACGGCAGCATTTTTATAACGCTGATAGGAAGCCTTGAGAAGGCTACTCAGTCCTTTCATAGACAGTGAAGGAAAATATTCTGCTTGCTTAGACCTTCCTGTTCCCCGTGGTAGCAGGGACATGGTTATCAATGGTACATTTTTCTCCTTATCAGCTCCTCTCCATCCTCCTTCCCCATTGTGGTAAAGCTCAGTGAAGAAGCTGTGAGTGTAACTTACAAAACCATTCGTCTCCTATAACAGCAAGTGAACGCACATGATTACTAGATGCAGTGCACCCATGTTGACAAGGTACTCTGTGATAGCGAGCATTCTGGTTAGCCCTAGTAGAACGCTGTGACTTTGCGACTTCTACTGCTGTGTCTAATTACCATACCTTGAGTGACAGGGAACTGAGTAGTGAGGAAAAGAAACAGGCTTTCTTATCCATTTGCATTATCATGCATGATTTGCATCCATGCTGTAGCTAAAATACTCAAAGTATGTATCAAAATTCCAGGAACACGATAAGGAAAATTCTAAGAAGAATCAAATTTCCATACCCTGGAAAAATAATATACAGATTTGATGCACTTCTTACTGTGGCTGAACCACTTAATCTTTTATCCACCAATAACTTTTCCCTAAGTAGTTCTATGAAAGCCCATCTCCAAAAAGGTATTTCATAGTGTCTCACTGGAAAATAGGTTTTGTTTTGGATTCTATGGCCATAATTCCTAATGACATAATTCCCATTTGATAAGATTGATTAGTGATATAAATATAATTTTTTACCCTTGAAAGTCGCCTATCACAAAACTTAGAACTGATTGTCACCGCTGTGATAATTATAATAACAGGGACAGTTTTTGTTACTACTTGTTGTTCCATCAAAAGGTAATCATTATTATGTAACGACAACTACTTCAACACTGTGAGGGGAGTTTCTTCCCCTAGTTATAAAACATTTGAACTATTTTTTACTTATGTACATTATTCCTATCATTACTATCACCTTCATAGATATATTTTTATTCTTATTCCTGTCCACGCTTCTTCCCTTCCCTGTAGGTGTTGTACAGTTAAGGTATTTTTATTGCATCTGTAACCATATTTTCTGAAAATGTAGAACTTTCAGAGAACTGAAATGCATTTCACCATAATATATGTCAGATCATGGCAAAGGTAGAATAAATCAGTATATTTTCTTGGATGAAGTCATTGTAAAATGATGTGTTCGTAAGATCTGGACACAGACTTCAATTACATGTAATAGCACAATAAATATAATTCCTAAACAATATTGCACACTTTCTCTGAGGTAGATGTTGGTTTGAGGGAAAAAGAATAAACCTAGACACAGGGAAATTCATATGAGGCTACCACATGACGATCTAATCATACTTAAGTTAGATACCATAAACTTCATTCTTTTTGAGGGCCGCAAGCATATATCCCTTTCATATCTTTTTCCTTTCATTGCCGGTGGTGTGAAAGTGGCCTGTGTGAAATCTGAAGCAATTAAGTGAATGGGTCAGCAAGAGGCTGGATGAAAAAGAATATAGAAGCCTGTCCCCTGAAGTCTGCTCTTCACGTTGACAGTTCACAGAGTGATTTGTCCAAGAATATACAAAACGGTTTGGACCTCTCAGAATAGCCTCCAGTCTGTCCTGTAATAGCTCCATTAACAACGTAAACGATGGAAGGTTTATCCCATGTTTTTCTTTTTCCAAACCTCTTCTGAGCTGTCCCAGCGGCCTAGAAGTAGTAGTAGCATGCAGTATCATTGCATGTCCCAGAGTACTTACCCCAGTTTACACAGTAAATGCATAACCTTGCCATTTTTCAGCTGTATAATTTGCTTTGAAAAGATGTGCTGTCAAGATTATTTGTTTTCATTCAAATTCCTTTTAGAGTCATGTTAGGCAGCCTCATTGTTTTTTATGCAGGACTGGGAAAGACCCCCATTTTTGATTGTTATCAGTGTGCTTTTAATGACAGCAGCAGAGATTGTGGCTCTCTGGGCTTAGATGTTGTAAGAGTGCAGTTTAAAATCATCTTCGCTAATTTCTGTAAAACAGAAATTTTAAATAGTCCTTTAAAACCCACATACACAAAGATGAAGGTAGTTAAATGGTTCTGTCTAGGCGAAGTACCGTCTTCATCTACACTTCACGATTTTACAACACATAGAGGCCTGGAATAAGAATAATTTTGCATTGCACCAACTGTAAAAATTTACATACTAGTAACTGTCCAAGCTGATTTGGACCAGTCATACACACAGTGTAGAAAATTCACTAATCAGGTATTTTTGGGGTTGGGGGTTGGGGGTTTTTTTGCTTATAACTATTTATAAGTATGCTGTATATGTCTTTAGCAGAAAATGGAACCTCTATATTTACATATTGTGAAAAATGGTGAATTTATATAGGCAATTATCATGCAGGTAATATTGTTTATTTTAAGGATAATTCCAACACTATACTTTTATTGATGTACTTTCTAGTTCTTGGAGTGCTCTGCTTCTGGTAGGCTGAGTGCCTGAACTGGAAGATTTCTTATTTATTTATTTTTCTCTTTTTTAAGCATACGCTAGGAGCCTTTTGATCTGTCCAAATGCTAAGGAAAATTATCAGAACAAAAGCAAAACCATAAATGAAATTGCTAATGCTGTTTTCTGATGTTTCCTTTCTAGTTTTCGATTCACAAGATGATAGTGCAGTAATTGGAAAGCTCAAAGTAACAGTGGAAGCCCTCCATACGCTGCGCTCAATCTATGAGGAATGCAAAGATGACTAGGAGGCATGAAAGGGAAGTTTGCCTACAGAAGCTCCGTCTCCCAGTGTAAATACATGCTTGATAGTGCTTCAAAGATGAGATCTTTGTAATTTTTACAGTATATTTAATGTATAATTTATATGGAAAGGATGCTTGATTTGTAGTTGTAAAGTTTTGTATACTTTTCAGTCTGTTTGTTTTTATATTTCCCCCCTAAGGCTAAGAGTCTCTCCGAGTCTCTCCACAATGGACAACGTCTTGTAAATAATTAATACCTACATGATTGAATGTTGTGCTTTATTTGCATTTTCAAGTTTTTTCCTACTTAAAACAGTAATAAAAATGCAAGTAAAATTTTTAATTTTTAATAAAAAAAACCATAAGCCTTAGAAAACTGATTAAAAATACTTTTATGTTATCCCTAATCACCCCACTAAATGGAATGCCTGTGATTAGCCTCATTAAGAATTTTACACTGTGAAGATTTTATTAAAAGCAATATATGAAAATTACTTGGATTAATGTGTTAATCTGCCTCTTTAAAATGCTAATATCCATTTTATGCACATTAAATCTCAGTATGTGTTTTCTTTGATGCATGCAGTTCCTATCAATTAAATATAAAAAATGAAGCTAGTTGCAGGACTTATTAAATTACTGCAACCTTTTTTTAAATAACTTTTACCCTTCTACGAACATTATAATCAGCTGTTTATGATTACCATGATTTGAAGTAGGGGAAGGGCAGGCACAATCATTTTTCTGTACAGTAAAAGATTTACTTTCAGCCAACATCTGTCAAAGCACAAAAAGAAGCCATAGAGTATGAGGTTTTGCTTCACCTAGTTTGAGCTGTAGGGACAGGCAACTGTGTTTTCATTTGGTTTTTGTCACTCTTAGAACTTACATCAAACATATACAATGAATTGTTGTATCTGAATAACCAGTGTCTGGCTTGGAAAGTTAATTTTCCAGCTTTTAACCAATCTCAGTGAAGGATTTAATTGATATTTTTAATGGAGCTGTGAATCAATGCTGCAAAAGGATTGTCTCTTGAGAACGAGGATATAATACATTTCATTTTTTAATTTACTTTTTTATTTGTCATTTTCTTCAAAGGATTTTATAGGCTGTGGATTTCCACTGTTTGCAAACAGGCTATGTTTCTTCATAAGCATATGTAAAGTATTCAGAGAGATAAGTAATTTATTAAAATCTACCTAATTTGCCGTGATATATTAAATCTCTGCTTCAGTGATCACAGACCATTTCATTTAGAGAATTAGGTATTCCCTCTTTGTGTGATTAAAGCTCTGGAAAATGAGTTCTTTGCTCCTATTTGTGAACATTCAAAGCCTGCTAATGGCAAGAAGATGGAATAGATTATGAGACAATTCATTACAGTTCAACAGAAAAAAAAAAACCCAGCTATAATGCAGAAATGCAAGTATGAATATCTGCATATAGTTTGAACCATCTGGGCTCTAATGGCTTCAATAATAGCTCTTCGTCTTCAGTAGGCTTTGAAATGACATCCATACAATATTAATTTGTTGATGTACATTATGAGGCCAATGGAATGAATATATTCTGACCACAGAAATCTCTGAATTCCAATGTGAACCGATGGTTGACTCCATTTTAGGACCTACCATCTTCAGCAGCACTTCTCATCCAGACTTTGCCAGTCCTCGCAGTGTTTCATTCCTCTGGAACTTGTACGAGACCACAGACAGCTGCATTCCTAAACCCCTCCATTCTTCAGTTAATGGCCATGTGTTTGTTGTCATTTGGGCTGGCGCTTAGTTCATCATTTTGGCCACTATTTCTAGCTTTTTTTGGCTCTGTGCATCTATATTGTCAATAAGACTGTTATTATACATTACAATAATTTGAAACAGCTAGATTCAACACTGAGATTAACTGAGTGGCTTTTTAGAAATTTAGTTGCGGTATTGTGTCAGGAGGTTCTTATTATTCTTTTAATACTTTGCAAACCAAACTAAATATCGTGCACATAAACAAAGAAGCAAATTGTATTGAGTTTTCCTGTGTGACTGTTTACTGACTTGCAGGAGAACTATGTAACTGGTGCTTGTTTTCTTCTGAAATAAACCATGTGGTAAAATTAGAAAATCAGTGATGTTCATCTCACTTAAACGTTTACAGTAACACCCTTAGCACTTAATCTTCTCCATCTGAAGTTGAAAACTTAGAAACCAAGCGTTCATATATTCATTAAACACAGACCTCTTCAGTAAGTTACTGCAAAATACTCCAGTTGACATTTGGTTACATTGTGTTAACTGTTCTCAGTGACTCCAACATTAACATGTATAATTTGCCTCAGGTTCCTAAACATATTTCTTTGTAGGGTTCACTATTACTCAGTTTTGGATTTTTAAAAAATCTTGATTTCTATTCATGTTTATTACTAAGACAGATAGAATATTCCATGAGGATTTTTCCGACGGATGTATTATATTATCTTATGCAACATAAACATACAAACATATTAGAAAGTTTTGTTGTTGCGTTAAGTAGTCTGTATTTCCAACGTGCTCTTAAATCATAAGTCTAAATGCTACACTGTACAGGGAAAGTGGAAAATATAATCTAGTACTACTTTGTCTGGATTTTAGCTATGAATACTTTGAAGAAAACTTCCATCTACATACTCTTTAGCCTAAGGCAGAAAGTACCCTTTTTTTGTGTGCAGTATGTAAGCCCAACCCTTTTAGCATTTGAAAACAGAATCCTTATTAATGCTGGGTACTATCACACCCAGCATTAAAATGTTACTTAATTAAAACTGATCTTTGTAGAATAGATAAATTTTTTCTATGGTGTAATTTGGGTTCAGCAGTGGTCCTGCATCAGATGAATTGGGCAGGGTCAGATGATCACTGTTGTTATTTAATATCTTTCCCTGTTAATTGTTACAGCTTATAGCTTTGCTGTGATATCTTCTTATGTGATAAAATAGCTGCTGTTCTCCAGGTGTCCCGGGTATGTTTATCAAGATGGAAATTTGAGTTTAGTTTTTTTCTTTTTTCCTGTTAACGTTCTAACCGTTCTTAACCTTAACCTAGGGATGGAAGTTATAAAAGCAAATACATCATGAACCAAGGTGAACTCAACCAATTTTGCTGTACAGTAAGTTGCAGTTTATTATGATATATGCTTATAAAAGTAGATAAAACAGGATAAAAAATTATAATAACTTGCCTCACAAAATTTCTGCAACTGAAGGTCAGTATTTAAGTTAATATTGTTTTAAAATAGTTTTTACTATTTCAAGGCATAGTAAATCATTACAATAACTCGAGAAGTCACTGAAGATAGACTAAATATTAGCTGTTAAATTTAAATTTGTTTTGTATTAGAACTGAGAAATAAATTCAAATACAAACTTAAAATTGTGCAACAAACCTTATTGCATGTTTCAGAGCCAAAGAAATATTTTATGTTGCAGTTAGATAGACAGGTCTTTTTGCAGGTGATGATATTTATCCATCAGGTTTTTGAGATATTCCACAACAGAATACCTGTTATAAGACGTCCTTAACATTACTGTTAATAGGACTAGATCGCAATCCTGAACTTATACCGCATTGAATGTGTTATGTTGCCTGTATGAAATGATTGCTGAATAGAAATTCAATTTGATACCTTTGTATGCATGTGACAAAAATTTGCTTTTGGCACAGTATGCTACAGGTGTACTGCTCTGTACCTTTCATTAGTTCCTTTTTAGTGTTGCTGACAATTTTTAATTCTCTTTGTATCTTTCAAAATGGGATGAAATAACTTTTGAAGAACTTGATTTTATCAAAATTCTCAAGAGAAGAATTTGACCTTTATCCTGTTCCTTATAATACTATAATATTGGCACTCACAGGACATGACCCTGAAATTCACATAGAAACTTTGATCTTAATTCATGAGCACTAAACTCCTAAATCATGCGCCTGTGTGTTTTTGAGGTATATGAAAGCTTTTCTTATTTCTAAGGTTCTTGCTGAATCATGCTTCAAGCTCTGAATGCTTCACAGGATCAAGGTCTAACTGAGTCCTAACAAAGTCTCATTTTGAATGAAACCTGATGGTAAATTACCAAATATCAGTTGAGGATATTTTGTCTGAATAGAACAAGCAATCATGAACCTTCAAATAAATGCTTATAGGTTCTTAGTAGTAGTAGTTCTACCACAATACTGGCTCAGGATAGGTGGGACCTCAGGCAGTCTCCAGTCCAACCTGCTGCAGGATTAGCTGTAAGGTTATTCCATGTTGCTCAGGGCTGTATCTAATCTGGCATTGAAAACCTCCAAAGGTAGATACTCCGTAACCTCCCTGAGAGCCTGTTCCAATGCCTGACTGTCCCCAGGGTGAGAAAAGGAGATACATTTCTGTACGTTACTTCAGTCTAGTTTGAAGCCAAATATAGAACTAAGCACATGAAAACAGCTTTTGCACTTAATATACCACCTAATGACTTTATTCTTTTTCATTCTATGGATGGCATAAACGTGACTTAGTTTGTCGTTTGTTTCAGTCACATGACGTTTTGCACAGAAATACAAATAACTAGGTGTTTTAGTGTTGGGGTTTATGCCTATTGCCTTGCATGCCATCAAATTTCTATCCAGTTTTGTGAAGCAGTTGACTAAAAAATAGCTGTGTTGTTGTTAACAGTGTGGTTTGTTCAGGTAATGTTTTGGTAGATTCCAGTAGTAACCAATTTACCGTGGTTTAGTCCTAGTTTTGTTACGTTATTGTACGCTTACGTTATTTTAAGAGTAAAAAAACAAACAGATAAATCAAGCAAGACTAGGCTTACATTGAAATTACACTGTTTATGACCCTGATTCATTAATTCTTAACACATGGTAGATTTACTAAGAAACTGTGTTTCCTGAGCTGTGAGAAACAGGGATATAAACCTGGAACCTCTGTCCACGCCCACCCTCTGTATCAAAATATATCTTACTTCAGTAGTCCTACATCAATAGCTGCAACAGTGCAAGACAGGTCTTGCACATGATCTACCAGTGATTTGTTTAACATTTTTGTGGATTTGGAAAGGACTCTATTTTCTATTTAGACAAACTGTCATTCTTGTTGAATGCGAAATTATTTCCTTACACATTAAATCTGCAGGAACTGAACTTTCCTTAAAAAATCATTGGGAAAATGTGGTCCTTCTACTACAAAAAAGATAATTGATTTTTTAAAAAATTTTATTTTAAGTGAAGGGTTTTTTTTCTTGAAGAACTGTCATGCAACCAGTGATTATTCTGATTACCCACTTATAAATAGCTACAATAGCTGATAGGTTTTGATTTCAGTGATAATGAAAGAACAAAGGTGTTTTACTATATCTAGGACAATTGTCCTAGAGAAATGAAAGGTGGAAACAGCAATCAACTTCTGATTCCAAACACACAGTACATGAATAGTATATAAAACACAGTAAACTTGAGAACATACAGAAAATCTTTCTACATTTTGAAAGCATTCTTTAACCTTCATTCCTCTGCATTAAGCAGTCATTACAGTACACCAAAACCAGAGCCATTTGGAAACTTTCTAATAGATTGGTAATGCCAATAGTATAATTTACATCTTCAACGAAATGCACAAAAACGGAACTATTTGTAAAGCAGTATCAGCTGTGTGTCAGCATATGGTAAATATAACCTGAGCAAGAATGCATGTGGGCTTTTTGTAGCCTATCTATATTTGAGTCAAACAAGTTAGCGTAACTTGTAATTTATTTTAGAGCGGAGTTTACAGTTATCTACTCAGTCTTTAGTAACAGAGCTTTTCACAGAAGTTTGTGAGAGTAAAAAGGGATTACGTTTCCACCCACAACATCAGGCAAATAGGATAGGGGCCTGTAACATGGCTCCTCTACAGCTGTTAATGGATCCTACATGTTGTGGAAAGCGCTGATTACTGCAGCGTCCTTAAATCTCTCATCAGCATCTTCTCTTTTTGAGTTGGCCTGTTCAGGGGGAGCACAAAAGTTGACTGTTAGGAGGTTTGTAGGCTATGAGGCACGCTGCTTCTCCATTTTCATCGTTCTCTGGGGGACAGTTTCCCTACAGCAGGTAAGTGGAAGGAAGACTTTTCTACTAAAGGTGAGTTTTTTAAATCAACGTATAGAAAGGCTTTGGGAAAAATGGACAAGAAATCCTTAGCTGCTATAAATCAAAATACTTTTTGCATTTGACTTGCATTCTAGTAAGTGGCAAGTCCACACCCTGTCAGGCCCATAACCTTAGTTCTTGCAATTGGTTGATCATCAGTTTTGATGAACTTTTGGCAAGTTGCAATGGTGACAGAAAAAAATAGAGCTCAGAAAGATACAGAGCAAAAAGATTAAGTTCTTGGGATATAGAATTAGTTTAATAGTTCAGAGGGCAACAGATTGGGGTATTTCTATATTGTCAATATTATCTGTTAGAATTTCTTTCCTGTTGCACTTTCAATGACTTCAGATATTTTCTTTTTAACCAGAGCGCACTGCCTCAAAAATCACAGGATGGCAGACAGGTTGAGGCTGGAGAGGACCTCTGGAGTTACTTCATCCAACCCCACCATTTCCCCAAAAGGTTCCTTTCCTCCCAACAAGAAGAATCCTTGAAAAGGTACCAAATAAAAGCATGTGAGGTGTTAGTGAACTAGAGGCCTTTATTCAAATGAGAGGTGAAAATAGTCAGTTTCTGGAAGCTTCCCTTCTATCTTTATGCTTACCATGTGAGAAAAAGAGGCTTTCTAATTAATGAGTGAAGAAACATAGCGACTTGCGACTGTCTGTTGTAGTTAAGACAATCGTACACCTCTGCACCAGTCATCTGGGAGAAAGCAGAAGGGACTAGCGATCTGTCCCAAGCTTTCCACTTCTGCTGGGGCCGTTGGAGGAGCAGCCCGGTGAGTGCCGTCCTCCAGCCATGGCACACTGGGCACGGGCGGCACGGCCACGCTCTGCCCTCACCAGCCGGCCCACCTGCGCCGCGGTACCAGCTGGTGAAGAAGAAAGTGGAGGGTAGGACCTGTGAGGTTTAAAAGTTAATGTCTACCTAGAGAAGTTAGGTGGCTGCAAAGGCTGTGGTGATTTTTGAATGCCTGAGGAAGTCGGGCTCCTTGGGATTGCTATATATCGGTGAGGAAATAGAGGGAAAAGGTGGGTCTGAGGTGGGCAAGTCATACAGAAGGTATCCTGGGAGACAAGGAAGGAGAAAAAAATAGGATGAGGAAATGGAGAGGGAAGTAAACATGTCGGTGTCCAGTACAAAGTGAGCTTTCAGACTGAGCTGCTCCTCAGCTGGTGCAACCCGGGTGGCTGCAGGCGCGGAGCGGGGGGCTCCACAGGAGCCCTGGCGGGGCAGCGGGCAGGCCGCCATGCCAGCCTGCTTTGGGCTTTGCCCGTTGGCCTGCTTCAGTGCCGAGCCTGTTTTCTTGGAGCTTTTACGTCAGGAAAAAGGAGGTTTCTATAAACCTCTGTGGCATTTTTGCCTTTGGGGCACACTTGTCAGGGTTTTAACAGAAATAAGTCTTTCATGTATAAGTTGTTTTGTGCTGAGGGAAGAGAAGGGCCACGACTGTGCTTCACAGTCCGTTTGGCTGTCCCCCCAGCATGACCCTTTTCAGGGCCATCTCAGGAACCATGTTTCCTACTGTCCATTTGGAGTCAGACCCTGGATACAAGTGAGGAGGCAAATGGACGGGATGTTGATTCCTGGCACACAGCTCCAGAGAGGGCCCTCAGAGAGAAAATAGTCAGGGCAAGGAAAAGGGTGTGGATATCAACTCTTGGGTTTCACCTGAAGTTCAGTCCTGTCAAAACACAGTGTTACAACAGCGTGATGTTTCTGAGCCATAGGTCAGAAGACCAAAAAAACCCAACCAATCAAGAAAAAAAAACCCCACCCAGTAATTTGTAGAACAGCACAAATTATGGGATCATGAGGTAATCTCCAGTAATCTCTTGTGGTAAAACGTCTAGTCCGCTTTTTTTACTATGCTTTTTATGATTAATTTTGCTTGTAAAGTCGTACTGTTGATACCAGTCACACACATGCTGTCTGAGTATTAACATGAAAATGTAAGTTCATTTCAGGAACTGCTGGAGGGTGGATGTTTTTTACATCTTGTAATCTTTGTTTATGTTATGCTCTGTCTAATAAGTAAAATGTAGTTTAAGTGCACTAACTGAAACAGGAGATTTATATTTTAAGGTGGGGTTATGTTTAAAGAAATCACTGTTGGCCATATCACTGAGAAAAACAAATACATAGAGTGTTTTCTTTGGATTTAAAGTCAGACGAGGCTTTCTTAGTAACTTATTATGACCCTTTAACAAAGGCTGTTGCATTTACTTACCGACCTGAATTGATGAAGGATCTCAGGACACTTCAGGAGAAAGGTCTGCAGCCAGTTTCTCACTTTGCTACGGCAGTTTGTATTTTATTCTCAAGTCTGAAGCTTAAATGGAGCAGGAAATTTTGTATGATTTGGTTCCCAGTGTATGACATCCTTCACTTGAAATCATGTTTCTGCCCAGATTTGCTAAAAGCTCACCCTAGGCCCAACCACTTCATTCTGTGAACCCTATAGCAAGACTAGCTCTAGTTTTGTGGGTTTATTACAAGTATTGTTGTTCTACTTGACTATGTTTGGTGTGAAAATACTTTCAGTGCTACCCTACTTCTTTACTTTCACCAATCTGATCATTTTAAAAATTAAATATAAACGTTAAAGGGAAATGATTAGTTGCATATTATATAAATTCTATCAACTTTTAATCCACAAATAATAGTTATACAATATAGTTAAGCACGAGTGGAAAAAAATACTACTTTGTGTGACTGGTTTTTTCCTTTGATGGCATGCCTACTTTTCGCATTTGCTGTCAGGGGAAATTCATGGCAAAACGTTCATTTCTCAAGTGATACAAAATTTGACAAACAATATAGAACATCAATTAATTCTTAAATATGGATTTATTGTTAAACATACTCTAATTATGCATGTTAATATCATTAATGAATATTTTGCTTTTGATACCAACTTTCATATTAGTCTGCGCTCTGGTTTTTAGGGTATTAAATTACTGCTTTTATAATTTGCTTATTCCAGGAAGAATTATTTATCAAAATGTAAGTGTGGAAAAATAATGGTTTTGAGATTGGTGTATCACAAATCCTGTGACAGAAAACTAGAGGAAGATAATTGTCCTTCTCTTTCATTTCTCAACAGCTTTGAGATTTTAGTTTGCTATTTTATCTTGCAGCATTTTTCTAGTATGTAAACCAGATATTTCTTCAGTGCACTGCCTGGAGAACAAAATGGGAGTTTAAAAATGAAACCTTCCACTTTAGAAAATTGGTATAGACCACACAATATACTTAGGTAAGTACTTATACTTAGGTAAGTACCGGCTTCATGTCATTGTGTTATATATAAGGATGCATAAAGTATGACTTGTGGGTGAAAGTTGCCCCCTACTGTCTGATGTGCCATTTGCATACAGAATAGTAATTCACAAAGTTTGAAATTAATTTGTCTATTGTTTCTTTAAAGAACGTAATTTAACTCTGAATTTCAGATTATCATATGGATATATGGTACATGCAAGATCAGGTGTTACAGGAAGAAAATGAGCTCGAAGTGTGCACCAGTGAAAGCTAACAGGTAGCACTGAGCAGATTAAGTATTACAATTAAATGATCTGTTCAGTTTTATTTAAGCCTGTAGATGCGTGTAAAGCAGATCTGGCATTCAATTTTTAGAGACAGATAGATAGATAGATATAAAATTGGAGGAATTAAATTGAAATGACCGTATTGTTTTTCCTACTTGTTTATTGCAGTGGGAATTTCATGTATTTCTGCACAGTGTGACTCTACCATTCAATGCATACAATGTTAGATAAAAGGTGAAAAACCAGTTTAGGAGAGGAAAACAGAGATTACAGACACAAGGAAATAAATGTGTACTTAACAAAAACATTATTGAGATACTGATTGGTGGTTTATTCCGTATATATAAGACTTGGAGTTAAAAAAATATGTGTAATTCTTAGGGAATCTATATCAATGCTGGTGTTATGAACCTTTAAATGAATTTTGTTTAAAATACTCATTTTCAGTGTCTAGGTAGTTCCTGTAGACTACCCCTTTCTGACCTCTTATTTCAATTATACAGTAATCATAGAGTATCCTTCTGTGATATACCAACCACATATGGTTAATTTGAGTGATTGTCTTTGGTGAAATCGTTGTGGACATTAAGAAAGAAGGAAATATACAAGCTCTTAGGGTTTTTAAACAACCGTTTTCAGAATACTGTAAATTAACTTTTTGTTTATCCCTTAAATAGTAGTAGTTAGTTCAGCATAACTACCTATGGATGCTTACTGAGAATTTTTCAGCAAAGGAAGTTAACTGTTCACAAGCATTGCATGCGTTAAATGATTTAAAGACTGAGAAGAAATTAATCACAAATAGCAAACCTCTGGGAAGCCTGTAAAGCATTGTGCTAGTCACAATATGAGTGTGTGTTCTTACTTACACTGCACAAATGGTACTTGAAAACAGCTACAGTGGTAACAAAGCAATTGCCAATGTTTATGCTTCCAAATTATGTCTGTCAGAACAATTTGTGTGTAAGGATCTTAAATGATTCAGTAATAAATGCCAAACATAAAATTGCAGCAGATGACAACTGGAATCATATTGATCTTATTAATATTTATTACATTGTTATTAAGTTTTAGGTACCATTTTTGTTGGATACTTTTATGAAATAACATTTTTTTCAAATCCAGTCTTTGATTTGCAGTTTCCAACAAAGAATCCTTAAAGCGTTTTACAAACTGTATAGCACATGGAAATTATTTTGAAAAGACAAAAAGTAGAAAAAAAAATATGCCTGGAGGCAGTTGGTGGGAATTGAAGATATGTCAATGACGAAGTGGCAACACAACTGTATAAGGACTGAGATTGCAGGATAATGGTATATTTTTGAAGGCAACGCGTATTCTTTTCCTCTCAGTCCTAGTACCTGTTGCTCCCGTCTGTACTACTTAATTTCTGTGGAAGACCCGTTTCCCTTTTTGAGGATTCATTGGCACTGTCGGAAATATATCAACAAGGAGTGGCAGCTTCTCCTTGATGTCCCTCTAAATATTAAGCTTTGCATGCCTATAGGGGACAACAGGACAAGTTTAAGGAACAGAAATCCACGGAAACTTCCTAAATACTTTAAAACCACTTGTGGCTCAGAAGTGCCCTGAGCTGAAAATAGGCAGAGAGTGAGAGAACATTAGGAGGATGTGTTATCTATTTTTTTCCTGTTGTTATTATTTAGGCACTCTTAGACATTGCAGCAATCAGGATAATCAGCTAGACGAACCTTTGATCTGACTCCACAATATAAATTTTAAGTCATTTAGATTGGAACATAAAATTAAGCCTTATATGTTAGTAGATTGTTAGGCTTTCTACTTTGTTGCTCAGAAGAGCTTTTCAATACTATACAGCATTCAGCACAGTCCCCCTTGGGACAACAGTATAGCAGATGCTTTTAAACTGGAAAAAGAAAAAGCAATCAGGAACTGACACTATGAAAACTGAGGCACAATACAGGTCATGTATTCTAATTGCTCAAGTTCTTTTTTTCTTCTTGAATTCCTTGCATGCCAGAGGTCGTGAACTGTACACAGTTTAAGTTTGGGGTCACAGTGGAACTTAACTATTCTGTAACCCAGTAATCAAATTATCACTCTGTGGTTTGCTGATTTGCCACTATCTCTGTTCTTCAAGCCACTACTACGGTTTCAAGAATTTAGGGTTTAGAACATATGCTTTGAAGTCATTAGTATATGTGAAAATACATACTTCAACAAGCAGCCACTGTTGCGCAAGTTTGAACTTCCTCTCATTTGAACTGTGATGTGGTCCCAAAATGTTCAGTTTAACAAGGTTTCACTATAACCCAAACATACATTGTAAATTTATCTGCATTAAATTAAAACCAAAAAGAACATAGCAATCATATTTGTGAGCATTCACAAACAGGGTCAGTCCAAGGAACTAGATCTGATTCAGTATTTCTGAAAGGATGTAGAATGAACCACCTGAAAAGCGGGCATCTGGCAATATTACAGATGTCTTTCTCAGAAAAAGAAGGGGGGGGAAAAAGAAGTATATTAATCCTAGAGCCTTAAAGGTTGACCAGATATTTGAAGAAGAGATGTTTCCAAAGTTCCAGGGTTTAGCTTTTTGACATTTACTATTGTAATTCAGATTTTATCATATGTATGAATGTTGAGTCACTCCTTAATTTCACTTTTATATTGTCACCTTTTAAATCAAATGTTATTGAGTGCATTGCTGTTGTGGCACAAGCATCATCGCCAGTGTGTTTTATCTTGCCTATATCTACCATGTTCCTGCTGATAAAAGTGACCAGAAGTGAAACCCTACCATTAGTTGTGTATGTAGCCGTGTACAGTTGAGACAATATGTTGTATAAATTTAAAAGCATGTACTAATATGCAGTATAAATGCAAATGTGATCTAGACTATTGACTTTTTGTATTTTCCTGTCTATTTTCACCTTATAGATTATCAATCTTAACATATTCCTGAGCTGCTATAGCACAGACGTTGGGTAAATTCTTCTATCGATTGTGCCTTGGATCAGCATAAAAGCAGCAACAAAGAGAGATATTACACCGGGCAATCTGAAGTATCCCAGGGCAAAGGCTGGTTTTTGTTTTGTTATCAAATGTATAGCAAGGCAAAAATCTGTCTGTCAAAGTAATAACAAGGTCCTGTTTAAAGAAACAAATTCCTACTTGTGTCAATACATTTACTGTAGTTTCCCATTAAACCTTGTGCAATTTATTTCTTTATTCACTAGATGCAACGTATTTGACTGAAGAATAGTTGCAATAATGTGAAGTTTTCTGGAAAGTCATGAATACCTTATGTGAGTGGAAATGCGTTCAGTTGCCTGTTGCTCCACAGCCATTAATCTGATGAATAAAGAGTTTGCACATGGGTTCACTCAGAGAGTTAACATCTGATTTTACATGGAAATATTTGAAAGAAAAAGTACAGCGTAGCCTGAAGCCTGTTAGAAAGATTTTTAGAGATTTATTTAATGCAGTTTCTTGCCTTGGTTCCTATTGTCTACTTAGAAAAGAATGTTGTTTTGAAATGTAAAACGAAATAAGGGGAAACAATTCAAACAACATTTCTACTGGACAAAAAAAAAAAAAAAAGGAAAGAAAAAAAATCCCTTACCTCAAACACATACAAAACCTGTCGGTTTTCATTACTTATCTGTTGTCCTACTATTTCATTATCATCTACATCAAATCAGATGATTCCCCACCTCTACACTGGCGCTTTGGAGATAAAATAAAGGGGCAGGAACTACCTTCATTTATCAACATGAAATAACATCAGCTTTTGTACTGGGATACTATTTATGTCAATAACTCATTTTTAGAACAAAGGATGAAGAGAATTAGTAGTTATTGTTTCTATCTGTGGAGATAAATGCTCGATGCAGTAGCTACCAGTTTAGTTGAACACCTTAAGTTACAGGGCAATACCAAATCTCAGTTGATCTTAACATGGATTCTAGTTTCCTGGTGAATTCAGGAAATCTTCAAACATAAGTTGTGTCTCTGTTTGCCGTTTCTGTTACTGCTTTTGAGTTTACTGACCTAAGGATGTTGTTACTTGGAGTTGGAGAGAATGTGAAATAGGTGGGACATCTGTATTAATTAGCTGAATATATTGAGTGTTCCTATTATTAGTAAGACTGTAAGTACATCACTGTTTCCTTATCACAGCGCACTGTGTGTGGATGATTGGAATAATACTTGATTGGAATTTCACTTGCTTCTTTCTTTGTTTTTTAATGACGTTGAAGAGACTTAGGACTACAAGCTAACTCTCACGCCATCAGAAATTGCATTGCTTTGACAAAGGCTATGTCATGTTGCGTTCATATTCTGTACTTGGCTTTAAAAGCAAGACTAGATGTACCACTTAAATACTTTTGTCTTCTCCAAATTCCTATTTAAGATGCACTTTGCCTCAGATTTTTTAAATCTAATTTTAGAATCTTTTCTGACCTGAATTGTCTTCAACAACCTTGTTGTGATACAAAAGGCTGCATGACATAATCTGTTCCGTGTCTAATGCCTTTGGTTTAAAATCTGATGCTCACTCATTTCTGAGTGAATTCTGTTCCTTAATACAGTTGTACACACAAAGTTTTGGGTTGTTTTGTTTTAGAGTTCGCTCTGCTGACTTCTACAGATTTTCTAGTTACAAGTAGCTGTGAACTATACTCAAATGGCAGTCGAGTGTCCTTAGATTATAAACATACAATGTTCATATTCTGACCTGTACTCTAGTGCATATGTGGGGTTGCCCGTAGAGACCAGCTGGCCCATGTGCCTGCAAGATAAGCTAGGACTGTTTAGATAGTTCATGACCAAATACAGAGAGCCAAGGGCAAGAAAATGAAAGCTTATTTCTTTACTTTTAGCTGCTCCTATAGATAGCAAACACTGACTATGCATGAAAGCTTCAGATCCTTCAGACACCACTTGGAATGTTTGGCTGTGACTTGTCTTCTAAGAAGCTTCTGTAGGAAGGCTTCCTTTTCTTGCCAAATCTTCATGTATTGGAACAAAGCTTGTTTCAGAGCAGGCTTTGCCTTCATTTAGCTTGATTATTAACTTTGGAAGATTATAAAAAGATACAGATACAGGCTGTGCAAAAAAAGGGGCTTTGTTGGCCTGCTTGAAGGGTGAAAATTAAAGCCACTGTTTGAATAAGAATGGAGAGTAAAAATAGTGCTGTGAAATGAAATGTTGGTGAGGGAGGAAAGGCCTTTAACTCTGAGCTGCAGTCACTGCAGTCTGTGCATTTTATAAGATGTCTCCAGAAGCGAGTTATTCCAAATGGACCATCATTGAACTGAGATGAAATTACTCCTATTATATTTCTTTACCCAGTGCCTGAGAGATGTAACAGCAGGTACTCAGGGTATGTTTTCAAATGGGGTATTGACACCTATTGGATGCTTGTGAAAACTTCCATCTGTGTTCCCTTGATTGATAAGAAAATATGCTGTTCACAGATCATATCCTGTTGTTCTATTACGAAATGGAATTTACTTAAACTCGGCTTTCCAGAAGAGGTCAAATGCTCTTGAATGGATAAAACCACTGTATTTAAAGAGCATATTGAGTAAGTAAATTCTTTAACGTCTTAATATATTGTCCAGAACAATAGAGGCATATATGCCCTGGAGTTAATACACGGATGTGTGTGGCAGATGCAAGGCCTGCATATGGATGTTCAAATCCACATCAAGGCTTGTATCAACTCAGCATGATACAGCAATTGAGAATGGCTGTCTGTAGAGCTCTGGTCAGCATTAGAGGGGAAAAAAAAAAGGCAAAAAAAAAAAAAAAAAGCAAGCAGGGCTTGCATTCCACAGTGCTGTTGTAAGTCAGCCTCTGTAAACCTTCCTTCATGTGGGTGCACATCATTCTTCAGGCACATCCTTGGTCTGGAGTGTGACTCACATGGATAACGTGTTAATCTGACAGCTAATCTTGCTAAAAAATGGATTAACTACGATGTACACATGACAGAAAATATCTAGCAAGAGTCATGATTTTGCTTTTCAAATACTTTTTTCCAGTGGACTTCTCCTTTTGTTCAAGGGGACCATCTATCTGCTCATCACAACTGGGTTATACTTGCTTCTATTTCTTGAAGAAAGATGGCTCCTTATTGCCATTTAACCTCAGAAAACTTTTTGAGATTTTTTTTCTCCCTGATAATTCTTCTTGACATTTTCATATCATCAAAGTTCACTATCTTGCTCATAAAGCTATTGAGGATGCAAAAACATCTGTGAACCATGCCCTGCAGTTAAATACTTCCCAAATCAGTATTAGCAGTCACTGTTTTCTTTAGTAGTTTGGTTTTGGTTGGTTTTTTTCCCCCAAGGAAAAAAATTGCATGAGTCCTTAAACAGAGGAAGGACTTCTGATTAACTGAAATGACACCTTCTAATTATTAGGTTTCTGGTAATAAAATGTGAAAATAATTAAATCTTACTTTCAGAAGACATTGACTTCTGCAGTATATTGTTCTTAAAAGTCTCTGAAATAACTTGACAAGAGCCTCAAAAAACACATTGTAAAATAGGAAGGGTAAAGGTCATTCCACCTGCTGCGGCAATACGAAAACTGGCTTTGTCGGCCTAACTGAAATTCACAAAAAAAGCAGGGTAGGACAGAAATCTGAGAACAATAGTGAGGTAGATTATATACCTTTTATTCTTGGAAACAGAAGTATGGATAACTGCAAGCTGTTATCCAAAAGCATAAATGGAATTAAAAACATTTAATTGATAACCGAAGATTCATTTTCATGACTATCATTCAGAACTGTCATCTTCTACAGTTAGTAAAATTAAGAAAAAGTTCCGCAAGTGTTATCATATAGATTAGATAAGCTGTAAAACTCAAAATGTGTTATACAAAATATTGGAGATAGATAATGCAATGTTTTGGTTTGATTTTATTGCAGATGTTCCAGTTGTATTTTTTGAAGTAAAAATAAATCCCAATTTAAATTTTCCATTATTTTTTCCCAGTAAATGCTGCAGTGTATTGGTTTGTATTTTGACTATCAGAGGCCTTCTTGCACAAGGCTGCACACATCCATGTGTTTGGAAATTTGCTTGTGTATTCACTGCCAAGCAGGGTTTAGCTTCTTCAATAGTGATCAGATATTAGTTTGACTGTGTGTGGAAATGTGCAGTAAATCAGTGATGAATTTTTCCATATGTCTTGCATAAAATCAAAAAATGGCTATCTAATGTAAGCCAGAACACCAGAAAACAAATTCTACTGCCATATATTTAAAAAGGCCTTAACAGAGTTATGAAATAAATAAATAACATGTTGACCTTAATAAAATAAATTGCTATAACTGTTTTAAAGGATTCTTTTATTTGGCTAATGAATTTTTTGAAATATGAGATTATTTTGTTACACCTAATTATGTAACGTATTTGCTCCAGGGTTTAGAAGCCACAGATAACACAATTCAGTCTGTGGGTCAACAGGTACCCAAAGATGCTTCATTTAAATCCTGTTTCCTCACTTTGCTTATGTGATCCAAGTCACAAAGTAGAAGCTCAGATAAGTGCTTTCAAACACTGGAGCTCTAAGGGGAGTTCTCCGAACTATGTTGTGCTGGTTTAAATATATTGATTCTGCCACCATAGGACAGAACTGACCTTTTTTCTTCATTTTCTCTCTGCTCGTTTCTTTTTTTATCTTTATAAAGAGAGAGAGTTAAATAGGTCTTGATGTTATAGAGCATCTACATCTATTGGACAGTATTGTATAAGTGATTACAGATTAAACTGATAAATAGCTCACCTAGGAATTTATTGGCTGTCTTTTGGACAGGTTAGCTTTTAAAAGCAACGTAACTTTAATCCATGAGAATCTGAAAAATTGTATTTAAATAGAACACAGAAACATCTATGATATTGCGTACAAGGTAACTTGGAGCATATTTCAGCATCTGGACAAGACTAAATTTAATGTCATTCATCTGCACTGACTGCTTTTCCTTGAGTTAAAAAAAATCGTATGTAAAAATTACCAGATATCCTTGTCTCATGACTGAATAAAGAAATTAAAGTAGCTGAAGAGGGTTATTATCAGTCATTTAGGGAAATTTTCTGAGTGATGAGAAGGTAACTGTTAGCTCATTGGCTTAAAAAAATTCACCTCCCTATAGACAATTTTGTATTTTGTAAATGGCTACTAAATAATTGATTCTAAAATGAGGTAAATTAACAAAATCAATCTGCAAATCAGTATAGTGTATTCTTAACCTTAAGTACATTTATAGTCCAAATCTAACTGAAAGAAGCAATTTATAATGAATAGGATATATTGTATTCCTCTTCTGAGAATCCATTATCATGCAATAAACCTAGGTATTCCCAAGTGCTTTTATTATTAACGTAACATGTTAATTGAATCAGCAAATAATTTTCACTCTGAAAATCATCTTCACGGCAACTACTGATATTAAATATACAATTTATATGAAATACATAGGCTGTGTAATTGACCCAACTAAACTGTAGTTTGAATTCTAGTTTATATTCAACTTATTTGTCTATATTCAATGTAAATGTAGTGAACCTGGAAGCACTGGCTTGTTCAAACTGAGGTATCTGTCCCATTATTAAGTAGTGTAACATGAACTGATAGTTGTACAACTTTACCATACAATCAGAAATTCACTTTCATGAACACATACTAAAAAATAATGTTTTTTGACAATTAGTGCATGGTAAAACTGTGAATTTCACAGATGTGTACCCAAAGTTAACCTCTGTCTCAAAATGAACTCATGTACCTGTTCATTTCACATAAATTAAGGGATATAAAGTATTTGCGATCCATTGCTATCTTTTACATCACCTGTGGCTCATATGTATTTAAGCGTTGGTCAAGAAGCTATGTCAATGTCAATAGAGAAGGCAATATATGGGCTTGGGATTACCTTAAACTGTGGACTTCAAGAGGTAGTAAGTGAATGAATCCCATCCCACAGTGCAGTACAGGGTCCCTATTTCTACTCTACCTGGAAGCTGTGCTGTTCCTGCCCTTTTATCGCTCTGGCTCTCGAGTGACCTTCGGTCGTGTGAACTTTTTGGTATGCAGCTTTTAGAACCAGAGAGATTTGCCAACCATGACCTAAATTCAGGGTTTTCATTAACTTGGTAAAATAATAATTGTAATGATAACTACTAGTAATAGTATTCTCAAAGTGTTTTAGTAATTACAGCTCTCCATGTACAGACCCCGCTTCCACATACCAGTCCGATACCAACAGCCCCTACGTATATATTTTGACTTCCAGAACATTAGTGATACCAGTTGTTTCTTAGAGCTTGAAACAGACCAAATACCTTGAAGTATGAAAGAATGCATTGTTTTGATATTTCTGCTTATTTGTTTTGTGGAGGTTTAAGTTTGTTTTGCTACAAGGAATGAAGAAATACTTTGTTTTTTGAAGAAGTGAGTTATAGGAAGGAAAAGATTAATTATACTCATGAAGCCTGTATTGTTAGCCACGGTGATAACTGTAGACATATTTTACTTCTATAAATAACTCCTCTTTTATCTAACATCTTTCAGTCAGATGGTGCTAAGATCCCTCCTTCCTCACTAAGATTCCTACATCTCATATTTCAGCAGCATGTTTTATATGTAATACAATGGAATCCACAAAATATGCTGTTGCCTTGCATTTTAGTACAGTAGCATAAAAATTATGAAAGGACTAATGGGTATAGGGGATGAATCAGAATAGCTGGGTTTGGGTTTCATTTCCTAAATCAATTCAGCTGGACTGACAGCCCTTAGAGGTGCCCTTAAGTAGAGAATTTGTTAGAGAAGGTTAGATTAGGTGATAATTGCAGGACAGAATAAAAGTTGAACAACTGTTTTTCTTTTGTTCTGGATTTCTGCAGAGAACTGGATCAGTTTGGAATATTGAGAAACCAGGAAAACAGCGGGCTCCTCACATTGTTTGTCCGAAATGAAAACCTCAATAACGTAAAAATATTTGAAAGCCTCTGAACAGATTCTGTAGAATTCCAAACTTGGATTGCTGAGAGGGTATTTACTTATGTTAGGGCTCCATCTACAGTTATGAGGAAGAAAATCTTACCGCTGATGGCAGCTATCTGCTTCTGGGGCTTCACTGATTCACCACGCTTAACATAATAAACTCTCTCCTTTTGTTTGGGTCAGCATACTTCAAGCTGATTTGCAGCCACAGTTAACGTATCTGATCTCTAATTAGTAAAGCAGCAAATAAGTTTATATTAACTATTTCTTTATATGCCAGTGTTCTGGTAGGGTTGGCTTAAATTTCAAGTAGTTTTATTATCAAAAGGCTAGCAGGCACAGGGAATCTTACCGTATGATCTCACTCACAAATTTGTTGAGTTCCACTTTTAACATTGTTAGGATTTTTCCCCCGCACTATTTCAGTTTGAGGAGCTCTTCAAGAACGTCATTCCTCAGATGTTGAGCACCATTCCAGTACTTTCAAGCTAAATGTATTAATGGGCTTCTCTTTTGATTTTAAGCCACTATTGACTTTGAGTTAAAATAGATTGACTGTAATCCTCATCCTTGATTTAAGATAACATATAGAAGCAGTTATAGTACTTAACATAACTAAATAACTGAAATAGTGCTCTTTTATGTGGTACATTTTGCCAGCAACATATGAATTGGAATTTGCCTTAGGTCTTCCATTTCTTCGGAAAAGGCAACCAGAAGAGCCACTTGTGAGGTAAACGGAAGCTGAACAATATATAAGTGCAAATATATAAGTGCAAGAATGTTTATTTTTCTACTACTGTCTGTATGCTAATTTACTGAATAATTAATCTTATATAAGTAAAAACAAGCAAACAAAAAAATACCGAAATCATGTACTTATGAAACAGGTGGAAGTAGGTAGTAGATTAGGGGAAATAGTTAAATATAAAAAATGGCAATAAAAAGGAAGGCTAAACGTGGGACAATAGAGAGCATTGCCGTGGCTTACTGAAAGTCTCACACTTAAGCAAATAGACACATGAAGTTGATAGGACACAGCTTAGCGGTACAAAGATCAGTCTCACAGATTTTGTATATAAACAGTTAATCTGTACGAGTGAGAGTTCATCTCCTGACTGCCTAATAGTAGCTAAGAAATGGGTGGAACAGTGACCATTTGCTTGGGCATGACCAAGCATGTTAAAAAGTTGTAAGAGTCTAAACAGAGTGTTGTTAAAGAACGTGACAACTGTCTAGTAACTAAGGTTGAACGGTGATCTTCCTAATTAGAAAAGAAAAACTGAGTAATTGAAATAATGGAGAAGCAAATAATTATTTAGGGTTTTTTTTGTAAAACAGTCGATAGTTTTTCAAATAAATAGCACAGAAAAAGATCCAGTTCTCAACTTTCTTCTAAAATAAAGCTCACACAAAGCAAATGCTTCCTCTGCATCCATTTGCAGCAGTCCTCCATGCAGTTGCAAAAGTTGTAGCAATAGCTGTCTATTGAGGATGAATTTAAGTCGCTTAATTCCAGCAAGCAAGAGCAGCAAGGTACACTAACTTCCTATTTACTGCAGGCTTAGCACAGTAGGAGAGTGCACACAGGATTACTCTGGAGCAGGTGATGGTACCTTCTGGTAACCTGTGTGTCAAAACTATTATTTGCTAATGTCCCTGTGAATCTGAAACTGGAATGGATGTTTTCTGAATGTTTGTGAAAAGTAAGAAAAGAACGAAACAAGAGCTGTGAAGCAGCTCTAGCAGATGCTGCTATAGGAAAATATTGTAAATAAAAGAGAGTTGGATGTGAGCCTCCCAGAAAATCTCTCTAGACTAGTCTTGTTGCAGTGTTCCCCACTTACATGAGGAACAGCAAAATCATTAAAGAAACTCCCTGCTTAAAAATCAGGAGTAGTGCTCCAGATAAACAAGACTGAGCAAATGTACATTTGAAAATATGGGAAAAACAGTTGTCAGTGCAGTTATGTCGCTATTTGCCAGTAGGGGGAAGGGAAATTTCTTTACAGTTCTTAGAGAGGCACAAAAAGTGCCCGCAGATCAACTAAAGAAAAAGCTTCAGTATTAGGTCTTTGGTGAACTATAGGAAGTTCAGTAAAATAATTTTGAAGGGTTTGTGTGTTGGGTTTGGGTTTTGTTGTTTGGTTGTGTTTTCTTTTTTAATGATGATTAGATCATATCCTTAACACTGTGGCAGGTTTCTGTTGTTCTTCTAGAGTAGATTATGAAAAAGATACCAGCAGTTAGAAGAAAATGTGGATGACAAGAAAGAACCTGCTTACAGAGAAGGACAAGGTCTGTGGTCATTTCAAGCAATGGCTTTTTGTCTTGTGGTGTTGTAAGTGTCCCCATGTTTACAAGCTTACAGAACATTGAAGCACTCCTTGTATTTCAACCTCCCTAAATTATATTTTGATGCATGCAAAATTTTGATGAGCAGGAACCAATATATTTATAAACACAGTAATCCTACAGTATGAACTTAAAACTTAATCCAAAGACATGTGAATAGTTCTTAAAACAAGTGAAATATTTTGAGTATATAATCAACAAGCAGAAATTTTGACAATGAAAAGTAGGCAGAGGCTGTCCAAAACTTGCCAACTCTTTGGATGCTCACAGATGTTAAGGGTTTTTAGGCCTCCTGTTACAAAAAGTTCATTTGTAGGTTGGTCAGAACAGCAAAACCACTACATAAGTCGGGTAAAGAAAGGAAACCATTTCAGGGATCAGCAGGGTGTGATTTAGCATTTTGAGAGTCAAAGAGGCTCTTGTGATTGCTCCTGTTTTAGTCTCCCTGCTTTTCAGAAACCCTTTCATATTGTGCCCAGCTGCTAACACTTACAGTTTGGGGATAGTGTTGACACAGGAATACAAAGGGGTTGAGATATTGCTAGCTTATTACCAGGGTGGGGGAGGTCACGGGGCGGATGTGTAGAGGTAGGAGTTTTCCAAAGACAAATCATTGCAAAAGTAACTCATAACTATAGTTAAAGACTATTCTCTTAGTTGGAAATTTATGGTCAAGATAGACTATGCATCTCATTCAATGATTTTGTAGGTTCAGGTATTCTGAGGGAAACTTGCCAAGCAGTTACAGATCTACCATACTGTGCTGCAGACTTGAACACAGTCATGGCAATGCTGCTGTTGCACTTATATGGCATTTTGATTGCTAGTTGCAAGTATTTCCATAAACAGGAATGAGGGAACTTGGTTTAAAAAAAAAAAAAAAAGCCTTTTGATTCTAGACCCATGAGTTGCTGAAACTGACAGTAGAATCTTGAAATTTGTGCTGTATATGAACAAACAGTTGGTAAACTGCTTACTTGAGAAAGTTATCTTTTTGAGCTATCGCAATGAAAGCTTATTGTTCACAATGTGAAATATGAAGTATTGCACAGATGAAGAACAGTTGATGATAGCAAGGATGGGGGGCATTGGTGTGCAAAGGTAATTGTTGGTATGTCAGATCACAGGACATACAGAAAGATGATAGAATCTGCCCCCTCTAAGCATGGGCTCATTTTAATTATGCTGCTTGGGCCTCTCCAGTGATGGGTACTTGTCACATTAAACTGTACATAATTTTTTGATAAAAAGGAGATAATGTCATGATTTCTAAACTGTGGGACTGCAGGAACCCTTGGCATTTTGTCACATTATGCTTGGACCCAAGCGAGGTTCTCAGGGTCTAGCAACACTGGACATTTTCACAAAACGGCCTTTAAGAAGCCATGGAGAAGTTGGTTGCACTTGGGCTGAATGCAAGACCTAAATTGTTTTAGTAAGTTTGTCAAGCTCTTTAGTCTGTAGAGAAAGGCAGGTTGTTTGCTAAGTGACTTAGATCAGGAATTTAACTGGAGCTTGACAGACCACCTTTTGGGTGGAATCATTTCATACCAGGGAGAAGAAATCAAGAGGGCTTGGACCACTAGGTTAAGCATACCCTTTACCTTCAAGAGATCAAATACAGTGTCTGCTAGTGAACTGAAAAAAATATTGTTCTCATGGATGGAGTTCCTAAAAAGAAAAAAAAAAAAACCCACACAAAAACACTTGGATGATGTAGAGAACTGTAGATGAAAGTCATGTTTCTTTCTGCAAAAATTAAACCACTCTAGCAGGTAAGAACATGTAGTTGTACTTTTTATAATGTCTCCAAGTCTCCAAAAGACTTTACAATCCTAGGAGAAAGAAAAGCAGGATTCCTTTGAGGCATCCAATAAAATACTGATACATATATAAGAAGTATTGAATAGGATACAATAGGTCCCAAGACTTTATTCAGAATTGTTCATACGGAGTAGATGATGTGATAACACTGATTTCAGTAAAATTGCCTCAATATAATAACTGTATGATGTGCTGACTAACAAAGACTTTGAAGCAAGAAGCAAAGAAACAATTTCCATCTGTTCAAAAATGTTGCACATTCTTTATAAATACACAGGATTAAAGGGAAAAACCACCTGATTTTGGCATCTGTTTCTTTTCAACTGGAAACAAATGAAGGTTAGTAAGCTTCTGGCTGTTGGGAGTGCTTTTGGTGGGTTTTTTTTTTTTTTTTTCTTTCCTTGTTTGTTTTTTTCAAAACTCAGGTAAAAGAATGGAGTAATAATAAGTCCAATAGTAACAACTTGGTGTTGCATGCATAAAGAATCTGGATTCCTATGTGAAACATATGTTTTCCTGTAAAAGTCGGGGGGGGACCCCACACAAAACTATGAAGCTAAAGAAATTTTGTACAAAACAAACATGTCAGGATGCTTCAACTGGTGAACAGTGAGTTGCCTGTGAACTCTGCGCTGTTCTTACGCTGTGTGACAGTCACTGCATAGAGCTGCAGTATCACCTCATCACTATGATACAAGCGAGATCTTTACAATTCCGTTCTCCAGCTTTATTTCTGTGAAAATTCTACATGCCCTAAACCATTGCTCATATTCTGCTTGCAGTAACTCGATCTTAATGCTAAACTGTGCTATCAAATTAATTTTAGTGCTCACTGAAAACCGAGAAGAGTTGAAAAAGTAGGAAAACTTCTATTCCTTGACGTATCTTGCTGATCTTAACATCAAAATTCACGCTTTAACCAGCATGATTCAAATCAATCTGCCTTGTTACCATTAGAGTGCAGAGCATCCATCTAAAAAGAATGCTTAAAGCTTTGACACGTAAGGTGTCTGACTGGTCTTTCTCTCTGCTCTGCAAAGCATCCAGCAAACTGCTGCTGTATAATTGGATTCATAAAAGTCTCTTGAGCAAGGTCTCGACTTTGTCTCCTCTTTCGTCTGCTATCATGACCTGTTGCCTTAAAGTGCTAATGTGTCAAGCTCAATTGAAGTTGTTTGCAGCTTTCTAGATGTTTACAAGGTAAGTTGTATTTGTCCTTACTGGCTTTTGTCCTGTGCAAGGAAGTAAAGCACTCAGAAACTGATGGAGATGGGAGGAACATATATGGCTTTCAAACATTACAGGGGAGAGGCAGGAAAGACCATTATGATGTACAGACTTCAGTCAGAATTAAAGCAGTTGTATGGTTGGCCTTGATAGTTTTACTTTGAATTTATATTGATACTGTACTGGGAGCATAAATCTAGCATGCATGTGTGCTTATTGCTCTTTTCCAGTCAAATGTTTTACAGACAGAAGTTTAATTGTCATTTATTTTTTCTGGTTAAATATGTATACAGAAAATACAGGGGACAAAACACGGGTTTGTTAGGACTGAAACCATGAGACATTTGTACCTGTGGCAAGCAGAGATACCATGTAAATAACTGTGAACATTTTCAACAGCTTTCTTATCAGCAAACAGAAGAAAGTTCTGCTTTAAACAATACA
This sequence comes from Falco biarmicus, assembly GCF_023638135.1. Taxonomy (NCBI): domain Eukaryota; kingdom Metazoa; phylum Chordata; class Aves; order Falconiformes; family Falconidae; genus Falco; species Falco biarmicus. The sequence continues at coordinate 18,593,219 of NC_079302.1, read as the reverse complement.
TATTCAATCTGCTTAGTTTTGTGGTTGGATTTTGGTTGGTTTGAATGTATTAGCCAGCATAACACGGCTCAATGATAGATGTATGTGGTGGAGAGAAAGGAGCTAATATTTGAATTGTGTAAACGTCACAGATGATGTTTGCTTACGTTGCCATGAAGTGATGAGACTGACAGAAAGTAGATGACACTCAAGAAAGACAAGAAGCTAACGATGAGATGTGTAAAGTTTCACAAAAGGGGTTAGGTGTTTTTAAAACTATTCCAAGTATGATGCATGTTCTCAGGCATAATCTGGGACAGACTAAAAGGCTGCACTATGAATGACAAAGGCTCCTACTCCACCTCAGTACTTAGCATTTCACACTATGACCTGTAATAATCAGGGATATTAACAATTTTGAGCAACTGTACGCTAAAGAAGTAACAATTACTTCTTTAAAATCTCTGTTGTGATTTGAATATGACTTTGTTGATTCTTCACTAGAATAATCAACAGGAATTGTTGTGTTATTCCTTTAACTTTCTAAAGCTTCATTTGTGTTCTCTGAAAAAATGCCAGTATTAAGAGAGTTTTAGGGCATGTGAAGAGATGCTGCTCTACACCCAGAAGCTGTGCTTATGGTCTTAGTTCTTGGTAAATGGAATGTACCAAATTTGCGGCTTACCAAAAGACATTTAAGATACCCTACACCTATAGATCTGTCAGTCAGCTTCCTTTGCAGTTGGTATTATTGCATAGCAGCAGTGCTGTCTTTCTGCTTTAAAGACCACGTGTGAGACACAGAAGGTCACTTGCCCTCCCCTGCTATGGGAGAGCAGTCCGGCGTGGGGCCGTGGCCTGCGAGGGGTTGCAGGTATGGGTCTGCAGCTGGGAAGTGCATCATGCAGCAAGGCGCCTGTTCAGAGGAGTCCTTTACAAGCATGTGCATCATAGTTGCTAATTAATGCCGCTCAGTCCATCGTGTTTGGTATGTAGTACAAGGATTTGCATAGGGAGCCAGGTCCAGACCTAGTTCACCTGGAGGAGCCAGTCTCTCCACGGATTTTCTAGCTTAGGGAGACTACAGCACCCTCCTGGGGCCTAACTGAGATGTGGCAACTTAACTACTCCTTTGTAAGTTCATACGCTAGTTTACTGAGTAGTGATTTTCTTGTGCAACAGATCTAATTTTCCTTATTGTAGTCGATCTCAGTAAATGATTAGTTGTGTTAAATAGTTATTTTTTGTCAATTGTTATTTTTTAACTCTGAACAACCTGATTTTTAAAAGTACAAATATTTTGCTTAGTAGTAAGATTTTTTCAATTGTACTTCTGTACTTGTATAAAGTTTAATTTTGGCATAGTTTTTTTAAAAACACATTGTGCGCTATCAAGCAGTTATCTTGCTATTAGGTAGAATGATAACTATTTGACATTTTCTGTACTTTTATGGTTGCATGTTTAATGAGGTCTAACAATATCTATCTAACAATGTTGCATCTTCATTTTTGTAATCATAGTAGAATTAGTAAGGTCCTATGATAAACACAATGAAGTTGTACTAAAGTTGTACCATTGTGTAACTGCCATTTCACTTGAGAAAGCTTAGCTATAAAATGTAACGTGACTTGCCTGAAGCCACACAGCAACTCTAAAAAAGCCAGTGTGGGTCCAGATATATTCTTTCTATCTTTTGTTTTAAATATAAGATATATTTCTTCTTCCAAATAAGTTAAGACACGTAGGAAAAAATTATCATGGTTGCATACCCCAGAAAATAAATGTATTGTGCAGTAGTGTATATTAGCATATATGTTTGCACTTGCAAGTTAAGATTAGTCATCAAAACTTCATATTAAATGAAAATTTTAATAAGTATGTGCATTTGAACAACTATACAGTTTTATTATCTGAACTGTGCCTTTCTCTAAAAATGCATAAATATGCATCTACTTGAAAGATTTCTAATATTGCTGTATTAAAATTCTTATTATCAATAAAAAAATCCTGCAGAATAACAAATGATTTTTCCATATGCAAAAATCTTTAGAACTGTGTGGTCTAAAAATGAGACATTTCCAAATAAAATTGAGCTATGCAGAAGAAATTGAGCGAAAAGTCCTTAAGGTGACTTTTAAATGAAAATGAAATGTCTTTTAGTAAGTTTCAGAGGTACAATATTACAGACTAGTAGAATTGTATCTCATTAATTTCAAACATAGATTTTATGTGAGGCTATTTGATTATAATTTGATTATCTGACCCTGTAATTAAAGTTTATTGCCAATTTCAAAGCTTATGTGTAAAATGAACTGGTTTTCTTCAAAGCAATATACAATCCATTGGACTCATTCACTGCTAGTTTTGCATTTAAATCGAAAAGTCTGTTGTAACATGACAAACAGGTTCAGTTTTTGATCATTAATCCTGCTAAGCAATATTCATAAATTCAATTTTGAATCAGTTGGAATACTTTTCTTTTATTAGTTTCTGTGTTATTAAATGAGATTGTTTCTGACTAATATATTTCTGGACTCAAACTGTAGCTCCAAGCTGTTATTCAAATCAAATAACATGCCCCTTACTTGTGCCTAGCACTAATAAATGCCAACTTGTGATACATTTGCTGGAGACTGTCGCGAATATTAAAGGAGGCAATAATGCCACTAATGTCTCATAAGTAAGCTTATTTTTCTAAAGGGCTGAAATCAGTCATCCTACTGAGGGGGGCAAAGGGGGAAGAACCTTTAAGACTTAGAGCCTAAAGCACTGTTTTACTCCGCTAAACATTATTATCGAGGAGGTAAATGACGAAGAAATTACCGCTGGAAAGAATGAAAAATATAACATGTAACTTCTGGTGCCACCCTGAGCAACAGAAATGCATCCACCGGTTAAGCATATGCTGGATTTAGTAGAATTGCATGTTCATTGGGTTGGAGGCATGTTTTTCTCCCTCTGAGTGTCTGAATTAAAGGAAGAAAAAAAAAAAATCCCTTTGACTGTTATTGTCAACCACCTACTTCAGTTCTTTTGAGATATTACTGGTAATAGTTAGGGGGTTTGGTATAGAACACAACTTTAACGTGTAACATTAAATTATTTAAATAGGATTAACTTGTCTAAGTCGTCATTCCGCAATCTGTACAACTTGGGAAGGAGGGCAATGGGTGGGGCGGGTGGTATGACTGGGGCTGAGAGACCCCACCTGTGTCCCAGTTGAATACAAAGGCAATGCTGAGATTTAGACACAATTGTCTTACCTATTTTGCTTTCTCCTAACTCAGATTCTTTCCTCTTTTTTTTTGTTGGAGGTAGAATATTAATAATGAATGTCCATTCTATGATTCTACATATTTTTTAACGCCACTTTGAGCCAAATAGTCATCCCTTTGTTTCACTAGCTTTTCCCCAAACGTTTAAAACAATTTAAAAGTTGTAGTTGTGCTTTATATTTTGTGTAGTGTGAGTTCTTAGCTTTCCTACTTTCTCAAAAGTTCTGTGTCATAACTTCATTTTTTTAAAAAAATTAAAAAACCCCAACGCATCTTTATTAAATTTCATTAGTGTCAGTATCGCAGAATGTACCAATATAAATGACAGGTGCTAGTAGAGCAACTAATGTGTTTGAGTATGGTTCACTTCTTTTTAAAAACAGTGATTCGTACATTAAAGGTGCTTTTAATTGGAAAAGATGAAAGGGTTGAGACAAAATCTGATGGTCTGTTTTATGATTGCCTTTGGTTTTCACAAACTATTCTGCATTGTGCAGGATGTATTCCAATTTGATTAAGTTTACAAATTGCCTGTGACCTCTGCATTAGCTGTTTCAGAAAGGTGCTGTTTCTTACAGACGTCATTGAGAATTTTGTAGCCTAGCTGGAACGCCTGTACTGCTCACACACTTTGTTATGGCCTCCAGCCATACCACCTTACCTCGGGCAGTGATCTTGTCAGAGCTCATAAACTAACAGGTCATGTGAGATGAGTTATGAACTGGATACCTGCAAGGAGGCACCACTTTACCCTCTGAGCTAGCAGGCAACCCCTGACCTAGCATTTCACTTTTAGATTTTCAGTTTTTCACGTAAAACAGAAACTAATAATTACTTCCCATCACTAAAGATATTATTGGACTATCTGGAGCTGAGGTGGAGCTACAGTTCACAGAACAGATAAACTATCTGCCTGAAGGGTAATTTAGCCGATCACATATTTTTTTTTAATTCTAAAATGTTGCACAGTTTAACAAATACTGTGATCCTTCCCAAAGAGGGTTTCATGTCAGTGCCTCTTCTGTCTGTAGTATCTCATTATTTCTGAAGTGCAATGGAACTATTTGGTTTGCACGCTTCTCTGTTATTTTTTTAAATGGCGAATTTTTGCTTGGCACTAGTTATTATGGACATAATACTTAGTTCTTATAATGAATATAGTGAGGTGACTGTCACATACAATGCAGATTAGGACTGATAGCATGTGATCCCAAGCTTGGATAGTATGATGCAAAAATGACTTGAAATGTGTTTATATTTTCATCTTCTTGTGACCTTGAGATTTTTCCTCAAACTGTGAGTTTCAACAGCCTCAGCCTGTATGGTAAGAAAAGCCCATTCAAAAATTACTTTGGTATCTAACTGTCTTACCTACTTAACAGTAGTCAAGTTCTTCTGTCTACAGTTAGAAATACATTATATATTAAGTAATATATATATATTTATATTATATAAATATATATATATTACTTAATCCAGGCCAGGATTTAGTGGCCAGGTCCATTTCAACATGTAGTTTTCTCTAACGATTGAGTGCTTCTTTTCCAACTACATTTTCTTTCAGGTTTTTTGATTAAAAATAAGTTATTTTGGATGCAACCTATTTAGCTGAACAGGCACTTGATACCTGGATTTAATAACCAAGAAAATTTGGCTTGTTGTAACGAAGTTATCTGATGCAATGCTATCTCCATGATGGAAGAAAAGGTATTTTTTAATCTTAAAGGTACACTTCTTCTCATAACATGTTCATCCCAAGTTAAAAATCTAACATCAAAACAAATTGTGTGGTATACCAGAACAATCTTAATAGGTAACTTTCATATTTTTGGTTTTAAGAGTAAACTTGCTGTTATTAGTTCACATCACATCATCATCTTCAGGTTTGTAAAGATAACAATTTAGAAGTGTGGTTAAGACCCATATCTAGCATAGTCAGTTATATTACCAGCAGTGCATTGATTGCAAGGGATTCTCCAATAAGCTTTGTGAGAACTCCAGAAGGATGAAAGCTTTTGCCTAATTAAAAGATTAAGAATCTAGGGCCAGATGCATTGGCATTGTGGGTGCTTTTTCCTGCTTGCCATAGCCTTTTCATCTCTATAGCCATCGGTTAGGTTATACAAACAGATAGCCCACAATATGTTTTGGTTTGTCCTTCAATAGCTTATATCCTCCGGGTTTTCCAGAACAGTACAAGTTTAAAGTAACACTTAGCACATGCTTACTCTTCAATGTGTGCTTAAACAATTCATTAAATAAAGGTGGGAATACTGAATGTGAAAGTTAACAGTAACGTTAGTGTTTTTGTAAGTCCTTAATTACTATTACTTTTTAAGGAAAGCAGTTTAATTTTTCAGAAAAAAAAAATGGAGCATTGGAAGATGCTTGCTGTTTGACATTTAATAAAAAATTCATTAGGCTTGGCATGATGTTTAAACATCGCTTAGGTTGCAATTCTGCTTTGAAGTATTATTTTAGAGAAACATTATGATAGTGGTTATTGTAACATCTCGTTAACTCCCTGAAAGTGATCCCTGAAAATAATTAAGAAGTAATATTTTTAGAAAATAAATGTAAGATATTTTCAATTCATATTTTAGCTCTGGAAATATTTCTTTTCCAGTACTGGACTACTAGCAAATTTTTGATCCTCATAAATATTGTATTAAAATAGTCAGATAGGTAAGATTTTAATGATAGAAAAAAATGTATTGTCAGTGAATGCTACTTGCTCCACACTTCATTTCAAGAACTTGAGACTCTTGGATTAGGATTTAAAATCTGTCCTCTCTTTGTTTGATTCATTTTTTTTCCTTTTCTTTCCTTGCAGGAGAGCCAGCCTTACTACGCATTAGAATCAATTCTGATTCCACAAAAGCAAGGAATGAAGACTGTATCCCCAAAGGGCTACCTAATATTTGCATACCCTGAAAAGTGGGGTTACAAAGTGAGTCAATGTTTTGATCTGCTCTGCAATCATGGCTAAGTTAATGCCTGGTTTTGCTCAACTTACACACTTGCATATCAATACTCATTTTGCATAGAAAATACAGACATGATTTTTTAAAATATAATTGAATTGTTTCCTCACAGTGAACAGCTGCATGTTGTCTTCTCCAAAATTTTCAGGTTTCCACTATAAGCACAGACATTCTTCTTACTTTTCTAAAGGGGATCATGATAATTTTACAAAGAAGTAAGACCATAGAGAATTCATTCATCCTCTCAGTCTTGTTTCCCCAACTGTAAAAAGTTCAGGATTTTTTTTCCTTTACTAAATTTTCAGAAAAATAATAGCTTTGTGTGTGAGGATTACTTAAATTTAAATTGAAGATGTGCACACCTGCCATTTCATTGACACTGTTAAAGGAGCCTAAAGGTTGAGGAGGAACATGTGAAGTTCTAGACATACTCTAACAGGTTAAGGAGGGACATGGGAAGTTCTAGCTGTCCACTGGAAGTGGAAGGTAGTGCTTCACCACTCAACAAATTCAGTTCTTTTAAGAAGCTTTATTTATTTTCTTTTTTTTTTTAAGTGTGACAGAAGTGACAATAATTTTAATACAAAAGATATTTTTTTCCAGTGGTTGGCAAAGTCTTGAAATTGTTCAGTACTCCAGCTTAATATTTCTCCACATTGTCAGGGCAACAGGACAACATATTACTATGATTTTTGTAATAAATTTCTGTACTACTTGACTTTCCTATAAAAACTTTAAGTCTCAGTAAAATGAATAGAGGTTAACACTCTTCTCAAATCCACTCTCTGTAGCCTCAGAAAACATCACTGTGTCAGCTAACTTTGAAAATGCGTTTAATATTTTTGTTTCTAATGCTTAGAGGTTCTAAATTGTCTCTTAAAAAGAAATTCTGCATTTTAGATTTGCATTTGCACTATTTTGGAAGCAACAGTAATGATGTGATTATAATTTACACCAGAAGGCTCACAAGCACTTTAAGAAAAATCATAGAACTGTTTTAAGTAGTTGAGATTTAGTTTACCTATCAAATAGTTTACTTCAAATTTAAATCGTAATATCTAAAAAATCATGTAATTGTAAAATATCAGACTTTCTCCTAGACGAAAATTATTTTTTTGAATGAGATGGTTTGGATATTCAATTGACTTATTTAGATATTTGTTTAACTGCTTTGTGGTTAAAAATGCTGCATATCAGTAATTTTGTTTTGAAGATGATCAAAAACTGGTAGCCAGAGTATTTACTTTTATATTTAATGACTAGGGTGCATCAACTTGGATACACTTTGAAGAACATTGAAGAACACTCAAAAATTGTCTATATTGTGTTATTTCTTAAACCTATTTACAAAAAAAAAAAAAAGTTTAAAAGTATATTCAAAATATTAAAAACCCCAAACCCACAAACAGCAATGTTAGAGCATAGGTAATTATTACACTGACAGTTTTTTTCCTGCTGTGTAGATAGTGCTGTCTATATTTTTGCTACAATTTGCCCCAAAACTGCAACTGTATGAAATTTCATTCTGATCTTCATGGGAACAACAAATTGCTAATTAATTTCCAACAACTGGACCAGGTTAGTACAGTGACTTATTTTACTGAATGCTTTAGTTCTTTTTTTGTGGAATTAATGTCATCTCATGCTTGTAAATAATAAATTACAATATTTGTGTGAGCACAATTTCTATTGTAACAAATGGATTATACAACAAATTATATGATTTTGTACTAAATATTTTATTGTATTGTCACTTTTTTTCTTAGTTCATACCTTTTGGACTGCTCATTAGAATATTGAGGGCTTACACAATGGAAAAGGTACCTGTGATATCTTTCATGTAAGTTAGTTATAGAGGAATTCAGTGTTTTTTTATCAAGCCTCAGTTATTCTGAGCATGTCAGCTCTTGAATGCCTCTGCTGAAGTCTACTTGCATAGTTAAAATCAAGCACAAAATTTGTAGGAGTCGGCTCAAGAGTATGCAGAACCTTGCAGAGCCGGTCTCTTTGAAATACGTCCAAATAGATATTCAGATCAGTATTACAGCATAAATCAGAAATGCTTTCCACATTTTACAGTGCACTTCATATGACAAGAACATTTCCTCTCAGATATAATTCTTTTTCAAAGAGTGAAAATCTTCAGTTTGATGGTACTTGATGGCAAAAGAATGTTAACTGAAGTGTGGCATAATGCTGTTGCTTGTTCACATTCAAATTTAAAATAAAAAAAAAAAAAAGGAGTGGAGGAAAGCAAGCTATTTATCACATGGTTTATCCACTAAAACAATTTCAACTTGTAAACCCAGATTTATTCATGATGTTAGTACCATTCCAGCACAGGTGATTTTATCCCCGCTGCGAATTTTCTTCCACGGGTGTTGCTGTCAAAGCTTCCCAGTCACCTTGGTTAATTCATTCCATGTGCCAAAAGTAATTATCCTAAGTTCCACACTGACTGCAACGATGTGAAACTTTGGAATCTGTGCCGCTGTGATGTCATAAGGGAGTCATTAATGTAAGGGTGGCTTAGATGGAGGCCTGAAGGCCCATGCCAATTAATATGGAAGGTATTGATTTAATCATTGCGATGGCAGGCCTGTCAGAAACCTAATTGTCCGCTGAAAGTGCAAATGTGTAAATGGACATCCCAGCAAAAGGCAGCAATCTTTCAAAGTAACATTATTCAGATCATTCCGCTTGTTTTTCCTCTTCCTCGTGCCCCCAGCCTGGAGCCTGTTATTGATATAAAGGTTGAAGCTCAGGCAGCTTAACCGTTACGTGGAATGACCTTTACTTTTAATATTAATATATTATTGTAAAGTCTATGAGACTCATAAATGCAATTTTAGAATTCATATGAAATGCCATGTGCTGAACCTATTGCAACTTTTCCTCTAGTCCTGTGGCAGGTTGCAAACTATGTGAATTAATATGCATCATACGCTTTCCCCTTTATTTACTTAGAGAGGTTTGCCGAGCAACTTTATCAAGAGTAACATTATCAAGAGCTTTCCTGCAAGCTTCTTTATCATATTCACATCCGTGTCTGCTCGACACTTGTCACTGTCAATCAAATCGCAATAATACGCAGATGATTTGCTCATTTGGTTTAATAAAATCTCTCTGCTTATTTGCACTGCAGTCATTATGCCACATAATTGCTCTGCCGCTGAGGTGAAAGGCAGCCAGTTGCCTGGGGGATAAGAAGAGACTATTGCTATATGAAGGATTTGTTTCTTTGCCTCTGTCTCTCCCTAGTCACTCATATCCCTAAAATTAATATTGTATTTGAATCCAGTCCTGCTATTCTTATGCAGGCTAACATTGTTATTACTTATTATTTGGATGTGAAGTCATTTATTTTTAGTTTTGATGTCCAAGCTGTCAAGCTAAATTTCATTGTGTACTGCCACATACAATTTTTAACTGCCATTTAAACTCGATTCAAAATCCAAATTATGAAGAGAACATGTTCAAAGGAATGGGCTGACAGGAAGTATAGCTACAATTTTTATTTCCCAGGAAATCAAAGTATAGATCTTGTTATTGTTCTGTGGTGGAGATATGTGCAGTTTTCATACTTCATAATCTGTTTTGTATTGGCTGGACACTGTGATTCAGAAACAGAAAAAAGGGGTCTATTTATGCATATGAGCAGCCCTTAGGGCGCAAAACAAAGGCATTCACTTCCAGAAATGATATAGCACAGAACTAGCTCAACTTACTGCTGTAAATTTGTGAGTGATTTGTACTCCATTTTCCAGCAGATTCTACTACGATGGATGGCGGAAGTAAAAATGAGGAATCTGTCCGTGTAGCACAAACCTTAGCACCTTCGCTGCACAGTTAATACAGCGGTCACTGCCATGTGATAACGATAATAATAGTCCTGGGGGTTTGGGTGATTCCATCTCAGTGGCATACTCATTAGGAGCCTACAATACTGGTGTTTTCAATTGTATTCCAAACAGCAAGTACTTAATGGGAAAATGAAAAACCAGACTACAGTTGTAAAATCTATTTTTCCATAAATAAATACTGTAAAATTCTATGAGAGAATATGTCTGTGTTCAGCTTCCTTCTTTTTATCAAAGTCCTGCACTGAGCTTAACCATGACTCTGTGGGTAGGTCAGAGGAAGTACTAATATGTTAAGGCAGCTGAACTTGGGGACATATTTTCTATTTGTATAAGCCCTGTCTAATAGTATTCAGATATTGAAAGAGACAGTGATTAGTTATAATATTAACATGGGGAGCGTTTCTTTAGCTGCCTGAATTCAGAAAGTCCACATTTAAACAGAAGAGCCTGTTAACTCACAGAAGACCAAAAAAGGCCTAATAAGCCACCTCCAGCCTTGGCGGTAGGGCGGCGGGCCATCACGATTGACCTGGTCAGCGCGATACTGAACCCAGTTGCGAGATAAAACAAGTTTAGACTGTGAGATTTTCAAACTCCCTTTGAAGAAATCAAGAGATAGAAAATAACCCCTTTCAGTAGTTACAGTGGTTGATCACTCTCACTCTTAAAATACTCGCTGAATGTCTTGTTTGAAATTGCTTCCTGTTACGGCTTTCCACACTAGATTAAAAAGATATTTATCTCCCAGCATTTTCTCTCTGTTTCCTTTTGTCTTGTAATTGAGTTCTTTCACAGTAGTTTTTAGCAAAATTAACATATCCTTTAATATGGCACTTCACCAGCTTTTTATGCATACGTGGCTCTCTGTTTTTATCAAATGTAAGTAATGACATCAGATATCTGAGCAGTGCTTGGTATAACATTAATCTTTATTTGGGGGGGCAGGGAGGCATAGCAGTTGTAACAGGCAGCTAATATGGAGTTTTTTTAGTTCTGTATTTTTTTTTGATATAAGAAAGGACTGCATTTCTTTTTTTCTTTGCTGTAACATTTAGTTTTCTTTTTTTGTTTGAATGACCATAGCTATGAAGCACTTGTGATCGCCCTTTGACTATGTTGATCTTTATTTACCACTTGATCTTACCAATGATCAATAATCTTGTTCGTTATTTACCACTGTGGAATGGATGGAACATTTTAATATCTAATTATGCTCGCAACTTCTGTTTCCTAAGGAAAAGTGTTAGCAACCCGGCACTGGGATCTCTCGCACTAAGACAGGTTATGATATAAAACATTCTAAATCTGACAGCCTGTGCCACAGAGTTCAGCCGGACCGTGTGCTGCAGTGATACAGAGGTACCCGATCACGCCGTGCGGGGTGTAGGTATCAGAAGCACACTCTAGCCAAATGCCAGAACGTTACTTGCCAAGGCTGCTTCTACTTCATGAATGATGTTGGATGCTCCTCTTCTACATTACGTGTGGCAGTGCACATTTATTCTAACTCCGAACTTGCATTATTCTTCCTGAATAACAAAATATTCATCAAAGTAAATGGGTAAAAGCATATGCATTTCCTTCAGGTAATTAAACATCCACAGATGGAGATGTAGTGAGTAGGAATGTGAGGTTTTTCTCTTAAGTTTGAGACCACTGCAGATATTTTCACCAGTCTGCATGGCTGTTACAGTTTATACAACATTTTTTTTCTGTAGAATACAGTTCCTCGTCCTGTCGCCTTCCACAGTTTGCCTTTGCTTTTACATCGTGTTCTGACCCAAATAGCTGTTCACTACAGACCAGCTGTTGCTACTACTTCACAGTAGCCTCTACAAACAGATCATGAAACTGAAGGTCTTGTGAGGAAGTAGTGGAACAGGTTGCTCGGAAAGGCTGTGGTGTCTCTCCATCTTGGGAAATAGTTAAATCCCAGCTGGATGTGATCCTGAGCAAAGTGATCCAGGTGACCCTGCTCTGAGCCGAGGGTTTGGGCCAGACAATCTCCAGAGGACCCTTCCCACTTCATCCTTTCTGTAATTCAAGCACACAAAAGTGCCGTAAGACTTGTAAAAGTTCTTTATATAAAGGATATAAAGATATATTATTTACTGTTGTAGTCTGGTAGGGAATAATTTTATAGTGAGATCAAAACATTAATCTGCGTTACCAGTTTTAAAGAACTTCATTTTGCCTGATTGATTTTTGTTAGGGTTTCTTTGTTTCTGGGTTTGAGTGTTTTGTTTTGTGGTATTGTGGGTTTCTGTTGGTTTTATTTAGGTTGGGGGTTTTTTTGGAGGGATGTGGTGGGGGGTGTGTTACCAAATACAGATCTACTTGGCTGATTTTAGGCCTGACTAATTCCATGCCATTTTAGTCAGTAGGAGCAGACTGAAAATATTTTCTGCTAATTAAATGCTAGGTAGGTTTTAAACCAGATTTCTAAAGAGGCAAGCCACAGCAAACTTGAAGACCAAGCCCTAAAGATTGTTTTGAAACAAAACTTTTACTTCAGATGAATCACAGAAGCACTCCGAGAGGAAGGAAGAAGAGTTTAATTTTCCTGTCTTTATGGTATTTGTAGATCCTTTTTAAAATCTAATATTAAAATGTTCTGAATTCTAAATATGCTTATTTTGTTGTGGTGGCTGATTTGGCTTTAGGAAACGTAATGAGTATTTGGAAGAAATGTTAACTGTTGTATGCTTAATGGTTTTTTCATGTGGAAGTGCAACTGTTGTGTTGCTATTATTTTAATGCTGGCTCGCTTTCTCCTTTTTGGTCTACAATCCATTGCCTGTTCCTCTTTAAGAGCATGCTTATGCACTTTACAGTGGGAAGTAGCAACAGTCTTAAAAAGACATTGTTGCCTGGATTTTTTGTAGAGAAATTTTCTTTTTAAACAAATTGTTTTCAGAAGTTGATAGGATATTGAGTTGTGTATTACAGAGAATGAAAAGAGGATGACTTCTTCTAAAAATACGGTGCTTAGCTTGGTGTGCAGCTGCCATAATTACTTAAGTAAGGTATTGGTGTGTTTGGATTAGGACTCTGTGCATTTGTATATGCAGACTTGTGCCTACACATACACACAGACTTAGGTTATCATATGTCAAAGACGACTGGGAACTTCCCTGCAGCCCACATACCCAAAGCACCTGCCCCTCTTCAAAACTTTGGTGGGCACGATTTTCAGAGGTACTGAAAAGAGAAATTAATTTATAACTACACAGTCTCTCCTGAAAAATGGTCAGTAATTCAATTGTGATAGTAGCTCTTTGCCTGGCTATTGAATAAGTTACTTGATGGTTTTTTAGCAATATGCTCTGCTATAAATTAGAACCAATGTATAAAATAACAGAAAATACTGCATCAGGGAACATATTCCTAAGAGAGAGGAATCTAGTATTACACCCTGCTATTAATTAACATTAGATTTACTATCTGAAAGAACGTGTTTAAAATTCTGCAAAATGAGACATGTTTCTCTTCATACAGTCTCTTTCTCATAATCTTCATTTTCTAAAGGCACAAAGGGACATTATATTTGGAAAATGGAAATTATTTAAGGGTAGTTAAGATGGAAGTTTTATTTGGTAGAGGAATTCTCATAATGTTTGGAAATACTCGGTTTAAATCTCATCTCAGTTCATACTCTTGCTTTTTAGAATGAAATTCTATGTAATGAAGGGAAACCACAAAGAGCCAAGCCACGTTTCAAAACTGCAGAGACATTACTTGTGTCCCTTAAAGAAGAAGAAAAATTAAACTTCTCAACATCCTGCGGTTTTGGTAACCATCAAATGGATAGAAGATAGGACTGAGTTAAATAAGAATCACAGTACCTTGAGGAAACAGAAAGAACTGAATGGGAGGTACGAAAATACACTAACCTATAAAGAAATTGTTGCAGGTGGCATAGAAGGGCTGCCACATTTCAGCTAAAAATTAAAAAACTTGTAACAGATGTGGGCAGAGGTATTCTATTGAAGACTTTTTTTGCCATCCTAAGTTCTTATTCATAGATAAAGTGACTCAACTGATATCTTGTTGAAGTTAACAGGAATTTTGTCAATACTTTTAATTGGTCTATAATGTTCTGAAAGCATTAATTTGTGACTGGTCAAATTGGTTGTGAATAGTCTGAACTGGGAGGTAGACTGAAGTTTCTTGGTCATGACGCAGTAGAAGCTAACAACAATCTTATTTGACTTTAAATTGCTTCCTACTGAGCAGATACTTGATTTTCCATATGTCAGTGTTTGTTTCTCTGAGCCATACCCTGAATCCAGTTGCTTTTCCAAGATAGTTAGCCATGTGAGTCAGTGTTCTCCTTGCTTCTCTCTTGCTCATTGCAAGGAATCCATTTGCAATGGAAGCAAAATGTTACTCTATTCCTGCCCCCCCCCCCCTCCCCCCATCAGTTCAGCTTGTCTTGGCTAAAAATTTGAGAACAAATGTGAGGCATAACCAGCTCCCCCATGCCTGTTTCCAGGGGAGGAATGATGACTGTACCACACCTACTTCTACCCTAAATGTCAGGATGTGCAGGCTGTGGGAAGACGCTGGGCTGTGAAGTCTTTTACCTCTCTTTGTCTTCAGTCTAGCTTTAGAAGGAGCTAAATGTAGTCATTTTTTCTTTATATACTGCCTACTATATACTAAATTGTTTACTTTAAGCCAGAAATATCTGTAAAGAATATAGAACTAGAACAAAACTGGGGAGCAAGAGGGTGTTTCTGAGGTTTCATTCAGTCCTTTATGTTTGCAAACGTAGCCTCTCTGTCCTGAGTTATAAACTCCGTAGCGTTGGCTGTATTTTTTATATGGAGGGAAGAGAAACGATTTTTCTGACAAACTTGTCATTTATTGGAATACTGAGGTCACCAACCTCACATGTTAGACTGCACGACAGGGCAGGTAGCAATCAAGATTGGCTCACTGAGGGGTTGGATGAGCCCTAAAGAAGACGCGATGTTATGGTATGAATTGGAAGCGTGGGACAGAAGGTGCTGCTAAGTGGCATGCCGTTTATTTAAGCACATTTCTTTCTGCCTGGGAGTTTACCAGGTGACATGTTTGTATCCTGCTTTTTTCTTTCTGCCTTTGAAGCAGGGAGCCCAGTACTGTTTCATATGGCTGAGATGTGTTTGGTTGTTTTAGCTGAGAGGAGATAGTGTGTGTCATCTTTTAAAGTCTCGTATTTGAGCTGTGAGGTTTACCTGGTCTGTTGTGATACTTTTTTTTTACAAAGAGAGGACGATCTGCATCATTTCTCTAAGTATCAGATCTTGCTTATCCTTACCGCTGTGTTCTGGACTAAAGAGCCCTAAATCATCTCTGTTTGGAACTGTGTTAGTTGAGCTAGGCAGACACAATCTTTGGTAGCTTTTCATAGCTGTTTCCCATTGAATACGATACCTTCCTTTGCATATTCACCTTCTCTCTCCAGTCTTTACTCTTCATACTCAGTTCTTTGATCAATCACACACTAAGTTTTTTAAATATGCAGCTTTTTAAAATTACCAACCACTTACCTACCTGCTTAATATGTCACTCTACCAGGAAAGTAATAAGAAGATGAAAGGAGGAAAGTGACTTTTGTGTAGAAATCTGGCTCAAGGTGTGAGTGGAGAAAAAAAATAATAGTCCTATTTCATTATGTCTTATCATCTTTGAAATTATGTAGGTATTTTTCAGTCAACAAATTAATTTTCAGATGGAAAATTACGGTATGAATTGGGTTTGGTCTGCCTTTCACTCATCATATCATACCATTACAGCAAAAACTGGAGTTCATAATGATATTGTGGAAACTGCTGATCAAAGGTTGTTTACACGGACTGTGTTCACTGATTTGCAAAGGTGTCTCATACAGATGCACTTTGATGACTATTCTCTGCAAAACTGTTTTTTCAGAAAGATCCTTTATGCTGATTGCTCTGTAAACTTAGCTATTCTTGAGAGTGTGAGATTACATACACGTTTGTTTGAAAGTATGTTTACATGACTATGATTCAAAATGTTTCATGAAAGGAAGGTATCGGGAAAAAAATTAAAACAAAATGTGATTTATAAGGAAATAGCAATTACAGCTGTAAGTCTAATTAACCCATTATGAAAATCATCAAAAAAATGGCTGTAAAAATCTAAAATGAATTTGAATTCATCAGTAGACATATGTAAGTAAGAATTAAATATAGGCTTTTATCCTGAAAACGTCGAACTAGAAGTAAGTTGTACGGATTTGTACTTTTTAGATTAATTTTACATGTTAGCATTTACAAGGCAGAGGATTCATATGATTTTGATACCCATGGAACATATTTTCAAAATGTATGACAAACAAATTAAGCACCTCTCAACCACTCTTCTGGGATATTTTACCCTATAAGCAAGTATTCTCGTAAGCAAGAAAGCAGTGCAATTGGGATCTGAGGCTACTTCTATGGGATTTATTCTGACAGTATAAGCCTCTAGTCAGATTCAAGAATCCAACTTGAAAAAAGAAAATAATTGATGAAGTAGTCCTTCCTATGCTCAAAATGGGGAATTACTTCCAAAATCATGCTGTGCAGAATCAAAATTCATCTCAGAACTGTAATTCTCACCATTCAAGTAAGAGCTACTAGGTAAGCAAATAAAAAAGGATTTTTAAAAGTACTGTAAGTCAGTTTTAGAAGTTTCATTGTTCTGAATTCTGCACATTGGGACTCACAATATGTAAGGCTTCTAGCTCATAAATTAAGGAATCCGAAATACATTCGGATTTAAATGTTTAATGTACTTTTTCCACAATGTGAGACATATTGACAGGAGTGTAGTTTAAACAGCTTCTGCTATCCAGGAACCTTTAATACTGCCAGTCCCCCAATTTGTTAAATACATCAACATCCATGCAAATACAAAAATGTACAAAAGAATATTATATACATGTGTGTTCTTTTTTATATGAAGTTGGGTCTAGGTAGATAGGAGGCTTCCTATGGGGAAAATGTAAATTTATTATTTCTGCCCCTCTGTTGTTACAGGGTGTTTGCTGCTGACTGTGCAGAGACCAACAGTAGATCCTGCGATTCTGTTCTCAGAACTAAATAACAAAATTGGTGAGCAGTTAGTGCTGTTTGATCTTATTTCTTCTTCAGGGAAAACAAATATGCAGTCAAAAGTATTTTTATGTTAGTGCATCTATAGCTACATCCATTCTAGCAATTTCATTGTAATAAAAACATTAGGAAAAATAAGTACAACATCTTTAACTGACAGTACTATAAGAAAAAGTTTCCAGCTTATGCTTGGTTTAAAGAAACCAGAGAAATATCACACAGTCCAAGTGTAAGCTAGAAGGGGGTCTTCTATTTGATTTGCTGTTTGTTTCCAATCTTGTTCCTGAAAAAAACCCCGAGTTAGAATTAATCTTTACTCATTTTGAGCTTTTTTTTTCTTTACGCTTTGTTAACAGGCTTGGTTTGTGCTACGGTAAATCTGAGTGAAAGTGAGAAAAATGGGACTTACTTTCAAACCCAAATGGAGCCGTGTGCCAAAGCAGCTGGGGAGACCCCCACTCCAGCACACGGGACAGGAACCACGGACCCGGACAGCATTTTCTGCCAGGCTGTGAAGGCCTGTGTGGGAACTAGTGTTTTGGGTGATAAGTTATACAGAGGCCTTCCCACATCCAATACTTTTCTGACTTATACCTGGCATTACCTAGCGGGAAGGGCCGGGGGTGTTCAATAGCTCTAGCCTTACCAGAAAATACCAGTTCCAAACAGTTTACTCAGATATTGTTTATGCTACTGCCCTTCAGAACGATGAAGGAACTGTGATGTGCTCTATTCCTCTTTATGGACAACTTCTGTTGCTGTGCACTGTGAAATGACCTCCTTCCGTTCACTGCTTGAGAGATGTATTTAAATGAAAACACCATTTTTAAATATTCCTGTATGTTTATCATTATACTTGAGGGAGCTGACAATTTCTCTATCTTGGTTTACTGAAAGGAGGCACCCTGTTATCAGGGTATGTGTGCAGAGACCAGCATGGAGAAATTCAAAATAATGCCTGCGTCAGAATACACTGTTTCCACAAAGGTAAGAAAAAAGAAAAAAAATATTAAATTGATGGCTGCTTTTATTTTTTATTTTAATGTAGATTGTTCTCTAAAGTGTCGACGGTGTGTTCTTCTAGTATACAAATCACAAAGGAATTGCACTTGAAAGTACAAAAAAGACGCTCAGGGGTTGGGGGTTGTAACCACGTTTGCAACCCTGCGTTTTCGCTTTGAAAGACAGCACACACCATCTCTCTCCACCTTTGCGTTTGTGCAGAGCAAAATGCCCCGTTGCTCTCGGTAGTTCCGAGGCGCGGTCACGTCAGGGCAGGGACACCGGGCGCTTTTCCCCGCGCCCTTTGGCGCCCCGCGGTGCTCCCGGGCTGCGGAGCGCAGCTGCGGAGCGCCACCTCGCGGTGCCCGCCGGGACCTCCCCCGGCTGGGAGAGACCTTGTCACTTCCACCTCCCTCGTCCAGGGCCGCTTCCCCAAGCTGCCGCCACCGCAAGGTGACAGTCTGACTAAAGTACATGTTATTAAATGTAAATTAAATGACAGTTACATGTGATACTGAATATACCCGAAACGATGCGGCCATCGCGCTCTTCCTTCTCCCGCAAAGGTGCAGGTAGGTGCTGGGCAGCTTCAGGTTTTGGCTTATGATTATACATGGGTTTGGGGTATGAACGCACATATTACGGAAAATCATGGCCAATAGTTTTTTTCCTATGCTAGCCTAAAAACGTTGTTTGAAATGAAACTCATTATGGTATTTAGACTTCTCGAAAAAACGGGTACGAAATATGTAAAGGTAGGGGAGAAAAAAGTATCTAAAAGTTATTTAGACTCATATTAATCATACTATGTTTTCTACAGGTAACCAAGCCATAGGGAAAGAAATCTTTCAGAAGGTAAGCGATATCCAAAAAGCATTCTAGACAGGTTATCCTCTGATACCGGCCAAATTACAAAGGTTTTGTGGCGTTCATTCAGACCTGGTATGACTAAGAAGGGGATATAGTCTACCATATAATTTTTTGAGACTTCTGTGTTTTAGTTCAGCTGGCAGGTCAATTTTTTGCATTCCTTTTCAAAGTCATTATATTTAGACCTAGCTATTCTGGTATTTTCGATTTACCATCTAACTTTCCAATGTGTAAAGCTCACCTGCAGACATCTATTTGAGTGGTCTTAGGGTTTCAGAAGCAAAAGAGGGAGTAAGTTTTATTACACTACAAGCTGTACGATCAGTACTGCTCAGTGAGGCTTATGCATCTGTCCAAGGATTTACCACCACATTTTACTGAAGGCCATGCTTTCACGTTTCCTCGCATGATCACAGGACAAAATGATGCAACAAATCCAAGGGCCTAAGCCAGAGTGCTCTGATATTTTAGGAAAACATTTAGCATCATTTGAGCACAGAGACACTATTTTAAGTGATGACTTGCCATCCAGATTGCGAACAAATACTGTTTCTGGATTCACATAAACGCTGGTGGTGTAGATCTGTACAATAATTACGGGTGTTTCTAGTAAAAAATAATAGAAAACTGTTTTCCTTATCAGTGGTTCAGAAAAAAAGCATTTAATAATACGTATTAGGCAGAAATTTGCTTCTTTCTTGCCAAAGTATTATTTCTGTAGTTGGCAAAGCAGGAAACTAAAGCAGAGTGCGGTTTGGAGGATTGCCAGTGCTAGGCTCAAAGGCTTGATAAAGTATTCCTCTCAACCCATGGTGGTATCAGAGTCAAAATATTATTCACACTATGATTGTGACATAGTTTTGCAACATCCTGAACATGTATATTCAAGTAACACTAAGACTTTGTTCAAGCCACAGAATTTTGCGGTAGATCTCTGACATCTGCATAACACGTAAATGAGCATTTAATGATCATCTTGCCTGCCTTAGCACGATCAGGACCTAATACAGCCAAGACACTTTGAAGGAAGTTTCGTCTGAAAAGCCCGCTGATGAAGGTAACCATGTCAAAAAGATTTCTGGAAATGCAACCTTCAAAGGAGAGATGGTGGGAAAAGATTTAGAGCAAAAAAAAAAAGAAAATACATATAGCAGGAAAGAAATTCAGAAAGAAAAGGAGGTAACAGGTGATCGCTACGGCATGTAGCGGGAGAAGGTAGATCGTTTCGGATATGAACCCAAGTGGAAGTTGCACAGCACTTCAGAGGTGCGGGCAAGGCGCTTGCATTTGAGACACTGAAGAACAGGAAATTGCAAAAGGGTTTTAGGAACTGAGACAGTGGTTTGGCCAGAATAATAACGTTATTAACTGACCGGAGATTTTAAAGTGGCACTGTGAGGAGAGGAAGATAGCAGCAGGTTGCGGTAATTGAGACAATGGAATAACCTCAGCATGGGATTTTTGGTCACAGTTTAGGAACAAAAAAAGAAATCTGCCCTGTATTAACTGATTTTTTATTTTCTCTTACTTTTTTATACTTGACATAGCATGGATTTTGTTGCCATTTTCCCAACCTTGACAAATTGCTTCAGTTTTGGTTATAGCATTTTTGTAATTCTACTGTGCTCAGCAGTAGTCTAATTACAAACAGAAACGCCTCAATTTTGTTCTTATATGCCTTCTCTTCAGCAGCTAAACTTTGTATGTGTATGTCCGTGTCTGTGTAGTTAACACTGTGTGTATGTACACCTCTCAGCGGCAGTATCGGAAGCTGATCTGTAGTATTAAATTAAAGGAGGGAAAAATCCAGCTGAACTGTCGGGTGCCACGCCGGTTTTAGAAGCCTGCTAACATCGTGGCGAAGGTCTGTGGCTGAGGGAGGCGGCGCGGGTGCGAGGCGGCAGCGCCCGTGTTATGTGAGGGGGGCGCCGCCCGGCAGCTCCCTCAGCGGCCCCGGCAGCTCCCTCAGCGGCTCCCGCTGCCCTGCGGCTCACGGGCCCCGCCGCGCCCGGCTCGCCGCCTTTTCTCCGCACTCGTAACTCCGGCGGCGGCGACCCCGCCCCGGCCGCGACCCGAGAGGCGCCGTCCGGCAGCGACCGAGCCCGCCTCAGCCCGCGCCCCCAGGCAGCTGCGGACCGGCCGCAGGCTAATGGCCGCCCCGGCCCGAAGCCAATGGCGCGACTGCCCGCTCCCGCCGCCGGCCAATGGGAGACGCTCGTTTCCCTAAGCTCCGGCCCCGGCGCTTTCCTCCCGCTGAGAGAGTGGCAGGTGCGTCACCGCCGGCCCGCCCGCCCCAGACGGACAGGCACCCGGGCCACTCCGCAGCCGCAGGGCGGCGCCCTCGGCGGCCGCACGCCCCGCGCCCTGACAGGAGAGGCGCCGGCCTTCTTGCGCCGCAGACAGGACTGTGGCTGTGATTGGCTGGATTTCTCCCCGCGCCCCGCCCCGCGGAGCCTTCCCGGAAGAACCGGGCGGTGATTGGCTGAGGGGAAGGCCGGGTCCGGATGTGCGATGGTGAGGGGCGGGCTTTAAATGGGGCAGTGGCGGGGGTAGAGGGGAGCGGCGGCGGGGCCTGGGCCGCGCGTGCAGCGGAGCGGCGGGAGCCTCGGCGCGGGTGAGCGAGCGGCAGCGCGGGGCCCGGCCCGCCCCTCCCGGGCGCGGCGGTGGTGGCGGGGAGCCGGTGCCCGCCGGCGCGGGAGGGCAGCGGACAGCTCCGGCCGCGGGTCGTCGGTGCGCCCCGCGGGGCCGTCACCTGTCGCCGTGAGGAGCCGGGTGGCGCCCGCTCGTTCGCCCCGTGAGGGGCTGCCACCGCCGCGCTGGGTGTCCGCCGGCCCGGGCGGCCCGCTCCCCCGGAGGGGCACCGGTGCTGTGTGAGGCACCCCCGGCCCTTCCCGCCGGGGCCCGGCAGCGGGGCCGGGCCTCCTCCCCGCCCTGGTGAGTGGCGTCGCTGTGCGGGGCCAGGCGCAGCCCGGGCCTCGGTCGGGAGTCCCGCCGCGGGCGGGCAGAGACTTGGCCCGGCTCGGGCTTTCGCAGGTGTTTCTATTTATTTTTATTTTTTCTTTCTCCTGTGACCCACCGGGCCCCCAGCTGACAGTCCCCTCCGGGTGCCCAGCTGCCCGCTGGAGCTTGGCAGGTGCCTTTCGGGCTGTCAGCCCGTGTATAGGGGCCGGTGCCGATCTCGTTGAGAGGCGCGTTAGAAGATGAAGCCGTAGCAGCAGGTGTTGGCCTGAAAGGTGTAATCCACCTGCGGAGGAAGGGTTGGCGAACAGGCCCAACTGGTCAGCATGCCTGTTCCTTCAGCGACTCCCCTGTTGGCCAGCGGGTTAAGGGGTGGGCTAGCCAAGTCCTTGGGCCCTAAGAAGATCGGGGGTAGGTGTGCTGAGGAGAAATAAGTTCTGGTGTAAACTGGTGGTTACAGTTGCTGGACAACCATGCAGTAGTGTTGTAATCAACACGTATTGTTCTCTAGTGCTCTGCTTAGTCAGCTCTGTTTATTCTCAGGCGTACAGGTGGTTCCTTTTCCTTCTAGGTAGGGAACAAAATGCATCAAAAGACATGCATAGAAATATACCTCTATTATAGATTTGTCCATATGTGTTTCTTTTTCTTGAGGAATTGTTTGTTTCCAGAAAATACTTAAGTACTCCGTTCCAGGCAGATGGAGTTTTTGTTGAATTGACTTAGTGTTGTATTTAATCTGATGACAGTGGAAAAATATGACACATGATATGGCGGTAGGTACAAATCATAGAATTAACCTTTAGTGAGAATAACTACTGTAGAGAAAAAAAAAGGTGCAGAACCCAAGTACTTAAAATTTTGGTTTTCATCAGCGGTGAGTTTGGTTTTTGACGTGTCAGCGTGGTGATGAAGCGCTGCATGAGTTTACACTTGCTGTGACTGCCCTCATAGATTGTGTACCTCAGTGCTGGTGAACATCAACAGGGGCTGTGCCTGGCAGCAGGGGGCTTTATTGGCCCAGGTGCGATAGGACCTTAGTAACGCAGTTCTGTGTAGAAGTTGGAAGGCTGTTCCACGAAGCAGCGTTTGAAATAATGTTTCTTCACAAGTTTGTGTTGTGCCTTTTTTTAGTTGCAGCAGAGAAAAAGATATCTATAAAAAGCCCATGGGAGGATGACTGGTTAGGAGGGTTGTTGTTACGTTCTATTCTTGAGCTAGTGGAAATTAGTAGAGTATTACTGAGCAGTACTGTTAAGCCTTTTCTTAGGTGAGGCACTGTGAATGATGACTGTAAAGGGAGACAGGGTGATGATTTTTAATGTATTTATTCCCTTTTCATAAAATGAGGAGAGTGTATAGGCATTTTTGGGAAGGCTGATGGTTTTGGTAGTTACAGTACCGTAAGATGCTGTAATGGTAAAATGCTCTAGTCCCGTGTAAGACTGAATGACTAGGCTGCCTAGAAATTGCACATAATGACATTGGGACTTTGCTCTTTGTCTGATGCAGACCTTTGGCATAGAGAGAGCTAGGATAAACAAACTAACTTAAATGTGCTGTTAGTAGATTATTTTTTTTCCTCATTATTCTCCTGATCAGTGTGGGGTAGTAAATTGTGAGGTGAAGCCACTAGAGAACATGAACAGTTGCAGGTAAGTTTCCTGTACTGATGCCATTCTCCAGTTCCAGGTAGTGTAGCTGGAAGGAGTGAGTGTGACTAGAAATAAACAAACTCTAAAAAGTCTTGAAAGGCTTTTTAAATGACCCTTCTCTGGGAAGCTGGTACTCTAAGGTTATTAGTTCTTAATCGTAAATGGTGTTTTAACAGGTAAATGAGACTGGAGACAGTTTAACAATAAGTTTAGGACAACATCATGTATGACTTTTTACTAGCAAGCAACTGGATAAAAGATCTCTGTACGGGATAGTCTCTGGGAGTTTTTTTTTGTAGTTTAGCGAGAGCTAAAGTAGTGTTTGATATGGAGATATAAACTGCTCTTAATAGCCTGTAAATTGGCATCTCCGTAGTGAAAAGCTTTTCAACAAAGCTGGAAGTCTGCTGAGGTGCATACTTTCTGAAAGGTGGAGTCAGTGACTGAACTCCTCTAGCACCAATTATCAAGCTTCTAGATCAGTTCCTTGTTTTACTGGTAATAGGTTAGGCTGTTTTTTATGTACGTGCATCATTCTTTGTACTGCCTAACTCCTGTATTTCATATCTCTGCTTCAGGAATAATGCGATTTATATTACCTAGTCTTAAAAAGCCACTAGGCTAAAATAAACAAAGAAAAAAAAAATCCAAACCCATAATCACTCTAGATTCCAGCTAATTGTCTTCCAACCTGTACCTCAGCTTCCAGCACTTTTCTGTCTTGTCGAAGCCTTAGCACTCGGGTGCTCTCTTTGTGCGTCAGTTCCTCCACCCTCTGGTTACACTGAAGTTTCCCAAGAAAATATCTTGTACCTTCTTAGCCCAGTGTCTTGCTCTCTTATTTAGTCTGGCTGGATTTCATGGAAGAGAAAAGGCCCTTGGCATAGCCCTGTGGCCTGGCTCAGCTTTCCACATAGGGGATGGGGAAAACTGAAAACATTTTCTTCCTGCTATCATAGGGCATGCCTCAGTGCAGTAGCCATCTCTTGACTTGGTTTTCAGTGGCTCGGCGTGATGAGAGACTCTCTCTGGCTGCTGAAGAGAAAAAGTATCTGAAAGAATCATGTGGAATGTTTGAGATAATTTTAGGGTGGGGTAATTTAATTTTCGTCACTTTTCTGAATGAGGTTTGCATTTTTTGAATGCTTGGCTGCTATATAGTCTAGAAGGATACCTACAATTTGCTGTCAGTCATCCTTTTAAAAAATTATTATTGCTAGACTTTCTTTGGATAAATTGTCTGGCTTATTTATTTATTTTTTAACAGGATTGACTTGCTTTCCTTTCAGAAAGGTTTTTGATCTCAATGTCACCATGTTTTCTAAACTAATCACGGCAATGGGTGAACAGGTGGTGCCGTTTACTGCAGAAAAACTTAGTGTGGACCACAATAGCCTGTGCTGTTCTCTCTCGCATCCTGTGAATTGCCTTCATCAATGTTGTACAACCTCCTGTTAAAGAAATTGAATGAAGTGGATTGTCTCAAAACCTTAGTTAATGTAGCCAGAAATGGGGGCTGGGGAGTGGCCCTTAGGGAGGGGAAGGGAAACTAAGAGAACCGGAGAAGAAAGAGTAGAGGAAATGGGCTATGCCAGACAAGAGGTGCTGTAGTCGAGAGTTCTTGCACAAACAATAGCAAGACTTTGGGGGGGAAGAGTAGACCAAGGATGTATTCAGTAGGTGACACACTGAAACTCCAAATACTGCTGAAGTCCTTGTTATTGAACTGCTGATCGGAAGAGCTCTAAGCCGTGGTGCCTGTAGTGAAACCATTAAATAAGCTCCAGAGAAGCTTCTGTGTTCTGCGGCTTTGTCTATTCCTGGTGGTGTTCCAATGCAGATGAAAACAAAATGACACATCCGTGATGCAAACTCAATGGGAGGATCATCTCTTTCACCAGGAATGACAGAGGGTTTTTTTTCAAACCGGAGCACTTCAGAACTTTCAGAGTCAGCAGCATATGCGAGGGGCAGCACTTAACTGTGCTCCAGGAGTCAGACACTGTGGTACTGTCTGGTGCTGGACTGAGAAGGTGAAGTGATAACTTCATATTTCTCTGTGTAGAGGATCTTCCCCGAGTGTGGTGAGCCAACAGATGGTTTTGTTTTTTTCCAGTTAGCAAGACAAAACATGGAATGCAGAATGTAGAGTCTCTTTCTAGCAGAAAGAAGGCAGGGATTCATGTGCAAAAATGGTTTCATAGACCACTGTAATATTGTCCTGGAGTCTAATACATAATACAGCTTTGGCAATTTTAACTGTTGGCAGTTTTAACTACAATAAATTTTCTTCTGAAGTGACAGAAATGTCAGCCTGGTTGCAGAACTGGATCTGAATCCTATTTATATATTGAGTCCTGTTTATCTGTTATAAATGCCTATGTATTGTGTCTATTTTTAGGGTGTAAAACAGAGGGACCCGAGGACTCTCTGAAGACACTGAGAAGTTGCAGGCCTTTGTTTGGAATACACGTTATGAACCCTTTCTGGAGCATGTCTACGAGTTCTGTGCGCAAGGTATTTAATGAATGGATGCCGTAAGGTGTTAACGTGCTTTGAGGGGTGGTAGCCGTGCTGGGAAAGACCATCAGATGATCTATAAATGAAGTTGGAGTGTGCCGTTTATCCCAAGAACTGTGAATTGTCTTCAATAAAAGTGTAAGCTAGCTTTGAGCTGCGTTACCTGCAATGTACCTGTGGATGGAGTCTACTCTGGAATTTGTTGATTTTTTTTTTTTTTTTTTTCTTATCTGAAGTAGGAAAAATGAAACCACCTTGTTCAAATGGTTGTGATGCTTGTTTCTTAGGACATTTGTTTACTGTTGTGTAGAGCTCAGCCAGGTACTGCGTGTGGAGGGATGTTGACAAAACTGTGCCTCCATAATGCTATTGCTTCTGTAGATCGTAGCAGTGATAAAAGCGTCATAGTTCTAGGGTTAATCGCTTCCTAGGTATTCGGTGCTAGGGCCAGTGAGATAACTTCGATGATGCTTGTGACACAGGTAGTATTTTCTAGTCCATGTCTCGAGTGCTTCAAAACACTGTAGCTTAAATTATGCCTTTAGACGCCACAGCTAGCCTAATCGCAAGTCTGCAGCCTGCAGGTTTGTCCTGGCAACCTATAGAATGTACATAGTACGGTGTTTGCTAGCAGTGACCAATTAAGTCAAAAAGTTTTCTGGGTTTTTCTTTTCTTTTTTGATAGAAGATGACATAAGCATAAAAATGTTCCTGGAGCAAAACTATTTAAACTTGGTATCACTGTCAAATGGTGATTCTCTCACGGTGGGAGTGGGCTGTATGATCAGTTCCAAGTGGGATGTTGGTGTCTTAAGCACAGGCAGGAAGTGCGATAACGTGAAATTTTCTGTAGGAAGTTCTTATTTCATCTCGGCTTTACTGTGCTACTTCTAAGGACTCTTTGAAGTCTAGAACATGAGGATCCTTGTCAGTAGAAATGATTTATCTTGATGCACTGTGTGCTAGAAATAGATTGACTTCTAAGCTGATGTTACATGCTATCTGGTTCCAGTTTCTAAATAAATGTAAGCCTCCTTAAGTATTTGTCCTAATCTGCAGATTTCCTATCTAGCATTGATTACTTTTGTACTTGTAGGCTAGGTTTGACTGAATAAAAGTCTGTTTAAAAACAAAATCCAGAGACACCCCCGCAGCAATAGAACACTGAAACACAAGATACATTGGCCAAGCTTGTAATGAGCAAAGTTGGGTTTAAACCTGTGTTAAAATATGTTCATATCTTAAACGCTTATGAGATGCGGTCTGTAATTTCATGGTTCTCTTTTAATCTAACAGAGACCTGATGCTGAAGAGAAAACTTTGAGTGGAGAGCTGCGAACCAGTCCTCTACGAGCCTCTGCAAAGAAACAGTTGCCTTCTATTCCAAAGAATGCTGTGCCAATAACCAAGCCTGCTTCACCTGCCACGTCATCCCAGTCGACAAATGGAACGCATGCTTCCTATGGGCCTTTTTATTTGGAGTATTCCCTCCTTGCAGAATTGTAGGTTTTCACTTTTTTTCCTCTTTCTTTTTAGGTCACTGGGCTTATGCTTCAGTGGAGAAAAAACTAATTGTTGTGTGGTGCCTCTCCATAGTCCTTGGAGTAAAACTGAAGTTCCACAAAAGTCTTCTGGAGCAGCAGTCTCAATCTCTTGAGGTAGAAGGAGAGAGGAAAAGAGATGAGATTTTCAGGAGTGCGTTTAGATGTGGTTTTCTTAGTCACTGTATTGCTCACCCTTGAAGTGAACACATTTTGGGTTTAGGCATCCTGACCAGGTATCCTAATAGCTTTTTGGTCAGAAATACCAAATTTTTGAAACAAATATTTAAAATAGTAGCGAGCAGATGTCTGGTGGGATGATGGTTATGAATATATGGTACTGTCTTAATGGAGTTAGGATGTGGGAGCTTCCTTTGGTTGTTACATGGAACACTTGAACACCGCCTGATACAGCTTAAGCGGATATTAGAAAGACTATATTCTTTCCTGTCTACCAGTGATATTTTACATGAAACTTATGAGGGAGGAGCTAGTGTGATTTTAAATGGCTTTCTTTGGATCAGTTGCATTTGATCCAATCTAGTGGTTTGTAGACTGCTGTGGGAGCATACAGATCTCTGTCTGCAAAACTTTCTAGTTATATAAAGTTACATAAACTGTTTTGTGCTACAAAGCTGAAGGGACTTCCTCTGTAATAGACATGCTGGATTCTCAAGTATGTAGTGCTTTTTGGAACAAAATCCCTGGAGTCCTTATGCAACACTCTGTTTTTGCGTTTAACCATTCAGCTGAAAGTGAGAACTCTCAAAACAATAATTTATTTTTTTCAGGGAACTGACACAGACTTCTTAGTCCAAGAAAGATGTTTTTCTTCTGTAGCATGCGAAAATACGTTGTTACCCTAATGTAAACTCCTCTAGTTTAACAGATTCATTATTAGAAAATAGTAATGAATTTTATGGCAATTGTAAGTAGAGAACTGTGTTAATACTTTGCTTGAAGATTATTGTGTATTTGCGCAGGCATGTGGAATTCAATGTAATGGACCTGTATGCCAAGTAACTGGAAAACCTACAAAGTGAATAATGTTGTTTATCGCTTATAGTGTTCAATAGTGTCTGCATACCATACAGCTACAGCTGGTTAAACTTACTAGGAACTTCTTGTGCTCATTGGTTTGAAAAATGGGAAAAATAGCACATTTTGCCCCAGTAGCACTGTTAATTATCAGTGGACTTACCTAAAAGGCAAAGGACGAGGTAGAAACTGTTTTCATAGTGCACCAGTCACTGATGGCTGAAGGTTGTGACTGCATTATCAGTGCAAGAAGTGAAATGGCAAATAAGCGCAAGTTTGAGAAAATGGCTTGGTCCATCCTGTTAATGAGATGCCTGAGGTTGCTCGATCCGGATCTGTAATACACCTTGCTACTTGACTGTCCTTTTTATTCTCTGTTACTGTGTTTTGTCAGTTGCCAGTGTAATTTGTTTGACCTGCAGCATAATCTCATCTGAAACTGAAAGACTGCTTGTTTAAAATTGAAGTTAAAGTTTGGTCACGTTCCAGAATTAACTACAACTGACTGCAGATCTGCTTTCAAAATTAGTTACATTTTTTTTTTTCCTTCTTTACTTTGAAACTGAGGATTCAGTAGAAAAGTGGAAATTTTGATACTGACATGACCTAAATGGGTTGACTGGGGAAGAATTTATTTCTACTTCTCTACTTACAGTTTTATCAGGAGAAAAAATGTTTCACGTTAGTAACTCTAAGCGGAGGGGTGGGAACAGCAAGAGTTAAAGAACACGCTTTCGCTGGTTTTCTTCAGTCTCGTTCTGTGAGCAATCTGCCCTTGGCAATTGAGTATAAGTTTGTGGAAGAAGTCCCCAGTTAAGCTATTGTTAGTAAGTTCTGGGTTTACTGTTGTCAGCTTGCTGTAGGCTTAGTGTTGTTGTGGGGCTATTCTAAATACCGATTTTAATTGCAGTACCTTGGTTGTAAAGCAGAAATTGCCAGGTGTCTACGTGCAGCCATCTTACCGATCAGCGTTAAGTAAGTTTAAACTTAACTTTTAAGATTTTTATGTATGTAGATTTTTTTTTTTTTTGGTAAAAAATCTTTCACTCAAGCAAACTTTTTTTCCCTTGCAGTGTGGTTTGGTGTAATATTCATAAGACATGGGCTGTACCAGGATGGTGTGTTTAAGTTTACTGTTTATATTCCTGATAATTACCCAGATGGAGACTGCCCGGTAAGTGGTTATGTGTGTCTTGGGTTTTTCTTTTTTTCTGGTGTTCTAGGTATGACTTTCTGTTAAAGCTGATACACTGACTAGCTTCTCGTTTCCTTGAACTAAGTTTATTCAGTTGGCTGCACTCATTTGTGATACCTTATACATATTTCCTAATATCTGTGGAGGAATCCTGTTACTCTGATTACTGAGACTGGTGTAGAGTGAACTTCCTGAGGTTAGATGCATTAGAGTCTTAAGTAATCAACCAGTTCTTTACCTCAACTCTTGATCTGCTACTTCCTCAGCAAGGTGGTCAATGCTGAAACACTTGAAGAAGTATCCAAATTCTGAGTAGTGATAGAATGGAACATAAAATCTGGGCACGCCGGCTGTAGTGCTGAAGGATTTTTTGCCTGTTTTTCTTCTAAATTACGTTGAAACAAAGAACTAAAAAAACTTGAGGATAATGTTGGTGAAACAAAGGGAGAAGGAGATAGATGGTGTGGTGTTACTTTCTATCTCTGCTTTCTCTTTTTTCTCTAAGGAAAAGTATCTAGAGTTATTACATCAGTTAAAAAATAAAAATAAAATAATATTGTGCCAATCTGACTCTCCAGAGCAGAGCAGCTGGCTCCCTTGGCCAAATTCCTTTAAGGGGAGGATTGGGAGATGTGTGTGTAACTGCTGTAGCTGAGAACAAGTTGGTATGTCAGGAAGCTGTCTGTGTGGTGTCAAGTTTTGTGTAAAGCTATCATCTTTAAAAGGACAGAACTAGTAGGAAACAGTTTCTTTTGAAGATTAGACTTTAGTACTTCTGGTACAGCCATCATTCTCCTGCTGGAATAGGGCTTTAAAGCCTTCCTGTCTAAACTAAGTTTTCTTTTGGAAGAATGCACGGACACGAGAGGAAGCTAGCTGTACGGAACTGGAGACACCGCGATGTCACTGCGCAGTTTACTTGCAAATGTGTAGGATAAAAAAAAGTATTGATTGTAGCTCAAGTATGTAAAAAGCTTTCAGTCACAAATAGCTAAACCAGAAAAACTCCTCTAATCTGATCTTATCTCATATTATTACCTGTGTTGGCACCAGTGCCTGTGCAGTTAGCTGGATTAGTTTCCTGATTGGGTGATAAGCATGTGAGAGAGGACAAGACCCTGCATGTAACATGGGTGTGTTGGGTTACAGTTTCACAGTTGGTATAAATCACTTCAAGTTGCTTTCTTTTCACACAGAAACAATTAGTATTTGGAAGCAACATCTGACTGACCTTCACCCAGTGATTTTAGCATAATAAATTACTTTTTTCTAATGCAGCGCTTGGTTTTTGATCTGCCCGTCTTCCATCCACTAGTGGATCCTTTATCTGGTGAACTGGATGTGAAAAGAGCATTTGCAAAATGGAGGTTAGTGGTAACATATTGATGTATAATTGAAAAGAAGTTTGTTCCATTCTTCATTGCGTGTTTTTTTTTTTCTTTTTAGGCGAAATCATAATCACATTTGGCAAGTGTTAATGTATGCTCGCAGAGTCTTCTACAAGATTGATACAACTAGTCCTCAGAATCCTGAGGCTGCAGTGCTGTAAGTATCTTCAGTGCATACAGACATGGTCTTCTGAAAGACTTTTGCATAGACTTGCAGAAACAAGAGGTTTATTAAATAGTTTATGAGTTCGTGGTCTCTACCTCAACAGTTGGTTGCACTAGGAACTCAAGTTGAGGCTTTGACAAGCCTATCTGTGCTTCTAGAGCAAACCTGTGCCTCCTTGCAAATACTTAACGTTGCTTCTCTCTTGCAGGTATGAAAAAGATATTCAGCTGTTCAAAAGTAAAGTGGTGGACAGTGTCAAACTATGCAGCAGTCATTTATTTGATCAGCCCAAAATAGAGGATCCCTATGCAATCATGTAAGTCCCATGAGCAAATTCGCCATGCCCTAATGGTTCAACAACAGGTTTTGGTATAGTTGTTGGTTTGAAGCCTTTTGCTGCCAAGTTCTGACCTGTTTTTTCATACATGTATAGCAATATTTTGAATATTCCTACCCTCATTTCTGTCTGTTTTGAGTTGAGTGAATCTTAAATATAATCAGATGCTTGTGTTTGCTGGTTTTTTTTCACTAAGCAACCAAGAGTTAAAAAACTGTCAACTAACCCCCGAACAACAACAACAAAAAAAGGCCCAGAACACCCCACCTCTCTTGGAGGTACCCATGGAGTAAATGCTGCTTTTGGGCTTTCTTGAACTCAGTTTGCATTACTGTGGCTTCGGTCACACTTTTTAAATACTTCTGACCTTGACTGCATGGGGGATGGAGCAGTCAGCTCCATGGTGAATATGAGACATATTTCACATAGCACCTGCTGAATTGCTGGTTCTCATTGCAAACAAGAACAAAAACCTAAATACTTTTTGTTGTAAAGATCCATGACAATGTAAATTTAATTCTTAGGTGTATGTTTTAACACTGAAAACTCAGACCTGTAGTTTACTTGAAATTCAGCGAACTAACCCAAGGGAAACTTCTGCTTTCTACAAGATGCTGCAGTTTGCAAAAATACAAAGTGAGACATAACTCTACTTTCTCCATAGTTTTTCTCCGTGGAATCCAGCTATACATGATGAAGCTAGAGAGAAGATGTTGACTCAGAAGGTATGCGCAAGGTCGAGATCCTCGCTGTAGGAAGGGTTTATTGCCTGATAAGGGAAAAAAGCTTCTCTGCCTGTTTGTGATGAATGAGTATGAGACAGACCTTATTCTGCCCCTCTTTTGGATCAGCTGGCGTGCTGGAACAGATGCGGACTCCTAACTAAGCAGTTATGTCACTGTTCTAACTTCAGTGTGTTAAGCAGTTAATCATTTGGCTAGCTTGAAAGCTTTGTCCGTACAGTTGTTGGCACACTTGGCAGATGTGTTTTGTTTAGGGATGGAAGGGAAGGAATAAGGGGAGAGAGGAGATTTGCTGACAGTCTTAACAGCTTGTCCTGCACTTGTCATGGCCATTACCGCTTCTGCATAACCTGGCAGCCCCCAGCGTCTTTGTTCTCTTCTGCTGTGAGATCTTTCACAACTGAACCAGAGCACAAGCAGAGTACCTTGCTCACCTCTCCAATGCTACTGATGTCTAATGAAGACGTCGGCTAATTGAAGGGTGCTTAGAGTTACTACTGACACAGCAAGGATGTGTTGGTTCGTACAGCTTTCACCTGAGCAACACCTTTGCTGTTGGGGGGGAGGTGGTTGTTGTTGGGGTCTTTTTCTTGAAATTATTTCTTTGCCCTTGACAAGAGCTGTCACACAGCAATTCTGAGTCTGCACTGAGTGGCATGACAAGCCACTCCACTTGCAGTGCCTAAAGATTCTGAAACTGTGGCTGGTACCTTTGCCTGGCATGCAAGGAAATGCCCTCTACGTGGTTTAGTTAGTGACTCGGGCTCCTTGCTCTAGAGCTGTGGTGTGGTTTGATGCTTTTTTTTTTTTTAATTAATTGTTTGGGGGGTTTTTTTGTCAGTCCAAACCTCAGTCTTCCTTGCTGCAAGCTTTTAACTCGTGTTTTTGCATGTCTTCTGGCATGGGTGAGATTTTTACATTGATTTTAATAAAATGTGCTGCTCATAAACTCAGTGTAGCAATGTTCCCAACTGCCAGAGTCAGGGCTAGAGGTGAGGTGGCCTTTTTCCAGCCTTAGAGTGCACAGAAAAACATTTTGATCAGGTTCTTGATGTTCTTATAACTTTAAGAAATACTTTTGACTTCTCCCCCCTTCCTCTCCTCCATTCTCTACCTCCTTATTACCTTTCAAATCAAAGACCTAAAGAAAAAGAACAGGTTGAGGTGCCTGAAATGAAAGGGGTATGATGTCTTGGAGATTGATAGCAAACAGTGACTTTTCTTTTGTCTTTTTTTCTTTGGAGATGCATGTTAATTTCTTTAAGTGAATGCTGGTGTCTTCAGTAACTGTTGCATGTGTGGTACTTTAGTGCTTGAGTAGTTCGTTGGTAGCAAGAACGGCCCAGCTCCTGTGCCTTAGATTTGTTCCAAAATGTCAGTGCAGCTGAGAACTTTCTCTTCCTTCCCTGTAAAAGGAAGTTTCCTAATCCTGGGTCCTTGTTTATTACCTGTGTAATTCCTGTGCCTTGGGAAACGGCTGGGCTATTCTAGAGCTGTAGCCCTGGGAAGGCTGCGAGTGTCCCGGTGCCCTGCTGAGCACTTGGCTTCTGCTAGACGGTCTCCCGTGTGCAGGAGCTACTCTGCCAGGCTCAGGCTTAACTGGTCCCTCTTGTTTGCCGTTTTCTGATGTGGTATGGCAATTGTGTCAGCATTTTTACACCTTTTACTCAAAACGTGGGGAGGGGCAGAGGAAGTGCAGGTTCAGTTTTCTTGCTGGCTTAGTTTACTTTGTTAGGCAAAGGGCTTGCCGTAGTGTGACAAAGTCTACTCACGTAATTACCGCTTTCGAGAACTTGATGCGTCATTCCAGGGTTGCTGTGCTCGGTGTGGAGGTGCTCAGATGAGCCCATAGCAGCGTGGAGGCAGGGCTAGTTCCTGGTATGCAAAAAACACCTGCAAGCTATTCTGTTTTTGACCTGCTAGAGTATGTATCCAATTGACTCATCTTAAACTACTTTAAACCTACAGATGCTTGAAGTTGCATCTTTCTTCCTCAGCTTGAAGACTTATTTGTCTTCGAAATCTCAGTAGTCTGTCTTGAATGTTTGTTGCATGGTGTTGGGTAGGAATAGTTACTGTTGAAGCATTTAACTGCGATAAATACTCGGAAGAGCCATCCTGGGAAGGCATTTGGAAACTCCATGGTATAGCAACTGTGTGTGTGTGTGTGTATATATATATGTGTGTATATATATATATAGCTGCTGCTTTGCCATGTTAATGTGTGTTGGGAAGCCTTCAGGGTGGTGGAGTGCTCCTCCGCAGGATGCCCAGCGTCACAAGGTACTATGCGATGGTTCTGACTTCAGGTTAATGACAGAAGTGTTCGGATTTGGGTCGGTGCGTCTCTCTGTAGAACCGAGCAGTTGGGCAAAGAGCAGTGCAGTGGTGCCGGGCCATGGCCTTCAAGCAAGAGGCACTATTCAAAAAGTATCTTTTAATCTTCATGGTATGATAGGGTGGCAGTGCAAGGACTAAGTCGGTAAAACTGTCCTGTACCATCAGGGTGTTTCTACAGACACCCCACACGTTCCCAGAAATGAAAGCAGTGCTCGCTTGGCTGTTCCCCTCTGAGCAGGGGAAGCGATGCTAGCCTCTTCTATGCCTGTACGTGCCAAAGAGAAAATGGATGGGGTGGGACTCGGGGGGGGTTGGGGTACCGAATGATTCTGACTGTGACTTTCTTCCACCTAGAAGAAGCCAGACGATCAGCACTGCAAAAGCATGCACGTTTCTGGCC
This sequence comes from Falco biarmicus, assembly GCF_023638135.1. NCBI lineage: Eukaryota > Metazoa > Chordata > Aves > Falconiformes > Falconidae > Falco > Falco biarmicus. Next base: position 18,557,858 of record NC_079302.1, on the reverse strand, counting down.
TGTCGTGGGTAAAGCCTGGCTCCGTGCAGCCTTTCAGCAAAGAAGAGAAGACGATGCCTACTTAGCTCTTCCGGACGATGGTGCACAAAACACTTTCTGTGGGCGGAGGGAATGTAATGGAGGGAGAAACAGCGAAGCAGCAGTTTCCTTCTTGACTACGGATTAGTAAAAACAGAATGGTAGCAGTGACTCCAGTAAACCTGTTCAAGGGATTACTGACTCTTAATGTTTTACATATGCATTAGGTTTTAAAGGCTTGCCTGGAGTTTGGAAGTCTCTCGAACACTGCAGTACTTCTACCTGAAGACTGTTTAGGGTGGGTAATTCCTCAGGGCTCTGAAATGCCTGGAGGTTTTGGGTTGGTTTTTAAGCTTTTATTTTTTCCCTCCAGGAATAGCAATTTTTTTAAAAAATCTAAAATTACTGGCAGAAATATTAGTATTGGAAATATGATGCCAGAGGTAAGCTGTGTTCATGTAAACTAATATAGCAGAGTTAAACACTATATTTAATGGTTTTAAATACTTTTGGTTTCTATTGTAAATATATTAGGATTTGAAATTGTAAATAGTTGGTCCATTGACTCCATTTAGCACTTTCCAGAGATAAAGGTGGGGATGATGTATGATGTAGTATTGATTTGTAAACGGATATTGTCACTAAAGCGCACATTAGTCTGACAGGGCGAATGCAGAATGTCAGGCTTGTTAGACTTTTATTACATAAACACTAAAAATAAAGCTTTTAACGGTGGTCTCTTGAGCTAATAAAATCTTAGAAGATTTTAGATTCCCTAGTTGTCTAGGGGGGTTACTTAGGATAGCTTGACTAATGTGTGTTAGTAGTGACATCTTAAAATAAAAAGAAACCATGATCTAGCTTTTGTCCCTCTGTTTGTCTATATTGTAGGCATTTAGCAAAGACTGGAACCGGGGTGGAAGCACCTGGCTACACGCGTACTTGCCTGCGAGTGTGTTCAGGGTGTTAGCAGCCAGCAGGACGTTAGGTGCCAAAGAGGCTGGTTAAATAGTGGTGTTCCACTCATGGGAAGATCTTTCAAAAGCGTGTGTGAGCTCGGGGCAGAATCTGTTGCTTTTCACAAGAGTCTTCCTAATGTCGTAGCCTAGCATAACGCCTTATTCTGCCCTAATAGCGTTTTCCTATCAAAACCTGTAATGTTAACCCTTTTGTAGCTGGGCTGCTTTTTCTTTAGCTCCTCCTACCTGTAATGTTGGCATTAGTGCAGAGCCTGCTGTTGTCATGGGGTAGTATTTGAAGTGGTGTTTGGGGAGGATGGGGGAGCGGTGTGGTGCATGTCCTGGGTTTTGAGGGTTTTTTTTCCTCTTTTGTTTCTATCTGACAAGCTAAATCCACTTGTCACGTAACAATGTTTCCCTCTTCTCTTTGAGAAGAACCTCTTGGCTCTTAAAGAAATACACAAAGACTTCCCAAGGAACATGCTACCATATACTAAATGATTAATTTAATGTACTGTGAAGGATGACTTGAATGGTTTCTGTGCAGCATGTAACATTGTATAAATTACTTTGTTTTAGGTAACGCTGAAATCTTACTGCATGATGTTGCCTTCAACCTTTTAAAGGTTCTGCCTTTGAGATGCAGTGGTTTCCTGGGGCTGCCTGGGGTGTCCCTAGTACTGCTGGAATGCCTCTGTAGCCAGAAGAAAGCAGAGGGTACGTGGTGAGCGAGGATCCTCTTTAAGGCAGAGACGTGCGTGCATCCAGAGGTGCATTTCTTGGGGCTACTCTTTCCTCTTTTTACCTCCCCTCATCTTACACAGTGTCTGTTACAGGACCTGGGTCCTTGACTAATGCTAAAATGTGCTTTCTAAACCTTAGTGTATCTGTTTGTACGTGGTGTAATAAGAGAAATGTAATTTAGAGTGGCTCCTTCCTAAACAAATTTGAGGTTAAAAGTAAGGGCTTAAATTGCCAAGTGGGTGCTTGTGAACAAGGTATTTGCAACTGAGCTATTGCCTTCGGCTCTCTGAAAGCTTTTGCTGCCTCTGTGTGTGTGAGGTGTGGGCCTAGCCAAACTGAAGGCTCTGGCACGCTCTGGTCATGTGAATTAGTACAGCAGACGTAAACATATTTAATGGCTTTAAGTGCACTGTGGTGTTTTACTGCAAACTGCGCTGTGTTAAGCGGTGGTTGAGTGCAGATCTTTCCCAAGGACGTTTTGGCCTAGGTTGAGTCAGTCGGTGAGTGACATGTATGTGACTCGGTATGATTTTGTAGGGCAGTTAACTCCAAGTAGGCTCGGTTTGTGCTGTCTCCGATACAAATCTATCTCCGCTAGCTCAGAGTTCAATCCGACTTTGTTGGGAGGCTGAGAAGATGATGTGTTAAGGCAGTGGTGTTTAAAAATGGATGGGGAGATCTAGAGTAAGTCTGCAGCCTTTAGTGCCGCTGACGGTAGCTGCTGATACCTTTTCAGACAATTGCAAAATTGTTATGAGAATAATTCTGTGTGTTCCCACTTGCATCCGTATAGCCACGGCATCCCCGGGGGAGCTCCTCACACCCTGGTGCTTTGATGCATCAGTAACTAGGGTAAAGCCGACAGACTCGGTGTAGGACGTTTTGCTGTCTGAGCCTTGAAACGGTGGCTGCTGTTGGGGGAAGCAGTATAGCAGTGCTACAAACCAGCGCCAGCAAGGTAACATCAAACTAAATGTTGCTTTCTTGCTGATGCTGATGGCTTGTTGGAGCAAAATGTTCCACTGCAAACCTCAAAATAAACCTGTGCAAATAAGGGATTTGACATTTTTAAATGGCGGTTTCTCTTTTCTCCCATTCCTGCCTCTTTGGAAGGAAGGAGTGGGAAAAGGCTTTGGACTTCCAAGAGCTTTGCTCTTACTCCTAAGTATTTTTTAGAAAAAGATACGTAATATAAACTGTTAAGTCCTGCCTTCAGATCAAAAACTTTGAGGAGAGCGCAAAATTGTGAATTGGCACTTTGGTTTGTGTATCCTTTCCTACAGTAGGAACATTTTACCTCTGAATTAAAGATATTTTTTTTTTTTTCTCGCATGGTTTTTGCATTCTTTGTCTTGCATGCTAAAGTTAGGTATTTTGTGAGAACAGGATTTGGATGGCAGGTAGCTGTAACCCTTCGGTAATTTTGTACATGTATCAGTATAGAAAAGGAAAAACCTGTGGATCACGGGAGAAGGCAAGCGATTCTCTCTGTTACGTTCTCAGTTCGGTGACAACGTGCGCAGACAGACTTTGTCCTTCCCTCTCTTCCTTGCCCACCATGGGAAAGCCAAAGGAAGCACCAGCCTTCTGGAGCAGCTGCTTAGTGCCACAGCTGTTCCTGGAGAGCCAGTAACGGTGCCAGAGAGCGTGAGCGTGCGCAAGTACATGCGTGTGTGTGTGGCCGCTCTCCTGTGTGAGCGAAGGCACCAGTAACTGGGCACGGAGCGCTTCTCCACTCCGGTCCTCCTCATTCAGCGGCCTTGGGGAGCTGCTGCCATTGTAAAACAGGGGTTTGAAGCTCAACTTTTCAGTCTTCCGGAGCACGGCGTGCCATTTTTACGCCATGTTGCCAGCCACGGAAGCTGTCTGGCCCACCTCCGTTGGCGGGAGGGGAATCCTGCGGGGCAGGAGGCTGCGAGTGCCCGCTCCGGGGTGCAGCGGTGAGTGTGTGCTGGCAGCACGTGCGGCGTCTCCTGGGCTGGCGTGGCCACGTGAAGCTCTGCAGACAGCTCCTGGCTTCGTCTCCCAGCACGGGTGCGATGGCTTCCCCCCGGGATCTTTGCTGAAGGGATCGAAGACTGTGTCCAGCCCTTGTGGAAAAGGGTGAGTGGTCTCGCTGCTGATCCCCTCCTTCGAGAGGGCGGGAGGGAGGGAGAGGGGAGGCGGTAGCGGGAGCCGGTTTCTTGCTCGGCCTCCCTCTTGCAGCAGGAGGAAAGGCTGGTAGGTGGGGCAGGGCTGTGGCAGCAGCTGTGGTGTGGGGCTTCAGCCGGCGTCTGCCTCCAGCACTTCTGAGGTGCTTGGTAGAAGCAGAGGCCTTGGGCGCGCACGCAGCGCGGGGCTGAAGGAACTGCCCCAGGACCCCCTCGCTCTGGAGCGCGCTTGGCCGCGTTCCGCTCCTCCCTGCTTGCGGCTGGGCCGAGCTGGCGGTGCCACGCGTGGGGAGCGGCCTCTCGCCGGGCCTCGGGCAGGCCAGCCGTGCCCTCGCGCGGCCGAGATCCCTCCGCTGCTTTTGGGTATCTCGGCAGCTCTTACCGGAGCTGCGCCCTGCCCCTCGTGGCGCTGGGAAGGGTCTGGGCCCCAGGCGGCTCCATCCAGCCTGGCCTTCCCCAGCGCTTGGTGCCGGCGGGCGGGTGTGTGGCACAGCACAGGGCAGCGCTGGCGGCAGCCGCGGCTGCTGCTGTCTTGGGCTTCAATCAAACAGCTTCTGGGAGCTGCTTGGCAGCTAGCTTAATAGTTAGAAAATGTTTCTTTGGTTGCTCTCTTACCTTTTTCTTGATTCTTGTGTAGCTGACTCACTGCTTAAAAAATAACGACGATGATAATCCTTCATAGTGTTCCTGGGTTTTGTTATTTGCATTTCAGGGAACAGATTTCCGCTAATCCTAAATATGCGCTTGTTCAGTTCCAGTCCATCCTCCGTGTCACGTGCGGCTGGTTGTTAACCTTTCTAACAGACATATGGCCTTAGTCGAGCACGGCCCTGCTGTGGAGCAGCTTGCTTTCAGTGGTCCCTTGCTGCCGGGGAAGTCTCTAGAACGGGGTACAGCACCGAGTGGCTTTAACGCAGTGTTCGACGTGTAAACAGCCATGAGAGAAGCAGCCAGCTGCTCTGTAACCCGGTACAAGGGCGAGGGGGTGGCTCCGTGCCGCATACCTCAGCTGGTGGTCCCTTCGGTGTGGCGTTCAAGCCCCCGCCAGCCGGTGCCCTTGGGACACCTGGCAGGTTATGCGGAATTGCGAGTGCCTTGGCACGGCCCGGTGCCTCTTCCGAGTCGGGGATAGAAAACGGCGATGGAGGAGGCGCTGGGAAGGCTGAGCGGGTGTTGCCGGGGCAGTGGTGCTGAGGTGTGGGCGTTGGTTTGTTCCAAGGAACGTGTCTGGGAGACGTTTCTGCGCTAACGCTTCCCGGGAAGGCTGAGGGCGAAAGGTAAACGCTTCGGAGCGGGCATGAGGAAAGCTTCGGTGCAGGGCTCTGGGTGTGAGGCGGGACATGGGGTTCGCGCTGTGCCCGAGCACCGGGTCCCGGCTGGGTGGGGAGGCACAGCTGGGCTGCACTGCAATGAGAGAGCTTTTTTTTTTTTAGTAATTATTCAGAAACCTCTGTATTAAATCACTGACTTGGGAATTTCCTAAGCCACTTAGGTGAGGGGCTTGCACAGAATTTTAATCCCTTCCAGTCTTGGGGTGCTCTCCCACGCGAGCTGCAGCAGGGCAGAGGCAGGGCTCGGTTGGGTGTTCCTGCCCGCCCCCGCGGTGCTGGGGGGCCTCAATACGAGGCAACGCCTGGGGAGCATCGCCCATGGCGGGCTCAGAGATGTGGCAGCTGCTGTTTCCCTTTGGTTGCTGCTGGGGTTTAGGAAACACGGCAGTCTGCAAAAACAGGGAGAAGGGAGAGCGCTCGGGTGGCGCAATAAAAATGAGGGTTGGTCAAGTAAGTTTTATCTTTGAGCTGCCACGGGCCTCTCGGTCTGGTGAGCAGGTTGGATTGCTCTAAGCTAGAGCCATGCTAATAGCAGTTTGACTTTTTTTTTTTTTCTGTAGAGAATGTGGAATTTTGTTTAGAAAGAATAATCCAAATACTATATTTTTTTTTAATAGACTGAGAAAGGGGAGAGAAGGCAATGTCTTCCTGCAGTTGGATTTGTGTGTTAAAAGAAGCTGTTCCAGCAGCAAGGTAGGCAAATGAGTACTGAAGCAATAGCACTGCGATCGGAGCTTTTTCTCCTGGCGTGACCGTACGGGTGTATCATTGAATGAACAGCTGCGATGAGGTCCCTGCCAGGGGTTTAAGGGCGGTTCTGATGGTATCTCTGCAATTCTGAACTCCAGAAAGAATATTTCAGAAACTGTAACTTGTGCTAGCAGGCTTCAGCAGCTGCGTGTGCCCTTGGCCTGGGTGGTTGCTGTAGGTCCCTTCCAACCAAATGACTCTACTAAATCTTGAAAGAAATATTGTGAAGCTACTTCAGATTTTTTTTTTTTAAATAATAATGTTTCCGTACTAGAGTTATTTTCCTTTGGAGTGCTTCTGTTGAAGTAGCTTTTTTGTTTCACAGCGTAACACCCTGTGCTGCTGTTACAGCTGAGGGTTACTGAACTATTTGGTTTCAGAAAGGGACAGAAGCAACAGAAGCTGCTGATGCTCAGTGCCACCAGGTGATGACACAGATGACATCCAGCAGGTACTGAGGGGTAATGGTGCAGCACGTGGCCACCGGCAGCCGCAGCCCTCAACAACTTGATGAAGAATTTTTAGAAATTCCCCTCCCGTAGTTCGAAGGTGAGGGTGTGGGCTGGTGCACAGGACAGTAATTCTCCTTCCGCTGGAGCGCAGCGCAGTGCAGCCAGGCGGCCTCGCTGCTGCGCCCCGAGAGCGGCCGGCCAGCCCCCTGCGGCTCCCCTGTGCCGTGGGAGGAAACGCCACGACTGAACTGGGACAAGAGAAAATCCTTACCTTGTGTGACTAATAAGCATAATTATTTTATTATTATTATTTTTAAACCATTAATTGCAATGTTTGACTGAAGTTTTTCTGCTTGTATACTCCACCTATATCTATGATAGTTCTGTTAATTTGTATTTTTTTGCACGTTTAGCATTTGAGAACTACAGGCTCTCTTCAGCTTTGCACACATGCTGCTTTTTTTCACGTAAGAGTGTGAGTTTATAAGTTCTTTATTGAAAAATACACTCGCAATATTTTCATACAAAGTAACGTAAATGGTACAGAGTAACAAGAATTGTCTGACAATTTCATAAATATTTTTACAGAGACATCTACACAATTTCTTGACTTCAGCCTTTTTGTTACGCAGGTAAGAACAAAAGATGCTTTTATGTTGCATGAATTGAATTGACAGTGGAATTAAATCCTAAGTTTTCCAATAATTCAGAGGAGCAGGAATGATTAAAAACACAGAGCTTTTAACTTTTGTTTCCTTATATAAGCTTCTGGGAATCCACGTGTGCTACGTTCTCCGTTAACGCCACCGGTGTTCCCCATTGTGTCACTGAAGCCGTCAGCTGCCCTGCTGTACCAGGTGTTAGTATGTTTAATGCTTTCCTATTAAGTCTGGTATTTTGGAACTATTTTATAAGACAACTATAGTAATATACTTGCCGCTTCCTTATCCTGGTAGCGGGGAGAGATTTCTCCGAGGCTGCCTCATTTAGTCCACTAAAAAAAACAAACCCAACCCCCTGCAAGCCCTGTCCTTTACAAACAAAGTAAAAAAGCTACATAAATGTTTTAAGAGCTGGACCCCACCGTCCTGCTGCTGAGTGAGGTGGCCAGTTCCTGACTCTCAAGAAAAGCGCGCTGCAGGAACGTTACAAGTATATAAAATTCCTCGGAAAAAGCCGACGTCCCTAGCATCCTGCATTCCTTACTGCAAAGGCACCGCGCTACAATGAAACCTTAATGCCATTTGCTGAAGAGGGGAGCTATGGGCTGTCAATTTGAAAATAAATACAAAAATCAAATTGCTTCAATACAGAAAAGACAGCTGAAGTCAGCCTTTGGAAAAAAAAAAATAATTCACATTTAGAAAGTGCCATTGCAAATATACAGCAAAACTACTCTGCCTTACACGTGGTGCTTCACAGCCCTACCAAAGTGCCACCTTTGAACGTGAGTTCACTTGAAAACATTGCACAGCTAAAACCAAGGCGTCACAAAGCTACCTACTTCTGTACAGGGCGCCCCAGCAGCGGAGCAGAATGACATGATGGGTGGCAGGGGCACACGGCACATCCCGGACAGGGAAAGGATCCACTCGGCCAGCTTCCTTCGGGGCTTGGAAAGGTTATTCCCATCTTCCCTTCCCAAGCAGAACTGGACTTTGCTGGAATATTACCTGTAAGCCATTGTTTTTGTGGAGGTGGTTACTGTTAAAAAAACCAAGACGCCGCTGAAGCTTGGTGCAGCGCTGCCACATGTGGCGCGTGAGTAACTTCCCAGTCCAAAGGTGAGGGCGACGGGGGAGCCCCGACACAAGCAGCGCGAGTTGACGGGTTAGAGCAAGCGGCTGTCGATACCTGTCGCAGGGGGGAAAGCTGGGTTAGGGGTGCGACCGCTCAGCTCCTTGGCCCCTTGCGGCAGCCAGAGCCTGGAGGTGGGCAAGGCAGCCGGGGCCCGGCCGGGCTCCTCGGCACGCTCTGCCCGGGCTGAGCAGCAGCGAGGGAATACCTGTGTGGGGGCACCGCGCTCAGTGGGACCCGCGGTCATTTGCTACGTCTTGTAGTCGTCTTAACAGAGCCGTGTGATTCTCCTGACAGATCCGCTTAGCTGGTGCTTCGGTACCATCTTCTAAGAGAATGCCTCTCTTCTTGGTCGGAGTTTCTCCGGTTCTAACCATGCTGTTAATTTCCTTTAGCCTCTGGAGGGAGAAAGGGGGGGGGGGGAGCAGAATTACCTCTCGTTGTTGTGATGAGCAAAACATAAAGTGAACGGCGGTTAGTTGTGTTACAGCGGGATCATGTAGGCTTTGTTCCTGGCGATCTGCGCTGTACAAGGCGCTGCCTGTGACAGACCAACCTGTTTAATCCCCGTACTGCTCGTTGCAGAGCTAGAGTACGCCAGCCCGGCTGGAGCTCAAGCGAGCCGCTTGTTCCAGCACACAGAGCTGAAGGGCCCCCTCCTGCCGCGGGAACGACCGCTGCCCGCCCCCGCAGGCGCCGCCACTGCCATCTAGAGTGAAGATGCTTCTGAGGGAAGATTCCTGCTTCATTCCTGGTGACCAGAGGTGACAGGACCCAGCCTGTTACGTATCCACCTGGTAAGTCCTTTTGTGTTAAGAGCCACTTGGAGGACTCTTTCCCCCACTAGGTAGATAAGGCATGTGACTGTATTTAATGTTCTCTCTGAGTGGTTGCCATGCCACGTAACTCACCTGTTACCTGAAAGCAAAGGGTGCCCTGGCTGCGCCTCCCCAGTCGTTCGTGTGGATCAGCGACAAGAGTAACTTTTAAAAGTACACAAGTACCTTGGACGCCTAATTGCTTTACAACTTCTCAGAGGCCTGAACTGACAGTTTGAAGAGTGTCAGGTGAAAAAGTACAGGTTAAACAGTGTCAACAGAAAGGTGTGTTGCACCACCTTCTCTAATTTCACTACCAAAAAGAAAATAGCGAAGTAAGGATTTATAAAAGCAAACTAAACCCCTGCAGTCTCACCTTAGATGGGCTGCTGCTGAAATAATAGAATATTTTCTCTCGAGGAGAGAGAGTAGACTCGTTTTTGTGTGGCGAGATGTAGACTGGGTGATTCTGGGACAGCTGGATTCTGCGAGGGGAGCCAATCCTCACAAAGGGGTAGGGCGAGAGCGGAGGAGAGTCGGTCTGCACAAGAGAAAATGAAAATCACGTGATGGTTGGTACCTGGTCTCGGGTGTTACTGCAGTAAGGCTTTAGTGAGTTGGTTGCCTTAAACACAGTTTAGTGTTTTTCTGCTGGTGCCATACCATCCGTTTTTAGAACGGATGCAAGTTTTGTCATGTTCTTAGGCCAGATTAGTATTTTCTTAATTTACTTTTCTGACCCTGTCTGAGGCTGGCAGTTGATACTGCTCGGTGCTGTCTATTTCATCCAGGAGGAAACGGCAAATTGGCATTGAAAGTACTTGGTGTTTTAGCAGCACAGTCTGCCCTTGAGGTGAAATTACTGTCGTAAAAATATAACCCTTTGAATTTGCTTACGGTGAGGTTAGCTCAGAGTATTTTACTGCACGTACATTACAAAAAACCCCAAACGAATTACTAATGAAAAGCACGGAATTTAACTTACTGCATTTGAAGTATACTTCAGGGCAAATTCTTTAATCTGCTCGATATAGATGTTGTTGTAGAATTGTATAAGATCCCCGCGCTCTTCCTCCTCTGTGTCACTGTTGGCACCTGTCAGCCGGGTCGGGGTGGGGGGCGCGCTGTTGGGGTGCGGTACGGGCAGGGTGCTGCTGGAGCGCATCACTGGGCTGGAGTCTCTGCTGGCTGCCGAGAGGAGCGCAATCCCTCTGTTACGCAGCCACAGCTGCCCAACGCGCCCCGGCCCCTCCCCCCCAGGCACGCAGCCGCGCTGGGGTCCTGCACCGCAGTAGTGACCGCGAGCCCGGTGTCAGTGTCAGCGACGCTAATTCTGTTCCCTTAGCATCTTCCCTTACAAAAAAGCAGTCTGGTGTTCGAGACCAACCACCTGCTCTGCAGGTGTACAGAAACGTGTTTGATTTCTAACCTCTGCCTGGATAAACTGCAAGTGGCTTTTCTGCATAAGCGTGAGTTTCGTCACGATATAAGCAGAGCTGAAACGCCATTTTCCAGGCATTTGTGCTATACTTCCAGGAGCTGGTCTCGCTCGGTGCCAGCTGGCACAGCCTCGGGTAGGGAACGGTAGTCTTTTTCAGCTAGTAGTAGAAATACTTGGCTTAGTAATACTTCCTGCTGGTTTAATGTGGGAAGTTGCAAAATAGATATCATTATTTCCTCCCCTCCCTGCCGCCTCTCTGTGACAGAAAACATCAATAGCTACAGTTTATACTGCCGTCTATTTAAGTAAAGTGGGGGTAGGAGTATACAGCATCACTTACGTGCTTTCCTGTATAAATGTTATTTCAAGGAAAATGTGTCTGTTCAAATACCAGGGAAAGAGTCTTCAGGGATGTCAGAGATGCCCCAACAGCTGCTGCGGGTGGCTGGGCTGTTGCGGCTCTGCCGTCAGCCAGCTACTCTAAAGGAAACTGCTGCAGCCGCAGGAAATAAAAGCGGCCGAACGCGGGCTAGCACTCATTTTCTTGCATGCTACAAAGACACCTGCTTTGGCGAACAAACTGAACTCGGGGAGTCGAGGCCAGCTGTCACGGTAAACTCTTGATGTAAGCACATGTCGTGGATTCAAAACTGTCAATGTGGGTGTAATGCTAAGCTTGAATTGCAGCAACTTTTAAATGTTAATGATATATTCCTAATTGGGTCCAAGTTTACCAAAGAAGGAACTGTTTGGGGTGGGGTGACATAAAATCCCGCTCTTATGCACACTGCTTTGGAAATGGAATTAAAACCAAACATCTGGGATGTGGAATCACTCACTTCTTTCTTTGTTTCTTTCTTTACTTCTGTCTGTAGGCGAGTTCTGCTGGCTATTGCTGTCACTGCTGCCAGAGCGGCACCGGCGTCTCCTGCCTTTTATCAGGACACTCCGATACACCTGCGGGGAAAGAGAGGAGCGTGGCAAAGGCAGGATGACTAGATACGCAGTTACATACTCTGGAAAGAACAGTCTGCATCACATTGTCTCCCTTTTAGAAACTTATTCCTTCTTGCAGAAAATACAGCCTCCTAACGGGCGTATTATCCGATAGGCACTGCCTCCTTAGGTTCTAAGTAAAGACCTTTCCTGTTGTAGCTATGGTTTAGCATACAAAGCTTTCACTGGTGCAGGATTTTGGAGGAGAATGGCTCGCAGGCTGCATTTATTTAATGTCAAACGTTACTTCAAAAAGTGATCCGTTCCTGAAATAGAACCAAGGCATTTAATAAAGCTGCTACCACATGGCGTAACGCCAGCTGTACTTACATGGCTCTTGGCTTGCGGTTGTGTCCGATAGCAGCGCATAATGTTCTGAAATGATCTGTCCTCCTTAGTAACCTAAGGGGAGATGAACAGGACAGGTTCGTAGTGTCTTTGTGGTTTGCTGTCTGGGGCATTTTTGAGGAATTGTAGTCTTTGGAATACTAAGTCTTAAAGTTTTGGGGGTTTTTTGCTTGTTTTCTTTATTCACGCCTTACCTTAGCCATGACATAGATGGCACACATCAGCAGCTGATCCAAATGTCTGTCCATCATGATTTCAGGGCAGTGCACCAAGGAATACTCGAAACACGTCCAGATCTTTTTCCGCAGGTCGTCAGATACATCGAGCTTGACACAGAGATCCCTCAGACGAACGCTAGCTAAATGATACACCTGTTGAAATGGAAGCTGTGCTTAGGGCCACAGCCGTCCTGCTTTTCTTACCCGGCTAGAGAGTGGCTCAGCCTCGCACACCCTGTGGAACTCGTGCAAGTGAGAAGCCAAAAGAAGAGTCACTAAATATAACTTTTTGGCTTACAAGACGCAGACATTCTCGGTACCGGTATCGATGCTAAGAACAACATTTGTTTGAAACTTAGGAATGCTGAGCTGTCCTGCCCACAGGAAGGGCACTGCACAGCCTAGAGAAACCACGGTATCTCAGAGGTGAATTTCTTCCTTTTAAAGAGCCTTAAAGAAAACGGACACCTTCGAGTACCTGCTGGCCAAGAACATAATCTACGTCACAGGTAGTGATGCAGTAGCTGAGGTGACGGGACTCCTTTGCTAGCGAGAAGGTGCCTGCGTAAGAAAACTGCTCCTCAGGTAGGTGTGTGAATAGACAAAGGGCATAGATTAGCTCCGAAATGGAACACGCTCTCAGTACTACTAATATAAGCATATCATTTAAAATCACTGCAGGCTTACTGAAATACAAACTAAGCAAAGCACAAATTAGATCAAAAAGTACCTTTCTAAAGAAGAGTGACAGTGAGCCCATCTTCCGAGGCCTGACGGATGTGGCAGTGGTAAATGGCTGGGTTTGTCTTTGCTCTCCGGGCGAGATCTGCTGCACGGTTAGCTGGCCGGGTAACTGCAGCGTCGCCCCGCTCATCGGGGGGTTCAGGGTCCCAGCAAGCGCCTGGGCGCTGAGAGGCTGGATGGGACCAGAGACAGCTTGAGGCTGCGTACCTACGTTCACTTGCACTGGGAAGAAAGTTATTCCTCCATTTTCATTGGCAATACCTGTAGTTTAAGAAAAAAAGAGTCCAAAGTAAGAGCAGGTTGGGGTGGTTTAATTTTGTTTGGTTTTTCGACTAATTCAGTAATTCTTTTATTAGTTGCTTATAACTATATTTAGCGTATTATATATGAAATTGTTTTGTTAAAATACTCTGAATTTTCCACATAAGGAGATAAGATAATGAAATTGGACCAAGTTTTTCATGCTAATACAACTTTTATCCTATGCCAGTTGAGAAAGGAAGGCTTACTGAAATAACTGGTTTTTATAAAATAGACATTGGCAGCCAGAAGTTCCTGGGTTGTCTCTAAATTCTGCTCACCTAGTCAATTTTTCCCCACTATGAATCCTTAAGCATACTTCTTTTTTCTCCCCCCTCCACTGGCAGACTGTTCCCCCCTCTCCCCCTTACTGTGTCCTAATACTGTGATGGGAACAAGTCGAATAATTTGGCTGTGCTTTTTCTCTCACCTTGTACTGGTATTGTCACAGTTTGCCCATTATTGGCTGTGACGGTGGCAGTGGCCACTGTAACCAGCGTCTGGCCGGGCACTGGAGTCACGGACATTGCTTCGGGATTCATGTTCTGCACTGGCACGGTGTTTACCACGGGCTGTTGGGAAACTCTTACTGGAGTTCCACTGTCAGAGTTGTTGTCGTTGTCAACAAACAGTCTTCTCCTTGTAGGATTGGCGGCAGGAGAACTGTATCTGTCATACAGGGTAGTCGGAGAGGACGACAGGCCTGTGGATGAAAACACCCCCCCCCCCTCGGTGTAGTTGGCTCTTGTTGTATAATCCCTTATTAGACAAATATGTGACAGAAATCTAATGAGAAACAAACTCCGTCCTGCAAAGCTCTTCAGGAAATATTTTTTTTTAAATTCCTTATGTCTACATTTGTGGCTTACAGAGTGCTTTTAGAGGCAACTTAATCTCAAGTAATGCTTTGTTTAATACTTTTCTAACCTAAACATATTATGTTTCATTTTTCCAGAAGAAAATAGTTTGAGACTTCACATAACTAAATATACAGTGGAACTTCTACTCTGGTATAACAGCAAAGCAACCTGTTCAAGTGCTACCTATTAGAGCACAAGTAGTGTATAAATAAATAGCATATGTATGTATACATATGTATATATTATATAATGTTGACGTAGCTAACTGTTCTGATGTGGTGTTTTCAGGTGGTTAAGACAAATGCACTCAGTATTTTGTTCACACTGAAACCATGTGACTTGCAATGGAAATACCATTTATGAATGTGTTTGCAATGAACTGTACGTTGACATTAAAGCAGCCTCCTTGCTGTGCACGACTTAGACCACGGCTTTAATTTTTAAATCTATGAAGCTTAGTCTCACCTTTTCCTAGGCCTCCAGTTTCAGCACGAACCTCATTTATTCGTCTTGGTGTCAATGGTGAACCGACAACACTGTTCCCAGCAGATCTCTCAAAGTACTGAGGTGGCATTACCTAAAATATTTATACTCCTATTAGAGTGTCTGTATCACACATGGACTACATAACAAATTTCTAAAAGCTTCTGTACTACAGATTTTGAACAGTGAAACAGTATGGGGGGGGAAAAATAAAAATAGGAATGCTGAAAAACTTACAATAAAGCCTAACTAAGACTTTGTTGTGACTGTACTACTCCAGAAGATACAGTACTGTAATAATCTTTCTGTGCCTACAATAAAAAGTCTGGACTTTTTACCACATTTCTGCCTGTCTAGTAATTTTTTCACATGTGAGTGACTGGTTCAGCCGTCCCAGTTTGGCCACAGTAAATGGATGTAAATGCAGGGTGAAAATCATCTCAGCTGGATCCCTCCGTAGAGATGTCCCCAAACAGACCGGAGCACACTCCGTCTGCTGTTTTCTCTGCACTGGTTAGGTTGCAGGGTGAAACTGAAATCTGGACAGCTGAAGCCTCTCTTTCAGGGGGTAACGTCTGCTCTCTACCCTCCTCTCCAAATAGAAAAACTAGGTAAAACACTGCAAAAAGTCCTCACCTCTTCACAAGTAGGAACTTTGTTTTCATTCTCTCTGATTCTGTCCCACAGTATGGATTCCTGTTTCCATGCCATACTTTCTAAGATCTGCTCTTCGATATGATTAAGGTGTTTTACCACTTCCCGACAAAGGCCGTCCTCTGCTCTAATGAAAACCTCAATTACCTGTAAGGCAGATAATCGTGATCCACATGACGTACTTGTTTCATATATTTCTTACAAAAAGATCTCATTTTAATTCCCGATATTCAAGGAAAAGAGATGATGAGAAATATTAAGGCTGCATTACGGTGACTCAGTCAGATGGTATCTCGAAGATGGGTATTTGTATCTTTCTAAACAAGCAAACATGTCAGGCAGTGTTGCGGAGCAGTTGCAACAATAGCTCATGATGAAATGATAAAGCACTAGTTTCTATATAGATACTTGGACACTGCTCCTGCATTAAACCGCTATTTTGATTTTTAAAATGCCCAAGGCACGCCCTGGAATGACAGACACCTGGGTAGTATTTTTTCAGTACAAAGAGGGGCAAAGCTGAGCATGAAGGGGTAACGTGCCAGTTAACGTCTAGGCAAGGAGATGACCTAACACAAGTCAACAGAGCACCCATGGCTTAATAAGCATTTCTAGCTGTCAAACACTTTTTACCTTATAAAAATGATAAACTGGAATGTCAAATATTTCAGTGATGAATGGGAAGTTTCCAGGTGGTTTATATGTAAAGGTAATTATCTCGAGGCAGCATGCCAGCAGAGATCTGTGAAACACGTCTTGCTCCAGGATTGCCTGCAAGAGAGGTGCAAATTGTAATGCTTAATTTACAGTAACTATAGAACAATGAAATGCTTTCTGTTCTGCAGCAACAGCAAGATTGTCAAGCTTATAAAAAGAGACGTTATCTTGCAAGACACAGAAGAGAATCCAAAAGGAGCCATCTTTAGTCATTAAAAATCTCACATGTCTTTGTGTCTGGAAACACAACTTATTTCTTGTACACTTTCCTGTTCCATTCAGGTGTACTTACAAGCTATTTTTCAGAGGTTTACCCTCCTGTTAAATAGCTGCCTAGTCTGCTTTACAACTGGTTTCCTTTTTTGTAGGTCCACCTTTAAAAATCAGGTACAATTTGATTAGTTGTCCTTACAGATAAGTCAGCATCTCCCAGTCTCCTCCTCTCCTGCTCAATGACTGACTCCAAGACCTTGTAGTACAGCACCTCAGCACGACGAAAATGCTTACTGGCAACATCTGCAGGAATTATAAATAGAAGCAATATTGTGATGTAGGATAAAATGATTATATTCTTATCTTAAGCTATAGAAATACAGCAATTCAGTAGCTTGTGTGGATTTCCATGCTGCTGCGGCTACAATACTGTCAGGACTAAACCAATTAGTCCTAGGTTAAGTTGGGAATCCTTCTCCCATGCTGCGCTGACTTGTGAATGCAGAGCAGAATAACTTACTACTGAACCCAGATTTTGAGGAAAACACCACCTGTAAGAACAATCCTTAACATTGCCGTAATATAATGTACGTATTTCAAGTTCAGAAAACACAATGAGAAGTTATGCCTCTGTGGAACCAACTTGCACTGTGCAACAGAAAACACAGAAGCAACCTGCTGACAAGAACAGAGTAAAGCCTTATTAAGAAACAAGAAGCTCAAGAGCATCTTCCTTATTTTCAATCCCTCTTCACACACTTTCAACAACTTTGCAAATAATACTTTGTGTTTACACTGGCAGGATTTTAATATCCATACTAATCCACCCTTGTATGTAAGCCAAAATTGCTGCAGGATTTTTAAAGACTACAGCTAGTCAGGTTTTTCATGCCAGAAATCCACGCCACCACTATTGTATTGGAGAGACAAAGCAGTGCCCTTAACAGTGCTTTTCATTTCAGCTCTGTAGAACTGAAAGTATCATCAGATTCCAGTGATTAAAGCTAAGGCTGATTATAAAATGGTATGCAGTGTTGAAACCTGCTATGTCTTAAGAATACAGGAAAAGACAAAATAGAAGAAACACTTGTGCCAGAGCATAACCTGTAAGTGAAACTGTAAGTTAATTACAAGTTAATGGCAGAAGAGCAATGCGTTTACAGGCATTTTAATTCTTTTCTGTACAAGTAAAATGTTTCCCACCTTTGGAAAAATTACTGAATTCTCCTTCAGACTGCACGCTCTGGCAGTACACTTCATGCATTTCTTTTACTCTATTTGCAATAGATTGAGAAGGATCCCTGGAACATGCCCTGTAAATAAAAACTAAACATTGACAACATACTCTTCCTACCAAGACAAAAACCAAAATCCCACAGCTATTTTCGTAATATGATGAAAGCATGAAACTGTAAAAATATTGCATAGCAACCCCCCCCTGTATGTGCCCACCTGTACATGCACTGTAAAATGTCCATAGCACATTGTTATTATATCCATTGCAGTAAATATGCATATCTTTTTGTGACAAGGGGTAAATACTTCAACACCATTTTCCACACGATACAAAAAGTGTTTTAAAATATATTGTACCTGAAGCAACGTTTATCTGCATGGAGAATAAATTTTATTTTGCATCTCCTGCAGTATGGAGTGATTTGCTAGGTAGGAAGAAGAAAAGTCTTGAAAGTTTTGTATTAGCAGTTTGCTGTCAGAGCAGCTCAGAACCGCTTGTTCTTACAGTCATCAACGTCTTAAGGACAAATGTATCTGAATAAAGAGAACAAAATCTTTCCAAATTTAAATGTCTCGCTGGGTCCTATTTTATTCCAGAACTTCAAGACTGACTCACATTTTAAATTACACTGGTTAGCATTAATGGTTGTTATTAAAACTATTTAAAAAATAGAATTATTTGATTAGCTGGACATCAAACTTACCTGAGTATTTGCTCCAGGTTTTCACTGGGGGCATTTTTCAGTCCTGCCAGCATCGTATGAAGGCGGCTCAAACTGTACGTTGCTATGGAAACAGGTGTCACATATGGGTTGCTCTCTTTAATATACTTGCGGCCAGTCAGTGGGGTTGTAATCCTAAGTGATTTGGACTAAAAAAAACCCAAAAAATAAGCATACAAGTGTACGCTGTTATAAAACCGAGATACAGGTCACAACCTAGAAGTGTCAAGCTGTAGATTTCTTACCCTGTGTTATGATATAGGCCTGGAAAAACTGGCTAGGAATCAATCAGCGCAAACAAACAAACGAAAAAAGTTAATAGCCAGCAATGAAAGATTTCTCCGCGTCACTTGGCTGTTTCTATAAACTGAGATGATGTGACCTCACACAAACACAGATACTGGGAGTGAGGTGGGAAACAACTAGGCCAACCTGAAAAAACGCCAAAGCCCCTAGCAGCCCCCTCCCGTCCCCTGAGCACCAAAGACAGCTGTAGCTCACAGGAAAAGCATACTGAGCCAGGGTTCCCTTTCAGCAGGTGTAACTCCTGATGTGAGAAGGCCTCCTGATTAGCATTTTAATTCATTTGCATCAGATCAAGCCATCACATCAAAATAATTTAACATCAAGGATGCTCCCTCAATTAGTGTACAAGGAAAACCACTGCATCTTCTAATTATCTAACCACACAATTACTTAACCAAGAAACACTTCCCTTATTTTAACAACTACATTACATTTCGCAGTCTTTTCACCATGAAGTCTAGCTCCCAATGCTCCTCCCACTCCCCCCCCCCACACTCCTAAGTGTGTTTTACTTCTGTGCCCATACCCTGCCAGGGAAGAGGGCTCCCCAGCCCTGCCGGGACGCCCCGGAGCACAGACAGCACAAGCACTGCAGCTGCGAGCTGCTGTGTTAGGGGCCACACCGTTTCATTGCTACAGAAACCTACAGGAGTTACACACCCAGAACTACACCAGCAGAACTTCGTGGTTGATTATTTCTTTAAATAGATCAGAAGCAAAGAATTAACTCTTTGCACTGATGTTGCAAATAAGGTTATTGTGATCTTTTCTCTCCAGAATGTTGAAAGCCATCAACCAATTCTCACACTGGGAAGAGCTCACGTTAACTATCTCAGTGATCTAGACTTTTTACCCCTTTGTTCCCTGTCATCTGATAGTGCTAATAGAGCTTATATCCCTCTTTTATTTGCCTGCCTTGTGTCCTTCCTCCCTTAAGACATCTTTTACATCTTCAGGAACGTTTTGACATTCTGTACTCATAGGCATACATGTAATTTCTAGTAGCTGCTTCTCCTCGTCGGACACAGAGCAGCTCAACTTATTCTCCATATAGAAACAGCAACACAGACCGTGTCATACTCACCCTGTCAAAGTGCTGCTGCAAATTATGCTTCACCTGTACTCTTTCAGCTGTTTCCATTCCTGAAGTTGTGTTTAAGCACCTCGTGAGCGTTCCAATTTCTTCATCTGCATCCTCCCCGAGAAATATTCGCTCATCCAGATTTCCTACCGACAACACATACTCCTCGTAGGCCTTGTTGATGGCTTTGCTACAGCAGAAAGGAAAAGGCAGATACAAACCCCTCTGTATTTAGACAGTGCTTTGTTCACTTGGTTATTACCGAACACAGTTCTGGCCTGCTGGATGTCTACTTCAGAACTTCCTTTAACCCTGAATTAAGCACTGGAGTGCCTTTAAAATCTACAGTATCTCAAACGTGACAGTGGCAAGAAGGTTATTCTCCCATTATGCCTGATGGCTTGCCACTTAGTATAGCTGCACGAGGAACACAATAAAACATCGAGAATTTGTATTTGGCTGGAAACTCCTCCAAACTTACACAGCATCACATCACCATAAACTCTGCTTACCATTTTCATACTATTTCAAAGAAAGTCCTACTCATAAGCATCTCTGGGTTTATACAGAAAAAAATACCACAAAACCCCATTTTTTCCCCTCCCACTTCAAACTCATTCAGTGTGCTCCCACATCTTTTAAATACAAACACTTTGAGTTATATAATAAAAAAATATCTGAGGCAACATAGAAACATAGGAATAAAAGCAGACATCAAGTAACACCCTCCCGAGGAATCACTCCTCATTCAAATACGCCTCAGACCATACCACCTCAAAGAGAAGGAACTGAAACACAACATAACATGTAAACTTCAACAAATACGCAAGTCAGCTAGCTACTATTACTGTTAAGATACAAATAATAATGCAAGTGCAATTGTATTAGAGAGGGATGCTAATGCAAACCAAAGCACAAATACAGTGACTCACAAACTATCTCCAAAGTTCCCAGGGTCTAGAAATCCAGTCAGATTTTCATCTTTTCCTTTTAAAAGCTGCAAGGCAGATAAGAACAAAGGATGGACTTGTCAGTTCTTAAAAAGATAATGAGTAAGAAGAACTTTTTCTACATTACAAATTTAGGAACCAACCTTTTTGTCAAAAAGTTTCCGAATATATGGCTTCCAAAAATGTTCCTTTATGCCTTTTGCTTCTAAAACTAATCCATAATGTAATGAACACAGTTTTTCAATGATGCAGGGAGGATCAGAGGATACTTTATAATCCTTACTATGAAAGTCTTCGGGTAAACCTATAATTAAAAATACTGTATTATTCTATTTTGCATATCCATATCCTGTTTTCTTACTAAACTTAAATTCTATGCTGTGTAGTCTAGTTAGTGTGAAGTTAAAATAGGAAACTAATTAGTTTCCTTGAATTAATTATTAATTATATAATGCCCACTCAATTTGATAATGTTCTCGAAAGTCAATTTTTAGTCAGAGATTAAAAAAAGTTAGATACCGAGTAGTAAAAATTTAAAATATAAATTCTAACTAAAAAAATAGATCAAACTTGTGAACCAAAAGATTTATTCAAATAGATCTGAGCTAATGGTCCCGGTTCACATCCAAACCACTACAAAGTAAACGCGAATACTGTACAGCACTGAGAATGAAGTATAAGCCTGGAAAGAATTACATCAGAAATTCAACGGAAACTTCTTACCATTCATTTGCCTTTGTGGTTATCAAGCCAACCTACACTTCCATTCTTTTCAGAAAAAGAAAAGCAGCGATCCAGAAATGAGAGGAACAACCAGCTTGCCACTCTCGTATCCAAGCACTGGATCTTCCCAAGCTGCTGCCTCACGGGAACTCTCCAGTCTGACTGTCTGCAGTAACGACTGCATCATGAGGCACTCTGTCACTGCGATGTCATCAACTGAAATTCTTACTCTGGAACTTTCTTCCATGGTATTTCCATTGTAAATTAAATTCTTGACTTACTATATTATTGACAAAATTCGGTAGTCTGTTATGACATACTACATTAGTATAAATCTGTGTGGCCAGATATGCAAAATATTAATTCCCACATATTTCAAAGCAATTATTATTCGACTTGCTCTCTGCCACACAGATTCATACTAGCTTCAATAGCCTTAGAAGTTCTTGCAGGCTTTGCATAGAGAGTTTTTTCCAGCATACCTTTAAAATTAGGGTTCAGAAGTTCTTTACGGTTAGGACACTGGAGAGCATTTCCATACACTAGATCCAAAGCACATAACAAGAGGTGGTAGGAATTGACCAAGTCATCACTGATCATAGGAAAATTACCTTCAATATTAAAAAGACATACAACATTTAATTAAAATTCACATAGACTTAATATTCTTTTAACCAAGAAATTGTTGATATTTGTATTACGATCAACCATGGAGTCTTGGAAATACAGACTCTGGTGACTATAAATATCTGGATAGAAACGCAGGTAGTAAACCAGACACACACTTAATAAAATATAGCAAATATAATAGGAAAATATGTTTTCAGAAACGGCGGCAATTGTGCAGGAACTCAAATATATTGTGCTGTTTTGAAAACAAACCTTACCAAAATGTTGATAAACATGATACTGCAGACTCCCTCATGCACAGTAATCTGATTAATCAGCGAATAAATAACTTGAAGCAGTATAAACTGTATAACGCAAACTGCCTCAAGGAAGAAAAATTTGTTACCATAACTCTGGCAACACAAGCCCCACTGCCTGGCAGCGCTACGTCCTTCACAGATTCTTACTCCATCTGCCTGAAGCAGAACGTTATGCTAAAGGCGTGTTAAGGGGGAAGAATGGGTTCTGACTGAGACTTTCCCTTTCCCCAATTTTGCATCACTGTGAAGTGTTGCAAACAACTGTAACGTTAGCTAGGCTAGACCCAAGCGTTCAGATGTCGCAGAACAAGAAAGCACCACCCCCTCCGTCAGTCCCTGCCCTATTCTCCAGAATAAATCTATATTCAATGCCAAGTCAGGAGGTCATTTTTCTTTACCAATCTTTTGTTTACAAAAAATGTTGTTGGGGGCATGCTCATTATAAACAGTAATAAATTTAACTTTATATCTCTTGTGCTTTACAAAAAGAGTTAAAACGGCTGCCTCTGATCTGGTTTACAATGTAGCAAGTATTTTTTTATTTATCATCTTCCTGCAGAAAAGAATCCCTGTAACCTCTTCACTCTTATTATTACCTTTCACAAAGATCATATTCAGCTTCATTCGTCTTTTTACTGAACTCATTTAGGTTTATGATACTCCTTTAGAGGAACAGCCATAACTAAAAAGAGTCTGGTAAAATAAACTGTACCATTAATTAAAACCATAAATCACAATTCCATTAATTTCTATGCACAGCATGATTTTCTATTACTCTTTCAATACTAATAACTCTTCTACTCTCTCTTTTTTTTTTTTCCTCCTCTCTTTTCAGGTAAGCTCCAAACCACTTAGCTGAACCCACTATGAAGAACAGTTTTAAATCCTTGAAGAAATCTAACACACAGTAATAAAATCACTTAGAACACATCAAAATGTATACACGATTAAAAGATTTTTTCTGAATTACGCTGTTACTTTTCTACTAGTAACATACTATTTCGTTCAAATTTATATTCAATTTTCTGATTCCATGTCTGTTAAAAGAGAAATAATTCCAATACACATATCTGGATCTATTTAAAACAATGAAGCCTACATGAAATTTGAATTACCTGTACACATTTATCAGTTATCTGCAAATCATTAAACATTCACAGCAAAGCAATGAAAGCTAAATACAATAGCAAAATGTTAATAAATCAGAATCTTCAAGGAGTAACTCTTGTAATATAGCTTCATTTTCATAACCCTGAACTCCAGCATGGCCATTGTTACTGTCAGCCGTCAAAAATAAATCCAATTTTACAATACCAGTAGTTTCATACAAATAATTTGTCAATGACATTTCAAACAATAGCTTACTACTCCCTTTCACAGCCTTTTACTAAACAATTAAAAAAACAGTTATCACAGTGCAGCGTAATTTTTTTTCCATTTCCATTTTAAAGAAAGACAAAAGTCAAGGTAAAGAATTTAAATAGAAATTCTTAAAAACAGTACCTAAGAAATGCAGTATTGCTAAACAAAGTCACTGCCTTACTTTGCAGCGCGTACCAAAGGCACGAACAAGACCTGTACTTTCCGCCTTTGTGAAACTGAACGCAATGATCTTCAGGCTTGCAGAAATATCAGAGACAAGCCTGAACTTGCACTGATGTGCGGTTGCCATGATAAGGATTACTGCCAACCCTCTAAACACAGTGAACAACATGAATACTTAAGTGCCTTAAATGATCACCATTTAGTTTCCATTTCTGTGCTGCCACACTTGAATAAATGTACCACTAGTCATTTACTAGCTTTACAATTACTGTATGTTTTCCTTTTTTCTTGTCACATTTATTTGGGTACGTCATCAACATGGTATTCTGTACAAAGTTAATTTCTATCTGAAACTGCTCGCTAATAAACATGTAGTTAATGATGATGTAGTTCCTCAAAGATATTAACCAATAATTTGGCAATAGGAAGACTCAAAAAGTCCCTCTGCATCTTGTCGACTGTCCAGTGTACCCATAAAAGCAGGGATTTTATAGAATGGAAAAGAAAACCCTGTGATTTTTCAGAATGACCTACTTACTCTCTCAGTTGCCTAACTATGCTAAAGAGGTAAAGTCCTGACTGACTAGAAATAAAGTACAGGACCAACTCTCCCCCGGACTCAGTGGAATACGAATAGATATTTCATACTACTTGCGAGCGCTATACTGGACTGAAGAACAAAAAGAAAGAAAAAAAAAGAAAAAACCCAACAATCATACTGTTTGAGGGTTGCAAGCAACCAACTTGTTTAGGAAAGGTTCCTCTTCCCCAGTGAAGTGGAATTTGCAGCCTACTGGAAAACGGCATCTTCTACATAAGATGCAATGTTCAGTACCGCACTCGTGCAGTACCACACCCCTCTTGATCCTTGCCCAAAGACGTGGTGGTGAGGGTCCAAGTAATGTGGCCAGTACCTTTTCCTAAAGGGAGTTGCTGGCAACCCCCTGCAATGTGGTACAGTGTAGAAAGAAAGGCTAATCTGTGTTGTACAAAACAAGTGCCAGATAATTCAATATTGTAACAGTCTACTCTGTCCTATCCTCAAAAGCAGCCAATTAAGGAAATTACAGCACACTGCAGGAATCTTAACACTGATTCACTTCTAAATCGGAAAACAAACACCCCACCACACACCTCAAAACCAAACCAAAACTCCTTTTATCCCTTTCTTTTAGAAACGGAACTGTTAGTTTTCTTCTACTAGAAGTTATGGTACGGACAAATGTAAAATGTCTCTGGAAATTATCGATGGACCTGAACCTACAAAGGCATTCTTTCAGTGAATGTAAATCTTGTCTTTATTTTCCTCAAAACACTCTCCTATACAGAATTCCCAGCGAACACCCATCTAAGCAGTACTTGAATAAAGCCCTAGGTATGCAGAAACTCTTTAAGACACAGGTTTAGTGAGGGAAGACTTCGGACTACATGTGGTATGACCGGACAACTTAGGCCTAAAATAAAGACTTAATCTCGTTCCCTCCTGTGGCTTTTTCTCCATCAGTCATTATCAAGAAAAACTGTGAAATCCTCTACTATTCTTATTAGGTTTAAGGCTGCTATTATGATAAAAGTTGTATATACGTTGCAATATATTGTCTGTTCATTGCATTATTTCTACAGAAGCATACTAACAGAGGACCCCCTCACATCTTCCAAAGGAATCTCAGTCTTCAAGTCAGCCATTTCTGTATATAGTGCTATGTCCCAAAACCAAAAGAAAATCACCCTTGCAAGACAGGCGTGTGCAGACCTATTTAGTAATGCATATAGTTATTTGGTACAGTTGCCGTGTGCTCATTTTTTAAAAAGGTAGGGGAGCAAACAGGCTATCAAAAGAATTAGAACGCTGTCTGTGATACTAGCAGGAAAGTATACAGATCTAGCATTTTAGGATAAATTTTTAGTAGGTTGTAGAAAAAAATTCATTAAATATTTTCAGTGTTGCTG
Organism: Falco biarmicus; assembly: GCF_023638135.1. NCBI lineage: Eukaryota > Metazoa > Chordata > Aves > Falconiformes > Falconidae > Falco > Falco biarmicus. The sequence continues at coordinate 18,532,423 of NC_079302.1, read as the reverse complement.
GAAAGGTAGGAGGAATTCAAATATTCTTTGTTCCCAGTAAACATACATATACACCTTATGTTAATTACAACAACATCTAAATATTAATTCACTAAAATGCTAAGCTAATTTTTCTCCGTTGAATTACAGCATAAAACTTCTCAATACTGGTAACTTTGTATAAAATGTTCCATATAAAAGCCACCTATTAATTGATTGCATATAAAAGCAAACTGTTTGGTCATATGGCTCACCCTACAAGTGTGGTAAAACAGAGACCTGGGGAAATTAAGACGAAATTCATTACTTCGGGCTGTTCTGAGAAGGCTCCTTCTCCAAAGGCATTTCTTAATTCAGCAATGCTTGCACCTATTCAGTATTCAAGGACTGATGTAATGACTAACAAAACCAGGTTTTCTGGATTTAATCCCTTTCAAATCTCTTACCTTTTGCATGAACAAACAGCACCCAGCAAAACTGGAAAACTTCAGTCACAGTACACGGTTGTCGCCTTTTGGGGAAAAACACAGCAAGACGACACCCAATAAGCTCCATGAATTAAGACCAATAGAACATCACACAACGTTCAATCGTTCCAAAAGAAAATTAAGTGTTACAATAGCGTGGCCAAAATCTTACACCCTTCCAACAAAAACCTCACTAAAACAAGCTGCACACTGGTTTAGTGCAGGCACAAAGTGGAAGCCCAGTCTCAGCGTGCACGTAATGATTCAAATACCACTACAGCAGATTCCATTAAAAGTAGGCCAAGACTTGAGCAGAAAATCACTTTAAATTTAAATATGGCTCGCCTAAACGTTTCCTTTTAAGACAAAAGTGTGATCTGAGTTCCAAAGAACAGGCAAATATCTGTATTAAAATCTACAGAAAATGTTATTTCTGCTTTTGCTTACAACAAACGGTACATAATATAGTCAACTGAAATAGTTTGAGAACCACAGTTGAAATTCCTTCTTCATAAGCAACCTCAGCAATATAAACATGTGTACAGGTTCCTGGAGGAACACATCACACAGTGTGTGTTTATATTAATATATTCACACAGGCAAAACTTTCAGAACTGTGTGTCATCTATATACTGATGTAAAGCATTTTGTATAGAACTTTATATAGTATAAAGAATTTCAAAATATATTAAATTTTATCAGAACCAAGTTCCTCTGCTTGTCTTAGTTTTAAATACTTTCAAACAAAATAAAACTCATTCATGAGGACTGCTCTTAAATCAAAAGTTTTGCAGCTATTGAGGATTTGTTATTTCTTAATACTATCATGTATAACATACTGGACAGTTTTCCTAAATCTCTTGCCTACTTTCGTATTACTGGCTAGTAAGTTTGGTTTGTGTTCTTCGTAACATATTAATAAACATAAATAAATAAATAAATAAATAAAGACAGAACAAAAAAACCCACCAAAAGACTCCCCCAGCACTGATTCTTATAGCTTCACAGCATCATTCCTTGTTTCCACATACCATGTTATACCATATCCCTGGAAGTGCTATTTCATATATCGCAGCTCATCCCCAGGGCGGCAGAACATTAGAGCAGCAAAGAAAGAAGGTGGCACAGAGATGTTTTGCCCAATATTATCTCATCCCTTCTAGTTTTTTTTTTTTTTTAAAGTGCATTTTTTAATTTAGATTGTAAAATAGGCATGTGAGCCTCAAAACCAAGCAGCATTTGCACAATGTAAACAGTTTTTATCAGGTTTCCTGTTTCTAGAAGCATTGCTTGCTCCATAAGACTGTATTCAGTATTATTTATTTCATCCAGTATTATGTATTTAAGTTGGAAATTATTTCATTAAGGCCTAATTAATTCATGGTGAGGCCATAGTCTTTTCCATTTCTCCAGTAGTTTAATCAGCCTTAATCTTTTATTTTCTTATTGCATCAGGTTATGCTAAGTATGGTATTAAACGTCAAAATTAACCTGCATTTCACCCCAAAATAAGTAAGTATCATCTTCCAACTTAAAAATTACTTCACACCTTACTATCCAAGCTAACCAGCTAGAAGGGTTTACTCTAGTTCTAATCATAGAATTACATACACACCATATTTTAATTTCACCATTATATGCAAATATTGATCTCAATACATAACTCTATTCCATCTATAGTCCAATGTGATTTTACTCACCTTTTGCATTCTCCAACAAAATTACTTAGGAACAATCCTGTCTTTTATTATAGATTCAAACACCTTAATGCCACTAAGTGATGCTAAGTGAATCTAAGAAGAAAATCACTAAGAAGAAAAAAAAGCCAAAACCCCCACCTAGAAATAGCCTGTAAATGCTAGAAAAAGAAAATAATAAAACCAAAACAAACAAACAAACAAACAAAAAAAAACCCCAAACCAAAACCCCCTCAATATAAAAGCAACCAAAAAAACACAGTTCACAGCAGCAAAGACTAAAGAAATAATGAAAGGGAATAAATCAGTCTCTACTAACTACCAGGAGAAATGACAAGCCAGGCTAAGTGCTGGCACAAACAGATGAAATCTTGTTAAGATCAAAATAACCAGAAAAAAATGCTAGCACTAATTTCCACAGCACCTCTAATATGAACAGGAACAAAGAAACAAAGCTTCTACAATAAAGTAAAATATCCAGAAGATCTGCATTGATGAAGACGACTATGGGAATGAGTAGGCAGTGAAACAGACCGAGTTGTTCTATGAGCTATTGAGGCTATACAGATCATACAGTGATCAAATTCTTCCAGCCTTTCTCAGCTTAGAAACACTAATGTTACACTCGTCTACAAACTGATTTTAATTCCCTGCCCCCTCCCCCCCAAATCATAGAAACTTAGCAGCTGTGGGATTTCCTGCACCTTGTCATATCTGAGAAACTGAAAAAAAAACGATTCAAAAATTACTGTGAGCCAGGACACAGACCAATTCCGATATTATAAATAACGGCTATGAAAATACAGTCAAAAATACAACTAAAACAACCAGTGGCTTTGTTATATTTTTGTAACAGAAATGCTCTAAAATCAGGCTGGAAGTAACAGGAACGTACCTCTGTTTCCTTCCTCTCTGTTGACGAGGTTGATCTTCTTGAGGATATCTGAAAATGTCCTGAAATATGGGCTCGTACTTCTTAAAAATTACTGCGGAAACTGTAAAGTTTCTCTCTAATCTCTCAGTTCGTTCTCTGAATTGGGACGGTAGATTTGCCATGTCTTCCCACTTTTTCATCTTGTTAAAAAACTCGATCAAACTGAAAATACCAAATGGGTTAGATGTGAAAAGCTTGTTTTCCTGCAGAAATACACATTCTCCACAAAATTTCTACTTCCCAAGGTACTGATAAAAAGGTGGTATTGCAAACATGACAGTGTACCCTCAGCTAGTCCTTCACCCATAACCTATGAACTCAGACAGCTCACAGAATATTTATAAAAATATCTATAAAAATATAAAAATATAAATCCTCGGCTGATGACCACGTTAACTATAATTCACAGTTCCGGCTTTTTCTCAAAGACATAATCAACTCCAACAGATTAAAAACAGATTTCCCTCATTTTTTTGAATAATTCATTAACTTAAATAAAACAAACTCTGAATTCTACAATGCTAAAAGGATTCTACAAAGTATGAATAAACCCTAAGTTTCAGTAAATTTCACTCCATTAATCTGGCTTTCATTTATTTTTCACTCTTCTTTTTTCTACACCTACTTTTTCAGTCTTACTAGTCTTTGATGGCCCAGATCACAGAAACATTTTATCCACATTCAGTTTGCTGAATTTCTGATTCAGGGGGAAAAAAACATTAAGTTTTTAAAGAAACACTTTTGCATTGTTTAAACCGATAGCAGTGCTCCAACACTAAAGGAGATAGGGAGAAAAAGTACATAAGAACATTCCCGCTCCAAATCTACTAAATTGTTACAAAACAATCAGATTGCTAATAAATAAAGTCAACTGTTTTAGGAAACTGCTCTTCTTGTTTTGTAGATATAAATATTTGATACAAACTTGTTTGTCAGATTCTGACACCACTGCAATTTCATAAAGCAAGTAAAACTTCAGTCTTCTTAAAAAAAAAAAAAAAAGAGAGAGAAGAGATAAATTGTGTGCCTATTTTCACAATCAATTAAAAAAGGTTTCTCATGCGAGAAGTTCACACTTTGCACACTCTTCAAAAATAGGCTATTACTCAGGGACCAGTTTCTTTCTCCTTTGAGACAGGGAATCAATCTCCGATTTTGAAAACCAGTGTTTCTGCAACACGGTAATGACCAAATGAAAGTGTCTTACTTGTGTGGCAACGAGCTCTAACACAAAGATTCCAGTGATATATATATTCTGCCTGTAAAAGCAGGAAACTAGAAAGACATTTAGCCTGCGTTCTCAGTTTCTAAATTTCATAAGCTGATAAGCAATCTTCAAAATTTTGTAAGTGTGTAAAAATTAGCAAAAAGAAAAGTTACCTTTGTTCTGAACAGCGCAAAATTCTGGTTAAAGATACGTAATTTCCCTCAGCTGTCCCTCTGCTCACAGTTGGAACTGCTTTTCTGCAAGCCACGTACAAGGCACACGCTAGCCAGTGCAGATCATTTCCCTGTGAATTAAAACATCAGGCATCTAAAAGACTTCATGGAAAACACCCCTTCCAGATATGCACCTACCATGGTGGGGGGGGGGAAGGACCAGAGGGGAAGGACCAGAACTGCGTCCTAAAGAAATCAATTTCAACCAGTAACAAAGTTGATACCTTGTTTCAAAGTTCTCTTTAACTACTTTGTGTTTTCAACTACAGGGAAAAACAAGGGCTTAAACAGATACTTAATACTGAACAGTGTCACTGCTACAATTACATAGTTACTAGTTACCTTCGTCAATTTCACACTTGACCCAAAGTTTAACAATATATTTTCGGTGTTGCTCTTCTCCAGTAATAAGGTTTGAACTGCTGCTCTTCTATAACGTTTTGTACTGCCTTGGCCTTCAAAAAAATATTATTAAAAGCTCCAGTTCCTTGCTGTCAGAACATTTTTCTGCCGTGAACAGGCAGCGGGAACGGAAAAACGTAGTTTCCGTTTTTCTCTGTATTGCACACCACCACCATTCCTCGGTCTGGTACTTAAAGAGAGAAATTAATTCCAACGAAAACCTTTCGAATCATACTCTCCGTCTTCGGTTTAAAAACCCATATGTTTTAATGGGAAAAAGACAGTTAAAAAACCGGGGCACAGAAGGCTGAATTCGACGCCGTGGGTTTCTCGGGCTATGCGGTGTCACAGGGCCAGACGAGCAGAGGCTTTTAGCAAAAGGAAAGTTTTATTTCTGAGCTTCCCAGCCCCTTCCCGACGGTGAGGCAGCGTGACAGAGGAGGTGCCCGCAGGCAGAACAGCTCCCTCGGGCCGAGCACACGGCCCGGGCACGGCAGGGCTAACCGCTCCCGGTGTGCCAACGGCCCGGCTGCGGCAAGGGGAGCCCCGCAACGCCCCGAACAGCCCCCGGGGGCCGAAGGCGGGCCGCCACCCTCAGCGCCACCTTTACGTTTAAAACGCCACCCGGTAAAAGGCATCGCCCAAACAAAACTGCGTCACGTCATGTCACCGCTTTAAAGAACGATGTTACCAACCCCGCCCGCCTTCGCCCGCCTGCGAAGTTCTGCGCCGCGATCGCGCAAAACCCCGTTGGTTCTAATTGAGCCGAGAGCACCTAAGCGGGCAGGGGGCGGCCCCGGTAACCCCCCACCGGGAGCCCCGCACCGCGCCCGGCAGCTGCGCCGCTGGAAGCAGAAGCACCACAGCCATACGATCGCGTTTGGTTTTAACGCCTTTTTACTGCTACGGCCGGGAATGGTGGTTGTTTTGGCTTTTCCCCCGGCCCAGAGCCGGGCAGCACGGCCAGCCGGCAGCGCCCGGGCCCGCGGCAGCCCCGCTCCCCGGCGGGCATGGGGGCCGCTCACGGCGGCGGCGCCGGGGGAACGTCCCTCCTCCCGCGGCTGAGGCGCGGCCCCGACCGGGGGCTGGCGGGCCGGGGCCGGGGGCTGGCGGGCCGGGGCCAGCTCTGCGTGGGCGGAGCGGACGGGAACGTGCCCCCTCTCGGTTGCGAGCGAAGGCCCGAGCGGTGTGAGGGAGCGGCCGTTGCGCCTCAAGAACCGTCCCCTTCCCTCCCCCCCGCTTAACTCTCTCCCTCCCGCTGCGCTGACCGACCAGGGCCGCTCACCTTGGCGCGGCCGATCCCCCCGCCCCGCCGCCGCAGCGCGACCGCCAGCCCCGTCGCCCCTCACCTCCAGGGTGTAGTTGCGCTTCATGCTCTGGTAACTGAGCCAGGCCTCGGAGCGAGCGCGCTCGTCCATGTTGAGGCTGCTGCAGAGCTCCTCGTAGCGCTGCCGGGTGTCCCCCTCCTCGGCCGGCGGGGAGGGGGCGGTGGCGGGGGGCGCGCCCCCGGCCCCCGGCTCGGCCTCGTCCTCCTCCTCGCCCGGCATGCCGCACCCCGGCGCTAGGGGGCAGCGCCGCCCCGCCGCACACCGCGCTTGCGCCGCTGCCCCTCGGCCTCGCGACGCGCATTCGAATCCAAACACCCCGGCGCCGGGCCCCGCCCCCGCCCCCCGCCGCGCCCTCTCATTGGGCGGCGGGAGAACGCCCGCCCCGCCCGCGCCCTCGCTGCGCGCAGGCCCAGCGCGCCCCCCACCGACGCCACGGCCCGCCCCGCCGGGCACGCACTGCGCCCTGCTCCCGGCATGCAGCGCGGCCGCCCCTCAGCGCGCGCGTCACGGCGGCCCGCGCCCCGCCCCGGTGACCCACCGCCCTGAGGGGAGGCGGGCGCGGCCCCGCGGCGCGGCTCGGCCGGGGCCTGACACGGAGCGGGCGGTTACACCCAGCACGGCCCGGAGACCTTCGTGAGCCTAAGAAAAGCGCGGGTGCGTGGTTGTCCTCAGAGAGCAAATGCGGCGGAAAGAGGAGGGGGATTGAGTTCTGGTGGAGGCAGCTGTGCAGAGCGCAACGGCGTAGAAACAAGGGCAGTCAGTTCTTCAAATAAACTTGAGGAGTTTTAGACTGTTACTAAGAGAAAAAAATAAACGGCTGCACAAGACAAAAAAATACACAAAAGTAACTTGGGTCAAAACGATGCTTTGTTGAGCCAAAACTTTTACAAGGCTGTCCCAATAACGGGGTGGGAATCAGGCGATTTCCGTTTCCAAAGGACAAACAGCATCTCATCAGAAAGAGACAGCAAGGGCGGCTGCTGGAAGGCCCCACGGGGCAGCGAGGAGGGGCCCCAGAACAGCTTTAAGGAGAGGTCGGGCTTACAGGAGCTACAGTGAAGGAAGGGAGCAGCAGAACAGCACTTTTTTAATAGAGATTTATTGTCTATGCCTCTTTGCTTTTGTACTGCTAGCATTTCAAAGCTAACAACAGTGACACCTTTGTGGGAAAAAAAAAAATGTCAAGAAAAGGTGATCTGGCGAACCTGAAATATTTTGCAGGACACAAGCACGCACTTTCACCCCACAGCGATGGCACCAGACTGCGGCAGAAAGCCCAAGATGAGAATGGCAGCGGGGTCTCCCGCTGCCTGCAGCCCCCCGGCCTGCCAGGGACAACTTGGGCACCTTGCCCATTTCAGTGTACCATTAAAAACTAAGGGTTAGGCTGTTATCTGATGTCTTGGATTTTTATTTTAACATGGAGGAGCTGTGAACTTTGCGGTAAGGTAGCAGCTCCTCTGAGGTACCCAGGACATTTATAGGATGCTGTCTGCTACCCCCAAGTCTGTATATAATACCATAGGGCTTTTCTGTTAAGCCACATTTACAGTATTTGTTAAAGCAGAAAGCAGCAATAACTTACTACAGTATTTTACCTTCTACGGAGAAAACACGGATCTACTCTTTTGAAATCATTTGGACACCTAAAAAAAGAAATAAATGTAACAACCCCCCACTGTATAAAAGATAAAGCCTAAGGTTAAAGGTGAAGTGGTTATGCTGTGGTTGTACCTACATACTTTCCTGTGGGTTTAGGCATCCAGACTTTATAAATAAATAGTTCCACTTGACTGCTTCTGTGTAGAAGACTTGAAAAAAGGTATTTTTTTCATTTAATGGTCTACTGAAAAGTTAAGAAACACTTTAGACATAATAGACGCTTAAATCTTTTTCATCCCTGAGGACTTAACTTCACTTGTTCGTCCACTTAACCTCTCCCCCCCTTTTTTCCCCCCTTACAAAGAAGCAAGAATTTTATTCAAGACAATAGCAATGTTCAACATGAACACTGAAATGAAGAGATATCCTCATTTGGCATGTTAATTTGAATTATTTCCACTACTGGATTCCATATTATATCTACCAATATTCTAAGTCACTGCCACCAATGCAAAACTCCAATGGAGACAGCACATGCACCCTCTCAGCCTGGGTCCTTGGCAGCTGCTCGGCTGTCCTACAGTAAAATACATCTCCTACTGTTTTGCAGTTTCAGAAATTTAGCTTGTGGACATGCTATGAGATGGACTTCTCTGTGAACTACAAATGGCGCTTGGAGCATCAAAGGGCTGCAAGCATAAATATTTCTTTGTATTGCCCCCCTGGCAATGTCACACTGGGGAACGCAGCCATGGCAACCTGAGCTCGTCAGGTGGCACTCCAGAGACACAGCTACTGTGTGCGGCTCAGAGAACTGGTGAACCCTTTCAATATAGGGTTGCAGAGAAACAGGGCTCTGAACTACCTGAAATTTTTTCTATGCTGGTGGCTTTCACAATAAAATATAGTCTCCTCACAAAATGTAAGAAACAGGTAGCAAATCTTGAGGCCAAACAAATGCTGCAGTGTCATAGCACAGACTGTACTGGCATCAAGTAGTGAAGACTGACTGTGACAAGAAATTTTTGAAATGGTGGTTAAAGTTGTTTACCTGCAGGGAAATAAAGGGGCCTCCCAGGTAAGGCCAGATACACACCAGGCAAAGTCTGTTCTCCTAACAAGGCGAGTCCAAGATGACCAACTCTTGGAAGTGTGTACACCACTAGAAAGCAAAATACCAGTTTATTTAGGCTAGAATTGCTGCTGCATTAAAAAGAATGAAGCAGTATACGCTTATTTTGGGATTGGGAGTTAGAAACTCTGCCTTACAGGAGCGAAAAGCTGAGCTACCACCGGCATTGAGAAGTTGAGCAGACATCAAACAACATGAAACAGAGAAGCTGACATAGTAGTTCCCAAATCAAAAGCTGTTCTCAGATAAGATTAAGAGCTTAAGGACATGCTTTGGTGAGCACTGGTGAAAAAGAGAGACGATGATGCCATCTCTGACATTAGGATCCCAAGAATTTTCCAAACCAGTTTCCCTTGTATGCACAAGAAACCTTACCTGGAACACTAAGGAGAATTTCGCACTCTTAGGTTTCGTTCATGGCTGGAACAGACAAAAAGCTGGGGAAAAAAAAAAAGTCCTCATTTTGCAGAATAACTCTATGGCAGGATCTTATGAGTGGCATCTTCCTTCCTTCCTTCCTTCCACGAGAGCCTGAAAAGAGGCAGCGTAAAAATAAAAATAAAATCATAGCCTTAATCTGTTTATTCTGAAAACATCCCTGGCTACTTTCAAGTAGAGAAATGCTAAGAGTCTGATTAATGCCAAGCAGTTTAGCGTTTTTTTAGAAAGAGATCTGAACATCAGCTAGCTAGAGTACAAAATAGTACAAAATTCTAAACTGAAACTAGAATTTAAATTATGTAATGAAACATGTTTTGGCATTGTAACTATTCTGAATGGAGACACTTACCTGTATTTACCTCTCTTCAGCCCACCCTATTTTGTGGAAAGTTTTCCTTAATTCTTTGTGTTTATTCTCAGTGAACTGTGTTCCTAAATGCTGGGTTGAACAATATTTTGATGGCTGTATTCGAATTTTTATAATTTCTGGCCAGCTGGAACTTTTGACAGTAATGTATGATGTAATTAGTGACACCACTAGAGTTATAATGCATTTCAACATCCTTACTCTGCGTCTATTGTCGTTATTTTCAAAAACTTATCTCACGTGTACTTCATTACTAAAAGATAGAAAAGCTTTTCTCCAAAAAGAACAGTTTTCCTTGGGAAAATTTTAACTGAAACTTGTCCTTGTCATCAGAGACACTTAACCATGAGAAGTCCTTGCTGTTATCTTTTAACAGAAAAATTTCATTTTACAAATCATTAGTTAAAAAATGAAGTGACCAAGATTTTCTTACTGTTTAGTTATGGAAAACTATTATCTGTATTTCCTTTTCCTCTAAATGTGACAAAGATATATGCAGAATGTTTGCATAACATTAGGGACATTCAGATAAGCCAGGAGAGTTATTTTGTAAACTCCCGTAGCTACACTAGTGTAATTAGCCTGCTCTGCAGATACCAGCATAACCGTGATGTTCCAGCAATGCACAGCTGGAAGTGTTGGTCAACTACAAAATTTGAAGTGTTGGTCAACTACAGCAGCGTAGACCCCACATTATGCTGGCACAGCTCCCTCATATTGAAGATAATTATGGGGTGTAACAGAACTCGATCAGAAACTGTTCATACAACTGAGTGTTAGTAACCTTCCCATTGCGAGTGATTTCATGCAATGCTGCACTGCAGATCCCTTTATACTAGCCACGTACACCAGGCACACTTCCTCTCGCTGCAGCTTAAATGCAGGCTTTAACAAGTAAACATTCATTCTGAAGGTGCGAGTACTGTCGTAAAGAGCAACAAATAAAAAATATATTACTAAATAACATGGCAGAAGGAATTTTTTCAGAGACGAGAGGTAACACAGGACAGCAATTTGCGTGGGACATCTTGTTAATAGTCTCACCTAATCACAGCCTGTTGCAAAACACCAGATACTGTTCCAAAACAGTTCAAAGGAGTGCAAGAAATTAAACACCAATACTGCGCCTAGATTCTCTGTTCCTTGGAAACAGTTACATCGAAAAATAGATCTAGTTATATTTCCATTTACAGACTAACAGGACTGGATTGTAAAATTACAAGACATGATTCCTCCTCTCCCCTCTCCTTTTTTTTTCCCTCCTTTTTTAATTCTGTGATGTTTCTAATAGACCTGCTAGAAATATACGTTAAAAATACTCGTAGGGATTCTGCAAGACTTCGAAGGAAAAAAGACACAGGGGAGAACATGAGAACAGAGCTCCTATGCATACGTGCATTTTTATCACCTGTGTACAGACTTGAGAAAGCAGCTCAGAAAGGACGATCGTGATCTGAAGACAAAATCCAGACTGGAATAACTACGGATACCACTCAAACACTCAGCTGCAATGACAAGTTAAAAGAAGTGGGCAGCTGACAAGCAGCAGGCTACTGACGTTCAGCAGACATGTCCGTGACCTGCATAAATACACAAAAAATAGCAATAGTAAGTGCATTGTACGTAATTAAAAGATTTAGCAAATGCATAGAAAGTAATGCAGCGTTTTAAAAAGAAAGATTCCAAAGGTACTTTGCTGCTTACCCTGGAACATGAGATGCGTCATTATTTCAAACTTTCAGACCAGAACCTAGACTGTATATTCCTTTCTAACCGTAACTACTGAATGGCTGGAACAACAGCTTGTTTGTAAGACAACAGAGTAACAGGAAATTCATTCCCAGAAAAATTATACATCAGTAAGGCATGGTCTTGGGGGAGGAGGGGCGTGGTGGTGGTGTTTACATGCTTGGCTTGAGTTTGTTTTTTTTTTCTTACTCTTTTTAAGGCCTGAAGAATAATTTCAGCATTAAAGCTTAACACTGGAAATTAACTTTTGCTGCTGAAAGATACATGTTTAATCCTAACACAGACAGCATTATTTTCACATACTGAGGCCAACATCATGGGTAGTCAAAGAATATGTTTAATAAAAAATAATTAAACTTCCATTTGCTCTATAGAACATCATAGAAAGTAATTCAATAAATTACAAATGACTTTTTAAGACGCTTGTTCAACTACAGAAAGCAAATTCAGACTACACAGAACACAACTGGCAAATATTGCAAATGTCCAAAAAAAACCTGGACTAAGACTTGGATCATGAAGCCTGAAACAAGGGATAGAAATACAAGGCAATAACAGCTAAAGTTCTTTTAGTAACTACCAACACACACTTTTATCATCACCTTGGATATCCTTTTAATTTTAACTTCAGTATTAGTGTAATTCTACTGAGGTTTCCTTATAACCCTTAACTTTATACAACCGTATTTGCATATAGTTTAGCTGACAGTGGGACATTTTCTCCCCTTCTGGTTCAAACCGATTAAAAATAAACCCAATATATTATGTTCAAGTCTACACCAGCCTTCATTACTTGAAACTGTAATTGCCTTATTACATAGAAAGAATTACTAGAATGGTAACCAAACTCACTTGACCATAATTAGGAAAATACTTTATTTCATAAATCTGATATAAATTAGGTTTTAGCCACAAGATTTAGGATTTGTTTTGTGGGGTAAGGGTGGGAACGATGGTATTGTTGACATACTCCATCAGCAAACTAATTTAATTACTGTTTGTAAAACTTTGGCTATTTCATAGATGCATCCTAGTTAAATAAAAGTGCTATATTACAAAGGGCAAAATATTAAATAATACCTTTTTTTTTTTTTATGGTGAAGAATTGCTACCCCCTTCTCTTGGCAGTTTTTCATTTTTACTATTGCTAAGACACTGCGTGAAGGGCCAAAAATCAGAATACTATTTGGGAAAATACATAACCAGCACAATCCAAATGGTAGTTGTACAGTTGTGTAATTACATGTAATACTGCTTCTAATCATGGGGCTAGTTATTTTGCACATAGAAACTTATATTTCATTGGTAAAGTTCTTGATAAAAAAACAACACAGTTGTTTTACTGTACAAGCAAGCAACAGAACTATATCAAAATATACAGTTTTTGTTTTTTATTTTTAAATTTATCCCTTTGTAAAGCTTTTTCAATGACTTCTACTAGTACCTGTGTCTATTTTCTCTTAACACTTGCCTATTCTTGGACCGCAAACGATGTAACAGAGGTCAACTGAAGTCAGTCAGTTCAGAACTTCTGTAAATGTGGATCTGGGCCTTTGACTGTGTCAGAGTAATAGCAGCTTAAGAAGAAGGAGGAATCATATCGCACATCAAATCTTCGACAGATTTCATATAGTAAAGGGTTCTAAGGATTTGGACTCGAACAGATGCCTTATGCCCTGTTACTGTGGTTTCTAGGAATAATTTGTCTTCCTTACTATTCAAAGTGCTTTTTCTTCAGTGGGTAACTCAGCATAATATATGAAGTGACATCCCAATAATGATTTTGAGTAATATTTAATATTTAGTCAGATTTAAATCTGCGGAGAAGTTTAAACTCAAAAGGAGTTCGAAACTATCGGTACTTTATTTACCATTATTAACTGGTAACTCCAGGAGGTTTTATGACATAAAACACAAATAGAAATCTACACAAACAAAGCAAACAAACAATTTTTACATGAAGTATGCAGTGTTGAAAGGTCTTTTCAGTGGCACTTTATGACAGTTTGCCTCTTCTGAGTCTTGGGGAAACTACTCCTCATTTTGGGACTTTTAATTCTGCAGAGGGAGCCCAAAACTTTGCAAGGTGTAAACTAAATAGATCTACATGGTGCCAAGTAGCATGAGATAAGACAGTTTTTGCTTTAATTTCCCCCTTACTGCCGTCAAAGAGAACAGCTGTAATAAGGGGGGGGAAAAAAACAACCCAACAGTCATATCTCAAATAACTCAGATTTTAACATGATATACAGGATGTCTTTAGAAAACAAAACAAAACCTGAAAACAAGTAATAGAAACCAATGTAAACGTCCTAAACTAACTCAGCTGAGGTAACAGGTAGCCAGTTCAATTGGCTGATTGGGAAAAAATTTATCTTCTTTTAAACACACTTGTACCTGAATTGGAAACAGCAGTGCATCACAACACTAGAGCATTTTCATGTAATTAAAGCAATGGATGGTGATGTAGATTCTACAGCTTTCATGACATTCATTAGCTGCCCAAATTATTGCTGAGTTTTGATCTGTAAATTATAAGTGTCAAGGAGGCTGTAAAACTATATTCAAATTAAATCAATAATATGCATAAAGTATTCTGTGTTCACTGCAAATATATTAAATATACAGCTCTTACTTGAGCATTATTTTCATAAAATTAACCCCCCAACAAAATTATAATGCCTTTTGTTGTAATTTTACACCATTGTGTATTTGATAGTACATACAAGTTCAGAAACTTATGAACTTCAAGAAATATTACATGCAAAACGTCTCTGAAAGCAGTTTGCACTTCTAAACAAATACTGAAATGTTCGGTCAGTAAATCATTGATGCACTCAACACTGGGTTATTTACAATGAAATAATTAAAGAATAAATTCAAAATCAGTTTATAATTTAAGTGCAGAGTCTGGGGTCAGTCTTCATCACTAGAATCTGAATCCTCAGATGAAGACGATGTACTATCAGATCCAGATGAAGCATCTGCTTTCTCTGAACCCTCATCTGTGCTGTTTTCGTTGTGAGAGCTTGGCTCTGTTCCCCCTTTGTCTTCCTGATCTCTAACCCGAGAATTTTCCTCCTTTTCTTCTGTGGGCTTGGCTGAGCCCGTGTCATTGCTTTCACTGTTCTGTACATCAAAAATATTAGACTGAGACAAAGCTGGGATATGAAGATTAAGGCCTGGAGTGAGAAGCATCCCTGGGTAAAGTATGTTGGACAAAAGTAATGGATTAAGAGAGAGAGGATTGGCAGCTGCAGCAGCCGAGGATGTTGAAGGAGAACTTGAAACAGAGTTTTCACCACCAGTATCCGTATTTTGGTCTTCTGTCCTTTCTTTCTTTGTATCTGCCTCTTTCGAATCGCTTCCCTTTTTCTCCTCTGAAATTGATTCTGCAGACTTTGTTAGAAGTCCTCCCATGCCCAGCAAGTTTGGTAATCCAGCCATCCCTGACAGCAGCATGGGGAACATGGCAGCCATGTTCTTAGCTTCTCCTCCAGTAGTTAAGCCAGCTGGCATTCCCATTAACCCTGCTGTTACTTGCAGCGACTGCAGGTTTTGCAGGTTTTGTTGTAAGGCCTGAAGACCAGGCAGATCCACTCCTGGAAGCAATCCGTTAGCTAGCAGAGGGTTAACTGACACGCTTGCAGCGGTGGCAGCTGCTGCAGCTGCTGTTGCCTTAGCAATCTCGCTTTTGGGGCGCCTTCCTCTCCGGCTTACTTCTTCCCGCACAACAGGTCCAGTGAGAATACGGTCAAACATACCTTCTGGAAGAAATCCCTGCAAGAGACACATCGGGTATTTTTAGTATTTTGAGAGCTCAAAGATGGAGAAGTAAAAGCCAACGTAACACCCAAGTGTACAGTAATGGTGTCAAAGATTATTCTGGTATGTTAGCACAGCAGCTTCATCTCCAGACAGCTCACTGCAATTTGTGGTGACTCCATGCCATCACATCTGACATGTCTAAAGACCCATTTCCACAGCGAGGTCTACTCAGGTGTTCTCTCGCACCCTTTGCTAACTTGTCCTTAGAGGTTTGTTTGCAGATCAAGCCAAACACAGCTAATTATAGGAGCAATCTCAATTTAAAACATAAACCAGCATTGCTTTGCAATACTACCACATTCCAATCATTGGACAGCTTAATTAAAAAAATTAGTTATTTAATTTAAATAGAAATGTGTGATTGCACCTAGACCAACGAGCTCTAAGCCCTTTTTATTGTTGCTAGTGTCTGTTAAACATCCTCGTACCTCACCTCACCCATAAACTTGACAATAAATAGTAAAGACTCAAGCTGTATTAAAACGAAACTGAGAGCACTTCTTTTTAGGGCTTGCACAGTATTACTTCACCTCTGTAAGCCCTCCTACCTAACAATGAAGAAAGAGTTACAATGGACCTAATATTCCCTTTGAAACACATTGTCTTGAAAATTCCTCTTAAAAATGGCAATCTTAAGATTGCAACTATTACTTATCTCCATACTACACCAGCCTTTTTTTCTCCAGCAGCTCTCTCTAATTTAAACTAGTCTAACACAACTAGAGGAATTCAGAACTCTTGCTCTGTTCTTCTGTCCTGCGGGTAACGACTAAATTCTAAAAGTAATTCTGCTATTATTTACACCTTTAATCACTGCAGCCTAATCCTATTCCTAGTCACCTATTTTTCTAACAGAGTGTCCCACAAGGGTATTGGAGAGCCTGGCATTTGGAACTTCACAGAAAGATTACAAATTCTGCTGACAGTGAACTAGGGAAAAAAAAATTAACTTGGTCATTTCTTTGCTAGAGGCTGAAGTGTAGCGCAAATATAATATACTTCTGAGAAGTTAATAGCAGGTGAGGAAACAGACTTCACATGAACCTTGACAAAACCACCCTCATTTCTGTTAGACACAGGGAACGGAAGAGTAACTGGGTTATCCAGAAACCATTCTTCATTATACAACACAACTTTTTAAGGTTCAAAATATTGTCCTTATCTTCGAGGCAAACAGGGAAAGAACTCAGAACCATACACCATGCTTGAACCAGCCACACTTAAAAGGAAAGAGATAACGGCTATACAATAATTCCCATAATGAAAATGCATACCTGCTGTTTTGTTGGAACTGTGGACAAAGCCTATCAAAAAACTTCCTTCTTTTAAATGTAATGAAGTACAAAGCTCAGACAGAACAAACCCTCAAACTCCCTGAGTGCATTTGCAACTAGTAAGAAGCTGACTCGGGACTACCAGGGTCTGTAATACTCTGTTGGTATTCCATACAGAAGGAGCACATGGGCAACGCTAAAGTTGTAGTGGAGACTATTATCCTTGTTCCCTCCACTGGAATCTCAACACTACTTTTTAGTGAGAATCTTTAACAAATAGAAAACAGACGTTTTAAGTAGTAGAAAATAGCTATATTAATTTTTTATTTACGTTTTGATTGAGGATACCTATTTCTTCAAGGCGCACATTGAAAGTGAATTAATTCAGAAGTAAAATGAATATTTAAAATTGTATTTATCTTCCTAACTTAACTTTAAGAATAAGGAAGTATTCTGGGGGCTAATACCTTTCTTAAAAATCTTCAAGGCTACATTTATGAGATGAAAACGTCACAGTATTACAGCACCTTCAAACAAATCTCTAATTTGGGGTTGCCAGCCACTGTTCCTCCCTTGCTCCAACTCACAGCTGTGCCAGCAAACCAGCTTAGGGAACTGAGCTGGCAGAAAGAAAAGCTAACATTGACTCACATTCCACACTTAATGCAGTACCCGAAATGAAAAGTGTGCCTGTTGGCACGCCTTTTTTTTCCCCTGTTTGCCTTCTTTGTTTTTAAAATACATTTCATGTCATGGTTATCTCGTTCTGCAAATACTCACAGACTGTTTTACAACTTCTCCCCATTCAGGAGCCACTCCATACTCTGGATTTTCTTTCAAGAACCTGCACAAATCCTTGAGAGGGGGAGCAAATGCACCCCCCACCTGAGAAGAAAAAGATAGAAGTCAGGAAATACTTCTCATTCAGTAAGAAAAAAAGGCAACATTCATACCTCACACTTTCACTTTTGCCTTTTATGTAAAACAATACAAATAAAAGCCTCACTTTAAACTATCAATGAGTATGACACGGGTTTTGACCGATTCCCGGTGAAGTTATGTGAAATATTCTTTGGTTTGTTTTAAGTCTACTAAACTCACACTCATCTATTAAACTCACGCTTTGCAACTTTCGTATTAGACATTCCTACTAATGTTTAATATCAGAGTTTATGAAGACATGCAATGAATGGAAGAGCAACCACATGAATAGCTAACGGTGGTCCAGGTATTACCGAGAAGGTTGTAACCACAAACCTGTTAAAACTTTTCCTTTATCTACTACATCAGTCCTATCATCTCAGTCAACTTCTAAAAACACTTCTATTAAAAGGCTCTGCTTCTTCTGTGAAATTATTTCTTGTATTTTCTTTCACACAAAAAAGGCCAAGTTAAGATGGCTAAACAGCATGTCCTAATAAAATCATATAAGCAGGAGAGTAAGCTCTCCGGTTAGTCAGAAGTATTACTCAGATCCAGAAGGAAAGAAGAAATGGTAGAAAGAAGGAAGGAGAAAGAATTCCAGTTTCTGTTCAACCTTCTCTATAAACAGCAACTTAAACTCACATTTTCCAGGCTACTTTTGGTCCCCTCACCCCCTGCTACTAAATGTGTAACTGAACTAAAAAAGACAATGAGACAAAATGAGTTTTGTCTGGAAACTGGTTATAAATGGGAAAAATGAGATTAATAAAGTAACAGAGTCTCAACTATGGTGTAGAAATCTGTTAAGAGGAAAAAAGCCATCATGAAAACATAGGCTTTAACAGCAAGCACAGATCAAATCTCTCACTCCTTGATCATCAACTTTGAAAAGATTCCTCAGGGCATGGATTACTGTAGAGCAGCCGAGGGTCTGTGTTTCAAGAGACTGGCAGCCACACAGGTTGCTCTTCAGAGCTGCTGTATCAACGCACCGAGGAGATTAAAGACTCTCAAATTCTGCCTCACTCTCCTCTATGGATGCACAAAGCTTCTGACCTTAATACAGTAGCACACAAAAAAAATAATCCCGCTTTCCTTGCAACTGCTCTGTAACAGAAGGACAAGCTAGCAGTATCACAAGACAAAATGCTCCACAGGTTGACACAATACCTCAGAGACTCCCACCGGACTGCTGTTCTGGTACTACACTGACATTCAAAGAGACCATCCCACACACCTGTCCAAATTTATTCAATAAACAACAGTAACGTTCTGCATGCTTTCCTTGAGCACTGCCTTTTAGCTTTTCCCAAGGCCTATTCAAACGCATTATTCCATTCCCAAACTTTAGGCAATTTGAATTCGGCACCTTATCTCCCATCTTCCACTGTCGGGACATTAGAAAAGAATTCCCCTGTTACACTACTGTTTCGCCTAGCAATGTGATTTACAACAGACACATGCTGCTGAACCACGACAGTCAAATGTCAGAGAACTCAAAAAAGAAAAAAGCAAAACAATGCAGTAGACAGGATTTAAGCAATTCCAATGGACAAGGTTCTACGCAAAATATAATTTTCATCATGTCAGAAGTAGTAGTTGGAAGACGTACACATTATTTAGAACTTCTGAGAATGTTGCTACTTTGATCACAATGACATATATTTCAGTGCCCATGCCTCCATATTAGTGGCATAAATATTGCCAAATATTGAGTGTTCCATTTTATCTGAACATAAACCACAGGGTAAGTTTCTAGCTGTATCTTACATATTTTCATAGTTGCAAAACACTGACTAGAAGATTATTGTTTACTTTCTTGCTGGGTGCCAAAACCTTACAAATGTTTCATTTGTGCGCAGTGTTTTAGCATGGGCAGTAGACAGACAGCAAGGGTAGTTCTTCATTTTGGGGAACATCAGAATGGCAACAGCATTATGAATACCTTTCGGGCGTTTCTTCTGTTTATGAGCTGAACACGTTCTTCACCAGTCAAACTATTGACATCCAGTTTGTTAGGGTTTCGACAACGGTGTCTTTTTTGTTTGGGCCTCCCATCATGCAGCTGCATCCTCTGTTATGAAGGAATTAAAAAGCCAATTATCCTTCTGACATAACTGTTTTAAAAATGGCGAGATATCTGTGCAATCTCTTGAGTCAGGCATTCATCTGAAGTAATCTTTGATTTCAGAAATATTTCAGTAACAATACTAATCACAACCACAGAAGCAGCCCAGCAAAAAGCACGAAATCCTCCGATTCCTCTAGCCATTGCTTTGTTTTAATAATTTTACAGTTTTCAACAGCGCTATACTTTTTCCAGGTATTATTATTTATATCTTTTTGAATACAAATCCAAATACATTCTATGAGAAATGTTTTGCTATTTAGCTAAAGCAGAGCTGAAAGGAATACTCACAGGAATACAAGCTCCTGAATCTTCCACATAGCCGGGATGTTCTTTAAGCCACCTTTCTAAATCTTTTCTTTTGGGGGCATCATCACCTGCAAGCCTTGTTCCATCTTTTAGGTTAATAACAGGAACTGGACTCTCTGCATCAAGCATGCCTTGGGACTGCGTGTAAGTGAGTGCTGGGTTTATTCCTGCAGCAACTTGACAGGAGTTAATACCTGGGTTAACCTGGAGAAATTCAAAACATTTGACTAAGTTCTCCACAGAAAAATTATTTTGTGTACCATACAACGAGGGACACAGTCCTGCAGATCATTACGCACGCTCAGGGACTCAGTGAGACTACTCATGCCTTGGACAGCTCTCCAAGGCACTGTACAATCAGGTCCCGTAAGAAACGTATGGGGAAGGATGTCCTGAAGTGTTGCTAGGTCAAATATCAAGGTTTTAATAATACATTGTTAATTACAGTTAATCAAAGCCACAATTAAACTTACTTTTTAAAAACAGTTACCAGTATTGTATCTATCTGGTGTTTAGTAGAACTCCACCAGTTCTCATTTGTGTAGTCAAACTCTCAGTTAACAGTCTCGGAAAAAACCCAAACCCAACAGCATTTTTTGTTGTATGTTGACATCTAGTTATGCTCAGTTAGGGGATTAATAGTAATCTGGACCTTATTTTTGCATACAAAAATGTAACTTTACTTACATGATTAGGCTGTTTATTTCTATTTATGAAGAGGACATCAACTCCCTCCACATTCTTCCTCCTTCCTCTTCTCTTTTTGACTGCAGGCTGACTGTCAACTATGATTCCATTGGCACTGGCTGTTAAGTGACTGGAAGTACCTAATTAATGATGTAATAAAATCAGCGTCAGATGCTTGAGCTGTTTATAACAAGAAACACGTCTGGAAATAAAATTAACTAGAATACTGCAAGTGCATTTAATTTCTACATGTAAATACTAACAGAAATTGCCTATTGTTTTATGACTGGTTTAAACACTATTAATACCAAGACTCTGAAAGCGACTCTACTACGAAAGTTTCCTATTGCTGCCCCCTACCCACTCCAAAGAAATCTGTACAGGGAGGTAGAGCTGCTAAAAACCACTGACACCACACACACACGTGAAGGCAGACATCCTTAAATAAATGTTTATAACAAGACCTTAATGCTGTGCTGCAACAAGAAAGTACAAAATGCAAGTGACAGGTAGTACTTTTTTTTTTAAAAGGAGATTGTCTCCTCCACTTACATATGCAGTCTCAGTGAACTGCAGCCATTTAATCAGTAGCTGGCCTGAATCAAGCACCCAATTCTAATTATTTCAAATGTTTTAATAGAAATTTTAACAAAAAAATTTGCTTTAGGCTCCTTTTTATTTGCCAGTGTACACTTACTCTTACCTTTTGTGAAAATAAGCTACGCATTTTTGGCTGCCAGCCAAAAATTGGTTCTAGATCCTCTACTGTTTCTTTGCGTGAAATGCAGGAAAGAATACGAAGAGTGCGAATTGACACAGGCATCATCCAGAACTCTTCATCTTTACTTATTAACTAGCCACACTAAGTTCTGAGTTAAACTGATTACTGTCAGGGTACAGTGATGCACTTTACAATTAGGAACACCTTCTTGTAAAGATATTCATAATGTCTAACAGCATCATTCTAATAACATTACAATAACTGACACTGTCAGAGAGTATTCATGTGGTCCAAGCTCATGCCTCAACCGGTGCCCAGTTTGCTAACACACTGGGAGAGAATTCCCCCAGACTGCAGTTTAGAGCAAACAACACTGCAGACATCTCTTTCCACTGCCTATCCACGTATCTACAGAGGTCAACAGAAGAACCCAGAAGATAAGATTTCATACCAACCCTTAGGCCCCCAGATATTTTACGTACCTGATTTGGGAAGTGATTTTGGGAAGTTGACAAGGCTGGTTTCTGAAGCATTCTGGAGTTCACGTAGCCGAGCCAGGTATTGCTGCTGTCCGAGTGCACCTTCGTCACTTTCAAATGGCCTTTTCTGAGACAGTCCCTGCTTCTGAAAAGTCAATTTCAAACCACCTTCCTGTTAAATAAATGCCAGGGTTAGAAGAGTCTCTTCTGAAGCAGAAATATGTACTTCATCATCAGGATTCTCACATACAGTTACTCCAGAAGAGTTGAGGAAGGATGAAAACCTTGTATTAGACCTTAAAAAAAAGTCTTGCTTCTCCTCCCTGTAAAAAACAAAATCTGAACAGAAGTTCCATAGAATTGCTTCTATGAATGTAAACTTTGATTATCTACTATCCTAACTGAAAAATCCAGACACTGAACAGGTGCTTACCTCCCTAATCCAGTCCTAAAGAAATGCCAAACCCAAATACAAGTGGAAATTTTGATGTATTTTTACATGCTACAGGTTTCAAACTACAGATAAGAAAAATGTTGGAAGCTTCCAGCCTGCACTTACTACTGTAACTCTTTAAAAGGCCAAGAAATAAGAAAGTGCTTGCTGGATACAACAGGCCGAAACATTTAGAAAAGTGCCAACCACCAGAAATACCCTTTTTTACTAACCAGATTTCTTAGAAACAGCATGAAACAGGCTGTCTGAGGAAGCTCCACAATGGCAAAATTTCAATTCAGAGAGAGAAATAACAATGATTCCTTCCAGTGGCTTATGTAAATCGGAAAAACAAACAAAAAACCACCCCCCCAAAAACAAACCCAAACCCCAAACACTCAATGCCCAGAAGCAGCAGACCCAAATACCCACAAACAAGTGTGTGAAGGAAGTGAGAGTGAGAGCAGGCAGCCACTTGCAGGTAAAGCATGCCGCACACCGCAATCGCAATCAGGTCCTAGGGCAATAAAAATAAACATACGTCATTGATTTTCACTGTAAACTCCTTTTCTCGTACATGCTTCTTCACCTTTGACATCTGCGGTGACTGATCATATTCTTCTTTAACACCTGCAAGAGGGGGTGTCGGTGCAGCGGGCTCGCTGTAATCTGCAGCTGCACCAGGGCTATCCAGAAGTTTGGTTGTGTAGAAAGATGCCACCGTATTGCTGTCATAGCTCCTTCTTGCTGAAGGCCATTTACCTTTCAACACTGTTTGACAAATACTGTCAAGCCGATTAATCATAACTCGATCCTAAAAAACAGAAAGTATCTCTGTAAGAATAATGCTTACCAACACCATACACATTACATTTAAACATTATGTTCTAATTCTAAAAAGAAAAAACAGCATTTTTCATCACTGGACTTGGACTGAAAAGATTTCTAAGTTCCTAGATTTGTACCAATTCCTTGTAAGAGCTTGTGAAAGGCACCTCTGTAACTAATTTCACCACCTGTAAGCAAATATGCAATCTCTCTCATCTATACAGGGTCTGGGGCCCACAACCACTTGAAACACACTATCTCACTGATTTTTAAAGGAAAGATATATGTTAACTACCAAAGTAGTATCTGAGGGTCTGGCTTTGACTCACTGGTAGCAGGTTCTGAACCTGTGAGAAGCACCACAACATATCTGACAAACGTAATTGAGAAAACTAAATCTACAGACTGTTACTCATATCTTGTTTTAGCTTTCGAAGCCGTATTTTTCCTCATTCGCATTCTTTAGACACCAAACACAGATTTGACTTCACACACCTGCATGACACACAGATCTCAAGCCCCAATAAATTCAACTAAGTACAAGCAGACCCCAGAAACATTTTCTGGTAATTTCAGAGTGCTAAAATTACCTGTTCTCTAAGCAAATTTTTTTTTTTTTGGTCAAGTTCAAGACTCTTCCCTGTATTTAAAAAAGTCCAATTTTGCACACTCTGAATGTAATCTGTCACAATCTGCCAAGCACCTGTGACATCAAAGTTAGGCTCCCCTTCTCAAAATGAACATTCAAAAACTATGAAAAGTGGTATTTAGATTTAAACGCACCTTCCAGGAGCAAAGGTAAAAATAACCAAAAGCTCCTGAGGATCAGATCCTACATCTGTTTTCCCTGCTTCATCACCTGTTTTGTCTCCTGCACTGCCTTCTTTTTCAGACTTTCCTCAACTGCTTGACCTTGAAAATTTTCTTCGTTACAAGCTTGTGATGTGACTCAAATTTGCAAGCTGACTTGCAACTCATGCCTGTTCCCCAGAAGATTATGAAATTATTCTTTTATTAAAATACCAGTGTTCATTGCTTTATATAGCATATGCCTAGCAACACACTAAATACGCTAGAAAGATGCTAAAATTGCTTTAGAACTATTGCAAAAACCCAAGCATTTAAGAAATCTGTCACAAAAATTAACAGCATGTGGGTTTTCCTGCTCTTAAAAAAAGAAAAGTCATACACTACAATAAGCGTAACACTGACTATAAAAGCAAGTACATTTGTCAGACCCAGAAAATGCTGCAGTCAGTCTCATTCTCCTTATATGTCAGGAAAGAAAACTATCCAAAAATATATCACAGTTACAGTTTACGTAGTGAACAGACATCCCAGCAATTTACAATTTTTGCTTCATCTTGTTAGTTAAGCTAGTTAGCTGGAAGTGTGAGAGACTGCTCCACGGTCTTCCATGCCATGTCAGCCACAGACATTCAGATATGACTAAAGATCTTCAAAATGGTATTTCAAGCAAGATGAATTTCCAGTCACTCAGTGTTACTATCTTTTCAAAGTATGCTTTAGAATTTCACTAGTTCACATACGGAGCCATATAGTTAAGTTTTAACGTAAAAGTTGTATTACACCAGTGCTTCGGCCAGCCTACACATTCACATGACTCAGGATTCTGCAACGTACCTGAAGGAGTCCTACTACTACTGCAAAAAGTTTTGTAGTATTTAGCTAACTAATTTCTTGCTCTATTTAATTTTTTACATTCTTTTGTAGTACTGTAAACAATTCTTCTCATGGACTTAAGAACATCCAAATACCTGATAAATTGTCCCATCTTCATCTTAAATACGCTTCCTTTCATCTCCTATGTGACCATCCTCCCTTTTACATACCACTGATGTATAAAATGCTGTCGTCATTCTACTATAATTTACCATAAACGAAACTTCTTTTCCCAAGATTTCCCCACAACTCAGTGGTATAGGTTTAACATTTTTAATCGAGTACTAAAGTCACAGCCCACCTTCCCCTACAACTTTTGTTTTCATAGTAGTGATATAAACTTGCCTTTGGCCAGTAGGATGCAGCCAACATGTATCCACCTTGCAGGAGATAACTGGAATTTGGAGTCCCATTGTTCATCTGGAAACTGTCCTGCGTCTCATCTTGTGTTGTACTCAGAGAGGCTACACTCTCTTCATCATATGCTTTTATATGTGGGGTTCCTTCTGCTAAATAAAACCACCAAAATCATTTGATGTCACAAACAAAAAGTTAAAACACTCAATGTAAGAGGTTCAGGTGAACGAAACACACAGAACAATGTTCAGAGGAAGCCCAAACACAAAGTTACACTGAAGAATTCATCTGATGGGCTTTTCAGGATGACCGCTGATCCTTCTCTAGACATGTAAATTCCACATGTATTCCCTTCACTATTTCGAGAGCTTAACATGTCATTTAGCTATTTCCAAACAGACATGCTTCAGAGTAATCTGATAAGACAGTCCTTACTTAGGCTCACAAAGGAAATAAGTGAAACAACATGCACTAAAATCTAGAAGTAAACTGAAATTAAAGGTGCCCATCTCCAGAACATGGCAAATCTATTGGGATACTACTACAAAAAAACCACCCCATTTCATTTACTGGATGGAATGCTGGATATTCCACATCTTGAACACATGTCTGCATGAGATAATTTTTCGAAATTTTAATCACAGAGGACTTTCTCCTACTTTCCAATGTCTCCTTTGACTGTCTTACACTCATTATTATTTTACTTTTGCTTCCATCCAGACAACAATGTAAACTTCATTATGACACGGCGAGATAGTCTGAAACTAAAGAAAAACCAACAGAAAACCACCAAACCCCAGAACAAACAAACAAAACCACCCCACTCCCCACCCCCCAAAAAAAAACCCAAACAAAAAAGCCAACCCGAAAACCATAAAACCAAAAAGGTGCTGCCTGAAAAGGTAAACACTACATCAGCACAGCGCGTATGAGGGACAACCGTCCAGAACTCCAATTTGTCCTTAACAATCGGTGTTTATCAAGTCATCTGATATAATTTAACTCTCCCTTTAAAAGACTATTCAAATGGGAAAAATATGCCAAAGGTTCACATTAACTGTACAACATATGAAATAAAACCTGGGCTTAAAATTAATATACAGAAAAGGCTAAGAGTTTTGCGGCATTTACCCATCTCTTCAACACCAACTCAGCAAAACAGCCACAAAAAGAAAGGCTGAGTGATTTATGAGATTTTTGCAATCTGAGCATGGCACTAATACTTGCCTGATCAGACTCAGCTGGCAGAAATAAAGCCTAATGTTTGGACTTGTAGCACATGTTATAATAGCCACTGTTTAGATCTAAATATTTACGCCATATCAGCATTCCTTTTCTCTCACTGTTTTAATGTTTGCATACAGCTGTTTCCCTCTGAAAGTGTCCTTCCACTGCTACAGGCAGCAGCATCTTAATCGTTTTGTTTAAGTGGTGTTTTTACTTGCCCAGTAACCATTTCCCAGCATATTAAACCCTATGGTTTCTGTTTGCCATTTCCACAGACAAGAGAATTTATCTGATCAACACAGTGCCTTTTCCCCTGAGGTACTGGGAAAAAAAACAGGTTTTTCACTTGTGCTGTAACCCCACTGCCTAACTTCATCCTCCTCCTTTTCTTACTACCATTTGTTTTCACACAGTAAAGGTATCTTTTCGCATTTTGAGTTTCAATGGGGCAAGAGTAGGGGACGCTTCATAGTATCAATAAAGAACGTATTAAATAAAGAGTGACTGGCTTTGTAAAAATTTTACATCACTTCACTAATCAGAGATTTCTGCTTCTACTTCAAAGCTTTCAAAAGTGTCTCTTTTGTTTAGTCCTATGCTCTACAATTGCCTCAGTCTTTTCTAAGCAGGTACATATTATAAAGTGTTTGAAAATTTCCCGTGCAAGTACACTGCTCGGCCACCTCCAATTTATAAGAAAAAGCCGTCTGCATTACCCTATAGCTTGGACAGAAGGAAGCTTGCAGATTTTGTGAAAGCACAGTGAGGAAGCTACAATGACAGGTGAGCAAGAGTGGAAAAAACAGAGAAACCAGGAGAATCTCTGTATTTTGGAAGAAAAAGAAACAGTAGTAGGGAAAGCACACAGAGCACACATATCCAGGGAACATTAGCTATTCAACTCTCCTCCCACGCATGAACCACACGCACAAGTAGGCTTGCTCACGGAACTGGTCTACAAATTTTAAGTACCTCATCCAGGGCACTGATATGAAGGAAACAAAATGCTGTATCCCTGAAATTCCTCCAACTCACTTGAAGAATCAAGCAAATGTGTTTAATTACTTATGCTGGACTTAATACCCTTTTTTAAGACATTTTTCCATTAAGAATGAACTTTTTCAGTTTAAAAGTTACACTACAGAAACAAGACTACACACATACCACGTTTTTGTGCCTCCTCTTCATCACTATCACTCTCTTCAGACGATGATGACGACGACGATGACGACGATGATGATGATGATGATGAGGAGGAAGATGCTGAAGAACAAGATGAAGATGATGAAGAGCTAGAGCCTGACCGAGAGTGTGAACAAGATGAGGAAGATGAAGAGGATGAAGAAGATGACCTGGAAGAACAGGATGATCTATCTGAGTCAGAGTCTGAGTCCGAGCTAGAGTCAGATCCCCTTTTGCTGACTCTCTGTTTTTTGGAAGCTGGGTTTGGAGTCAGAGGCTCTGTCCTTGCTGCCACCATGCGCCTGTCCGTGTCAGTCTTCACGTTGGGTTTGTGGTCTGCATTTTGTATTGGTGTGCCATTTTTTGGACTCAGAGGTTCAGATTTCATTATTGTCTGTGTCTCCTCTGTAGACATAGATTCCTCTTCAGAAGACTGAGGGTCCTCTTTCAGATTTTCATTTTTAGTTTTCGTGTCCTCAAAAACATTCACTTTAGCATCTGACAATCTTGACTGAGGTGTAAGAGGAGAAGCAGATAATGCCATCTGGTACTGATGCAAGAGTGGAGTAGAAGTCCTTGAGAGTGCCACTTTGTTTTGATTATAGTTCCTCTGCGCAGACATAAATGAGAGTTCAGGATCACGAAGAATATGATAATCTGTCCTGCTAACTCCATGCTTAGCAGCTCCAATAAGTAAATCCCTGTCATGCGTCCCACACTCCCACCAAACAGGTAAGTCTGGGTTCGGCTGGCACAGTTTTAGACGTTCAAACAACTGTGGGTGTCTAAGAGCCTGTTCTCTCACTTTCCTTAGGAGCTCAATGCGGTACAAAGTCCGAGAAGCACGCTCCTCTGTAATTGGCTGGATAAAAATGTTTGGGTCTACAAGTTCTGTATTAAAAACAAAACAGAGATAAGAATCTGGCAAAAAAAAAAACAACAAAAAACCCTCACTGCAAATCAATACTAGAAATAGATGGCTTTAATCAGTTAATGCATGTCTCCCCATTACAAACTTTCAATTTTACACTTAGGATGTTTCCTTATTTCCTTGTGTCATGTCTGTCCGCCCCCCGCACCCCCCTTATTGTTTTTTGGAACACATGAAAAAAAACGCTTTCTCAAGACAAGCACTGGCAACAGAAATTACAGATAAAACTAGAAGTAAAACCATTTACACCCACCTTCTTTTGAGGGGAGACGACAGACTCTCCGGCACATTGACATAAACGCATACAAGTACTTCTCTAAGCTCTCATCAGTTTTCTTATGTAGCCGAGCCATTGCCCTGAATTTGGTCCAATCAAACCGTCCCCTTTCAGGATCAAACACCACTCCAAATGTGGACACAACTCTGTAAAAGTCAGCTTCTTCTCTTCTCGTCCATCTTGATCAACAAATAAGAAAAAATGGAAATGCTGTCACTTTCCTCACTATTTCATGCAGCTAGCCATTATTATTTCTTCAGTATTTTTTATATAAGGACATTGATCAAAAATGTCTATTTGCATGCTGCACGTACCTTTGCTGTCTTTCAATCTTAGCAGCCATCTTTGGATTCAGAGCAGCTTCTTCATACGGAGGCTGCATCATACTAGTTTGTATTGGGAACGCTGGCTGGATCTGCTGGGCCTGCCTATTTTTACTTGTTCGTTGATACGCTGTTATTAGGCGGCGAAGACGTGTTGTTAAGGCAGACTGAGTGGGCCAATAGATTTTGTCACCTTCCATCATTTGTCCATCTGTATTAAAACAAAGTTACAGGGCAAAGAAAGAAATTAACCATTGCTGGTGCCCTACGGTTCTACACTACGCAATCTATATACATTTTAGCTGAGTCAGGAGAATTGGAACAACTCAAAATAGAATGAATTAGCTTGGATTTAAAGTTTTCTGTATTTACCTCCATCTGCTATTACTAGATCACCTGGCGATGAAACATCATCCTGTAGAGAAATGAAAGTGAAGCAAAATTTAAAAAGTAGCCCGCTCCACAAGATTTAGGTTAAGCCTGCATCTTGCAGGCAATTTTTAAGTATGACAAAGGAACAAAGTAACATATATCTTGCAGGCAATTTATAAGTATGACAAAGGAACAAAGTAACATATATTTTAGACCAGTGGCTAACAAGGCACACAACAGAATTAGACAAAAATTCCTTCCCATTCCCCCTTACTCACACAACTGCAGAAACACATGGAATAAGTTCTATCAGTTTAGAGAAACATAGAAAAATGAAGTAATTTGCGTAACAAAAAGGTGGAAGTATTACATCCTAGTTGTGTTAAAAAGAGCTATTAACAGTTGCCTACTATACCTCTATGTCATCTTTAAACATTGCTGGTGCCGGTTTATATTCTGGATCTTCTACATCCCTGTTAAAATTTCAACACAAAAGAACCCATCTTAGTAATATTTTAAAGTCCTTACATTCATTTCAATCAACCAAAACTCATTTAAATTTAGATAGATATATTGTATTTCATTTTCTATTTGAAATGAGGGAAATATTTCATGGCAGCTTTGGTTTGAATACTGCCCCCCCCTCCCCCCACCCCAATTCATTCTCTCTTTAAAAGATGCTCTTTATGACACAGCTGCTAACCTCACTGATGAAGCAATGAATAAAAGCTGTTCTCCCTTTCAGCAGTTATCAGTGATATTCAAATCGATCTGCTGGGGTCACCACTGCTTAGGTACGCGAGACTAATACACTAAGCTGACCGACCTGAAATAAAGTTAAATAGGTCTGTAGTACTCCGCCTCTGAAGGCTTTTGCACTTCAGTGCCTAAGTAATATTTCTGATACAGCAATACAAGGTGAAAGTTCTTGTTAACAAGCTGCTGCCTTTTTCCTTTAACTGTGAAATCCAAAACTTCAACGGTTCTGGTACACTGTTCCTAACTCTCTTCCACTCTGTGGGAGTAAAATCAAAGTAGTATTCTTCACAATGACATCAAACTAGTAGAAAAACTAGTTGAGAAGACAATAAAGGACAACATACAAATTCAGTCTCGTTTACTTTAAGGCTAAGAAACATTCGTGCCCACTTTTAAGTGCTCATACCCATCCATGTAATCATTTGCTCTCTGTTCAGCAGCAACTGCTTTTTCATCTGGCTTGCCAACCCTCTCCAAGAAGCACAGCGCTGGGTCTGCTCTGATAGTGTTGTATTTTTCATAACCTATAAAGGAAAAAAAAAAGAAGTGGCATAAACTCAACTTTCAGAGTAAGCTATAAAAAAAAAAAAAAATTGAGTGTAGGGTTTTTATATTGAGGGGTGGGGAACATACATATGCAGTCATCCATATTACTCACCATGTTTAAAAACTCCAATTAGAAGGGATTTATCTGCATCTGCATCCCACCACTCAGCAGGAACTTCAGAATGATCTGGCTCAGGGACCCAAACATCAATTTCACTAAGGAAAATCACCAACAGCACACCAACATCAATAATATTCAGAGGAAGAAATAAATTTTTGTTTTCTTTTTGTACAGTTGTACTTTATGTGGGTTTTGTAAACTTCTCTCTTCCGAGTACACATATACAAAAGCAGCAATACAAAACACCCAGACAGCTTGGTATTTTGCATTTGACAGAGACCAGCAACAGGGAAAGAATACGAAAGCAGTACTAGCATAGAACATCCTTCCCCTCTCAGTAAACTGCCAACTGCTAGCGGTTTGTGATTGCAAAACTTAGCAAACCAAAGATTATCTGCTTTTGTGTTTAACAGCACTAGATGCACTGCTCTTCCACAAATGTTTATAACACTTTCTGAATCAAATTAAAACTTTCTATCCATCAGAAGCTCCTGCAGCAGTGAATTTCCAAATGGCAATACCACCATTACAAAAAAAAAGTAATTTAAAAAATGGAATATGCAGCACATTAACCAAAACTGTGCACAAAGAGGCAGGAAAAACCTGCCAACTGGAACGCAAAGTATATAATTCTATCTTTCACTTGCTTTTTCAGACTACTTGATTTAAATCGTTGTTACTTTATATAGCTAGACTCATAAACAGGAATCAGGACTTCCTCGTGTCAAGTCAATACAAAGTGCCTAGCAGAAAGTACACAAAAACATTTTTCTCACAGCATAATTATAAAAATAATTGGTTTTAATATCTCTTTTTTAGGTCTAGGAAGATTTCTGAACTTTCATTTAACAGTTTACATTTAAAACAAACAAGGTAAAAAAACCTCTATAGTTCACCTGGCATCAATTCCATCAAACACCTTTTGGAATTCATTACCAATGACTTCTTGTTTTAAGTAATACAGCATTCTTACTCGAAGCAAGACTCTAAACAAAAAGAAAAAAAAGAAATACAAGTATTAGCACTCAAAGTTTTCAATAGTTGCGTGTGGGTTTGTCTTTTGTAGTATCACAAAGCTTTCACATCATTTTCCCAAAACATATTTCCTTCAGTTATAAGAGGAGAACCTCCAGTTCAGGTCACCCTTTTATTGCAATCACTTTTACAAATTGTTTCATTGCAAAAATTCTTTCAAATCCAAGACACAGACCAAGGCCAGCAGAACACTCCTCCCTAGCTTCATAAAACACTGCTAAGAACAAACTGCTACTCCCCATTTCCTACTTGGAAGATTCCCTTAGAATGAATCGAGCGGGCTGACAATGAACACTTTCCCCTTTCCATTCCTTCTCACTTAGCATTTGGTGCACGACCCCAATGGCTTCTCCACGCTTTATCTCAATTCTTGACTATAGCCGTAGCAAGTTTTCAAAGAGAATATAACAAGTTTTGCTATTGAAAAATATTTCATGGAAACCAAGCTCATTCATGGCTGCGAGTGAGCTTTCAACAAACTAGTAGCTCAGATTCTCAGAAGCCTAGAAAGTGCGCCAGGTAAACAGCATGTTAAGACAGAGGGGCAACTACTTTAGTGCTTTCAGTTCCTTTCCGAAGTTATTAAAGAGCTGGCTGCTACAAGGCTCCCCAAACATGCTAGTAATATCTCTCACTCTTTCTCTGTACAGACACAAACACTGTTGCTTTCAAAATAACAACAGAATTATTTTAAATGTGAAATACTCTGTCCACCTCATCCACCTCCTGATACCCTGCAATCTATTTATTCTAAACAAGTTAACACCATTAAAACTTGTTCCTTCATGGGGCGACAGTATTTGTAAGTCTAAGACAACGAGGAATCAGAAGAAAGAAGTATCTTTACACAAACATTGAAAGACATTCACACTTCAGCTACCGCTTACTTGTTGCAATGGTGTTTTATGTGCTTTTTGTATCCTTCATCTTGTAACAGATGTTCCGGGTTGTACTTTCGAAGCCATTCCGCTTTGTGTATATCAAAAGTGCTAGCCTGGGTCTTCACTTTTTTTCCTTTTCTTCCTCTGGGCACAGGGGCTGATAAGCCTATATAATTTAAAATATATTACAGTAACAGCAATAGGGAGGTATAGATCTCCATGATACTTATAGTTCCTATAGCCTATACCAGTATTGTGACCTGCAGTGCAGAAAAAAAATGCTAGCACCACAGCTGCTGGATCTGAGGTTTTTTTCTCTTTTGTCTCTTAGAGCACCTCTAGAGTACATTTTACCAGCTAAGGACAAAGCAGGAGATGGGGGGCAAATAAAGTAGTGTGTGTTGTCACCTACTACGGAACACAATAGGTTCTTAAAAACTGAAATGAAAAGAAAGCTTACACAGAGTATACCAATGCATTTGGGTAAGCCATCCAATACAAAGAAAAGCAGAAAAAAATGTTTCTTCTCCCATCAACTGAATTGCTATCTGAAATAAGTTCCATTTATTTTAGAGTAAGACTCATTCAGAGAGAATTTTTAGCTGTTTTCACCCCAGTACCACATGTGTATGTTTATTAATCTATTTAACTGCAGAAACATGTAACGCCTTACCAAGGTGATTCTGTAACTCTCGTGTCTGCCCATCCTCTGTTGGGGTAATAAGATCCCATATAAAACTTTTTATTTTCTCATCCCCTCTGTAGTGAACAAGACAATAAGCTAATAGAGCTCGGCAAATTATCTCCACATCCTGTTCGTTCAATTGTCTCTTGAAGCGACCGTGTGATAAAATTTCTCTCCATCGGCCCCACCTAGTCCAAAGCGAAACACAAATCAGCACTTAGAAGTGAAACACTTGGGTAGCCTGTCGGTTTCTGTTATACAAGGGAACTTCTCTGTAAAATATTTAGAATTCCGATTTTTTCCTTCAGCTTATGTTAAGGAGTAGGAACATGAAAGTAACATTTGCAACAGAATTCCACCTATTTAAAATGAGAGTTTTAAACAAAACCTGCCTGTTGTAAGAAAAAAAAAACAACAAACCACACACACACACAAAAAAAAACAAACCCTGCATGATTGTTCAAGCTTCTAAGACACAAAACTGACAGGAACTCGTACTGATAAGCACACAGTCATTTATCTTATAAGGTGGGCAGAGAAATCCTAAGATTTTACTTCCAAACCAACATACCTGATTTAAGTATGCTTAAAATAACTGCTTAGATTTTTCAGTTCCTGTTTGCACCTCATCGAAGCGCAAGACGTTTTGCTATTATGAACATCAAGTCACCTACCAAGCCTTTATATCACATGTTTATTTAAAGTTTTGAGACTGCCTGCAGCACTTAGGGTAACAATTTTGAGAGACTACTGTAATGCCCTTGTTAAATGCCAGTCTCCCTTAAAGAAAGGTTTTCACCTCTCCCCTCTCAAGTGTTTCTTCAATTTGCAAGTTGTTAGAAAAATTTATACAGGGTGCACGATAAATTCATGTACATTCATCTTCTAATAAAATTCTATATACACACACCATGTTATTGCCAATATAGCTAAAAGTTATGCCATAAATATAATTTAATACATAAAAAAGTAAGTGTTTTGTAACAAACTTCCTAGAATCAAGAAGGATGTATACAATACCCATAGACCAGTAAGTTTTTTTCCACCCGAAAGCACTCGGTTCTTCCATATCCATTGGAGCGGTCACAAGGTCTGCGGAGTTTTGGTTTATCGTCACCCTCGCTCTCCACTTCAGACAACTCGGCCAGCTCATCTTTTGTAGCACTAAAGGGCCGTGTTTGTTTCCTAATTCTTGGAGTATCAATAACCAGGCTGTTCTGCAAAGTTTCAAACAAATCAGAGAAACAGTTGATAAATTTTTCTTAAAGTAGACTGCTTCAGTACAGAAACCACAATTTCTGTCTAATGTCATAGGTTTTTGTAAAGACATCACCGTAAACATCCATAAAGGAAGTAAAACATGGTATTTAAGGCAACAAAAAATGGGTTTCATACCATGACGCTAGTACAGTAGTTACAAATGGTATCGAATACCTCATCTGAGCTGAGTATTTACACAGACCACGCTGCAGTCTCTCTGAGTAAAAAAGGAGCACTAAAACCTTTTTAGAAATGAACGCCATGAATGTCTTCAAGCACAGGGGACAACTTCCAGCATTATAAAATTGATACCATTCGTAGTCAGCTATATTGCAGCTTCCAGCCCAGGATTTACAGACAGAGAAACAGGGCAATCAGAACAATTACACACTTTCAACCATTTCCAGGTCTTCGACAAATATCAAAGACCCCCAAACTCTTTTGGGACAGCAGGGAGCTAAGGAGTACTAAAGCTAACCGCAGGCTGATTACTCATGCACAAACCAACCAGCACAAAAAGCCTGATTTGTTGAAATATTCATCCAAAAAAGCACCAGAAATCCTAGACCTGCCATTTCAGAATTAAACAGCAAGCACATACTTGAAAAAACATGCATTAAAAAAAGAGAAGTACTTACTCTACCACTGAGAGCATCTATATCTATTTCTGCTTTTTTGGCCCATTTCTGCCAGAAGTTGGGATCATCTAGTGAAATATCAGTCCTGTTTCCAGATGCAACAAAACTAGCCTGTAATAAATAAAACAAAATATTACCATCATCATATATCAAAAGTTTCTAGAGTGAGTTTGAATGTCTCAGTGCTGTGAAGCCTGCATAACCTTATTTAATCAAAAATCTCCCCAGCAGCTGTTAAGACTTTAGAAGTTACAGTGCAAAGCAACTCAAAAGTTCTCCTCCCACTTCATTTTTTAAGATCAGATCCATAATATATCAAAAAAATCTAACGAACTTTAATGCCCTATCAGGAGAGAAGAACACTAAGCAGCAAGATTCTTTGGCTTCTAAGTCTGAATCTAAATTACTTGAATAGGAGAAAATAGAATCTTTTGAAGCAGCTTATCAGCATTTGGGGATTTCATCTCATGCAAAAGCACTCGCTTGAGGGAAATTTCAAAGGAGTGTGTAAACTACCAACAATCAAAGCTTGAGAGCATGGAATAAGCTTAATTTCAGATGGCATTTAAAAAACCCTGATACACTGCTTTTGGGAATAGTGTAAGTGCGTACAAAAACTTCTTACTCCTCCGATAAAAAAACAGTGATGATGACCTTTAAAAGTCTATTTCTTATTTAAACCACAATCAGCAAGATGAGGGCCTAAATTAATGTATAATTAAGTAATATTTATGAATATTATTTAAAATATAGTAATATACATTTATATTAAGATTTTCCTTTTTCTTTACCTTTTTTTTAATTGTCACAACTGCATTCATAAAGTACCCATGTTCCAAGCTCAGTTATACTGTTTGATGTTTAAAAAAAAATTACGAATCAATTTTTTAATTTACCTGAATTGCTATTTGTTCAGATTCATATTTGCACATACTTTGGAAATTAAGGAGTCCAAATGTTTTTGTTCTGTTCTGTTCACCCAATTTTCCAGCACAGCTTTTTGGCTGTTATGATATTACTGTTTATCTCTTACCCTCCAAAACTTAAGAGCACGTCGGTCTAATGTTATTCTACACTATTACTCCTAAGACCTTACACTAATCTCAGCATCTCTCTACATATGTATATATACACACACACATACACTCCACCCCATGCTATTTTAGGAACTTTCTTATTTTGCTTTTCAAACTCTTACCAAAAAGCTCAAAGTTCAAACTATAACCTATGTGTAGGCATTTTCAGAGTAAGCCTGACAATTTTTAATCTTACTGTTTTACATAAATCTTCCCCTACCTCCAATATATCTGAATATAAAGGATCTACAAACAAAGCTGTTTTAATGTTCTTGGTTAATGCAGTCCATTGTATGGCCTTTTCTAAAGCAGCACACACCTATCACTCATCTTTCCTCAAGCATGCTCTTTGCATCTGGCTTTTACACAATCTGTACATGCAAATCTGATTTTGCTATGTGCATGTTAATATAAACAGATGTAAGAACCTCAAAATGTACTTAACATACATACACATTAAACAAAAGTAAACATAACTTAAAAAAAAAAAAAACAAAAACCAAAAATGCATAAGCTTTACAACATTCAATTACATTCACAGCTCTATACTGTCAAAGAACAACTTGCTGCTTCTGCACCTTGGCAAATGTGGAGCCCCTTCCTTCGGATTCAATTGTGATAGTTTTAGTACGACGCTGCAAAATTTGGTCAATGTCTTCCTCACAGAATTTAGAGCCTTCATCTTCTTCATCCATAATGGCACCATATGCACCTCTTCGAAGCAAGTCTTCTATTTCTTTTTTGGAGAGTTGCTGGATCTGAGACAATAAAATAGGTTTCAGACATATAAGAAAATAAATCCGCCAAAGTCTTTTCTGTTTCTCTTTCCCTTTCCAATGTTTCTGCAACCTGTGCTTTATAATTAATAAGCTTAAAATCTAGATTATTAAAAGCTAAGAGAAAAGTCTAGTTGACTGTCAAAGTAATTTGTTACATGGTTACAGTAAACATTTTTACAAGTATGGGTCTTTTTTTTTTTTTTTTTTTTTGGCTGTTCTCAACACTACGATGAACATAGCTTAAAAAATTTACCTGTTAATAACAGACATAAATCTCACCTTATATTAAAGTAACACATGATATTAATATGAGAAGATACAAGGAAACAAAGGTAAACTTTACTCATTGTTTTAACTTTGACATTAACTATCTTGGACCTTAAACAGGCAAGAAACAGTGAAAGATTTATCAGAGCAACTGACTACATTTAAAATTATGTCAACTATATTGTTAGTCCACACGTAAAACGTAAGAGATGCAAACAACAGAAAAATGGCAGCTTCTGTAATTTAAAATAGTTCCCACACAATTACAAGAAGAAAAGGAAAGATATTTCAAGAAATAAGTTTACATACGCCACCGACACTGTTTTCTCTTCCACTCATACTCTGTAAGACAGCCTTATCCAGTCCCAGTTTCAGACTTGCTCTGTCAAACATCTCTCTCTCGTAGGAGTTTCGCGTTATCAGCCTGTAAACCTTCACTGCCTTGTTCTGACCAATCCTGTGACAACGGGCTTGAGCCTTTTGGAGAAAGGGAGAATGGCAATAAGAACTTCGACTTATCTAGGAGAGAGATACTATTCTTTCAAGAAAGTATTTCTGCGGTAGCGCAATCTGAAAAACCACCATATGAATTCAAAAGGAAGTCAAGTCATATTTAAGTCAACAGAAGCTATCAGGCATTCCACATTGCGAACAGTTTTCTAAAAACAGTATAGTAAGTCACGTACAGATGAATGACCTGTGCTGAACGCTACTAAATGGTATTTCTCTTGCAGCAACACTCAATACAAACACATGCTAGCTTGTAAGTTATCTGCTCTCCAGACACAAATGGTGAAGTAGTTGTGACTAGGACAAATTCCTACATTTGATTAAATCACCGTTTCTTAATACATATTAATCCTTTTCTATAATCTTACGTTTTAGCTAAACAGCTCTATTTCGATAAACTGTTAGTCACTATATGCAAAATCTAACCCCTACTTTCATAGCGCCTTCAAAATCTTCAGGGTTTTATCAACTCACTGACTTAGTTTTCCTGTGTTGTGCTTTTATAATGTAACAAATGTGAAAGAGAAAGTTAGAACCCAACCAAACCCAGATGACCTCTCCTATCCAAGCAGAAGGTATTCATCAAAAACCATTTACATAGCCGCCTTAAGAAAACCTGAACCTTTTAAAACCATGCATGTTCAGAACACAGACAATATTCACAGTGACCAAATTTATATCAACCAGGTTTTCCTTCTTAGGCCCCACTATTAAGCTCAAAGGAACTTACCTGCAGATCATTTTGAGGATTCCAGTCAGAATCAAAAATTATGCATGTATCTGCTGCAGTCAAATTAATGCCCAAACCAC
The DNA here is from genome assembly GCF_023638135.1 of Falco biarmicus. Classification (NCBI taxonomy): domain Eukaryota; kingdom Metazoa; phylum Chordata; class Aves; order Falconiformes; family Falconidae; genus Falco; species Falco biarmicus. Next base: position 18,493,555 of record NC_079302.1, on the reverse strand, counting down.
CAGCTCTGGTGCACAGAAGGAAGACAAAGCGATCGGAATCTGGTTTGCTGAACCGGTCTATTGCAGCTTGTCTGAGATTCCCTCGTACTCGCCCATCAATTCGTTCATATAAGTATCTGGAAATTGTCACAGATAAACACACATAAATAATTCTTTGTTTCTTTTATTTTGTAATTTAAAGGGGGATTAGAACAGCTCTGCTTGCATGTTTATTCTTTACAGTGAATAAAAGCGATACAAGCTAGCTTTGATTATCAGTGGATAACATAACGAGGAATCATGACAGAACTTGCACATCTGTAGCATTAATACGCATCAAGAAGTCCCAACACCAGCATTTTAAGACAAGTGCTTCTGAACTTGGTCCACTAAAGCAAGCACCTGATTAAACGTATCAGGAAACATGTATGACCCTGACACTTAGTTGCATTAAGACATGCCATAACCTTAAAGTCACATGCCATCGCGCTTGGATCGCTGCCTAAAGGTCACAGAAGCAGGACAGTGTACTTCTGTGTTATATACCAAATTGTCTGAATGTGTTCAGGGGTAATCAAGTAACCAGCAGAAAGCAGTACTTGGTGAGCTGTCACTGGACAAACTGCATATTGATTCTGTCAAGATTAAGAGAAATGGAACAAAAATTACATGACAGCACCTCTAACAGTCTATCAAGGCATCAATGAATACAGGGCTTCCTTAACTGAAACCAGCAAATTTAAAAGCCTGAAGTAAAACTGTCATTTCAGTTACCTTTGACAACTACAAAGACGCCTATGAAACTTCTGACTTCAGGTGAAATGCTTAAAAAGGGAACAGATACTTTTGTACATTGTAAATGGAGTAAGATGCTGAACGTGTACCTACTAGCCAAAAAGCCTCACAACAGTTTTTCTTCTAATCAGCAATAAAATGTCACAGCAGACAATCCACAGGACCACAGGCATTTTGGCAGGCAGCCATCTCCTACAGCCATGAATTCTCCTAAGTATTAAGTCTAATCACGTGTGCACTCTAACATTTCTAATCAAACAGTAGCATAGACCAAATTTCAGCTTCTATAGATTTCAGAAAATTCCACCTGTAGATATGATGCAGTGGTCTATGTGTCGTACAACATTATAGAATAAGGAGTACATGCCATACTGGATTATCAAGTCCTACTACCAAGTTAAAATTAGTCTATTAAAACAAAACATATAAACTGTTGAGCTCTTGGTTCAAATTGATAGCTTTACGAAACAAAGCACATCGAAACACGGAAGTCATATAAAATTATCACAGAAAGAGGTATTATGCTCTACTAACAATTTTCAATATATATTTCATTATCTATTGCAGGAAGGCTTGACATTTTTACTATTGTTTTTACATGTTAACTCCGTATTGCTATGTAGTTCACTGCTAGATATACAGTACGTACATTCCAATAAATCAACTACTAAAACCACCGGAACCATGCTTTTTTATAGTTTTTCAGGTTGAAAAACTACTGATTGTAACCAAGTTTAAGGTTAGATTTTTATGGGCTACGGCTTTACACACAGTATTTATTCACGTGCTTAAATAAGCTCTCCGTTTCCGTGGAGTCAACAGTATAATCAAAGGGTAATATTACGTGTGACAGCAAGAGCCAATCTAAGGAGCTGCTTTATGGCTGGCAGTTCAGTTCTGCTGCAAAATTCAAAGCAGTAATAATTCAGGAAAGATAGGAAGCACCTTTTTATTTTTACATTACCAAAAAACAAACCTCCAGTCGTTTACCACTTTGTATTTATATTCTGCTCGGATTAAGGAGCTGCATTTCCCCTGTCTGCTCTGAGTTGAACAGATGTAAATAAAGAACATGTTCTATGCTTCCCAGAGTTTTGATCAGCAATGCCAAGATTGAAGTTACTTGGTTTCTGACAGGCAAGTATAAAAAGTACGTACATACAAGAATGCAATAGAAGAAGCATCAAACTCAAGGCATGTGGTTTACTCAACCACCTCTCTTTAGTTGCTCTCTGAAGTTTTTCATTTGTTGGTGAATAAATGATAAGCTATCACACAACACAGCAAGTCACACAGTGATTAGCGGAAAAAAAAAGTAAATCCTCTCTTTGGTATGTTGTAATCATTAATCCTGCAATAACATTCAAAGATATGCCTACTGAGAACCATGTACTATCGGAGGCAGAATATGCAGTATCTTACCTTTTATGTATAAGGTAATCCTCCAAAATATCAAGGCAGCGCACCATTTGAGAGAAGATAAGGACCTTGTGGCCTCCTGCTTTCATTTTTGGAAGAAGTTTATCAATAAGAACCAATTTACCAGCAGACTGGATCATTGCTTGCAGATGGAAGTCAGGCGCACTTGGGCTGTAAGTTTCTTTAAACTCTCCAAGGATCTTCTCTTCAGCACCTGGCAAAGAATGTATTTCTGTACCTATAGGTCTATCTACGAAACACCTCCATACACATACAAGACTAAGTTACTAAAACCAGTGCCTAGACACTAAATATCCCCCATTAACCACTGCTGGAGACAGAACTGAATGCTGGATGGATTTAAAGTCTAGCAAGAACACTTCTTTCTATGATCTCTGAAAACAAGTTTTTTAGCAGAACACCACAGAAAAAAACACCTAGAATGAGCAGAACCCCCGCCCCCACCCCCAGAATTGAAACCCCAAAAATACTATTTCTCAAGTGTTGTTCAACAAAAACAACTAAGAAACTCTTGAGTCCTTTTGTGTCTGTTACTTTAAATGGGTTGTACAGTCTTAAAAACAGTGTTTTGAAAGCCTTTTCTGAAAGTCCCACTACAACTGAAATCATTGCAAAAACTTTACGAGCTTAAAGGGTATTTTCTTGCAAGCAGGAAAAAACATCCAAGTTAGTTATAGCTAAGTGAGAAAAGCAACGAAGAATGACACAGACCATATCACTTGCAAAAAGCATTCATTTAAAAAGTTAGCTCTAGAAGTTTTTCATACTGCTTTTAAAGAGATCTAATGTTTCCATGAGGTAATTGCTTCTGAACATCCTGTGAAATCCTACAAAACAACGATTTCATGCTTCAGGCCGCAATTATGCAACTGCCTCACAACTCTGCCTTACATCTATCCAAAAAATGCTTCCACCTAATCTGATCCCTGGAAAGTCTGATGAAAAGTTACATATTTTAACTAAAAGTACAGAAGTAGTTAAAAAGTAGTACAAGAATCAGTCTTTATAAGTTATTTACCTTTGATGAGATAAGGGTGATTACAACACTTCCTGAGTTCCATCATAGTGTTAACCAGATTGGGTACATTTGCTTGCCCTGCTCCTTTGGATAAGAAAGCAAAATTTTTCTCCAAAATTGCTCGATAATATTTCTTCTGAATATTAGTTAGTTCTACTTCAATTATAGTTTCCTCCTTAGGAGCCAGCTTTTTTTCTACATCTTCCTTTAATCGTCTGAGCATCATGGGTTTCAGGATAGCTTGTAGTTTCTGAACCTAAATGAAACACAACAGTTTGTTGCAACATGAAAAATTAATAGCGTAGTTCATTTAAAAATTTTTGAACGCTGGATCACTCATCATTTTTTTTCCTATAATTACATAAAATGTTTTCCAGGTGGGATACAGCCTTATTTTTAACCCCAAATTACTGAAGAATTTTTTCACGTACTCCAAAACAACAACAATAAAGGAGCTTTTTTACTAAGACTTGTGTTTACAAAGCCAGTAAATGCCACTTTTTATTATTCTCACTGTTTACCTGCCAAATTTAAAAAGCCAACCCCAAAAAAGTTAAAATTATTCTTTAACATAAAGTATCATATTTAAAAGACTTCTACTGCCTGTACAGTTTAGAGAAACTGCATGACTAAAGAACTCACAGGGGCTATGTGGGGTGTGAAGAGGAGGGTGGGGGGATTGATTAACTGTTACTATCCAAAACAAGGTTTTCCTTCAAGGAAGTTACTCTTACACACTGAAGCTCAAAGGGAACTTAGCATGCAATACCTGTTCCTCTGTTTTAAGGTCTCCAAATTCTTGCATGAACGTAGATTCAGCAGGAAAACGCAACGGTTCAAGAAAATGAAGGAGGCTAAATAATTCTTCTACTGTGTTCTGCAGCGGGGTACCTGTTAACAGCACTTTATGCTCCTGTAAAAGGAAACAAAACTCACATGACCTATGTGCACACATCCGCAAAAATCTGTGTTAGGTCTGAGCATCATAACCTGAAAGTACCAGTTCTGTGTGTCACTAAGCACACATGTAATACGGATGAACAGACTTATAAAAGAACAACAGTAAGTATCTTCTGCTAGCTTGTCTTTAAATTCTGGTCTTCCTGTATCTGTAATGAGGAAGTGACTGAACACTTCAACAATGACTGTAATATCCACACGTGTGAATTCACACATCCTCTCTATAGTGTGGAAAATATACAGTAGCCATGCATCAGAAAGCAAGTAAGACAATTTCAGAGAACACGTAGCAACAAGTGTATCAAAATAATAAAGAAATCAAAAAAACAATGCAAAACTAGTCATGGTGCATTTTGTATTAATGCACCAAAAGCATCAATATCCACGGTAGTATCCACTTTTTAAAAGCTTGCACTCTATCAAATGAAAGCTTAACTATGGGACTAGACAATAACTCTGTTTTAAATTCTGCTACTTGCTTGCTTTTATTGTAAAATAATTTGTTTAAAAAACTTTCCAGATTTTTAAAGATTAATTAGTGCACAAAAACTATTCTGGTGTAATAAATCAAATTTTAAATGAAATCGTCATCACAATCAAACTAAACTATAGACTAGTATCACCAAAAATAGATTCTGCTTGTAGCTGGAACTTGCCACGTTTTATTTAATCAACAACATACCAGCTATACATAAAATTGAAGAGACTATTAGGAATAGATACCTCCTGAGAAAGAATGCTCGAGAGGTCTTTTTTGGCAGGTAAAACAAATTTGTAATTTATTACCATATGGTACTTAACTAGAATCCAACACAAAGTGAAATATAGTTACTCACAAGGTTCATTAATTTTAGTCCTTCCAAGAGTTTGCAATTTTTGTTCTTCAGTCTGTGAGCTTCATCAATAATAACGCACCGCCATTCAATTGCATTTAACTCTGGACACCCACCAAGAATCATTTCAAAGGTTGTGATAATGGCTTGGAATCTGTAGGTACCTCGAACAATACGTCCCTAGAGATTAATCAACACAAAAAGATCTGTTACATTACCTTGAATCTACTCTATTAAAAGATATTGTTGCTGATATTTTATCCAGAGCCAGACGTCAGATTTTACATTACAAATGTGTTGGGATGACAAAACAATTTATTGTATCTCTATAACATCGTAACTGATACTAGTGAGTAACTACCCATAGCCACAAATCCAATACTGTCTAGCCAACAGTGAAATTTTAACCTCTTCTAAATTACAGATATAACTATCTAATAAAACTATTTCAAAAGGTACATGTAGATTGCATCACATTTTTAACTCTGGGAAAATCTGAAAGACTGACAGGAAAAACCCTACAGTCGATCAATCCAAACATACGATGGGAACATTTAGCACTTGTACAGTAACGCAGTAAAAATATCACCTGAGAATGAAGTGAACCCTTTTTGTACAGCTTACTCTACTCCGCTGGTCTGACAGAGAGAACGCGTAAGGCCTTCACTAAGGCAGTATACAGTAACTGACTAGAGAAACAAGATATCATTTTAATATTTAGCACTACTTAAAAAAGAAGTTTTTCGCCTTAATGATTTTGTAGAAGTACCATGACAGTCTAGAAATACTTTGTTGTTGCGGAGCATATAGAAAAGGCAAAAAACTCATTTTAAAAAAAGGCAGCGCTCAAGGTTTTTTCAAGTAATTTAATGTGAAGTATTCAGACAGAAAAGCACTGTACACGGACAAAGCTAGTTTACACGAAGAGAAGGAAATCGACAGCTACATAAAGGTAACATAAAGCTTAATCGGCTGTACTTTTGTTCTCACTGCTCTTCAAATTCAGGACCCAACAGCAACCATCTGTGTACACTTTAATCTCCGCATGAGTATCAGCGTCACTGCTATTCAACTACAAAATTACTCAGCATACCGAAACAACACAGAGCTTGCCGCAACCACTTTCATAAAATCTACTCAGTAAGCATATGTTAAAGACTCTTAATATGTACAAAGCCTAAAAACGCACATCACAGGATGTAAAATGATTTTCATTCAGACATACATACAGATAACGGAAAGTATACTTTTCATTACTACTACCTGAAACAGGTTTCGGGTAAGTTATTACAATCAAGTGACATTACACTACCTGGGAGTCCCTGAAGTACATTTCATACTGCTGAATCATCTGCCGGCTGATCATACTTCCATGATACACAACAACATTGAGGTCAGTCCACGTGCGAAATTCTCTTTCCCAGTTTGTTATAGTGGAAAGCGGAGCTATGATCAGAAAAGGCCCTCTTATACCAGCCAGGAGGATTTCATAGAGAAATGTAATTGACTGAATGGTTTTGCCAAGACCCATTTCATCCGCTAAAATGCAATTTCGTCTGAAAGTAAAATACAGTTCTTTATCAGCATCAAAAAAGTACAGACGCTAAAGCTGTTACTCAAACGCACAATTTATAAAAATGAACCTCAAATACACTCACAGAAAACAATAGTCAAAATTAAGGCCCTGTAAAAGATGCTTGCAAAAGCTCCTTGGTTATGGTGAAACAATGTACTCAGTACACAAAACCACAAGCTTTCAATCATGGTTTGCACTGGCTAAACCTGAGAATTACATGTTCCATGAGGAAAATATTCCAGAAATATTCTTTTGGAGCTACATCTGCCCTAATTAAAGGAATTCATCAGATTTCCTACATGTAACGCTCACCTTGACAAAACTGCTAGAAGTTAATGAAGATTCCTTAAAAGTCACAAAGTACCCCAGCTACACTCATGTAAAAGGAGTGCATTACAGCACCGCTGACCAGTTTCCCCTCATTTCCAAAACTGAAACAGACGCATATAACAAATCACTACATGGAGTACCGCTGGGCGCTCTCCCTTAGCCATACATTCCAGCCCTTGGGCTCTGTTTGCACAGGCGGTCACACAGCTACACAGTGCTTGACTGAGAATGCAAACAGTATTTTTGCAGATCGTGAAACTGTATGTGAAAATCATATGCTCACTGATGTAACCCCTATTAAGGACAGGCAACTGGTATTTTGGAAGTAAAGAAAGCAGGAAGATTCATGAATAGAAATCCAATTCAGATACAGCAAATAGATCATTCTGGAAAAAATATCTTTAGGATCATCACATTCCCGTTAATTCGCCATAGCACTGATGAACATAAGTTAACTTCAGCTTAGAATGTAGAAAACAGAATTATTTACTAGCCTTGTTTTTGAAGAGAGGTAACTTTATTTGAAATACATACTAATGCTAGAAATCATTTTCAAAGACTCAAGGTGTTTCCCAGTTGTTCCAAAAATTCTAAAAGCTTGCACTTTAGTGGAAATTGCTTTTTTGTTTTAATTTCCTCATAGCTATTGAATATTTCTTTTCAGTAAGGTTAGTTTTGTCCTTTTAAGATTTGTTTTTTGTTATTCTTGTGGATAAAAACATACTACTTGTATACCCAGAGAAATTTGTTTTTTCCAGTTACACCCTTTTAGCTATAAGCACAGAAGGTAAGATAAATTTAGTTTAAATAGTATTCATTCCCAGTAACAGTGATTCACTCCATATGGTTTAAAATTTTCATTAGAAAACATTCCATGCATATACCTATTGTACCAGTTGAACAGGAGCCAGTTAAGTCCTTCCAGTTGATATTCCCTGAGCTGATTGCCATTTTTATATTCCCTGGACTGTTCTATCTTCTTCCAGGAGTTTGGAGGTGGTCGGTCCTTTGAGGGAAAAATTAATACATGTGCAAGTTGGTACATGTCTTGTTTTTCTGAAACCTTTTAACCCACTATTTCCCGAGTGTAACAATTTAGATTTAGAATGTAAATATTCAACCTTAAAACTGGGAAGGTATCACTGTTAACATTACTTACTAATTACTAGTCTGTGGAAACTTGATTTTTTAATTTATTTGTATATTTATTTATATTTTTAAAATTAATTTAAGACTGTATTATAATAACAATTAAATGATTTGTAAAACTAAGAATACAAATAGTTTAGCACTGGTGATTTTAAACACTAATTCATTTATACAAGAAAGTTCAAGAATATAAAAAGTTTCACTTTGAAAGCTCTAGGAAAGCTGTCCTACAACCAGACTAAACCACGTACTGGGACTACTAAAATCCCCAGAGTCTTAAGTATATCTGGATGCTGATGCTATCCTCCTGAAGCCATTTGGGTAATCTGCACTGAATTACTGTGATCTTGCCCTTTCCCTTCAGCACTTGCAGAACCTGGTCACTGCTGATCACTTGATCTTACAGCCAATTCAAGAAGCATGCGGCAAGACTACAAAGAAGTAAGACTTGTGAGCGGTTTAGTTCCCTGAATCAATTTCACCAAGGGATCAGATGAAAGACAGTATCAGCAAGTGCAGGATCATGATACAAAGGACATGACAAAACACACTGTAACAGTATCAAGGCATATCATCTTAATGTCCCTAGCAAGCTAAAGGAAAGCTGAAAGGCTACCTATCACAAAAAACCAAACCAACCAAACAACACGCACACCACCCCACCACCCCCCACTTGCCAAGCCTGGAGACTAAACAGGCTAGACACGAGCTTAACAGGCAGCTTAACAGAGAAATCATGAAGTTTTTGGCTGATACTAGATAGGATTCCAGCAGAAAACATCTCTTATGGTTAGCTTTTGCATCCCAATGTGGACAAACTCGCACATTGAAGTATTTTTAGTAAGAGCTTTTCTGGTCAGCTATACATAGCGTCCCGTCCCCCCTCTGCATTTCTCAGTATTTATAAAAGCCTGCATTCACTCTAGACTCACATGGCCTTATCTGGTAACTCTGAATTTTAGATTTGAATTATACATCTCTGCATTGCCAACATCAGCATCACCTGACACCAGGTCCTTCAGCAGCAGCAGTAGCTGTCCCTCCCCAGCAGCTGTGGCTTCCCCCCCCTCACCCAAAGCAACCATCTGTCCACTCCCCCACACCAGGAGCAGCCATGCTCCTGCTCGCACGGCTGCAGTCAGCAAATACTTTCTTGCAGTTGCTGAAGCTTGGAACAAAAAATACTTGCTGCTGATGCTAAGATGACCGTCAGTTGTACAGCTGCACTTTAATCATCTTCTTCCTCTCAAAGCCAAACACGGTAACAGAGAGGTATAAAAGCCCTTTTTCCCACATGCCAAAATAGCAGGATTTTAAATAAATACTAGAGAAATGAACTTCATATCATATGAAGGTGTTAATTGTGACTACTGTCGTGATCTGTAGATGGAAAACCCATTAAAATAAAAACCAAAGCTTACAAATTAAAAGTTATGTAAAATAAGTAAGTTAGAAGAAGTGTTGTATTATACCACACAGGACACATGTCTTACTCTGACAATGACATTTAGGACTTTAAAATAGAACTAATTTTTTTTTCTCCTGCTCTGCGAGACAGAAGATTGATAATTTAAAGAGAAAACGCATTTCCTTATTACACGTGTTTTTCTTCCTTTCAGTTAGCCCTTTATGACAAGAAGAAAAATAAAAGCAGGAAGTAATTATGGAATCCGTTTGACAGATCTCATTTGCCAATTTCCTTCAGTGCTGAAGTACAAGACCTAACTCTGTTCTCTGTAAAAGGATGTTTATACTTTATTCTGTTTTCTCCTCGCCTTAATGGTGTTTAGATTCTGCGATAGCTAGTTTCAGTGCGTTCTCATCTTTCCGTTAGAAACTCAGAAAGTTAAAGCACTTCATATTTTTCTTAAGTATAAATTATTTCTTTTAAAGTAACAAATTAGATGAGAGTATTTATCTATGCCTACCTGAAAAAACATTATTCCTAGATAACAAGGCACACAGATCCTTTACAGTGAATGCCAATGAGCCTTATGTTTAACACAAGTTTAAAGTTGGGAAAATCAAATCCAATTTGCCAAGACAGACAAGTAAATTAGGTATAATTTTACCAATCTCCTTGAGTCAGGCCTGGAAGCTTGCAATTGTTCAAATTCTTCTATTTTTGCTTGATCTACATCTTCTTTCAGCTCCCACGTACTGTCTTCATATGGCAACGAACACCACTTTACTAAATAGTAAATAACAGGCTGCAGAAGAAAATTCTGAATGTTATCAGCTTTTAATTTAGTGTACAGACTGCTAATATGCCTTACTATTTGAGCAGCTAGCTCACATGAGAACTGGAAACAAAAGCACATTTCTCCTATCTTTTAAAACGTTTGGTGCAGATTCTTGCTGTCTACCTAACTTATCCTTGGCTTCTCATACTCTGCCATTTGTGGTAGGCCCCTGGAGTACTTTTTTTAATCCCACTTGCCCACAAGTACATCTTAGTTTTAGGAAAAATAAATTGCTACATTTGTGATGTTTGCGGAAACAGGGCGGGGAGGGTGGAAGTAACTGCAGCGGTTAACTACAGGGGTGCTACCCAGAACATTTGCTCCACTCTCCAAATCAGGTTACCTGACTCTACAACCAAGACCCTGAGAGAGTTCCTCAACAGGTCTGCTAGGCGACCTATAGAAAAATTTAGGAAAAGTCTCAAAAGATGGAACCAACGCAGATTACTGTAGAATCAGTAAATAAATATTTAAAAACCAAATAAAATGTCATCTTTCAAAAAGCTGGGGGCAAACCTTATGACATCACCACACTTCTTCAAAAGGCGTTATGACAAATCTGCTGCATACAATGAAAAGTAATTTTAACCCTCAACCCTGCTTTAGGAAGATTAAAGCAGAATTCACTGGGTAAGTCTGCTCATTTTGTTATCTAGAAAAACAGAGTAAGTATCATAGCTATTCCAACAGCCTTAATCAACTACTTTGTCAGCTCTCTGCCTGCTTCAGACTCTTTTTTGCATATTGGCAATTTATTTGCTTTTCTGTTTTTTTTTTTTAATTTATTTATTATTATTTTTATTTTCTAATGTCATGGGTTTGTTCTATAATAGCATTCCAGAAGAGGTACTTCAAGTTAAAAAAAAGTTTCGATAAATACAGAGGAAAAGGTCCACTTGTGGCTGTCAAAACACCTCTCAATCACTGGTTGCCTAAAGCCTAGGGACAGAGTTAGAGAGGAAGAGGCAGTCACCACTGCCCTGCCTTCAGCTGTGACCCCTTCTCACTGTCAGAGGTAAGGACAGTAGATGCAATCAGTCTCTTGTTGGAACTCACAAGGCAATTATCAGACCTCATATTTATGGTTAGTAACTACCTAAGCTTTCTCTATGATGACCTATTAATACTCATAATATAAGCCACTGAACTCTGATTTCTATTTCAAAATAGATGTCTAGCATAGGAAATAAGATCGTCATGTCCCATAAAAAAATGTTGCTGAAGCTTAAAATCATTAAGGCAGTACTCTGAAATCTGCTAAAATGATGATTACCAAACAGTGCTTGGAGATGTATCTTCTTGATTTGCTTTAAGATTTATTTACCTCACCAGTGTCCTTATCTTCACAAAGAGATACTTCTAATACCCGATCTACTTCAACATAGTCAGGATTAAAAGGTTCTTCTTCCATCTGCAATGCAAGATTAATAAAGTCAGTAAAGAGGCAAAAAAATGCTGGTATATGCTGACACTTGGTGTCATCGTAAACAAAATTAATTTGGCAGCTGGAAACTACTGAGGCTTTTGCACACATCTTAAAATCCCTCAACCCCCACAGCCTTTTTTAAAAAATTATTTATTTGGGGTTTTTTTTGGCAACAGGCACCAAAGAGGGATCTGACATGAGAATAGAAAATGCAGTCATTTAGGGATGAATTGCTGTTTTGGGAAAGCCATATAGTAGTGAAACTAGTGATACTAACATCATCTTTCCCTCCTTACCCCTTTGAAGTAGTTACCCAAACAATCCCAATTTTAAACCGTGCAGGTCAGGTTAGTTCAGCTACTCCAGAAGACTCGCTCTTAAAATTACATTAAACAACCAATCCCCTGCCATAATCAACCCCTCAACCCCCGACAGCTCATTCTTACTTCTCAACATTCAGTTGTTCTATTTAAAAGCAAACTATTAATCACAACTTTACAAGGAAAATAAAGCTTATTTAATTGTGTATCTCATACTCACATCTGCAAAAAAGTGAGCTCTTTGTGCTTGCCTTAGTTTGAATCGTTTTATTTTCTGCTGGATTCTTTTATCCTTTAAAAGCTGTTGTTCTGTGGCCCACTCACAGTGGAGGTAAGAGCTAAATTTACAAAGATTAACATTAACGTGCTAGTGAAAGCAAAAGCTTACTATTTTTAATATACAGTTAATCCAGTATATTTTATAAACCAGAATTTCACTCAAAAAGAACATTTTATCATTTAAGACAGAATTCACTATAAAGATCAAAGATTTATTCCTCAAAAAAATCGTCTCACAGCATCTAGTTAAGGCAGAATTTTTTGGCTAGGACCTCTATGGATTCACTGATTTCCTTTATGTGTCCTAACGAGAGAAACAAGTGTATTTAAAGTAAGCTTAAATAAATGAAGTTTTAATCAAGTTTAAAATCTGACACCTCTATCAGAAAATACCCAGAGATATGAAGTACCGAATATACACCGGAGCTAACTTTTTCATGTACTTCAGGTGAACATTTCTTGACAAGTACTGCTGAACTATACAGCTGAGCCCATTAAAAGATCAGTGAGGAGCGTCAGAGCCCATGGCAAAAAGGAACATGCCATCAGACTGGACTGGGAGAGAACACAGCAAGTCAAAGGAAGGAGGAAGCATGAGCACCGGTACCTACACCACCTGACTGCACCCCACGTGAGCCTTTCTGAAGTTAGACTGGTTTGACAGAAGTACATATTTCTTCCTCACACTCCCTTTTTAATATGTTTTCATCACTCTTTATGCTTTCTAAAGATATGGTAGAAAAAAAGAGCAGCTGCTGCTGGGTATTACTCATTCTCGGATGAAAAGACAGACTTTACCCTTTCAGAAAACAAGGGCTAAATGGTCTCCAGAAACATGTGAACCCAGAGTCTCAAAAAAACCCAACCCAAACCACCACATTTATTAGCAAGAATCTAATGAAATTACTCACATATGTAAAATTAGAAATGTACTGGCACTTTCAACATCAAGAAGCAGGTAGTGACAGAAAAATAGGTATGACATTTTAAATAGGAAAATATGGAAAAAGCTCTTCTTCGTTCTTTATTTCCTGCTTCAGATGTAAAAATAATTTCCATTGCTAAAAGTTTTGTTCTTTTTAAAATGGTACAGCTGACTCCTACATCAAGCTCTCCTCAATGTATGATCCTGTAAATCTAATTTAGGTTCACAAAATAGCTCTGATCTAAATTCATGAAATTATAACTAGCCTCAGACATGTAGCCGCTGCTGAATTTAATAAAATATATCTTCTCTAAAAATTCTGTTCTTTTGGCAATAACAGCTGTCAGTTTATTGGCCAGTGCTGGTTTCACAATACTGATAATTTTAAAGTTACTACTAACAACATAATGTAGATTCTTAGCAATTTTAAGATTAAATCTGTAAAGAAAAATTTCAAAAAGATGACAAAATCTGATTATAAGTCACCTTCAAACAATATCAAACTTTAGCACGTGCTTATGGTACTTATCATTTCAGTCAACACCTCCAATGAAACTTTTAATACTTACTAGTTCTTATATTTCACAAAGAACTCTTCTGTTTCTACTGTCATCCCAGCAGATATCTAGGAAAGGAAATTCACAGGAAACATCAAATAATAAATACAAATCCCTTTTTTCAAATAAGCAACTTCGATTCATGACAATCACTTACTTCTTTCTTTATTACCCTGGAGGATAAGATCTTGTCTACAATTGCTGCATCTTCTTCACTTGGATTTTCCTATAAATGCAGGAAAAGACTTCAGTCACACTAAATTCCCTCTCTTCAAAGTTATCAGGCTTAAAACGAGATGCCCTGGTTAACCCCAGCTTGGGTTAAACCACACAGAAGAAAACAGTATCATTATAAATTGTAGTAAATACCCTCTCTCCAAACTCATCAGGCTTAAAACCTTCAAACACCAGCAGCTGGTTAAAAGATCAACAATAAAGGCAAATTTGACCTCTACCAGCAGCACTCTTTTTTTAACAGTCTGGGAGTAAAATTTAAAATGCAGGTCTATATTCAGAGCGAAATACATGCAAAAGTACAGCAAGTCTGGCACTTCCAAAGAGCATCAGATGCAATGCTCACCTGCAAAACACACTTACAGAGCAATGGTGACTCTGATGCCTGCCAGACACAGACTCCCTGTGAATGCCCCGCTGAGTTGATGCGATACAGTGAACATACCCAGAATCTCGTTATACAGATAGGGAGAAATAAGAACTTTGGCAGATTGGTTAAAACAAACAAACAAACCCCAAAACCAAAACAAAGCAAAACCAACATATGTAGAACTCAATTCAACAGATTTACTCTGAACACAGCTAACAAACGTGCTGTGGAGTCAGGTAGACAAGGTCATGCTCGGGTATTCCAGCAGGGCTTAGGTGTGACACTGATAGGGGATTACTTGGCTCCACCGAGAGCGAAGCTGTGGTTCCAGAGATCAAGAGTCCATGTTTAAAAGGTTGCTTGCAATAAAAAAAATCACCTTTTCCCTCTTGTCTTGATTTGTTCCCAATCACACTATCTTTCTCCTTCCAACTTTGTCACCCTTCAAACTTCTCACGAACACTTTTTTTCCTGTTTCTTTCCTGCCACTTCGTTTACCTAGAATGGCTCAACAGCAAGTTTGAGTACCAGAGCTGGCACAAGTTAAATAGTGAAGTGCAAACCTGAAGGGGGGTAAAAAGGAATGAGTATCCTTTTTAAAAATCTCAGTAAGCAGAGACCCCCATAGGGTCATTTAATGTTATACTTCTGAAAGTCATCTTTTTATCAGCATACAGGTTTTCCATATGCCTACAGAGCGTAGTGCATTATTTGAGACATACCTAGCCTTAGCCTCATCCTTCAGCTAATGACTGTTTATAACAGAAAAGAAAACACAGTAGTAAGCAATTTCTTCCAGTTTTCAAGATCTTAGCAAGGTGTCACATTAAATGAACCGCGGCTTAGTAATAACAATGTATTCCTTCCAAATTAGGAGCTTTATTCACTGAACTCCATGAGAGAAATGAGAAGGTCCCACTACAGACCAAGCCAGTTTTCACTTACCACAAATAACTGTAAAGGCTGTTCAGCAGGTAAAGGGGCAGAATTCTTTTTGATTTTCACAGACACTTTAGCTTCTTCTTCCGACTGTTTTCCTTCTCCTTCTTCAGCATATTTTTTCCTTTTAACTTGACGATTTGATCTTCTCTTCTGCATGCAGGCGAATAAAACCAGAAGCGTCACCAAAAATTTCCTCTAACATGAACTGCAAGTGCTGGGAAACTATAAGCAACACTTACATGTAAAACCGAAGGCCAACGTTTGATAGAAAACATGAAGCATGTGAATCACAAAGGGACAGAAGTAGCCACATACTATTCTAGATAAATTAATTTCTTTTTTTCTGTTTCATATAAACATTTGCTACTTTTATTTTTAGAGTTTGAAAGCAAGCCTAGAACAATATTTTCAGGGTATAGAAGCAAAGCGGGCATATAACAGATCTCCCATAAGCATCAGTATTTCAACAGCAGTTCCATAATGCAATGTAACAGCAGTGTGTTACCATTCTATTAAAGATACAAAATATGCTGAAGCGTCTCTACTGTGCAACAGTCCTATAAATAAAAAAAATTATGAAGATTTTCATTAGATCCCATTGGTCAGATTGGTGATGAAGCCTGATTTGATGGCTAATAAAGCCTGTTGCTTTGTTAATGTATTTGTTTTCTCCTCCACCTTAATCAAGCTTGTTTAACAGCAGCGTTTGGCTTACTTTGTGGTTTCTCTCTCCCATCTTCCACTCCTGTTTCTGCAAGAATCTGAGGATAACAAGTTCCAGTTGCAGAAATAATGTTCAGTCTAAGAAAGTAATTCCTTCTCACTCACTGTTTAAGTTTCAAATACTTGGATTATTAAGATATTGCATATCCTTTCCACCCCTCAGTACCATTATACAGGACACTGCGTATTTAACCATAAGGTTAATTTGTAAATCCATTAGACAGATAATGACAGAAGAATCAAACTATTCAGCCAATATTTGAAAGCACTGCAATCTGCTTTAGAGAACAAAGATAAAATCACCTAAGTAAAATAGTCTCTATAAAATAAATTAATTATATTGAACAACACAGCAAGACGTATTTTTGTTTAGGAAAAGCCACTTAATACACTTACTGTGGTGCAATACACCACAGTAATGAGTTGGGAGAAGAAGAAGAAGAAGTTGTGAACAGAACAAACCCCAAAATCCTGCGGTCATTATATCTGCTCCGCTGAAACCAGTAAGTAACAGTAAGATTGCAGCACAGGAACTTTCTTCCTGACTGTTAACTTCAGCACTTGGTCTGGCTGGTATCTGGTAAAAGACCTAGCTATGCTGTAAGTATTTTAGTTAAGTATAGTAGAAACATTTTAAGTTTTTTAGTAAGGTAGAGTAGAAATACCACATACAGAGTAAAAAACAAAGGATAGGCATCACCATTCATCTGGAGAAGCTACATATATGAAACTACTCAAATGGATTTTCACAGTAACGTAGCCAGATTAGGTATTTTTCAGTAAAAAGTTGACTGTATGCAGGGTGGGGTGTTAGCATAAAAAGAAACTTCAGATTTAAACAGGCACATTAATGTGACATAGAATGTCACATTATAGTCAAGTCAACAGTTTGCTGACAAGGGGTAGATTTTATGTATTTATTTTTAAAGTGTCAGCTAATAGGAGCAATGCAAAATGATGTATGAATTCGGAAAAGAAGGATTAAGAACCACGCTAAAGTTTTACTCATAAGCATTGGTTGGATTTTTCAAAACCTAACGAGGCATTAATTGGCATTTTCAATCCTTCTCAGTGTGTCTTTTCTTAAAATACGAAGTGATGAACAAGACATCAACAGACACGTTCTCCGACATATAAATACATAACCCGAGTCGTCTGAAAAAAAACCAAAACCAACAAACTTCCCCTGAGCCTAGAAGAATGGTCATAAACAAATGCTCTAAGGCACAGAAGAAAGTAGCACCACACATTTTTCCTAGAAATAAATCAACGTATTTAAGGAAGACACTTACTGTGAAACTAAGCATACAAAATGAATTAGGGAACGAGAAAGACCTAAAATTGCCCTGCGGAGCTTAGAAATAGACACCTATTTGCAGTACGAAAAGAACATCACTAAAATGTTCAAAAACTAAAGAGAGAATGAACTCATGACTAATACAACTTTTGTCTTTCCTGTTACGCTTCTCCCAAACTCCTCTTAGACAGGGCAGTGCTGTGTCACGCTGCTGAAAGTTTTTCTAACCCGTGCCACCCCTTACTATCTCTGCTCTCTGTTCCCTTCACACCGGGATCATGCATTTTATGATACTCCCTGTTCTCCTCACACTAGAACTGAAGACGACCCTCGTCATGCTAAAAATCAAATATCAAAAAACCCAAAGACAATGAGAAAAAACAAAATACCTTTAAGTCTTTTGAACTATATCTGTTGGCCTACAAATCTATACCTATCTGATTACTGAACACTATTGATAAGTTACAGTACTTCAGAACCAGCAAAACTGCCATCACCTCCTTCAGCGTACTAAACGGACATTCTATACCAAGACAAATTCCCTGGGAAATAAATAATTTCACATTCCTTTCCAGGTAACCTTCATCTAAGACAAACTATCATTTAAGTTAATAAAAAGTCATTCTGAAAAATTGCTTCTGATCTTCCCCCCCCTCCCAGCATTATCACCAGTGAAATACTAAAGGTCAACTCAGTATCTCGTAACTGTTTTCTGACATTGTCATCAAATAAGGCAATTCATTTTTACTCAACACCACCTTATTTCAAATATTGATTCCATCTCTGTGGATGACACCGCCACAGGATAAAAACCTGTGCACTTCCAGCGTATAACCTTACTTTTAATGGAGTTTGCCCTAAAGTAAAGTTGTAATTCTGCTCCTAAGATACACATAAACAGGATATTATCTCTTATGAACAGTTCATACTTCTTTGCGGATAAGTTTTGTAAACAATTAGCTATGCTACTATTATACCAGGGCAATTATGAAAAAACTGCAGAAAGAGTTACAAGTGAGATACTCCTCGAGGGAATGATTCTACCACTTCATCTCTTGATCTGGCACTTCCTTCAGAAGTATTCCACACGCAACTAGAGCCTATCAGCATATTGATCATCGCTGCCTTCAAATCCAAGATTACACGAAACCAATTCTTTCAGTTTCTACAGAAGCAGAACCCAGAAAAAACAGGAAAGCTTGAAACAAGCCTTTTAAATGTTCTCAAAGAGCCAGTTTCACTGCTAAGTGCCCATACCATTAGGCAATCTTTGCATTTTCCTCGTAAAGTCAGCCCAAGTAAGGATCAGGTCTAACTCAAGGTCAGCTCAATAGATAAGCACCTGCAGTCTCAAATCTATGGAACTCTGCACTGAAATGGAACAGGTACCAGCGGGGCGTTGACGTCCCTTTACAGAAAGGGGACTCAACCTGTAGGATTTTCTGATTTTCAACTGGGAAAAGCTGCTGATAATGTACGATAATGAAAATGATAATACCTATGAGAGACAGACAGCAGTGAGAGAATAACTGTCACAGCGTCACAAGGAGTGTAACTACTTGGAGAGATGGGAAAAAAAGAGACCTGTAGAAGTAACAACACGTACAAATTTAAAAGGGAAAAATTCTGACTACTTACCTGTGAGTCTTCATCTTTCAATGGCCGCTGTGTAGTCTGCTTAGCATCAGACAATTCATCTGAAGATTCATTTTTTCTTTTCTGCTTCTTACCCAGTGTGATGATTAGCTTTCTGTTAGGGAAAAAACCCAACATCAAAGTAAATGCCGTATACTAGTCTACTTAATTTCAAGATTAAAAGTAATGCTGCATCGATTAGCAACTCCCATGTTTTTCTTAATACAAAACTCAGGAAGCACCGCTGACTGAAGAAGGAAAAATGTACCTCCGAACAAAAAGGTACAACTGTACAGTAGACAGTATTTTCTACTACCGCTACTGAGTTTCTCTACAGTGAAGCAGTTACCTTACTATTGCAAACTCCTCTGCATCATACGTATTTTAAATCTATACATGACTAAGACAGATGCAAAATCCAATATTTAACCGACAACGGTAAACTATACAAAATTAGCATAAATACCATGTGCAGATGATGACATTAAGTGATTTATCATAAAACCCCCACTATTATGAAATGTATCTTCTCTTATTTTTACATAAAAAAGTTAGCTATAGACAATGATCCAAAATCATTCAAAGCTGTCTGACATGCAAAATGTTTATGTTTAAATAAATCACTCAGTGGTAAAAATGCATGAATCCTTTTTGCCTCTAAAAGAAAGAAGTAAAGAAGCAGCTGTATTCAAACTCCAGTAGTTTTATCTGTAAGAAATCCTAGAACATCTCAGAATATGTTAAGAAACAATATTATCTTGGATAAATTCATTAAATTCTAATGAAAAAGCACCAATTATTTCGTTGTTCAGATTTAAAGGTCACGCTGTAAATCACAGTATCAAATCATTTGACTTGTTTTTAACTAAAGGGTGTCAAAATATTTATTTTTTCCTATTTGAAATGTGCCAAATACTCCTCTTTAAATATGTTTTCAGCGGCATCATTGCAGAATGATGACAAACTATCCAGTAAAATCCACAGATAAAGAGCTGTCCTAAAATATATATTTTGTATAGTATCAATCATCAAAACTGTGTAACAGAAAATAAGGTAACTGTTCCAGCATACAAGCCTCTTCTGCTATTTTACAGAACGCAAGACTTCACACAGACAATAAAACTTATTTTACATCCAATACATTGGCCACCTGAAAAACTGCTGATGAGAAGGTAGTGGTTGTAACACTTGTATCTCATTTGCTTGTCTTTGCAAGTGTCCCAAGTGAGAGAACTGTCACATATGTACCAGGTCCAAAGTAACAGACCGCACAGGAAATGAAAATCTTAAGAATTACCAAAACACTATGGATAGTTTAAGCAACATGGCTTACAAAGTATCACAGGCATATTTTAAGAAGCAATGAACTTTTTCATTGGTTTTTAGTATGTAATCACTAGGCACCTTCAGTGGAAAGGTAAAAAAAAAAAAAAAACCAAAAAAACAACCCACCAAAGAAACCAAAGAAAACATTTTCCACTGCTGTATTTTTCTAGTATGAACTGAATGACACTGACGAATGCATGTTGAAATTAAGCTGCAGTAAGCATAATCACAGATCTGCTTGTTCACAGAGCTGCTGACTGAGAAGAAAAGACTGGTCCTCAAGTCACTGCTTTTCATTAGGTGTTTTCAGCTTAATTATTACTTAGAAAACATGTTTATAATTGCAGAAAATAATTTCAACATGGAACACACTGGCTTTCCTACTGTCTTCAAGAGTAGTATGGGAGCTTTTTTCTCCTCACATTTCAACCTCTGATTTGGATTCTTTTTTCCTTCTTTAAGACTGTTGGATGCTAGGGTATTTGTCCAAGATAACTCTTCCTGGTGATGGACTTGGATAAAGCACTTTTCCCATTTTCATCTCACTTTGTTTCATAGAAATTAAGTGTTACATTAGCACTTGTCAGCTAATATGTCAAATTAGCTAATATATTCCAAAGTGATGCAGACAAGGCGCACTGTGATTGAACTTCTGAGCTTGTTAAATGGAACTGTAGATATAAAATTTAACATGGATTTAAAGGGAAAGCCAATAAAACTTTTGAGCGAGAATACCTTCGAAGACCAGCAAATTTGTGAAACAGCAGCTATCCCACAAAGATCCTGGTTTGCATCTTTTGAGTTTGGGGAAAATATTAAGAAGTATCATGTATGTTTTCCCTGCTCTTAAATTCTTCCCATTGCATCCACTTCTGGCCTTTGCTAAAGAGAGGATACTAGCCTAGATGAAACTCTGGTCTCAACTGGGTATGTGCTCTTCTAAACTTTATCCATATGTTATTAAGTGCAACAAGCTGTGCTGATCTCTACCCATCCCTTGCTGATCTTTTAATTGAAATAACTGGACATAGAGTATATTCAATCCAGTGAACTCACATACCATAATGTGTAAATAATTATTTTTTGACCACTAAGATTCCAAGTCTTCTCTGATATGGAGCAAAAGCATTAAAGGCCTGATGGATGTATGGTATGTAGAGATGATAGTGAATGTGATACACATATTGATTTTTAAATGAACAACAAGACTACTAACAACAAAGAAAAAAGGATAACTACACGTTCTTTCATTAAATAAGTGTTGAGATACAAGTCAAGCTGGAACAGGTCTCTGGAGGACATCTGGTCCCTACTCAAAGCCAACTTCAGAGTTCTTTTATGTTGCTCAGTCCAATCCAGTTCTTATTTCCAAGGCTGACACGTCCCTCGGAAACCCATTCCAAATTTTGATCCTCTTTGTGTAAAATGGCAGAATAAAATGTTTCACATAAATGCATGTTGCTATATTAAGCATTTATATCCATGCAACCACAGTTCAGCCTCATTTCATGCACTACTGCCTAATATTTTAGACTCAAGTTCCTTTTGGATTCAAAAAGCCCATGGCCACGACTATTTTACTATGAGTTGTAGTGGCATCCATCAAATAACAGAGGATTTTAAGGACATTCTGGTATAGAATATAGGTTTATTTTATGATTAGACTGCTCTCTAGTTACACCTTCCCCTGCACATGTTTTCCTCTTCTCCTCTGTAGTTGTAGTCCCTCCCTCGTGTTCAACTCCTGCTCTGCCCCTGCAGTCTTACACATAATGTTCGACTTCTCTGTCAGCTTTTGTGTCTTATCTTCATCTTGTGTTGCCTACTCCCTGTACTTCTCTTCACAAGCATCCTCCTGAATATTTTTTTTTTTAACATCTTCTCTACATGTTGCAGATCAGAATGTTTCCTCCTTTATACAGATACGGTGCCAATGTGAGGAATAAATGCACAGTTTCACTTCTTTCTGATCCAGTGCCCAGAATCACAATGCTCCTTGCTATCAAAGTTTCTGAACGACAGTATGGTGCTAAAGTCACGCGTTTTTATTAGTAAAAATGCAATCTGCTCATATTTTGGCCCAAAACCTCTAAAAAATCTGCTATGTGAAAACAATGATTTTCAGAAGCTTGTAAACTGGATCAGTTCTGTGAAAATTTTTCATTGAGAGCACAAGTTCTCTTGCCAGTTTATAAATTTCTGCATGAAAGCACGAAGATCCTTGGCTAAAATCCCTTTTCCACCCCGAAACAAACTGTTCTGAACAGAAACTATCTATTCTGTTTCTATGAAAAGGAAACGGCACACTGCAGACACAGAATAAATAGTATCACTAGACTCCATTCCAATTTCACCTTCTCTTGCCTTTTCAAATTTAAAATGCATCTTATTACATAACATCTAGAAATACTTTAATGATTAGACAGCATAAGATTCCTTATATATGTATTTCCTCCTAGAAGGAGAAACTAAAGATCTTGAGAAGCTTATACCAATGGAAAAAATTTAAAAGAAGCTGTCTTATGAGCCATTATTACTTCTGACCCTTAGCATAAGGCTCTTAACGTGGTTTAGATCCATAAAACTGCAAGACATTAAGTACCAGCAAGACCACCAGGAACCACTACTTGAGAAGCATTGCAACTTTTTCTTATAAATTAAGAACCACTAAGAATCTGCTCCCTTCCCACCCTTCCATTTGATAGCAGAGAATGTGATGGAAGAATTGTCAGTACTTTGAAGAGCTTTTAAATTCCAAAGAACGGTTTTCAAAACCTTCCAAATAGTAAACATGGGGAAGTATTAGAAAGTAAAGAAAACCAGCAAATATTTATTAGGCTTGTAAAGAAATAGTAAGTATTGTTGGCCTTCAATGCATGCCTTTAATAAATCATTTCACTTCAATTTTCCCAAAGCAGAGAAACACCAAATAACTAATTATTAGCGTCCAAAGCCCTCCCCTGAATATTTGAATTTGCAGTCAAAGCACTGTGTTATATTACTAGCAACGGTCATCAACAGCATTTGTACGCTTTTAGCACTAAAAACTTAGCTAAGTCTTATCTATTCGCAAAATACAAAGCCAATTATTTTCTTGACAACACAGCGTATCCTCTTGGAATGAGAGTTAAACTAGTGATATAAAAACTGTTGCTCTTATTCTTTCAGCATATATTTAATACATAATACTAACACACTAAAATTAGCCACTATCTCCTCCAGTTATAGTTCAAATTAATAACTTTTGGATTGTGCACAGATTTTTAAAACACTCCTAGAGTCTTACTGGAACCAACAGCCATGAAGCTCAGACAACACTGGAATACGGATGTAAGAGAACAAACAAGCGTTTACTTATTTACTTGATAAGGCCACGCTATTTTGCATTCATATATTTTGCAGTAGAAACTTAAAAGACTCTGTAACTCAGACCCAACTTATGCATTAAAACTAGAACCTGGGAGCAGAGAGACCTTCACCAAGGAGTCACAGCTCAGTGCATGCAAAGATATCCCAGAAGGATGATCAAATTTGTAGTCTGTGTGCATTTTCTGATCATGACAGAAGTTTAAGATCTAACAGAACAAAAAGACTCAGTGAGCATCTCCTCCCTTTGTGCACAGGCCTATTAGCCCACATTTGCTTGACTTACATGAAACAAAAGACAACGCACGATGTCTGCCTTTAGGTAATTCACTTCTGAGTTCTGGCATTTAAATTTAAATGATAGAGGACCAGCATAACAGGTGAATCACTGGCTTTCCACACAGGTCCCCCCACCATGTCTCCTGCTGCTGAGTTCACAAAGGTTTCAAACCATCTTAACACCACCATATCAACAAACGATTGCATCAGGATTTTCTGTCAGGGTCTTAGGTCCTAAAAATGCTCTGTCTTGTAAACAATACATGCCATGAGAGACCTGCTTCAAGGCAACAAGGACATTTACTGATCTGAGTAGTGATTAAGATCACACAGGACTTGCTGCATTCATTACTGCCTAAAGTAAGGGTTAATTAAAAAAAAAATTAAAATAATCTACCATTGGTCTTCTAGCACATGAAATAATACAGCTATTTCTGATAACCAGAAACGGTTCTGAACTTAAGGACTACCACCCTGAATCAAACATCTGTAAAAAATTCTTAGGATTGGGGGATTTATTTATTTAAACTATGCAGTAATAAAAAAAAAAAATCCTATCCTAAATGCAGTCTACTGATACTGTCCTTTACATCACCAATGCAGAACTGCTGCTTTTCATCAGGGCCATGATATTTAATTTTATGTTTGAGTAGGTGGGAATACATTGAGAGCTATAAAACCTAAATGCCAATCTACTTTTTTGAACAACAGAATGTTCACAAACTCATAATTCTTCTATCCTTCATATGAAGTGTTAAGAAGTAGATTTTTTTCGTTTAAATATGCATGACCTTACATGGAAGAAACAGAATTATAACCAGTTAGAAAAAGCTTATAAATGGAAACAAATGCTATGCAAAAATATTAAGGGCTTAAATGATTCCTAAACATCAATGCACATAGCCAGGCTCTGAAAAGTGGTTCTGCAGTTCTCAGAAATACTGTCAAGTAAGTTACCTTTGAAGATTTAACTTGATCAGTATATCAACACATAAAGCAAACTGGTTACTTAATTTGGTAACAGTAAATATATTATACATGCATTCTTCTAATAATTTGTCATAAGTTTACAATGTTCTTGGTAATAACAGAATTCAGTCGTTTACCTTCACCAATGCTTACAGTACAGAAACTTTACTAATTACTGAATCCAGTTCTAAACCATCTGACTGAAACTAACAAGCATTATTTCTTTGACTTCAAGAGGTCAGAGGATTAAAAAAAAGCTTAATGCCCACCTTTAGAAAGGAACTACAGCCTGCCTAAAAAGAAACTGCTAGTAATTTATAACTAGCAATGGTAAACTGTAAAGAATCATGCTGTAATTTTTTTCAGTACACTTACATCTCAATAGAATCACTAAGGAAAATGTAAACACTTAACATGAAGCCGCCGAACACATACCAATTATGTTTAATAAAAAAAAAGCCAGGGGATGATGACACACACACACGACACTGACGGATGACAGGATGGGATGACTTAAAAAAAATCATCCTGTCGCCTGTATCCCCTAAATTCAGAAACAGCAGCGAAAACTCATCTTGATCCTAGATGAGGCCTACTCAATTTCAGTGAAAACTGCATTACTTTTAAAAGCACACTTTTTTTTTTTTTTTTTCCTTTTCCTACTGCCGGCTACAAGGTAATTTTACTTATCAAGGTCTGTTCAGCAACTACTGTTAAAGCTAGAGATCAAGGATGTAGAACCTATCATTTTCACAGACTGACAACTGTGTAACTCTGCAAATTCTCCTCAAAAGCAATGCAGGAGGTGCTACACAGGACATGCTACAGAGACAGGACCCTTCTAAGATCCCAGTGAGGTCTGCAATCACCAAGAGCTTGCTGAGTGCTGGATTAGAGAAGGTATAATTGTGCCCATATTGGATAGGCTATGTTTGATGCTAGCAGTGATGTCAAAGATCAGATCAAAGCCAGTCTCCAAACACTTCCCAAAACTAAAAAAAAAAAAATAATAATAAATGCATTTCTCAGCAGTTCCTGCTCTTTCAACTCTATACTAGCCTACAATCAAACAGGAATCACCTGAAACATGCTTCTGCCCAGATCTTCCCAAACACATGTAACTCCGCACCACCTCCCGCACCAGCGTGGCTCTCAGAATCCACACTGAATCGGGACAGCTAACCATTACTGCAAGTTAAAGGTGTCTGCTATGGAGAACACTGAAAAGAAAGATACTCATCTGGGATGGACATATCACAGCGAAATGGAAAGACAAAGGCTTGTTCTTTTTTTATTACAGATCTTTATTGGCTGTAAGGTTTTACTCATGATGTTACTGCTTGTAGAAGAATTACAGTTGAGAACAGTTTATAACTGTTGGAAATTGTTTATTTATCTTTTTTTACTGTCTTGCGAGTTTCTTTTTGTGCTTAAATGCAAACAATATCATAAATACAACCTGACTATTTTTTTAGTTGTTCTCTTTATTCAGTAAAGAAGAAAAAAAAAAGTAATTTTTTATTCCAATTTTGAACCAATCTCAAAAATCCTTAATTCCAGAGAAAACAAGAAATTTTCATAGAATTGATATCCTCCCCTTCCCCTTGCCCAATACAACACTTGGGTTCTAAAGGTATTATTTTATCATGGCAACATTTTCTTCCAAGATTTAGCCCGGGTTTGTTTCAAGGCAGAGAAAACCAATGTAGCAACCCACACATTTAAAATCCCAATCCTATTCTGACATAATAATTTCCAGGATGTGCTTAGACTCGTTAAGAAGTATTTTCTTAAGCATGTAAGATAGGAAGAAATCTTTAGAAGCATTGTTGAACCTTCTAAGACCCTTACTATTTACTGGATTTAATTTTGTTCTTCTCTAAATAAAACAAATGTTATTAATTACACATTTTTTTTAACCAGTTGTGAAATGACAAGCATAGCCACTCCATAGTAAATGCTCTTATATAAGATCAATAGATACATCTGCATAGAGTCTGGTAAGATTACCCTTTAAAAAAAAATAATCAAGGCCTTCCTGCAATTACGGCTCTTCAAAACCACTGTAGCAGATGTTGCTGCTAAACAGTTCGTATTTTACGTATTTATATAAATAACAAAAAACAGTGATAACCCAACATAACAACAGACAAGCTGTCTGGATGCCTCAAAGCATTTGATTTACTGCTGCCCACCAAAATACGCAGAAATTCTAAAACATCTGTAGCATGTGGCTCTAGAAGACTCTCTTCACTGCCCTTTTCACTGCCCTTTAATAGGATGACTGCTAAAATCTTTAGAGACATGTCCCACGTAGCTAAAGCAATACTGGGCAGCATGATAAACAGAACGCTGACTAGAGCATTAGTTGATTAAACTGGTAAATAATGGGGAGGCAAATCTGCACAGCTCAATGCAAAATTATGAAACGTTGACCATGCATAATTATATGGGAGTCACTCTACCAGCTTCACTGTGCTTTGGTTCAAGCACAAATACCACGATTAAAAACACAGTTCGAGAAACATCTCTTTCTCAGCTGGCACCGTCTCATGAAATCTTGAAAACTGATCCTAACTGATGTGCACAGCTAAGTGTTTCATGAACACAGAAAACTGAACGCAGAAATATAAATTGACGGTAACAGTTTATTTCACTTTTCTGATTAAAACCAGTAAATGTATTGTGGGAACTATGTAGTTAAGCATAAGGACGATACTTTGGCAAGTTTTGTTAATTATCCAAAAGAATGAATAAAAAGGACACTAAAGGCAATTCACATAAAGCTTCAGGAAACCAACACAAGCTAAACAAGAGTGTGTAAGCTTTCCGATTAGACAGACCCACCAAATGTCTGTTACAGAACAGAAGTAAATTCAGAAACACAAAAGTGAAATCAGCTTTGGAAGTACACATCCAAAATCCCAATTGAAACACGACGGAGGAAAAAAAGGAAGTACTATACAGTGTGCTAAGCAGTGCTGTAAGCAGCACTCAATGCTAGCCCACAACCAGGAGGGAAAAAAATTAAAACCATGAAAGTTCACGACAAGAATGAAGTTGAGTTTAAAGCAGTAACCTTTACACTACAGCATAACTTCTCCAGGAAGTTGTTTACTTTGAACATATAAGAAAAACACTGATCTTGAGGAGGAAAAAAAAAAAAAAAAAAAAAGAAAAAGAAAAAGCAGAGAAACGGGCTGATTAAAAGAACATTCATTTCTGCTCCGTATACATTAGGATATACATATGTATATGAGACATTTAAATTTGGAGAGATATGCCAGTTAATATTTCCGTTACCGCAAAAAGAGCATGTTCATAAAAAATAAAAATCAGACTGTAGCGAAGATTTCCATTCCAAGTTCTGACTGACATACTTAACATCATCAATTACACACTTTCCTTTAAAGGTATACAGGAGAACTGGGTTAGCTCTTGAGCCAGAAGTTGGGCCACCTACTGAATCCCTTGGAGCAAGCACCTTAAACCAAGGTATCCACCCAGCTTGACCCAACTGAGTCTGCAAAATTTTTAAGAGGACAGATTAAAATGATATGACTGAAGATTACCAAGTGCTTACAACGCAAATTTCCCAATATGCACTTCACTCTTGATACATGCGGTATCTGTAAGAATACTCACTTGCTAACAAGTTCATTAAGCTTCCAGTTCCTCCCTGTGCAGTTTATCATGCACACTGTATTAATGCCAAAACCGATAAAATACAGCATTTATAATATCAGATAAACTTAATTTGGAGTCGGAACCGATTACAACACTAGATGAAAGATACTGTGGCCTTGTCTCTGCCTCAAAGCAAGTACAGAATATTTCAGATTATGAGTTTAAAATAATTCCTTTCAAAAGGACAGTCCTACAATCATTCTATCCAAACAGAAAACAGGGCATTCTTGTTCCTGAATGAGAGAGTCCACACATGGACTTAATCAAGAAGATTTTTGTGTAGGCAGGCAGCAGAGAACATTTTATTATCAGTAAGCAGTTTTCACTTTAATCAAGGATTTAGAGTTCAAAGAGAAGTAAGAAAACACTTCATTCTACTTACCCAATTTTTGTTTTCTCTTTAATTTTGGATGAGGAACCAGTTTTCGGCTTTTTGCTCTCTTTGTCCTTTGGTTTGGATTTAACTTTTCTACCCTTCTTCTCCTCTTTTCCTTCAGCTGAAACACTGGGGAAGTTTTCAGGACTCATTACCCGTGGAATGTTTCTCTCTCCTCTCTCTTTTGCTTTTGCAATCGCTTCGGATATTATGCGATTTGCCTTCTCTTGTTTACTTTCTGAGTCTGCTTTTTTCTTCTGCTTCTTTTCAGACATTGCCCTCACCTGGGTATTCTGCAACTTAGTACATGATCCTGAACCATCAGTCTTCTTGGAAGAAGGAGGCTGTAGCGGAAGACAAAAAGTAAATAAAATCACCTTATTTTAAGAATGTAAGCACTTCTTGAAAGAAAAAGTACAAATATTTTTCATGTGGGTATGCATTTCTAAAAAAATTAAAGCGGCAGGGACTCACGCAGACGCAAAAAAGAAGGAATTCTGTTTATACCACAGAATGGCGTGGGTTTCAGAATAACTGCATCAATTCTGGTTTTGAATAACCAATCCACGTACTGGAAAAAAAAAATCTGCAAAAAATATCTAAAAATTCTCTCAGCGTTCCTTCCACCTCTGCAGTTAAGAGAAACCAATGCTTAACCTTTCCGGCATTCCCATACGTTCGGCACAGTCTCCAACATCTCCCATACATGTCCTTCTCTTAAAAGGCGAAAAAGCAAAGAACTCCCGAAGGTAACGGCATCAGTGTTTGACCTTTGTAAGATACCGGGACCACAGTTACCTTAGAGCAGAGGAAGGATCTGCCAGACTAACTCAGTGCTACACTGAACAGATGCTCGAACAAAATCGAGATAAAAACCCAAAAAAACAGAACCCCCAAAAAACAACAAACAAACCATAAAACCAAAAGGAAAATCACGCAGCTGTACATTCATAAAAAGATCAGAAAGAGGTGTTTCTTTTATTTAGAGCAGTAAGGTCAGTGTCTTACAAAACGTGACTCGCTTTTATTGGGAGGTTTTTAATCACTGTTTCGTCGAGGCGGAGAGTTGTTTACACTAGGAAGGCAATACCCAGATTATCTGCCTCTCCTTCCAGCAGGCTAGGAGACATGTTTTTGCTTCCCTCCCCTCCCCCCTTCCCCTCCGAGGAATGGCAAGAATTTCCTATTCAAACAGACAAAAAGCCCAGCAGATAACAGTTACGTTACGTTCTCACCCGTAAATGCGCCTCTGCCTACAGCACGAAGAAAAGCCACCGGGAATTTCCACACACATTTTCTGGCCAAAGCCCGGGCACTTCCCCGGGCACCTTTTCTCTACGCGCCTCACCGGGGGCTGCCGCGCGGCGGGCGGGACCGCTCGCTGAAATGCCACCTGAAGGCCTGCAGGCTCCAGCGAGTCACCCGGCCCCGGGAACACGGCAACGAGCTCAAGATGGCGATGCAGCACGGCTCCCGCCGCAGCAGCCAGTAATAAGGAAGGTTATTCAATCCCATTAGCCTTTTAGCCCAAAGAACCCCTCCTCCTCCCACTCATTCAGGCTTTCACTTACCCTTCCTCTTGGCCTCTTCACTGAAGACATTTCTGGCGTCAGACAAAGGCTTGCCCTCTGCTTTTTCAGCACCCCAGGCAGTGCTCAAGAGAAAAGCATTGAAAGAAGATTGCTAAATGGCCTATTTAGGGAGCCGCAGCCGAGGTACGCGCAAGCCTCCACAAACACGCGTTGCGATTTACCAACATCGCCCTGCCCGGGCGCGCCGAGCCGCCGATCCCGCCGCCCGCCCGGGCCCGGCCCGCCCGCCTCCCCGCCACGGCGGGGCTCACCGGGGCTGGCAGGGCGCGGACCGCCAGATTCCGACAAAGCACCCGAAGAAACGAATGCACAAAGCATCAAAATGCATCGGCGTGAATATTAGAGATGTCGTTAAAAATACCGACTCCTTCTGCGGAAGTAGGCCAGCAGATGGTGCTACCCGTTATTATTCCATTAGACTCTGCAGTTTAACCCCCGACGGGCTGCTCTTCCCTACATGTGGCCCGGGCATTAACCCTTGCTGCCCCGCTCCCGCGGCCCAGGCTGGCTGGCAGGGGGAGCCGTGGGAACGGGGGGCTTTGTGCCCTGCATTCACCCCGACTGTGCACCCCCACTTCTCGCAACGGGCGGCGGGGGCCCTGCCTGAGCCCTGAGTCTGCACCCTCAAACATACCTGCCTCCCCAACATACCTTTTTTTAATTTTTTTTTTTTTTAACACTGACTTCATTACTATAAGCTAACCGCGAAGGTGTATATATATATATATATATATGTATATATATTCCATATTCTCCCCCAGCAAAGGGGAGCGCCCCCCGGTGTGACCCCTCTGCCCCGCGCAGGGCTCCTTGCCATCGGTGCCTCCTCACCGACAGCCACCGGCTGCACAGCAAACTCCGCTCCGAGGTCGGCTTAAAGTGCTGTGTTAAAATATCAGACAAGTTTTTAAATATGGGTTGTCAACAGCTCAAATAAAACCAAAAAAGAAGGCATGATCGGTCTTTTTGACGGGTTATTGAAATAAAGCCAAGGTGCTTTTGACAGCGTAGCTCTGTCCTAGCAATACCTTTTATTCTCAGAAGCCCGCTACAAGAGAATAAAGATCAGAATTTTATGTGTTTTGCTTCATATATATTTATACATTTATTCTGTGATCTATATGTGTTTTTCCATAGAAAATTTACAATGTTGCAAAGACTCTGAGATTGTTGATTAGGCCTTACACTTCATCAGAATTTCACTTCTGTTTAATTTAAAAATGTACCCATTGAAAACACTATTGGTACTAATAGGTGACATAGATTCCTTTCTTAACAATACTGCTTAAATTCAAAGATATTTCCACAAATATTTGGCTTAATTACAGGGACAATTATTAAGTTTTAATTTTACTTTTGAGAACTCTAGCCAAGATGCTTCTCCATTATAGTTACAGTAGCTATAACAAATTGCAGTGGTTTATCTTTAGGGTTATTTTTTCATAACTCAGTAAAAATGCTAAATAATGTACCATTTTGCATTTTGCGATCAGCCAAACAAAACCAATATTCCTAATGTACTCTTGGTCTAATTTCAGCTCTAAGCCAAATGCTACTAAAGCCAGTAAGGTTAGAGGATTTTTAAAAGAAATTGGTATGTCCTTCCACATTCCTGGACCAGAAACAAACAAAAATTGCCTAATAATTAAGTGGGCGATATAGAAATGGTGGCTTTTTCGTAATTCTTTTGTAATAATCTTCCTACATATTTTATTCCTTTAAAGCAAAGTTTCTTAGGCTACTTCTCCTCAGAGCTCAAAGCTGCTTCCCAAGTTACTCCTCAACAACTTCTACTACTTCCTTACTGTAGAATTGTGAGTATGCTGGGCTACTCTATGTTTTAATTCGTCAGGCTGACCCTCTGCTTCTTGCTCTATACTACTGCTTCTGTTTATGTCTCCTGCACTGCGCAAACAGTAAGCTATTTGTTTAAAAAAACCCCACAAACAAGATTATTTTTTTTTAATTGTGCTATGACATTTTTAACCATGTGGAAATCACATTCATATGAAGATGCAGGAAGGCACCAGCCAGCCATTCTAAGCTAAATAAAGCTGCCACGAAACCTTCATCAAGGAAGCCACTGTTGTCACAAAAATCAAAACTGGAAATTAACACTAGCGTTTTGAGATTAGACTAACCAGAAATATGCTTGCACGACAGAGGACGATATCCAAGTGTCTGCAGCAACCAAAGCAACAAATATCCTCTAATTCAGCAGAGGTCTTTTATTCTGATGATCATTTCATGCTTCCAAAAAAATGTGTGGCTATAAAATAATTAAGCAGTTATAAACCATCATGCACACTGAAAGCAATTTCAAACGCTACGTAGCATCTACGACAAAAAGGACAAAGCCTTTTGCCATGCCAAAAATACCCCTCCCCCTTACTGAGAGGGGATGCAGATCAAGCATCCTAAAGGAGACCATATCCTTTCGCCAACCGCTTACAAAGCCATTCCATCTATCAGCATTAAGAAATAAATTCTTAACTGACCAACATACAGGAGGAGGTGGAAAGGAAAACCCTGAGGCAGCCACATATTTAAAAACTAAAGATCTTATTTGGAAAAATAGCTTTTTATTTTTCATGGTTGCAAAGACAATGAACCAAATATAAATGAACATAAGCCAATGCAATGTTGTCTTGAGTCTGCACGCAGAGGTATCTGCTGCTGCTAACAGCTTTGCCAAGCAGCAGCCGAGTGCGATGAACAAGCCTTCCGTCAGTTCGCCACTGCTCCCCGCAATCCTGTGGGCAGCAGGGAAACTGGCAGGAATCACATCAAATCCATGCTACTGCTGCCGCCTGCAAAAGCCATTAGCAGCAGCAGGTACAGGCCGCACTGCTGTCCGCACAGAAGCGCTAGCCCTAAAAAATACTGAGGGTGGAACAGATAAGACAACAGCTGTAGACCTCCCCACATATGCCCTTATTCACAGCAGCCAGGGGAGCATCTTCTCAGCAGCCTTCAAAAGAATTTGACATGCTGTCTTGCAGCAGTAGAAGGAACACCACACGCCTGAATGGTATCTTAATTAAACTGACGTAAAAACAATCCAGTTACCAGACAATATTGAGAGGCAGAATCATGACAGCAGTCTTCCCAACAGCTAGCAGTACTCTGCTGAGCTGGCTTTTCATAGAAAGGCATTTCTTCAACATTTTGTTGTGGTTTGCATAGGACGTGCATTCGAAGGCCTCTACTGGCGTAACAGTATTTCTCACAGCAAGGACACAAAACTGTCCTCAATGCTTGCAGACACTGGGGTTTTTCCCCCCTCAAAGGCCTAAACCCATTTTAATTTGCTCCACAATAACCAATAGTTTCTTCACATCCTCTGCATATCACTACAAAGGAAGCCCCAGCAAGGTGGCAAGTTTAACATAGAGAAAGCTTCTACCTCCCAGAAAACCCTCCCAAATCCTGCCTTACCAGTTCCATAAGGAAAACACTGCTTCACTGTAAGAACACCTTTCTTGCAGTAAGTATGGCCATTCACGATAGACAAATATTACTTCCAATTCTGCCTGTGCGCAGAATCTTTAAGACTAAGTATCTCTCCTGAGTTGCATCCATTCTCTATATGCTCCAAGGACTGGTAATGTCCTTCCCTGCAATTTTCGTTGAGTCACACTGTCATGATTTACTTAGACAAAACACACTTTTAAAATTATTTTCACCCAACTACTCACCCAACCCAAACAGCATCTACCACTAAGTAGTAAATTATGACCCTGACTAGTCTAAAACAATAGAAAGCTAAGGTTTACATTTGCAATGACTTGAATGATTCTTTTATTTTGTACTAGTACACACCTGCAAGAAGATGCACATATAAAGTACCATATGCCTCAAGAGCGTAACAATTTCTTGCTATTCCACCAAGCCCTTAGGAAAATCAAGATGACCTTGGCATCAACCACACTGAAAGCAGCTAAAATTAGCCACCTGGAAACCTGATCTTCAGGCATGACCACATCATCTTTGTCCGTGTTTATTACTACACAAGGAATCCTTTTGTGCGTGTCAAGTCACCAAAAGAGCATCAGTATCACAACTCTAACAACAAATAAATGAATCGTGTAACTAACAATAATCAATAGCTGGGGGGGGGGTGGGGTGGGTGTGTGCGTCCAAATTAGCGTCTCATTTTTTCTCATTACAATCACATCAAAATTTGAAAACTGCTGTTACTTTTCAGCTGCTACAGTGAAAAATTTCGAAGGAATATCCATCCATCATTTGAATTATAAATTGTATTTAGGAATGCAATTTTGAAAAAAATTGCATGAACTCAGCTCAGTCACTTCTGAGTTCTATTCTAGTACTCTAGAACCCTTTTTCCTCTAGGATAGCCTGCATAAATAACTCTTCCAATGACTTTTTTTTAATGGCTGTTTCATAATTTAAAAAAACGTAGCTATAAAACACCCAAACAGGTATGAGCTCACACTCTTGACAGAGCCAATCTGTAGAAGATTCCTTACAGTATGACTGTGTGTCACCCCACATGGATGCAGAAAGGGAGCACCCTTTGTTGAATGGCAATCCCAGCAAAAGAAGTGGTTTTATTTAGATACAATCAAGTAAGATTTCTATGGTTAATCACACTACTTCTGCACAACCGATGGGAAGATCACCTAAACATGCAACAGGGTTTCTTTTCTCCAGAAAAAGTGCCTTCTTTTTTTTTTCCCTGTCAGAGTTCCTTCTGAATTCTGTTTTATTTTCTTGTTCAACAGTTGCCCACACCATCTGTTGGGATTGCTCTACAAAGCCAAGCGCACTGGCAAATGAAGATCCATGGGGTTCTATAACTTTTCCTTTCTCTCTGGTGCATATATGGAACTACTAAGAGAGACAATAAAGCACTCCAAATTGTGGTTTTTTCTATATGATGATAATACACTTCCTTCTTTTTCTTTCTTAGTATCATCGCTAATGAGTACCTCAGTGTTTAAGGGACACAGAATCTCAAAGACATACATATGTGAAACCTAACCTAAAAGAGACATGTTAGAGATTTAAAAAAAAAAAAAAAAAAAAAAAAAAAAGAAAAAGCATGGGCTGCAGGGGGGAAACCCACCTTTCCCATCTTCCCTATTTGTTATCTGTAATGTTGATAAATGAACGGCTAACAACTACAGCAATGTAGCCAGGCAACAGTTTTTATCTCTGTAATAGTCACTTCCAGAATGTAAATGTGGTTACGGTGATTTGTACCTTCCAAGACATTTAACGCCAACCTCATGACCGAATTTTAAATTTATGTGGAAATGAAAACATTAACATCAAGGTCAGCAACATTAAACTAGTCATGTTTCTAAGATGAAACAAGCACCTGCTTTACATGTCACACCCTTTCTACGTAGCTGTTCCTCATTCAAATGCTACAGAACCCAGTAATAATATCACTCATCATGTTTCACCACTTCTATAGCTAAGATGTCAGTTGTGATTAGTAGCTGCTTCTGAACCAGTAAGCCCCCGACTTACTGTATCTTTCACTGGGACAAATCAAGGCACTGTCCAATGTAACCAGAGGCTGCTAACCTGGGCATGCTGCAAAGGCAGCGTTAGATGTTACACAATGAGTCTACAGCACACATAAGCTTCCATTCGGAAGACTTTGTTTGAATACTTTTGGGGGGGGGGGCTCAGTGCCAAATATAGTTAGCTTGTGTTCCTGATTATTTAGCAATGGTACAAAACCTGTGGGCAACTTTCACTAATTCTTAAAGGAGGTACTGTGTAATGGAGCCTATTAAATTGCCAGGAAATGAAAGAAATCGAGAACTTCATTCTGCTTGCTCTGCCAAGCTACCGCATTGGGTGGTGTGTCAGTTTTCAGTGGCTTGGTGTTCTGGGCCCATCATGTACCCCCTTTTCTTTGGTTCTAGTCTGTAATGGTGAACACAGCTATCTGGAAAATGGCACACAATACTCATAAAAGCCACGTCCTCAGTGAAACTTCTGACGTGCTGTTTTTCACAAGCGAAACTAGTAACACTGAGTACTTGTCCTGATCTAAGCCTGATGCGGTGCCTATCTCTGTTCCACCCGTGGGGTGGGGTCCCCAACAGAAATGCTGCTGTGCTTAACATGAGAAAACTGTGAGCTCTGATATATGAAAAGTGTCACACCAGTCAACTGGCATTGTGGATGCTCAACAGATTTGAACTACTAGGCTCAGACCAACTTCAGAGTCACGCCATACCTCTACCTTTACAGATTTTCTAAAGCGTTTAACACCCGTCTTAAGGGTCAAACTGTTTTGGTAAAAAAGTTACACTACCCTGTTTCTTTTCTGCACTCTTGACCCATCTTACCTTACTATTTTCACAATTATTTGACTCCTTAAAACACAGAGTTGACTTAATTCTGTCCTCTATAAAAAGAAAGTCAGGTTTCAGTTCACTGTTGAAACAAGTCCTCTGTGTGCATCTAGACATTAATCTGTAAGATACTTCACTAAATACCTACAGGCAAGAAAAACACACAGATCTTTCTGATTTAAAAATACTAGTCATCGCAGTTCAAAACTCCCAGGTAAAGCCCTACAAATATATTGATCCACTGAAATCTCACATCAAAGACATTTTTAGAAGGTACAGGTAATAGCTCCTTCTGAAACATGCCCCCTGCTTTTACAATGAGAATATTTATTTAACAAGTAAAGCTGGATAGCTTCTGTAACCATGGGGAGTGGAATGCTGCAAAGCAGCAAAAGACAACACATCTTCCCAACTTTTTTTAAATGACCTTTTATACACAGAAAAATGTAACATTAATAGAAATGGCACTAATTTCTAGTCTTTCACAACCAAACAAATGTTGGTTAAAGTAATCTCTTACAGCAGTAAGTGGTACTTCAAGAACCTGCTGAATAACAATACTGGAGAAAATCTGAGTAAGCTGTTAACTGTTCTTTTCTGTAGGAAACTTTGCATTCCCTCACAAGATTAAATTCAGTTTATCTTTGCATTATATTTTGTATCTGAAGTAGGGTGACTCCCTGAACAGATATTAGATGTAAATAAAAAGGGCAGCGAGGGATGCTAAAAGTAATTTTTATTACATATAAAGATCTGAACTTTTCTTCAGATAAATGTACTGAAACACGTCTCTTTTTTGAATGCCTCTATGATTTCAAAAAGCAAGAAAACTTTTATTAAACTTGCGTCCTCCCTTAAAAAAAAAACCAAAACCAAAACAAACCCAGTAAGAAGATACTTTCTTTCCTTACTTCAAGACTAATCCAGGGAACACAAAACCACATCACAAAATGGAAGCAAACAACAGGAAATCCCTAGATGACTTTTGGCTGGAGTAAGTTAAGAGTTTTGTTCTCCCCCCTCCCCAAGGTAAGTCATCTTTTCAGATATTTTCCTGGGGTTATTTTCTGAGGCTTTGTAAAAGAGAAAAACAATATACAAATACATTATAAAACTGCAAGAACAAGCACCACACAAACAAATCATACGCACATGAAAATTTAATTATCCTGTAACAGAATGATTCAGTATTCCATCTTTCCGTTTGCAAACATCAGGTATCTTGAAAACATAACATAGAGCAACAAAATGTACCAAGCATAAGCTTCCTGTGGGCAAGATTTTCTATTCTTCCTGCTACTCTCTGCTGAATTTTTAAAAAGCGGATATAACAGCAACATGAATAAAGATGGCACACAAATGCCAGTATGAGTGTTGTTAACCACATCATTGCTCTTCAACTGTCTACAGAGCTCCGAATAGTAAGGTAGCAAAAGGAGCTCCCCAGACACCAGTGGACTTCTTCGTAATGCTCCTCAATCTAAATAATCCCTACGCCAATTAAACCCATGCCAGTCTACAAAATGCCACACATTTTGAAATTTAAAATCGCAGCACAGAGTAGTAGCCCATTTCCCACCCCTCCCCAGCTGTATGCTTCATCACTGGAGAGATAAGACATCTTCACGCAGTTATAGTCCAGATTAATTTACCCAAGTACAACATGCCACGGAGCTAAGTTTGTTCACTTCATCAAACCTCACTGGCTGCCCTGAGGAAACACGTTAGTAATACCTTCACCTGACCAGCCTCCTTCCCACGTTGCTTGATCTAAACCAAACCAGTTAAATACACTAAATGTGTCCGTCTGTCCATTCCCCGCCCCCCCCCCCCCCCCCCCCCCAAGTGACAGAACAGTTGTCCCTCATACAGCAAGGAACACTTCTGTCCCTTATTACAAAGCCAGTCTTTGATAATCATACATTCTTTGACTAAAGACTTTCTTGTAAAAGATTTCACTTTAAAATATTTAGCTAGGTTGCTTTTTAGCTCTCAGGTTACAGGTATACATGCACATAAAAATGGAACAGCTGTCAGCTGTGGTTTAATGTGGCTTGCTTTTAAAAACAAACCAAAAAAAAAGGCTATACAACCATGCCATACAAGTCAGCGCATCTGCGCTTCCAAGCTCCTAGTAATTCCTAACCCACTGAGCAAATTTGAGTGAAATTAGGAGTACAGAAATCTCAGAGATGTTCTTATCTTACTGAGTGAAATGGAACAAGTTCAATCCTTCTTTGACCTCTGAGAATCCACACAAGACATTACAATTACAGTAACCACAAGCTGCAAAATCCAACCCTTTGCCACTGCATAATTTCTTTTCCCTACTTCCATAAAGATTCTCATCTGACAGAGAAAACCTGAACAGAAGTTCTGCTAAAAGCTATTGCTAAACGGGCCTTCCTGTTACCTACCTCTTCTTCCCCCTTCCCTGAAGGCATTCAAGTGCATCAAAACCAGCAAACTGTGGAAATGCTGTAGGGACCCTTCTTGCTTGTATTTCTTCCAAAGATGTTTTGACTAAGTGGCCAAAATGCTGGTCTTTTACACCTCCTGCTCTGTTATCCTTGTTTTAAATTCACGTTTAGTAGTATCTGAAATTGCCTTCTAACATCTGTTTTTTTCCTTCATACTTCTGCATCTAAGCCTCTTAAATGTGCACCTACTGACAGGACTACAAGAAAATTATTGCATTATACAGATTGAGAAATGGCTCAATAAATACTTTTGAAAAAGGCAAATGCTGTGGAGTGTACTTGTCTTTTTATGACAATATTTAAACTGTTGTTCCTCTACTGAAGTATTAATTATCTATGCATAATATCATTCTGTAGTGTTAAATTGTGATTGAAAGGGAACTTTTCAATGTATAAATTAAAATGTATTAATTCTGAAGTTTTGAGAAAATTGTATATTCCCTGAAATGCAGGGTTTATCACTCTTCCCTCCTCCAAACAGTTTAATATAGGTTACTTAAAGTTTTAGGGTAATATATCCTGAAAAGAATCCACTTGGGTATTTCCACCCTGATTACTCAAGCCTGATTCAATTCTCTATGCACAATAAAAGCAAAACAAAAAGAGAGAAGACTGCTGTAAGAGTTTATAATTCTAACCATCAATTTCAGAACCTACCGCTTACTTTCTGCACTTTTTTCCTTTTGATATTCTAAAGCTCCTGTCCTGAAAGAAAGACAAATTCACAAGTTTGGTTGTCTGAAGTCTGTAAGACAATTCACACACTCAGGTTTAAAAGCAGAAACAAATCTTGCAGTATGATGGTCAAAGTAAAACTTCTGAAACATAATCTTTTTTACTGACACAAAGGAAGTTTGTAATGGCAAAGATGCTTTCAGAAACTGTCTGTCTGGACTATAATAATAGCACAGCTTACTTAAAGGCCTAATGAGTCACAAAATTAAGTTACCTACTAGCACTTTTCCAAAGCTGCAGGCATGATCAAAAAGCAAAACAAGGGGACACATAAAATCCAAGCTTGTGTTTCCTTGGAAGTACAGAATACTGGAATTCTGTAATCAGAGTGCTAAAAAATATAAATTCAAATCCGTAACAAAAAAACCAAGTGAAAGTCACCTGAAATAAAATTATACTCCATCCACAAAATAAGGCAAAAGAAAGAAATGTTTCACAAAGAATAGACTGAACTTTCCACTGCATCTTTTATTGATGTTTTATTAAGGTACATACTTTTTGTAAGTTGAAAAACTCATTTATCCACTAGAACTCTGTTACAAACTTCAGCTTAGTACAGAAGTATTATAAAGTGAAACTGTACCAAGCAGATACAGAGTAGGAGTTCACTAATGTAACTTTAAGGCATACCAGTTACGAAAGCAACATATACATATTCTGTATATGCAACAGTTGCCGATACTGACCTAAAGTGTCCAAGTGCTACTGTCACCCAGATAGCAAAGTAGTATCTATGTCAATGACCAGATACCAAAATAAATACAAACTGCAATGGACACCATGAGAACTAAAGAAACGATTTTACAGCTACAGGCATTTGAAAGCATACCATAGCTATCATCTGCATGTATAAAGTTACCTCACACCAAAAATTGGAAAGGGGAAACGGGGTAGAAAGATGTGCGCAAACTCAATCTAAATAAATTGAAGTTTTAAAAGCTGCTTTTTCCCCCCCTACATTATAGATTCATGAAATCATTTAGGTTGGAAAGGACCTTGGAGATCAAGTCCAACCGTTCACCCAGCACTGCCAAGTCTACCACTGAACCATGTCCCTAAGCACCACATCTATGTGGTTTTTAAACAACTCCAGGAATGGTGATTCCACTAGAAAGTCTTTCATGCTCAGGAAAACCTAGGAACTGGCAGAAGCAAGCGTGCAGCTTTTTCACCTGCCACTGTAAACTCCGGTGTGAGCTCACTGGAAAATACCAAGATACAGGACAATCTTTTCAACACAGTAGATACAGACAGAAGATTCTAAATAATGGTTTTATTTTAGAAGCTGCATAAAGCTTTAAAACATAAATAGCAGCTTGAATTGTGACTTTATTTTTATGGAAAACAGAACATCTGAAAAACCTATACATGCCATACGAACTAGAGGGCATGAAGCTGAATGTGTTGAGACAGCTTTTATCCAGCCTCTTAACTACACACCCAATAATTTAAATAACAGGCACTAATCACACTTACGGTCTTCAGTACATTTCCATATTACTTTAAAAGCATTCAGGTTTTTGCTACTGTCTTCTTTTCAAGTAGTCTTAAATCAAGTAATTTGGTTTACCTTTAGACAGAAATTATCATTTACACAAGATGTCTAAATCCTTAAAAATGCTGATTTTGATGTAAAACAACAAAGAATTGGCTGCAAGTGTGCAGAACAGAAAACAAAATTAAAAAAACCGCACAAATTAAACTCAAAAAAGAGCTGCCCTCTTCCCACTTCCCTGAGTTGACACCTGCCCACCCATGTTCTAAACGGCCACCACTTGTATGAGCCAAAGAAATTAATTTTGTCATGTTTTTTATTACCAAAAAGAACAACACACAAGGAGCTTTTTATTCACCTTAGTCCCAACATCCAAGATCAGCTTCAGCATGCCTATCCCAAGCACACTCAGCAACCAGCAAGGCAAAGGTCTCTTTCTGAAGAGAAAAAGCAATGGGACCTTAACGGTAGATGGTTTTTGTCAGAACTTCAATTGAAGTGTTCTTTCTACACCTCTCATGGGAGTGGCCTTGTAAGGAAACATGTTTATAATGAAACCCAAAATCTCTCTAATCTTTAGGAAGTTTTACTATTGTGACTATATTTCCTTACACTTCCCCCCCCCCCCCCCCCCCCCCCGCAAAACCTCTCTAGCTGTTTTTTGTCCCTCAGTCAGCAGACATTAGAGTTGTGAAGGGCTGTGAACTGCAGAACCATCCATGGTCTATTTTTTGTACTCTTCTGCTACTTAAGCTACTGGAGCGATGAAAATAAAGAGCAAGTAGGCAAGAACTATGCAGAACTCGCAAGAACCTGCCCACCTTTTGTCTCAACGCTTCGCTTCTGCAATTACCTACAGAAAGGAAAGCAGGGCTAGGTCAGAGAAACAACCATGGACTGAACAAAACAGAGACAGATTCTCTTTCACAACATGTTTTAACAGCATAACTTACCAAATTCTACTCAATTTTTGTAGTACATGAAGTGCAATGGTAAAATAAAAATCACCTAGAAGTGAACCACCTTATTCAGAGTATGAAGACTCCTGGAACAACATGCTGCAACTGATCATTGTCTTGGTCAGTACCAGTAAATGATTCTATGATAATATTGGCAGCCTCATCAGTAATTTTTTCTTTCTTTTAAAAATACCTATGCATTTTCACTGCTTGTTCAAGGCAGAACAATTGAATGTTGTGAAAGATGGCAAAAAAGGTATGACTTCATTTCACATTAATAGGAAAATACTGATAATGAACTATCTTTAAATCAAAAGAGATTGCATATTCAGAAAG
Source organism: Falco biarmicus (assembly GCF_023638135.1). NCBI lineage: Eukaryota > Metazoa > Chordata > Aves > Falconiformes > Falconidae > Falco > Falco biarmicus. The sequence continues at coordinate 18,450,583 of NC_079302.1, read as the reverse complement.
GCTAGCATATAAAATCTCCACGTACAAGATTTTTATTCACTAGAAGCAGTTACGTTTAGAAGTTTACTCAATATTTGAACGTGGCCTTTCTTGTAGTATTCCTCAATACCTAACAGAGTAACCAAAATGTTTTCAATGTTTGTGATTTCAGTAAGACAAAAAAAAAAAAAAAGATCACTTGACACACATTAAAATATACTGACAGAAATGAAGAAAAGTATTTTTAACATCAACAGCTAAGAACTCACTAATATCATTAAAGCCAGTACCAACTGCACAGCCTATTTCCATTTTAATCAAAGGGGGACATACTTCTTCCACTTCAAACCAACTTAACTTATTTTTCATTTCAGCTTCTACTTCTATGTCAGAATCTCCAATATCAGACAGTACTTTAGCATATATGCAAGCCTAATGAAACCACTCCTGTTGCATCTCGTCTTCTCAATTAAATATTCCTGGCCAAAATCCTCCCACCAGAGTTGAGGAGGAAAACTAGAAGCCTATAGAAAATTGATTTATCAAAAAGAGGAGAAGTTTTGAAAATAGAGTTCAGAAGAAAGAGGATGCTACTGGGGACCAACAGGAGTCAATTTCAGGCAAAATAAAAAACCCAAAAGCAAAAGAACCCCAAAACATTTCTAGAGAAAGATCACAGCATGCAAGAGCTTCACTGGTATAACTATACAAAAAAACCAAACCAAACCACCACAACCCAACCAAAACCCAAAAACCCCCGAACAAAAAACCAACCCCAAAATCAAACTGCATGGAGCACGAACTTTTGGTAGGGATTAAACAGAAAAAGTTGCAAGACTGTTCTCTCAAAACATAAGCATAGCAATAATTTTAACAGAGTTAATCAGTAACTGCTATCAACATAGCGCATAACGACAGCCTGGTTAGAGCCCGCAGTGTGCTGCTGCCAAGGGCATCCTCAAGCACAGCCAGGAGCATGAGCACCTTCATACCTTTGTCCCAACAAGCAAGGCTGGGTGACCACTTCTGAAAATTCCCTGAAACCAGTCAAAGCCCGTACACATTTGCATTAAACTGTATTAGGCCAAAAGCACACCAGGCTGGCACCCTAAAATGTGCCTCTTGTCCAGTATCTGGAGCTGAACACATTGCATAACACTGCATGATGGCAGGTCAAAGAATCCTCCATAGAATGATATGAGTGACAACACACACGCATCAAAATAAATTTGCCTAATTGTTTTTAAAAATCGTTCTCACTAAACTCAAAGATAGTAAAACACATCCAATTTTGTCACTCATGTTCCTTAAATTAATTTACCTGACCTCCCTGTGACAACTTGTGTTTTGTAACAGCTGGTTGCTGCTTTTAGGACTTGCACGAACCAAAGCTCCTGCTGCAACAAAATCTGCGTATCAAGCTGAGCCATACCTGGGCCTCACGAGCAGCTGCTACAAAGATTTAACAAAGAAGAAAAACAACCCAAACGTACGGTGTATTGTGGTACTATTTCTCATCCTTCTGAAGTATAAAACCAGGTACTATAAGCCATAGCATGCTGCAAGTCATGAAAAGCACAACAGCTATGTTTTGCCAGTAAGTTTGCTTAAAATACTATTAAAGAACTGTCCTTCTGTGTGTGTGGTACTCAGCAAAAAAGAAGGCACAGTGAAACAATTGTTTTTAAGATTGCTCTTAGGATTCTTCCAAAAACCTATCAGTCAGAACTCTTTCTAAAACAATGTTTCAAACTATAAGGAAAAAAGAAACAAAACGCTCAGAATCAAAATACTTGCAGTATCTTCTTTAACACTAAGGCCAACTTCTCTCTTCTTTCCAACATACAAACTAAAACTGAAAAGCAAAGTCACGAATCTCTCTCAAAAGAGGCCTTCCTATCAATCCATGAAACCATAGTTCTGGTTTGCAATTCAATATGCTATTGAATTGCATTATGTGCACATACGTGATACGCTACTAACATTGAAATTACTTTCAAATACAGACCAACTCCTGAAAAGGCAGCATGTAAAAGATGGAAACAATTTATAAGATACAAATTAAAATGCTACCCTTCACAGCAAGACATCAAGGGAGCAAAAAACCTGAGTAAGTGCAAACACAAGCCAAATAACCCCCACAAAAGAAAACCTGCCACGTATGAAAGAAAAATCAATCTCTACTACAAATTACACAGCTTTCAAAAACGTAAGACTTGTCAACTACTTCTAGCCTAAAGCTACATTTCTACCTCCATTTATCAAACATATTCAAATCAACATAAGAATTCTCAGTCTCATCATCCTAGAAATCCACTCGTATTTATTAGCCTTAAGAGTTCCCAAATTCAACCCCTTCAACACACCTCATGGCAGACACTCTCTTTGAAATCCATGTCACTGGAAATTTATGCCAATTTTTTAACCTGATAATGAACAAAGAAAACAGTATCTCTCCAGATGTATGAGGCTGTTAGGTGGACAAAGTGTTGGAAATTATTTTTATATTTCTCTATATATTTAGAATTAACATAACAGCTAAATGAAATTGTAGAACCTGAGTGCACAAAGCACGCAAAGCATCTGCACAAAAGCCACATCAATTCCAAACGTACTTTCAGGTTCTTTGGCTTCAAAACCATACTGCTGGTTAACATCTTCACAAATTCTGCTTCTCTTTCAGTAATAACACTTCACTAGCACTTTATATAAAGTGTTGATTTTCTACAAAATGTCTCAAGATAAAGCTCTGGTCTAGAAGTTTTAGAGGCAATGGTATGTTTGAAGCCACTCAAAAATTCAAACTTTAGATAGTAGTGTTAGACAAAGGAGATTAGTGGTTACCAGTGCCAAGGTGCAGTCCCACAACGAACGCACTTGGATTCACTCTGCATTTGAGGCTGCAGTTCCGTGTACAATTACGCTGCCTCTACTGCAGAAAACTATGCTTCCCACTCCTTTCTCTCTCCCCACCACTGTTTCTATAGTACACAATTCTGTGCAACTAAGAGGAGAACTAAATCAGGAACTTTTATTCCTGAAAAACACCCTCGACAAAAAAATTAAAAGTTTCTCTGCACCCTAAATGAGCTTCCCAGTGCAGTTCATAGCACAAACGGTTGCATTAACAAAATACAAAGTGGAAGAATATGGAGCTTTTTTCCCCTTAAACTAATTATAGTTTAGGCATGTATTGAACTACAGCTTTAACAGTCTATAGTATAGGTTGCTGTCTTTAGAAGACAATTTCAGATGGGTTTTGTTTTCTGTTTCTCTGTAATTAGGTACCACTTCCAGACGCTAAGCTTGCACAACTAGATCAGCACTCTCACATTACTCAATTGTTTTATAGTTCTTCAGTGTTAGCAAGACACCTGCTCGCAAATAATTAATTCATTCCATCACACTTATTTTGCAATATAATTAAAAAAAAAAATTACTTATTTTTGTCAACTAGTCTCGCCTTGATGTCTTCAGGATTACTCCTGTAAGTTGACCTAGCCAGAAGCTTCCTTCCTATGCTTGCCATCTGTTAACTTCTTTTTACAAAAATGCTTCTCTTTTGGCATATTTTGAAGACAATTATTGCAGTCATTTAATGAATGTGCAATCATCTCAGGAAAAATTATATTCTCAAATTATAACAATCATTAAAACAGCCAGTACTTCACTTTGAAGAGGAAGCATACACAAGGAATTGGACAGCCTAATTATTTGTGTGATGAAGGTTGAACGAGACCTAGGAAAAGCATTAGTGAAAGCAAAAAACATTCAAAAAAAAAAGAATGATGAAATAATTTAACTCTACCCAATAGAAACGGTAATTACTAACCAACTCATAAAGCCTTTAAAACAGTAAAGCAGATCCCCTGGTGCATTTTCACTGTTCTTAAAAGACCAGCAATTTTTGTCTTTCCCTTACTATACAGCTGTATTATGAAAGGAAAACCAAGGCAAATGAAAAATGGAGAAATTAAAAGTTACAATAAATACTAATCCATAAATACGTTACCCACTAATCTCACAAACATGTACCTTCCTTTCCCCAGCCTATGCAATTTGAAATAAAATGTATTAAGTGCTTATATAAAACTTAGATAAAATATATACGAAAGGATATGCTGCATACACATTCAACTATAAATAAAGCTATCAAAATATTGCTATCTTCAATGATGAATATATCATTGGCAAAAAGCCACAGATTAGTAATATTATATACAGCTATAGATTAAAAGACTCAGTTCCCTCCAGGAACTGCACTACTCAAGCTCAGGGATGTTGCTCTAGTCCTCTCATTAACTCTGTGCATTTGACACAGCTTCGCCACTTTCACTCTCCCTTATTTGTGCAGGCCTTTCTGAAAATAATAGAAAGAATGCAAAAAAAACCCTGCAAACTATGGTACAAAGAAGGTCAGTGGAGGGATAATTTTTCTTCATTGTACATATATGATAAACCTATTAGGTGCTGGGAGATGACAACTGAATTCTGCTGCCTCACTGTGGCAGAGAATTTATTAAGCTCCGACAATGAAGGGAAAAACTGTTCTATAAGCACAGAGAACTAAATCCAGAGCATACAACCCTTAGAAATGTTTAAAAGAAAACTTCAAAGATTTACATTTATTAATGTGATGATGTCACCCATAAAATTAACCATCATTAAAGGAACAAGGAAAATATAAATACAGTGGATATGCTTAATGGGAGCTATTACCAGTACTATTAAGCTTTTTTAGAAAAAGAACAACGTTTTAGTGCTGTTTCAGTTTGAGGGTTAGTTTTTTGGGAGGTATGGTTTTTTGCATTTCAAGATTACAAGATGCAATTTTTAATGCCCAACCCAAACACAAATGCTAACTGGAACATTTCAGTTTCCAGATGATGCAAAGTAGGGTGAATTTTGAGAGATGTATTTTATTATGCTTAGTCCCACTGAAAACTGTCATCCACTGTTCCACAAGCAATATATATGTAACAGCATCAGCACTTCACAATCTTGTATTGTAACAACACTTAGGAACCATAACCTATAAACTCAGCATGTAAAACAGCCAGTCTCTTCTACAAGGGATTTATATATAGTTCATTACTTTAAAATATTTCTCATTACAGGCCCACTTAAAATTAAACTATACAGAATATAAGAAATACACTCTGAAAAATACTACATCCTTGACTTTTATATAACTTCCATAACTGCATATATCAAGTACTTGGCTTGCTATACCTCTCATAACTAGCTGAGAAAGCACATCACTGCTTACTGTGCATTTGTTCTCAGAAGAACATCACAGTGCGACATTTCATAAACGAGTAGAACAGCAACCAGTGGCAGAGTTAAGAGGTTTACAAGTGGAATAATCCAAGGGAAACTTGTCTACAATTAATTTAGATTTGATATCAAAGGGAGGAGAGGTGAAAGGCCTGTGACTGTTCAGGGCATGCATCTCAGCAGCACGCAGGCCTGGACTTCCATCAGGTGAAACTTAGTTCCATCTCTGATGATACATTCGTGTATGAGGTTATGCCATTCTGATACATACAGATGTCCCAGGGTAGAATTCCAAGCACGCCATCATCTACAACGTTCAGACTTTGCTAAACTTCCAACAAGGGCAAGACAAATTCTGCCCAAAAACACAGCGGCATCTGCTCATATAAAACAAGCGGTAGGAAAGGTCATGCTTGCAAGCATAAAAGCACTAGCATGTTTCAGGTAATTTGGGGAAGGAAAAAAAAAAAAAAAAAAAAAAGGTGAGATGTGAGATACTGGAATTCATGAACAATTATCAAGCTAGGTACCAAACTTTTAGTCACAAAAGGGAAAAAAAAAGATTCACCTGATTCAAGAACTAAGACTACCACCTTGTCCGATAGCACTGAAGGTTATTAATATTATTTTCCAGTTTAATCTCAACTACTCTGCTTTGATGTATGTAGCCAAGAGAGATTAAAATGCTTATTACAAAATAACATACACAGTGAGATAGTTGTAAACTTCTCTTAGGACAGTTTATACTTAGATTATCTTTCCAACTTCCTTTTTCTTCTGGACTAGCAGAACTGAATGTTGAAACCTGTATTTTTGTCATCTTTTTTCAACTTTATGAAAAGGCAATAATTTAGCTTTAGCAAACTCACAACAGTTTTAAGTGGAGTTAAAAAGATCAGATGTGTTATTATTAGTCAAAGCTGAGCCTACATGAATCTTCAGTGTGTTTCTCCACTTTACTTTCTGTTCTCAAACTAACTGATAAAAAATGCATGATGTAAAATTAAGAGGCACAATTTATTTACAATTATAATTTAATTGCAAGCAGGCATAGAAAGTATAATAGCAGCATAAGACATTCTAGATTGTTTTTAATTCTGCAGCATTATTACAATAAACAGATAGAAATTAATTTAAAAATTAATACAATCAAAAGAATAGCTGTACAAGTAAATATGTGATGAGTGTGCTTGCTTTCAAATAACGAAACAAGCATTTTAATCCTCTTTCTTAATTTTACATAACCTCTGCATAACTTTTAAAGATCTTTCCTTCTCTAATGTTGGGTCCATTCCAACAGCTACAATCCATTAACTATTTCATAAAATAAAAAGTTTTCCTTTCTGAAAAAACCTCAATCATTATCAAACTAAAAATGATGAAAATAATTAAATCCACTAGTAATTGTTTCCTCAGTGTGTACAAAAGCCAGCATGAAACACTGTCTTGTTAAACAATAAAAATTTCACCTTCACTATTACATATCAAAGTTATCAAAACCCCTTTCCCACTTAGCCTAAAGGCAACCAGTTTCAGTAAGACCAATATTCCCTCCTCATCCCTTACCCCACCTTTTGCTCTCAAGTTAAAAAGACACACATTTGTAAGAAGCTCAAACAGAACAAACTCATCTTGAACTTTAACTTCCACACAGTGATCAAAGAATAGAAGTGTGAATTAGGACTAAAACCCTTTTTAGCATTGCTAACAGACGAATGACAAATCTGAAACACTTCTGAACTTCAGTAACTGCCATACTTTTATGTTACATACACCACTGATTTAAAGAGGCTTCTACATTGTTTGCCTCTGTCACTCCCCCATCAACACACTCCTAACCACGGTTTGACAGCTACCATTTCACAAGCAGTTTCTGAAGGAAACATTAAACATCTGTCCTATTAGACAAGCTCAAGGTCAAAATCCAATTTATGCAATTTGTTGCATACCCTGAAATAATAAAAACCAAACCAAGCTGTTCTGCAACAGTTTTCTGTCTGTTTCATTTCAAAGTTCCAGGGAAAAAAACCTTAAAAAAGTTTAAATACTGTAAAGTTGCTTTGCTTTCACACCACAATAAAAAACAAAATCAAATGCCAAAAAGCTTTAACACTCTCCATAGGTCTCAGAACTTTCCTTCTACTCCTAGTTGCAAAACAAACTGCTAAAACTTATGTCAGCAAGATCAAAGTAAGTCTTAAAAGGTTCTGATGTATACAAGAGAAAAGTCACAGCACCAGAAGGTTTTATTAGACCTACTTTTCGCCGCCTAGCTTGATTCCCGCATGCTCCTCACAAACGAGACTAACCCCTGGATTTCTCGCCACCCCCACTTTTCCTGGAATCCACTTCCTCTTCACCCTTCCCCCTAAGTATGCTCATGGGAGACCAACAACCTCAGCGTTACTGTTCGCAACCCTGGGTTCTGCTGCTCCGCTTCCCGGCCCTGCTCCCTCGGCACTACTGTACGCACAGTAATAAAACAGGATCACATTTCACTAGTAGCTACTATACCATATGTCTTTAGGTTACAGAGGTAACTGACGAGAGTAGCTACTTGGGCTGTGCTCTCTTCTTCCCCCTCCCCAGTTAAAAAAAAAAAAAAAAAAAAGGAAATTTTTATCAAAACCAACAGATTGCATCTACCGCATCATTCTGTTAATCAAGCTGATCTCAAATCCGCAGCTGTGTACGTGTTCTGTCCTTATCACATCACGATTTCACAGAAAGCTTCCCTAGTAGGAACTGACAATTACACGTTCCATAAACATAAGCAAAATTTGTAATGGAGAAGCAAGATACTGAACCAAGACCAAAGATTAAACGTGTTAAACCCTTATCTCTACCCTAATGGCAAAATTAAAGGGGGAGGGGAATGTTACATTGCCTCCTTCACAGGCCAGTTTTCTGCAAACTAAGTAGAAGCAAGAACTGGCAATTAGGATCCTTTCCTTCCCAATAATTTTTTCCTCCAATAAGATACCATTCTATATTCTCAGGTAGAGAAAATATTGGTAGCAAGAATACAGAGAAGTAATACAGTTATTACAACCTTTTTAGAGCTGCCTGCATGTATATAATAGATGTCAAGTTGCCTCTATCTTGAAAGACGCAGATCGAAAACTGGAAAACATTTCTATTCCCACTCCTTTCCCAAACAGAAGCTTAATTCCGACCAGAATTTAAAACGGACGTTTTAAATGGAAGTTTCTACTTCCACTGTTCACATGTACATGGATTTCAACAGACAGTCTCGCGGTATTGGAAACCCTAGATAACCAGCAATAGCGAATGAATATGTGCCTTTATTATATAGAAGCTACAGCTCCTTCTGCCAAACCATCTAATTGAAGAAGTTTCAGTCATTCCTGTCAAATCAAATTTGGGCTAGAAGCTACCAAGCAGAGCCAAACTGTGATAATATTAAGGTATTAACTTACAGGTAATGCGGTTACTGATACCACTCTTCAGGCATTAACAAAAAAAGCTACTAAACCAGTCCCCAAAATCATAGCGATAGCTTTTAAGACTGATAAATTTTAAAAGCTGAAAGAATGATTATTTGTGCTTTTGGTTATTAAGTCTCTTCTATATTCAAGATCATTTTCTTTTGATTCAGGAATTTCTCAAGCTGAAAAATCAGCAAGAAACTCACATATGCTGAGGTTTCTAGCAGCTGTAATAAAACCATGATTTTTCTGGTTACAGCATTGTGAAAAAAGAATTTTACTTGCCCTATTTTCTTTGGTTTTGAAAAGTTCAGCTACTCTTATATGAGACAATCCACCAGCACCAGTCTACATTCCAATGTATTGACACTTACATACTTCCTATAAGAGAAGATGATGATACAAATTAAGATAAAGGTCAGCATTAATAAAAAAGGTGGCCTTAATAATCTCATTTTAAATGATCTGAAATTCCACTACCTTACATATGTTATGAGAGAGCACATGTAAGAAAACAGGCAGAAGGACCGAAGGATTGTGTTTCTGAACTCTTCAGTGCTCACACAATTTTAATTTCTCTCAGATAATCTGAAAAGCAAAGTTCATTTCTCTTGTATACCATTAAAAAAGCACAATATACATTTGGTGCTATCTTGTCCTCCATGCCGAGGGCTTTAATACTTGCAGTAGATGTGCACATTATACTACAAAAACTACAGTTGTTTGATTTAGCCAAAAATAACAAAATCAAACATACGCATAGCCTTTTATATGTTTTCTGTTATCACCAAACACATCAAAACCAACAACAAAAAAGCCTGTATTTTTAGCCAACAAGCATGAGCACAAAGATACCAAGCGAAGGACCACATAACAACAAAACCAGTGCAATTTTTGCAGGAAGCCAACTACCCAAGCCTTATTAAAGCTCTTAAAAATACGCTGCTGTGAGTACTTTAAAAGACAGTAACCCATAATATTTGCACCAAAATCATAAAACAACCAATTTTCTCTGCTGTACTTAGCAAACATAAGCAGCAGATGGACCAACACAATTTTCTCCCAATAAGTATTTCAGGTTATATAAATCTTGTCTTCTGCAATGGTAAGAAAACAATAGGAAAAAGGAAGGTCTGCATCAACAGGTCGGGGATTTTTCCCCCTAAACTAGCTGTTACTTAGATTTCTTCAGGGCCAAATAAACAACAGCTCAGAGACTTCCATTATCATGCTTTGGCAAAAGCACCAGTCACTATTACTCATTTCACCAGATCAACCAAACAGCTCAAACCCTCGGCCCCCCAAAACCCTACATACCTGTCCTTGTAAGGTTGCACGACTTCTGTCTTGCAGGTGCTGATTAGAAACGGAAGAATGCCAAGGATGGATCTGACTTTGAGACTGTGCCCGAACAAGATCAGATGACTGTGTCACTTCCTGTGGGGTTATGTGGTGTTCTAGGTCATGCTCTAAAACATGGCTTGTGCTATCCTGAACAAATGCAGAATCATCGAACTGTGGCAGAAGGTCTTCCTGAAGGAGGTCATCTGGGTCAAGTCCTGTAAATGGTTCATTATGAGTCTCGACTTGATGAAGTAAGTTCTCATCTAAAGATGTAAAACCGTTGCTTTCAATAGGGTCAGTGAAATGGCTTATCTGAGAAGCAGAACCAGTAGAAGCTGGAAAATTAATATTCACAGGAGAGAGTTTCGAACTACTGAAGTTGCCCTGAGGATGCGCAGAATGCAACATTTGAAAAGTATTTGAATTCAAAGGTGTATTAGGATTCAACATGTGCTCAGTTGTTTCTTGCTTGGTCCCTGTTTGAGATGTAAAGGCATCGCTTCCAGTGAAGTCAGAGATAGAGTGTGTCTGCTGGCTAGTAGAAAGAGCTGTTGTGGACTGGAGAAGGCTGGTAGGAGAAATGTGGTTATTAGAGTAAGAATAAGGAGATGAAAATTGTTGGCTGTTACTGACAGAACATGGAGTAATAGTTGGGGACTGTCCATCAAAATTTCCTTCTTGATTCCCACAAAAATGTATTGAAGCACTAGCAGTTTGAGAAAACTGTTGAACAGACAGAGGTTGCTGTGAAGCTGATGGATTAGAAACTGGAGATGGGTGGTTAACACTGACTCTGAGAGAAGTAGATACATTAACTTCCATGAAGTCTTTTGGCTGACTCAGAGCATCCTGCCCCGTGCTGTTTCTGCTTTGTTGCGACCGTAGCGAGGCACACTGATGCTGTGGTTCATTAGCCTGAAATAAGGCAAAGTCATGGTGTGCTACAAAGCTTTTGTTTTGCTGCATAGACTGAGAATGTCCTTGGTGAAAGGGGGACCCATTTTGATTTGAAACAGTTGTGGCAGTTTGATGACCCCACATAGGGCTACCATCAGCCACATCTGGAAACATCCCGTTAGACTGGTTTTGTGGATGAACTGGTGAACAACTGAATTGAGAGTGTGGTGATAAGACGTTGTCAGCTGAGCTGTTAAAAGACTGATTTACTGAATGAAGTTTCAGTGAATCATACTGATTCAGCTGATCAAACTCACTCATCTTTTGCTGATTTTGAGCATCTTGCACATGGTTCAATGAGTCTATGTGCAAAGGTTCAAATTCTGCACCCAAATTCAATTCATCAACAAGTGAAACAGGTCCAGGTTGAACAAAGGCATCATCTGACAAACCTTCTAAGGTCTCACTAAAAAGATTGGCATCATCAAAAAAATCCATCATAGGATCAGTCATCTTGATAGGTCTGTACTGCTTTTTCTCTCAACTCCAAATGGAGTCAATTTTGGCTCTCTGCAGTGAACAGAAACAAATGACATCCAGCGGTCACCACCTTATCCAAGGCATGCCAACATCCATTAGTGCTTCTGAAGAAACATTTGTCTTGAAGTGGTAAAGCATCCTGTGGAAGAGAAGGGGGAAGAAGGAAGAAAAAAAAAAAAAAAGAAAAAAAAAAAAAAGAGAAATTACTTTCACAACTCTCCTCATTGTTCCTTCCCCTCTCCAACACTTTTACAGATTTTTGATATATTGAATATAATGTTACAGTTTCATTAAACCACAAATCAGTTATTTTTGCTTATACTTGATGCCATGCGCAGCGTTTATCATTTTTGTACCTTCTGTCATGAAAGTAACATTTGATGCTTTAAATTAAATGGCTTCATTTTTTTCAGTGTGCTCTACTACCTAAGCACAATTTTAGATTGTTCTTTGCCATATTCATTAAAACTACCAAACTATAACATAATTGTGGTTTTAGTAGTCCAGAATTAAATTTTGTTTGTAGAGAGAAATCATGTAATACATAAACATACACAATAACTCTGTATGTTTAAACAGAAACTTAAGAGGTTATGAACTACATTTAAAAACAAAACTACCTTGACTACAGTAGGTAAAGCCGAGATACTCTGTTTCTTTGACTTAAGTTGCATTAAGTAATATTCTGGAAAACTGTATTTTATCTCATTTAAAAGACATAATAGAACTCTTATTTAGAGGAAGGACAAGAGGATGAACACAGTGGTACAGTCAAAGATAAACACAGGAAAAGAGCTACCTTTGGTTCAACAGCAGAGTTTACACGCTTACATAGTTTTGAAACACAAGTTGGTTTTCTTTTTTTATTCATAGTACCACTGAATGATCACCAAGGAATTAGTTTGCAATCAGAGATTTCAGGCAAGAGGAGCTGAAAAGGGTGTTTAGTTTAAGTTCAGCCTAAAAACTTGCACATTCAAAGTATAATCAAAAAGAATGGTAAATGAATAGTAATTTGTGTGTGTGATCATTTACCTGCCCAGATAACTAGTAAAACTCTAGAACAGAGGAGCAATCGCTTTAAATGAGCACATTCATGGAATAATCATTCCTCTATCCTGTCAATACATATAGCTAAATACTATTAAAAGAAAAAAAGGAAAGAAAACAGCCATAGCTTTTCTGACCCTACTACTAAAGCTCACCTTCATGCGCTCCTCCTCCATTTCAACTGCAATTCTTCATTAATGAATTCTCCTAAGTATAGGGTCTTTCCAGAAATGGATACCCTGGCAATGTAAAATATTTTCTGATGGACAAGGTTCATGTTGAACCTATTAAGTACAAAGTAGCCTCTGACAAGCTGAAGAAAACCTGTTCTACTTGTACTCATAGTTCACTGAAAGTGCTGTGACCATAGTCAGAATAAAGCCTAACCTCAACTAATAAACCTAATAAACCTTGTTGAGGGTTTGGGTATATAAAACTTGTGGTCTACACAGAAGGAGGACAGGTGGATCCTGTATCACACTGAAAGACAATAACTGGTGACTTTATCAAGTATGAATTGGTATCAGTCTTAATTACGATGAGTACAGAGGACAGGCATGCTATAAAAAAGGCACAGAAGCTTAGGAAGGTGACAGCTTAGCACAGCAAAGTAGCTGTCGATTCCAGATGATACATATACAACTTACCAGTTAAAGTTAGACCCTCCTGAAGTACCAAGTTAAAGGAAACACTGACATAAATTAGACTCCATTACCTTCTAACACTGATTAAGTTCTCTGCTTATCAGAGATAACTTTGATTTATCTCCGATAATAATCTGATTATCAGAGATAATAAGTCAACAGAACGATGACGTTCCCTGTATCAAACACCTTCCAACAAATGATAAAACAGCATCAGAATCCAGGCAGATGATGTTTTAGGTTTTCGTAGCATTTCTAATAATCTCTCATCTTAGCACATTTCAACTCAAAAGATTTTTATTTTTTTTGCATTTGGGGGAGAGCTGTTTTAGCTAACAGAAGACAACCAAGTCAGATTAAGTACAAGGCAAGAATATCATAGATACAGAACAAATGATCTAATTAAAGAAACCCCTAACTGGGGCAAGATAGATGGAAATCATGGTAGCCACGTGAAAAATGTCATGTTCAATGCTACTGAAGACTCTGCTGTTAAAAACTCAAATTTTAAGCCTGTATCAATAAAAGTTTACATGTTGAGACCAAGTACAAATAGCTCAGCAGACTGCATGAAGCTCCTTGGTTATGCGGAGAGATATAACTATATTTCACTGTGATTTATAAGGATGGCTATTTAACTTGTGCTAACTTGATAAAACAGGGGAGGGGGAGAGAAAGATTTCTTCCATCTTTAGAGATACAGATACAATAGTATGTACCATTTTTTTTTCTATTTTTTTGTTAAGTTGGGCGGGTGTTGGTGTTTTGTTTTTACATACAGTGACATATGGGCCAGCTACTCTATGGTAATTAACTACCATACACAGTCTTGACTTTAACTACATAGTACCCTAGAACTGTTGAACAGGACTAAAACAGCCCCGCATAAAAAAAAAAAACCAAACATACCAGACAATCTCATAATGCTTAATTGAATGTGTATGGTAAAAAAAATGGGAAAAAAGCACGCATAACAGCTGGCACGACTGCAGTTGCAAAACTGTAGAACCGAGCTTGCCTCACAGAGATTTGCTTCTTTGCTCAAAGCCCAAGAAATACAAGGATACTGCTGCAGATAGCCTGGACACAACTCTCTTTCAAAGACACATTTTTTGACCAGAGAAGTACTTTTATCCCTAGCCTTTTTCTTCAGTGACTACAAAAATCCATCATGTTTTTTCAGCCCAAAGAAAAGCATAACGTGGAAATTCAAAGATATACGATTTGGAGAAACTAGCCTTTCACATGCAGTTATCTTCCAAATTTACTGAGCAATTCTCCTTTTTGTTTCTCTCTGCTATACTTGGATATGAAACCATTAGATGCTCAGCTTGCAAGTTGTAAAGACATATAAAATCAAGTTGTCATGCATTTCTGAACTTAACTGGAATACAAGTACTATGTTTCTGTTCCTTCCTTAAAAAAAACAAACCCAACCTCCTCACATGCAACTTAGTGAAACAAAAAAGTTCTGACATGAGAACTTTTCACGTGATCTCTGTAAGCAACTCTTCCTCATGTCCTTACTCCCTCTTATACAGAAAATGATAGCAGCTACAATTATGTTTTAGCACACTTTCATCCAGGCTTCTCCTTCCCCAAACAGCTCTGTGATACCAATTCAAACTTTGGACATGCTTCCTGCCAGCTGGCAGAAAAGCATTCAAGGGAAGAAACGTTTTGAAGACGTTCTTCTATTGGACTTCACAACTACAAGTCCAACAATGCAATCCCAGCCAGTGTTTTATAGTCCAGTTCCAAAATCCTTCTCATGGAAGATAAGCTCCTATTGGAGCTGCATTTTCATCAGAATGGGGAGACTAGTTTTGAATTCCTACTCAGTAAACCAAGCTACAATAAAAGAAGCAGAATGTGTCTTTAAAAAAAAAAAAAAAAGAAAAAAAGAGGGGGAGAGAGGAAAAAGAGCTCTTCCTTAAAGAGGAAAGATCTCTGTTTTGTGAAAACTAAGTATTTCACTGCAAGCAATCACTGTTACGGTAAGCAATTCCATTTTACAGCAATCTAAAGCTTGATTTCTCTTGGTAAATAGATTTTGACATCTTCATGCACTCTGACATTGAGAATTTGTGATGAAGTTACACTTCTTGTGAAAAATTAATACTTTGCATTTTTAAATTCTCTACTATTATTGTATACTGATTTAATATTAAACTTTACCCAGCCTAAAGTTAGCAAGATCATTCTACAAAATCAATGTCTAAGTACTGCTTGGACCAATTTTAATCAATGAAATGAACACCATAGCAAAGGTACAACCTGACAAGCAATTAGAAGGCTACAATAATTGTACTTGAATTTAAGACGTTACTGCCCCCTATCAGCTAGAACAGCTTCACCAACATTTACCAACTATAGGACACTTGGCAAATTTAGAATGTTCTGCAGTGGGTTTTGTTTTGTTTTCTAAATATAATGGAACCCAGAGGCATTCAGCAGTGTTTCCTACTAGTATTCAGTTTCTCCCTTTGTATTTTAAACTCTCAACTTTGTACCAATCAAGCTGATTTTATATAAAAAACTACCCAACAGTAACTACTACTGCCTAATGGCTACATAACAGAATCATGTATCAGACTCACTATTCTGAAAAAAAAGCCATTTCTTTAAAAAAATAATATGAAGTTTTCTAAAATTAATTACCAGGAAACATCAACAGTATCAGCCAAGTTAAGCTCAAACACATTTCAAGGTTTGTCATATTCAGATATGCTAAAACATCTAGAATTGAAACAGTAAATCTTTTCAGATTGCCAACTGTTTGTCTTGAACAAAGCACAGCATTTTCTTCAAGAAGTACTGAAGTTATTCTGCAAACATGCTTGAATCATAACAGAACATCTCCCAGCTCTTGGTTTGCCTGTTTGGTCACTATTCAATAAACTAAACACCTACACTTTCTTTAATCTACTAGTTCTTAACATTAAGAGACCTATTTTAAATTAAAGATTTAAACCAAATAATGTCGTATTCGATATGGTCTAAAAGTATCTTTTAAATTACAAACAGAATTTAAAGCAATGAACTACAGTTGTTCATCTTAATCTGCAAAATCAGCTGTCTCTTAGTACTACATTTTAATTTTTTTAAACTTTAAGATCTTTTTCAAATTAAACTTACCAAGTTCAAAACCACTTAGAAATGAAATTGGCTACACTCAGCACAGTTTGCTTCCTTTCCTCAAGTGTGTGTGCAACACACATGAATCAATACCAGAACCAGGTTAGGAAACTGAGGTTTCAAGTTAACATGGTTAATGCAACTCCTTGCAAGAGGGTAGAGTGGGGTGGGGAGCGAAGCTTTCTCCATGTCGGTTGTCCATCACAGTTTAGTAACAACCATATATTCTTGTGAGAAAGAAAGAAGAAAAAGAAACAGGCAGTGTGAAAGTCTGAAAGAGATGATCCCCTTTTATACTATGTTAGAGTGCAGTAGATCTGAGTTGTAAGAAGAAAAGATGTAGTTACAGACACAACCAAGAACAGAAATAAAGAGCATAGTACAAGAATTAAAGACCAGGACAAAAGGAATAGAAGATTTATTTTACAGAATACATCAAACAAGAATGAACAGATAAGAAACCAGAATGGAACAAAGACATGAAATTTTGCTTTTTTTTTTTTTTTAAAAAAAAAAAGTGGGAATACCAGTAAAAGACAAGATAATAAAACCCACTGATATATTTTATTTCATTAATTGCATTGTTGATTACTTTTGATGAAGTGACAACAGAAAACAAGCTACTCTAGTTATAAGCAAGTAAATCAGGTAAAGATTCAGCACATTACCATCATATCCACGCTTCTGTATTTTGACAGACTAAGTATCGGTGCTTCACAAGACTGATGCGTGACAGTTGCATAGATGAGAAGTCAGTGACTTTGATGGCCATTTTTCGCAAAAGAAGTCGAAACAATGGCTACTCAGACAAACAAATAGAAGCTATCTCAGAAAGTAGCGAGGGACAAGTCAGTAGACAGAAGGGATTAAAACTGAATGCATAAAAGCATGACATAGCAAAAATCCAGACTACAGGTGAAGGACATACAAGGGGTAAACACAGTTGTAACTAGGGAAGAGTTTGACATTATATGCATGCAAAGTGTTTAGGGTTTGTGGTTTGGTTGGGGTTTTTTGGGGTTGTGTGGGGTGTGTGGTGTTTCTGGTTTTTGTTTTGGTTTGGGTTTTTTTCAGGAAAGCAATGCCACCAGGAATAACAGACTTGCTTTCAAACAAGAAAATCATTCTATTTGCCAAGTTCTATGCAAGCATGACAGGTTTGTGGCTTTGTATGATCTGCCCATCTATTAGCAGATGGAACATTGTGTCAAAGAAGGTAGACAACACAGCATGCTAAAAAACATACTCAAAAACCTGATCACTTCCGCACAATATTTGGAAATGACAGAGACATTCCCTCCTCTATATTAAAAGACAATTCCACTATCGTTATTTATCAGATTTAATTATACTAAAGCTTTGGCTGAGTTCAAAAAGCTGCAGTAAATTAAATAATACAGAAGTTACTTCCCACCGATGTGCCAATATAAATGATATTCTATTAGAGATTTAAAGATCAATGTACATGTTAAATTTGAAATGCACAGAGGGACAGCACAATTTCCTCAAAATCCCAGAAACACAGATTAAAAAAAGAACATTTAGACATTTAGTAGAGATGAACTCTTCTATTTCCTGACAGAAATGAATAAGTAAGTCTTTGCACAAGAATGCCATGGTGTCTATAGCTAAATATGGATTGAAAAAGATGCATTTTCTCTGTATCACTGAAATTAGGAAAAAACGTGTTTGGGTAGCCTGTTTCATTAAATAATAAAAATACTCATATCCAATTATATATATATAAAATATACATTATTTTATTTTAAAATTACTTTTCACTGGTAGGCATTTATAATTATTTTTGAGTTATGAGCCATCACTTCACTAAAATCGTACACGCAACATACTGGTTTCATTTAGAATTCTATTCTGCTACAGAGTTTACAGACATCATAGTAAATACTCAAAAGATAACTCAAGTACTTTGCATTTTCATTTGAAGATTAGAAAAAGAAAGATTTGAAACTGATAGTCTTAAATTCTCAGGACTAGGTTCCAGTCCACAGCTACAGTTCCAGATCTGAGTAAGAGCACAGAACTGGAGCAAATGGGACTGTGTGTGTTTGTCGCCATAATTCATCGTAGTCTGTTCTCATACCTAGACTGGTTTTGCTTGCACCAAACACCTCATGTAACTGTTTCCGCTCTACTCCCCAGACATGCACAAGCTCCCTTCTACCACCTCTCCTGCTTTCTTGCAGGTAGCCTCTGGAAAATAAATGCTAAAGTTTTACAGAATCAAAAAATATTCAGTAACTATCAACTGTTACGGTCATTCATTAAAGTTCAAGTTGATCAACATGACAAATGACACGTCACTTGTAAAGAAAATCTATCTTCCAGTACAACTAAAGACAAATTTCAACCGTTCTCAATGATGTTTGCCTTCACTGTGAACGGGACAGCTTCCTTCACTGACAACAGCTTTGCTCAAGCTGAACAGAGCAAAAACACACCAAAGAGAAAGTATATCACAGAACTCCCTGGGTAAAGCAGCATGGTATCGGAAAGCCCCACAGTAGATGTTTGGGCTGCTTAATAGACTTAGGAAATCCATTTTAACATTCATTTTTAACTCCAGGTCAATTTATAAAGTCTCAGAATGGTATTTCAGCAATTAGTGCTTAGTATTTGGAGAAAACAAATTCTGCAATGCATGAAGCAATTTGAGCCATTTTATTTAGAGATCTAAAAAATTAAAAAAACCTAAGCATTTAGAAAAAACCCTGCATACCTAGTGAGATTTTTGCAATTGTTTTGTTTCTACTGTCTTGAAGTGGGGGTGTGTAATACCACAAATTTTCTTCAGATTAAACATAGTTAATCATAGATAAACATGAAAAAACCCACATTTTTTTAATTGTTCAAAATTCAGATCCATTCCTTTCATTGCTTACCAGGACAGAGTTTTTTTTCCCAAAACTTCAATTCGAAAAGATGTACAGCAAGATTCACAATTAAAGCCTGTAGAACTGTTGCATACATCAGAAAAGGAATCTCAAATCACATATGAATTTTTATATTATTTACTTATATATCACCAAGCTGTTTCTCTATCTGTAATACCAAGTTAGAATTATTTAGTTAGAGCACTGACACTTCAGACACATGAATTCCTAACTTTAATAATTAGCCTAGCTCAAAAGTAATGAGCTAGCACAGGCACCTAAAGAACCCCACACTTTTACAAAGTATCTGTTTAATCTGTAAGACAAAAAAATAAGTTGCTGAAATCTTCTAAATTAAAAACGTATCAGAAAATATTTGAAGAAAAGGCTCTAAGCAGAGATAAAAAATATTCTTACCCATGAATATAGAACACATCTCTTTAATGAAGAATTAAGCAGCTCAGAGATGGCCTTTAAATCCAGATGGATACCTCATCATCAGAGATCTGAAAATGAAACATGGTAAACAAGTCACACAAAAACCAACCTCAGAAGTATACGTTCAAACACAATACTCTATGAACTCAAAAATTTAACAGATAGCATAAAAACAAGGACACCAGGATACACAATCGGTAGTAGCCATGATTTCAGAAATGTCTGATAAATAGCTAAGCTCACTTTGTAGGACAACTGAAATACAACCCAGCCCTACAAACCTCTAAGGTTGAAGGGTAGAGTCTGTGCCAGAACACTAAAAGTTTTAGGGCAACTTTAAGACACTGTATGATGACAAGGAAAAAAAATAAAATTAAAAAAAAGGGTTCTGAGGTTAGGTTTTAAACCTGTCAATACAAAAAGCCCCGTACACATTATCTTTTAACAGCACTATGCCATTACATAGTGACAGATGTACTTGCCAACAGGCACTGACACTGCCTTTCTAGAATGACAGTTTTATCCTACTCCTTGCCTTGACACTAGGTAGAGGAGCTCAACTGCAAGAGGGTCTCAATCTTTCTGAAAGAGGCTTCAAAACATTACACAGTTTAAGGGAAAATGTGCAAGGGATGAAAGTAAAGATTTCCAGGGCCTGTGTGTAAAAGTCTCAAAGCAAACAAAAACACCCTCTAACATTAAAAGACAGAGAAAGTTTGCATATGAACCTACATTCTATACCAATGTGTTCCTCCATAAACAATAATACCCTTTCAAAAAAATAATAATTCCTTTCATGGCACAGAGCATCCTCCAATTCTCATAAATACACATTCCCCTCTCCCTAAGTACAGTTTATTGGTGACAAACTCTTGAACACCTTTGCAGGACTATTAATAAAGTTGAACCTTTAATCTTGATTAAAAGATAAGACAATATGTATTACTCCATTAAGAAGCAGATTTTACTTCTCCACACATATTTGAGACAATGTTTTAACATATGTGAAAGATATCAATTGCTTATAACAGCTATCAAAAGCCTGCAATGTTCCAGTAAAAAAATTTTATTTGGTACTAATTTAGCACAGAAAATACTCCACTTATCCTCCTTTTGTAATTCAGTAACTTCAAGATTTATTCCGAGGTTGCTAAACTGTCTCTGCATTAACAGAACACTTAAATAATGTGCAGAATTTTTTTCCTGAAATTTATAAACAATAAGCATGTACCCAAACCCATACTTAGGCAAAGGTTGCTAATACTTCCATCTGTGCCACCTATGTGAAGCGATACAAATTTGGTATCGGAAACACCAGAAAACATCCTCTAGTTGTTCTCTTTTTCTATACTAGAACTCTGACGAAGCAAATAGAGCTCTCATCATGCAAAAGTCCTCTTAGCATTTAAAAATTTGAATCAAGTTTGAAATTATTTAACTGTCAGGTTTTATGCAGCATTTTAACATGTTTCAATAGCTAAACATCTGTTAATTTAAAAGTTCTTTGTTGACTAAACAAAGTTATAGCATAAAGGTTTTACAATATATATGTTAACTGAATTGAGGCATTCAAAAATTATTTTTATTTGAAAAAAAGAAAAATTAGAAACTTGCAATTGGGTAACTTATCCTAGCTGTAAGAGTTCAGCAGTAAAATAAAAAACATAATTCACCTGTAACTACCTTACAGTACAAGTACTATTTTAAGTTCTTTAAGATCCTCCCTCAATTGGACTTTTCGTGAATCCTCGAAGTAAAGAGAAAAAATACGTTTCTTACTCTTTAGGACAGTGTCCACTTGCTTGAACAGCTTCCAATATGGAGACAATTGCGGAGTACTTAATAGTTTGAAAAATCCTATGTTGAAAAGAAGAAAAACACAAATGTAACTAAATATACATTCATCAGATCTACAATACATTATTCTAAATGTAAAATACAAGAAATACTTCAGACAGCAGAAGAATCACTGATTATACTAAGTGCCAAAGAGAAATCTACACAAAGGGAACTTAAAGCTTTCTTAAGCAGCAAAGTGGGACCTATCTCCACAGATTCTCAAATAAGCTGTACTGCATGTAAACTTTTAATTACATATACACACACACACATATAATATAGATGCATGTATATGTATCTGGTAATCGTGATATGGTAAAAAAGAAGTTCTGTAAAGTCATCTTCTTTGGAAGAGTCTTAACGCTTGCTTTTAAATCTCAAATTGGTAAAATTTACTGAAATACACTAAAGCTTACACTTTGTTAAATAGAACCAGTACCAAATTTGTTATAAGCGTGCATAAACACATACTAAGCTACCTTAGGAAGTTTTTCAAAACCTTATCTTCCACAGCCCCAACAATATAGTATCTTCATAAGATACTGAAAGAAAAATACACATTTCCCTAAGTGCACATCGATTTCCTTATGTTCTTGATGGAATCCTAAAGAATTACTATTACTAACAAAAAATTCTGAACAATAGTAATAGTTTTCATTTTGGACACTGAAACTCAGACTTTTATTCAATGCTAGCAGAACAAGAAATAAACTATTAATTCCAATAAGTTTAGAATAACCACTTTACCCCAATTTCTTTTTTTTAAAACATCATGTAAATTTAAAACTATGTTTTGTACAAAATCCTTGTGTACTTTCATGTCTCCAGTCCTTGCAGATACCTTGCATAAAATTTAACAGCACCAGTTTAAGAAGTTTTTAATTTCAACTACCTGCTTCATCTCTCTGCCAAAGGTTATTGCCCTTAAAGCACAGCCTGCAGAACACAACATGTAGGTGTGCATCAGCTGCTTCAGCATATAGTCTCCCAATTTAGTTTTAAGCCTTTCTCTTGTTTCTTTTAACAAGCCCATATAACTTGGCATCAAAACAGCTGAGGTGGATACATACATGCTATTTTGTCACTTCTATTTTGTAGGCCTTAATTGCAATAAAGGGACAATAACAACCGAGAGAACGAGAACATCCTAAATTGCTACAATTGGTTGTGTGCTAGAAAGGTACCAAAGTTTGGTTAATCTTCTTGAAAAGAATTAAGTTTATCCCCAAGTCAGTTTATTTTAATAAAAATAACTGTTAAGCAGTTCAGGGCTTTGGCCACAACACTACTGAAGGTTTATGAGCAGCTCGTTCTGCTCTTCAAACACCACTGCCTTTTGCTTCTCCAAAGCGTACCTGTGAAGACTTTCATAAATTTCAGGACTTCAGCAAGTTACTGCTTGTTTTTCTAAGACTGATAATTCCCCCATGTTCTTTTCTTCAGGTTTGAATATCACTAAAAACTTTTTTGTTTAAGAGATCTGCCCATAGATCTTAGCTTATCTGTACAAAATATGAATGCCTCTTTTTACCCTCTTTAATTGTCAAAAGGGTTAGAATAACATATTCATTGTAACTTATTTGTTATTTACAGCTTACTTCTGGTCACTAGGAAGACTGTTACACAAGCTTACTTATACATTATTTCTTTTCAAAAATCCTCTTGGTGCTGCTCAGATTTCTGATTTGAGTATTACAGGGTTTCTATAGTTTTGTCATAAGTTTCAGCATTGCACCTTAAATTACATCTACAACATACGTTTCTGAAATCTGGTATCTTTCCTGAGTAACTACGTTGGCATTTTAAGACCTAGAGAATCATTTGCATTGAAAACTAGAAAAGAAAAAAAAAAAAAAAAAAAAGTGCCTTCTCATTTTCACGTGGCCTAAACCAAGATTTCATTACAAAACATCAGAGACAAAAGACTTCACAGCATAGCCCTCTTTCAATTCACAATCACACAGTACACTAACTTCCAATAATTCTCATGTTCTAGCCTGATAAGGATCTTTGTGAACTGCTGCAAGTTAATAATCCAGAAATACAAACTAGAACAATGCACAGAATCACGTTTATTTTACAGATGCCTATGGATCACGATCTACAAGTACAGGCCAACAGTTGTGAAGACACTGACAGACAGAAGTCCCCTCTGTGAAAAAAGGAGCACAATTTCAAATCTTGACACAAGCGGATTAGGGTACCATGATAGTACTCTACTGAACAGCACAGATTCAGACTCCCCACTCCATTAGCCAGCATAAGGAGTTTCATCTGTAACTGAAGTCTATACCTCTCAGAGAGAGGCTGCATACATTTGTTCTGTTTAAAAAAACCCAACTATTTCCAAGGAGATTCGATATGAAAGTTTCTCAGAAAAGTTCCTCCCAAGCACATGTTAAGGAAGGGATGAGTTTGTGATTTGTTCACTATCCTCCTCTTAAATTAGGCAATCAACTGAACCTGGTAATAACTCAAGCAAAACAGTATTTTTCATCTTGTTTCATGGTTTCCAGCACACACAAGACATGCTCCTCAATTCACCCGCAACAGATAGAGACTCCAGGCAACTTCTACTGTAACATCAAGACTCTGCCACAGGAGTCTCACAAAGTGGACTTTTTTAAGAGACCTTCCCAGGGGAAGGGACAATACTCATCTGTCCCTCAAGGGAATCTATTAATTATTTCTTAAAACTTACCTAAAAATCTAGCTCCGAAGCTAAATTTTAGTTTAGCTTCTGAAAACCAGAAAAAACAAATACTTTCAAAAACTACATGCTGAAACCAGCAACATCATAGTATATGGAATCAGGCCCACTGTCACACCTAACACAATTTTTAATGTTGGCGGAAGCCACTAACTACAATGGCTTTATTACGTGGTAACGGAAAACAAAAATATATCCTACTTAATTCTCAGATTTCTTCTGACATATGGAATATCAGATGGGTAGATTTTCATGCCATTATACAGATGTAATCTTTCTGAAGCTTAAAACTTTCTTCATTAGGGAGTCAGGGATCAAATGTAATAATATAATTTCCTCTTCAAAAGCCATTTGCAGAATAGATTTTGGAGGAATTACTGAATTTTAGTGACCAGTTTAAGAGTGAACCAACCTTTTAATACTGTTCATGCAATACAAGAAAAAGCACCCAAGAATGCATTGCAGAAGGAAATAATTTGCTAACCAGAGTTACTACATTTTCTAATATGACTCAGTTAAAGAACACAGTCAAAATTACTATTTGTCTTCAAAAAAAGGATGGGAAGATTTTTCCATCTTCCTGCAAATGTTAGCTGTTGATTTAAAACTAGAACAAAAGCATGTATCTTGAAAAAAGAAAGATGCATGTACACTGGCAGCTTAAAGACAGCAATATTTGGTATCTCTTTGGTAACCTGTATGAATAAAGTTGAAGATCAACACTTCTGCTCACAGACAGATGTCATAACACACCAATATCTTTCTGCTGAGTTCTGAATATAAAAAAAAAAAATTGTTCCCTTATAACTTGTTTCTTGCACCTTGGTAAGTGAATATAATGTAAAGCAGCACTGAAAAGTGGAGCTGTGTTCCAAGGTGCTGCCAAAAGCAGCCACTTAGTTGATCACTAAAGCTCGTTCCATCTGAATATTACTATAGATACGTTTTGATAGTACTACCGAGATGCCAAAGTTTCTGAAGTCAAGCTACAGCTTCAAGAACCACACTGCTAAAAAACGTTTGACTTTGAGTTGGTCTTCTGCAAGTTTTCAACACTGTTACTCAAAACCACGGTGATTGTAAAGCACATTATACTTTCCTCATGTCACAGTTTAGAAAAAAAATACTGCTTAAAAAAAGATTTCTCCTCCCTGCACTACTGAAAATAACAAAGTCACATGTTCAGCCTGTGTGACTTTTGGCCAGCTCGCTCTCACATTTATGAATTGGCCAGATGGACAAAATATGAGAATCCTGCTATTCCTTCAGCCAAAGCATGAGCTGCAAACTCTTTCCAGTGGCTGTTGTATCAGCAAAAGGATGACTCCTTAGCATCATAGTTTCTTTTGCGGAAGGCGTAAGAGGATACTTTATTAACAGCCTAAAATATTTCCAATAATCCTAACTATCAATTCTTGAACGTTTGACTAAATAAACAGATGGTTTCTCCATTACCCATTTATTTGCGCACAGTTACCCGGAATTCCTGAAGCACCGTTTCTAACTACAGGAAGAGCACTAGAAAACAGAATGAAAGCGCACAACATGAGCCCAAGAAAGTGTGAGATTTCTAAGTGTTCATTAAGCTCACAGCTCTACAGTTTGATAGAGCAGAGACCGTTAATAGGACAAATACAGCTAAGTCAGTGGAAGAATATAAAGCATCCACAAAGCCAGTTTGGTTAGAAAAGAGGCTGAGTGCTAAGGGCTACCCGATTTCAGTTAAACACAGAAAAATATTTCAACTGGATGATTTATGAACATAAGAACCAAACATTACCGAGAATTTATTTCATATATAGTGGTGGCAAGAAGTAGAATACTGCAATCCAGTGATGAATAGGATCATGCTATTTGACTCCACCAGATTCAACTTATCCTAAATTGTATGAAAAGTATCAAAGACAGCCAAAGATGCAGTGTTTGGACACTTATTTCTACAAGACTGATATCAAAGAATAAAATGCACTGTAAGGAACTGGATCCATAAAACATATAACTGTCCAGCTTACCTGTACTTTTGAAGTGTTTGAAGGATACATATACTCTAATTATAAGAAAAATTTGTACTGTAAAATTGTAACACACTAAAAAAATAATATCTTTCAACTATTTCTGTAAAACAAGTAAGAACAAAAGTGCATCTATTTACTTCATGGGCTGTACAAACAAGGTAATTTTAAAGCAGCATGTCAATGTTTTTGTTTTAAGCTGCCTGCATCACTAACTTGTCTCTCACTGAAAGAAACCAATGAACAATGCTTGTTTTAGGGCCTCTATAGTCTCTTGGTAGTGGTTCATCTTTTAGATAACATCACTAAAAATACTTTTTAAAAACCACACAGTGCTTTCATCAACATTTCTCCATGACTGAGGTCCTGGACTAATTTTCAAGAGCATTTAGCACCAGCAGCTCATGTGAAATGAGTAGGTGCTGAGAATCCTCAAAATTCTTGAAAAATTGTAAGACTTAAAATTCCAGTTCTTTTTACAGTAAAAACGACAGCTTTACTCAGAGTGAAGTTAATACATCTTCATCATGAAGAGCAGCATAAATTCTTATAAACAGAACTACTTGGTTAAACACAAACAAGTAAGTTCGCACAAAGCAAACCAGCGCAGAAGTACTGTATCTACTTACGTGCCCGCCCTTATCATCTTATATACGCTAAGTAAATTGGTGTAGCTTACATAGCAATGGGGAAGAAAAAGAGAAAGCTACTTTGTATTTACTTTAAGGTTAGAGAGTTCACAATGGGCAGCAATCACAGAGTTCTTGGTATCTGAAGTTCACATCCTACCTTACTTCCCACTAACTTCTCTGTGCACCCTTGATTTATATGTAGAGCCTGGCACATGGATCCCAAGACTGGTTAACTTCAAGAACACGTATGTTAACTTTTGCTCTTTGGTTTACAACAACTGGGCACTGAAGCCATTGGCTCTTTGGAAGCCTCATCTGCCAGATACAGAAACAATGAAAGTCATCATGCTATAGTTGGGGGTGTGCAAAAACTTTGTGAGCTGGCAAAACTAAAAGATACTACATTGCTACTCTTTCTTTAACAACAAATAAAGTATAAGATAGGAAGAGTTATTCATTTTAAAGTATTTACCTTGCGAAAGGAACTAGTGAAATGTTGATCTATGCACCAATAAATTAAAACTCAAGAGCCAGGCTAAAAATCCAGATCTTGCCCAAAGATGACCAAATGTTAATATTTTGCCTTGAAGACTAAACCTATTTCTATATTTGCATACAAATGATTACATGTAAAACAAGGTGAAATAACTGTTCTACCTCACACCTGCCAAATGGGAACTTGATGGTGTCAAATGACACAGGTTTAAAGAACAGATGCAGAGAGCTCTTAGGACTGAGGGCCTAGTTTTCCTGAGAGGAGGTTTACTTGTTATGGCTGCTTCTTACAAAGTCTCAAAAAAGACACAAGAGGAGAACTAGAAACCTTAGCCTTTCACAGATTGTTATTTTGTCCTCCATGAGCACCCATTATAACACTGACGGGTTCAGATCTCTTCTACGTGAGGGAGGGAGGCTGAGTTGTATTTTCTCACCCTGCTGAAGTTAAACAACATTCATCAACCGGAGGAAGTTTTTAGTTGCTAAAGATTCAAGGTGCTTACAACACAAAGACAGTGAGGAGCACAAACTGTTTCTTACGGATGGAAAGCGTACGCATCGACCTCGATGTCAAAGCTATACAGCCAAAGAGAGGATTCGGACTCTCTCCACCTGGTTTTTATTCCTGTTCACAAAAATGTGCGTGTGAGGAGGGAATGAAGAGGTGTTAACATTTCACCGCTTCACACCTCAGTAGGAAATAGCTTAATTTCTCCACCTCACCAGAATAAAGACGCATGCCACCACTCCACCCAGCACTACACGCAAACAGCACAGAGCTAGCCTCAAAACCCTCCCCTGGCCATCCCTGAAGGAAGCCAGCTTGCGGCCCCTACCTGGAAAATGCCAGCCCATAAACTCCAGCCTCACACTTTTGTGGCCAAGTCCAACCTCCACCAATGGAACCCGCAGCCACATGCCACCGGTTCTCCTCACCCCAGCCATGCTCCGGCGCAGAGGGCCGGCAGGCGGCATGCCCATCTCCATCTCTCCCATCTCCACCCCTCCCTTCCAGCTCCTCTCCCCAGCTCCCACGTTTTCTGCTGTCGTGGATCCAAGCCAGCGGGCTGCCAAACTCAGCTCCCACCGCTTTGCTCGCCCTGGCAAATTACTGTGTTTCCTCCCTCTGCCCACCTCTGTTACCCTGCGTAGTGAGAAACCAGGTCTGACATTAATGCTTTTCTGCCTGGGAGGGAGCCACACTCCCCCCACCCCCACACAGCCCCCTTCCCAGAGCAGAATATCCGGGGGGGCTGGGGGTATTCCCACCCTACCCCCCTCCAGCCACCCCTCTCTCTCGCTGAGGGCTGAGGAACCTCTGACCTCCGCCTCCCCACAGCCCCTTCCCTCGGCCCTGCCATCTTCTTACCTGAGCGAGACCGGGGGTAGGTCACGCCGCCCCTCCGGGTGGGCCCGATCCCTCCCCTCCAAACTTTGCCCCCACCCGCCGCCCGCGGGGCAGGGGGGCCGGGGTCCGCATCCCCGGGCACCGCCGCCCGCCCCGCCGCCTCCACCCTGCCCCGCTCCACCCCCGCCGCCCCCGGGAGCGGCTCGTCGGGCCGCCACCCCCCCCTTCTCCTCCCACCACCGTCGGCGAGCTGCGAGGGACCGGCGAGCAGCCCCGCGCCCGCCGGCCCCGCCGCCGCCGCTGTCGGCGAGGGGCGGAAGCGGGTCGCGGCGGCGCGGCGGGCAGAGCCCGGGCGGCCGGCGGAGCCCAGGCGGCGGGGCAGAGCCCGGGCGGCGAGCAGGCCGCGCCGCGCCGGCCCCCGGCGGCGGGGCGGGAGGGGGGGGAGCGGCTGACGGGGCGCCGGGGCCAGCCGGTGTCTCCGACACCTGGAGCGCGGCCTGCACCGGAGGTGGCGAGGAGCAGCCCGTCCCTTCGCACGTACTCACCGCCGGGTTCGCCATTACGCGGCGGCGGCCGCCCGGCAGGAGGCACACGCGCGGGGAAGCAGAGAGGAGATGCCCCGCGCCTGACAGCTCCCCGCCGGGGCGGCCTTGGGCAGACGCGGCGGCTCAGAGGCGGCGGCGACGGCTTCCCCTCCCCCCCCCCGGGGATTCCCCCCGCCCCCCCCCGGCGTGCAGGGAGCCGCTGGCCGAGAGCGGCACTTACCGGGTGGCAGGGTGGCTGGCGCAGGCCGGGAGAGGCGGGCGGGCGGCGGCGGAGCGGGCGAGGGCGGCGCGGCGTGACTCGCTCTCCTCCCCCCGCCGCCCACTGCGCAGGCAGGGCGGGAGGGGCGCCCGGGCTGTGGGCGAAGTTTCACTCGCTCCGCGCCGCGACCCCACCGGCCCCAGCGAACCCGCGGGGACGGGCCGGGGGGCGCATTTGCATATTTGTCACCCCCGCGCTGATTGGCCGCCCGCGCGGGGGCCGCCGCGCGCTGACACGGCGCCTCGGGAAGGGGGGGGGGAGCGGGGTGTGAGCGGCGGCGGCGGCGCGGGGCGGGGCGGGGCGGGGGGGCGGCGGCGGCGCGGGGCCGGCGGGGCCCGGGAGCGGGGGGAGCGGAGGAGGAGGAGTGAGGCCGCGGGCAGGGGAAGGGGTGTGCGCGGGGAGGAGTGTGCGCGGGGGGCGGAGAGGGAAAACGGGAGCGTGCGAATTTCCTTCCCGAGACACCTTCGGCTCACGCCGCAGCCCCCGCGGGAGGGGGCACCCCGAGCGGGGCGGGGGCAGCCGCCGCGGAGCCGATAAAATGGTGCGTGCGCGGCGGCGGGCCGAGCCCATCCAATATGGCCCCCTTCGCCGGCAGAAGCCAATCCCGGCCGCCTTTACTCCGCAGGCCCCGGCAGAGGCCGGGCCCGGGAGGGTGGGCAGGCCCCGCAGATGAGCGACGGCCGGCCGGCGGGGCAGACCGGGGCGAGGTGCCCGCGGAACTCCGGCGCGGCCCCGCGGGGCGCTCAGGCAGCCGCTGCCGGCGGTTTCCTCACGGCGGGCGGCCCAGCGCCCGAGGGAGCGCCGAGCCCGCCTGGCCGCCGGCGCTGCAGCCGCGGCGTTACCTCACGGGAGCGGGGCTCCCGCGGCGGCCAGCGCGCAGACCGGCCCTCGCTGCGTTAAAATACTCGTGCTCGTGGGGCACCACCGCCGGCTGGCCGAGCCCCCTCCCTGGGGAGAGCGTGCGCCACCGGGGTTCCGCTGTGTGTGACCTACGGGTGGCACCACCGGCTTCTGCGGCGGATGCCGGGTGCTCCCGGCGGGGAGAGCGGGAGGATCCTCGCCTCGGGGAGGGACGCGGGGGTGGGCGCCCCGCAGGGCCAGCGCCGCCTCGGGCGCGCCCTGCCAGCCTCCTGCGGCTGGGTCGCTCCAACGTGCTGACCGGGCACACGCGTTCCTACAAAGGCTTTACTGTCCCATTATATATATATATATATTTTTTTTTTCAACCATACAAAGCAAGAGTGCGTTAAAAGGTAAGTTTTGTTTTCAAGATCAAAATGTAGCAGTTCACAAAGCACTTCTACATTGGTATTAAAGAATCTTGAAGGGCAGAGTTGTTAGCGCACACGTTTCCCCGTGGCAGGAGACGATACGAAAAAGCTGGAGGAGTGAGTTTCAAGTTTCTAGCGTGGTTGGAAGGAGCATCACTCAAGCATTTGTTTAACCTACAGTGGCATGTAAACAGGAGAAAAAAAAGCTGTTTAGGTGAGCCCTTACATAACTGGCTGCATTGACCGAAGGAGCAAGTAAAGAATTTGAGGAATACAAGAGAATTCCTCCTTACCTACACTTGGATGTTGTGCCTGGGAGGACTGTATGCACAGTAGTTGGGAAGAATCTCACCCTAAGGCTTCCTTCTGTAGCCTGCTAGCAGGGAACTGGGGATATACTTATTGTTCTCTCCAACCTGTTGCTTCTGTATTTAGAATATCTTTCAAGAGAAGAGTTTGTCATTATACCCAGTATCAGGCTTCTTGTGTGTCTTACATGCTTAATTATATATTTTAATACATTAATTGATTCCAGGGCTTCCAAACAGCTCAGCTG
Source organism: Falco biarmicus (assembly GCF_023638135.1). Taxonomy (NCBI): domain Eukaryota; kingdom Metazoa; phylum Chordata; class Aves; order Falconiformes; family Falconidae; genus Falco; species Falco biarmicus. The sequence goes on along the minus strand of NC_079302.1, from coordinate 18,419,266 downwards.
GGCTTCCGTAGATGCAAGTGGAAGGTAGGTTCTTAGCGTTCGTTCAGAAGACAAGCCTTTAAGCAAGCTACTCAAAGGTTCTAGCTTTACAGCACCTTTGCCGTTCTCCCTAACTCTCAATTTCTTCATGGCTAAAACTTTAATCTTGTTGTCAGGCTGTTCAGAAAAGTTACTGTTAACAGTTACACTGAAGTTTCTGTTACTTTCTTCTTTTAGCCAGCCCCATAGATTTTCCTTCTTTTTAATTTCCCTTTCTCTCACTAACAATTGAGAACAACTTCAAAAAATGAACATGCCTGATTCATGTCTCCGTTCTTCTAACTTTCACAGAAAAAGGAGCAAGTACTTTGTGAAAAAAAGGCAGCCTTCACCCTTTCATTAGAATTAGCCAGGCAATTGTAGTACTTCCTTAATAAAGCTATCAACACTATTGTAACATTGTGAAGGGCTCTCAGCTGTAGATAGTGTGAATGGTAATGTCATAAGTTGAGAGCACAGGCTTAGAATCATAAATCACATGAATGACTGAAAATAGGATCATGCGACTGGTTATTCGGTTGCTCAAAAGGACATTGAATCTCATGAACACTTAATGTCTGGATGGGTCCTCTCAGAATTTAGAAAACAAAACAAACCAGGTTTCTTAAATGTACAGAATGAAATATTGATTTTTGTTTTGGGCTTCATTTTCTTAAATGTGCCGGTACCTCAGCAGTTTTGGAGATAGCTTTTGCACAGTGTTAAACTTCTATCAAAACTTCTGCCACTTTATATCATCACCCTGAAAGCCTACTATTGTTTCAAACAATCGTAATTTTACTGGGTTTAAACTTCTGCCACTTTATATCACCACCCTGAAATTCTACTATTATTTCAAACAATAGTGCTTTTAGCAGGCTTTATACGTGTTATGAGAGCTTCGTTTTCTCAGCGCCACTGCTTAACAATATAATTACATTGCCTTGATCCATCATAGCTTACAGATGACTCTTCTAAAATGTTGGGTTTGGTAAGAGTGGAAGAATACTTTGTCCCTCCTTTATTTTCCAGAAGTGTTTTTCTTCAGATATCCCACGTATGACGGAGTTAGGATATGTGCATTTTTTGTGTTCTGGACTCTCACAGAACTACAGCAACTTATTCAGACTTAGGATTTACCACGTGCGTGCCTTGTAGCGCATTGTAATCTATAGAGGGAGAAGTCCTGTGGTGTACTCAGAACAAGGGCACTCATCCTTTTTTCTGTGAGTGTGGGATAAAGTTTTCTAAGAAAGAATAACAGAGGAAGTCAGTTGCTGCACTTACCTGGTTTCCTGTACTCTGGTTGTCTGTGGAAGTTGCTGCAGGGGTGTTGAGGTCAGGGCTGCAAATATAGGTTGGAAAAGACCTTTAAGGTCATCGAGTCCAACCATTGACCTAGCACAGCCAGGTCCACCACTAAACCACGTCCCTAAGTGCCACATCTACACATCTTTTAAATGCCTCTGGGGATGGTGACTCAGCCACTTCCCTGGCCAGCCTGTTCCAGTGCTTGACAACCCTTTCAGTGAAGAAGTTTTTCCAAATACCCAATATAAACCTCCCCTGGCACAACTTGAAGCCATTCCCTCTTGTCCTATGGCTTAGTTACGTGGGAGAAGAGACTGACACCCACCTCCCTACGACCTCCTTTCAGGTACTTGTAGAGAGCGGTAAAGTTCACATGCGACTGATTCAGCTGCTGAGATTCCACTGTTGCCAAGTGACTGCTTTGATCCTTCTCAGTAGCTGCTCTGTGTGACGGGAAAGGAAAGAGCAGCTGTCTGCACAGATTGCTGCTATTAGAGCAACTCTTTATATGTCTTTGTAGACAGGCTCTAAAAGCCTAGTAGGAATGTGTGATGCAGGTGAGGACTTGTAGTGCCATGCAAACCGAGCCCTTGCTGAGGTGTTTTGGCTGTTTGGTGCATTGCCTCTGCAACCTGCAGCATGAATAGGGAACAAAATGCTTTCTCTAGATGGCTTTTGGAGCCATTAACGAGTCTGCAAGGGGAGGGTAAGATCTCGTCCTTTTTTTTCCCCTCTGATTATATTCAAGTCATGGGTTCCCATACAGGTCAGACTGGGGAGCTCTGCTCGTTTCGCCGTGCTGTTGGCTAGCAGTTCGTAGGTCTCTTTGATCTGGATATATACTGGAACTCCCTCAAGGAGCAGCTATGCTGTGCACCTGCAGATGTGAAACGCTGCAGATGCAAAGTAAGTACAAGGAAGCAGATGGTTTCTCTCATGGCCTTGCAGAGACAGATGCAAACCAGGGTATGGTTATAAATCTGTTTAGATTAGGACAAAATTTACTTCTTTTGAGCCTATGTGTGGGAGCAATGGCATCCCGGTGTATGGATCAGAAAGAGAAGCTGGGATTCTGTATATAAACCTTTCATATTGTGATAAACCACGACAAATAAAAATCTGATTGCTAATTTAATGTGCGAGTAATCTCCTTTGTAAGTTGGAAGTCTCTTGGCAGCTAGAATATTTTACTCACAGGATGGTATGTCCTAAAAATTTACCTGGCAGCTGGATACCGCTGATTTAAATTGAGTAAACCTGCAGTTAGGGTATCAAAATGCTGATTTCTAAACCGGCTTCCACTGTTGGTTCCTCAAACACCTGCATCTGTAGTTTGATTGTCTGCCACAAGGAGAGCCACAAGAACCCCTGCTAATTGATCAAATCATGATAGCACTAAAATGAAGTCTGCCGTGAAACAGGCAGTGAGAAAGGAGAACATACTCAATCTGAGCTTCCTGGAAAAGTATTCTTGTACTAAATCATGTTTTCTTTAAGAAATTTAGAAAGCGTATTTTCTAGGGGATTGCTGGTAATAAGCAATTTTAGGTTTTGGCAAAGGTTTGCTGCGTTGTCTTTTGAGACATCAAGTTCATGTCTTGATAGACTGAGGCCAGTTTGTGAATCTGGGTGCTAAGACTGCAGATTTGTGAACTGAGGTTTAAAGTCTGGCGTGTAAAAATCACATTCAAAGAAAAAAGGTGATACAGGACCTCTTCTAGGCACATGTGTTAGGAAGAAAGTAGCCCTTTAAGACCAGAATTAGGGCCTTCGGTGACCAGGTGGAGCACACAGCTGAAGGTCATCAGACTCTCTTTTGGGCTACATAAGAAAACCCTGAAGCGTTGTTGCAGATTTTTTGTACGGTGGTTGAATGTGGAGGAGTTCTTAAGAAAGAAGGGGAAGTAACAGAAGTAGAAATAGTAGGTAAGAGGTTTTATTAAAGTAGAAACATGTTGGAGATTTTAGGCTGTTTCTAGGGGAAGCCTGGAAGTGGCTTGAGTGATCTGGTAATAGGTTGAGTAATTTTGAATTGTGTTAGTAAGAAAGATGCTGAATGTGAATACGGTAGTTTGGATTTTTCAAAAATGTGTCTTTCCTGGTTTTATCTTTAATTTTCTGTTGTTTGTTCTGTAGAAACTGAATGGATATGTTATTGCTTCATTTTTGAACATAGAGCTTAGAGTGAGTGTAGTATTCTCTTTGAACTTTTGTGTTGCTAAATACTTTTTACTAGGTTTCATTTACTGTAGGACTAACTATCTGTGTTTATTGTCCCTGGGCTGGCTTCAAAGGTAGCTGGAGATGGGAACTGCTTGAATTTAGGAAATTTCTAGAATATCCTTGAGTAAGGACTAAGTAGTTCTTATGAGGAGGAGAAAGGAGAGGGGTAGTATTTAAGGGAGTTGAAGTAAACTGTATTTTTTTTATGATTATTTTTTTTTTTAATGAGAAGACCTTTTCTGTAGGTGTCTGGCTCCTGACTGTAAGATGGTGACAGGTCTCTTCCTAGAACTGAATTCTCTTCTTTGCTGTGGTTTTCCTTTGCTTTTCTCTTTGATAGTGGAACGTTCAAAGAGCTATTTTTAGGTGTTGTGAGACAAGACTGTCTACTGGAAGGGATATTTGAGTAGTTACAGCCACAGGGTTTTCTTTCAAAAAAACGGATGAGGGTTAGTGGCAACTTCTACTCCCTGGTGAAGGCTTTTGATGCTTTTAGTCATGTGAAAGTGGTAAGGGTATACTATCAGAAAATCAGATAAGTGTTAAAGATTCAAAGTCTCTGGTGAAAGTATGGTAAGGAGTGGGAAGAAGGGGCAGTATCATTGTGGAGCTTTATCTGATTCTGAATACGAGATAGGGAAACACTTCAGGCAAATCAGAAAGGAGGTTTAGAAACTCTTCAGGTCATTTGTAAAAAATGTGACAGTAAGTTACTAGTTTGTCAGCTGCTGTATTCTGGGACTGTAGTAGGGAAGGAACTCTGCTGAAGGAAAACCAAAGTTGCAGTCAAGAACAGTTGCACTATAGCTAGGGTTACTAATCATAATCAATAGGCTCATTAGGTTACTAATCATAATCCATGTGGGACTTGCCTGCGTAGCTCTACTAAACTTCTTAGGGTTTTAGCTTCAGGATGGTTTTCAGTCCAAAACTAAAGCCGGACAGTATTCCGGCCCCTTGAACTTGTCAGAAAGCACAGTAACTCATGTGTGCTGGTATGATCGATGCACTGGGTTCTCCTAGGCACCTCTGGAAATACTGCTTTAGGTAATATGGACATTCATATTAGTATGCACAGCATCATCAATTGTGAGCAGCGTGTGAAGTAAATCCCTTAAATGTTAAATTTTAATGCATTACTTTGGTGTGGAATGCTGTTTGTTTCCTGACTTTATACGAAGTGTACTGCCACAAAAGAGGCAACAAACTGTTAATTATCTTATGCTTTACTCTTATTGCCCATTTACTCTTTATGTAATAATAAGCTGTTGAAATAAACCCTGGAAATTGACTTGTTACTTGCAGCGCAGCGTGCATGTATTGCCTTGTGAGAGCCCTGCCATCACAGATAGGTGTCTGGAGGGTTTGGGTTTGATACCCTAGTTTTACGTGAGGCATTCATTTATCTGATGTGGCCTGGTAAAGCAGACCGTGACTGGGCAGTATGAACGGGTGCTCGAAACCAGCAATACAAGACTACACTGCTGATTACAAAGTGTAGAAAGCTTCTGCTGCCCTCGTGTGGTCTTTCTATAGATACGTTTTTGCTCTGAAGGTGCTAGAACATTAATTTTCATTTAAAACTGATTTTTTTTTTTTTTTTTTTAGCTTCCAGTAAAGATGCCCTTGCTCTGGTCAGTAAGAGCTAATGTCACAGGATATGGAGTGTTTTTCTATGTGAAATCTCTAGCTTTGTGGATGACAGGAGAGCAGAGGATGTCACTCACCTCAACTTTTGCAAAGCTTTTCGCAGCACCTCCTGCAGTATTCATGTGTCCAAGTTAGGACTTCATATTCTGAATGGGTGGATAATAAGATGACTGGAAAACTGGATGACAGGGCCTGGAGGGTCTTGAATACTCTGTACAAATGCCAGTAACAGATAGAATACCACACTGGTCTGTATTGAGGCTAGCGCTGTTTAGCATCTTTATCATTTGCTCAGAGGAGTTTGCAGGTGAGATGAAAATGGGGGAGGACCAGTTGAAAAGACTACCATTGCAGGCAGGCTGGAAGACTGGCAGGAACCTGCTTTCCCGAAGCTTGTTTTCTAATACCAGATCTCTAGACTGTCTTCAGAAATCTCCTGTGCTATCTTGAACATGTTCAGGGATTTGTTTTGTAAATCTAAACAATGTAATGTGCCAAACCAACTAGCCAGCTTTTTGTCTGACAAGAAACGTGGATTAGTATTGGTTGCTTTACAAAGCTTGTAATGAAGCTGTAAAGCAGTGATTCAATCTCTTGTCAGTCTTGGCATAAGTAAGTAAACCTCAAATTTGCACTGAGGTAATAGCCAAGCAATCATGAACCTGAAAATGAGGATGTGTTCATTATGATTCTGTATTGTCAACTTGCAGTATAACTCAACTGCTTTTAGACCAATTTAAAAAAATCATGTTAATTTTTTTGGTGTCAGTCATGCATAGCATTTCTGAAGGGAACCCTCCTCCCCTTGCTTTTATCTTGGTAAGTGTAGAAGCAAGATCTGCAGTTCAAGACCTATGTAAAATAGATTTGGTACTGCGTGAACTTCATCAGTACCATATAGCTTGTGCAGATTGTTGCCTTGTGAGTTCCTATGGTATGAGTAACTGCTGATGTTACTGCCTTCTGTAAACTTTGTACTTAAGCACTTAAAATATATGCGCTGCAGTAATCAACCCCGATCATCTGCTCTAGGCCAGAAATCTTGCTGGTCTGTGTGGTACGCCTTCAGAGTGACTGTGTGTGACTGCGGTGCCTGCCATACAATTTTCAGTAGGGTTCTGATTGTAAAATCTCTAAGCCAAAGAAGTTCTACATCTATGTGCCCTGAAGTATCTTTGAGGTAAACCGCGTGGGATTCAGCAGTCATTTGGCTAAAGTGGTTTATGCAACCCCTAGTAAAGCTGGAGTATTGTGAAAGCCACGCAAGCTGCTGCCGTTCTGCACATCTACAGCACTGGAACTGCCCGGGAGGGAGCTGCTGGCGGAACAGATGTGGCTGCCTGCCAGTGGGCTTGGGAAGTCATAGGAGAGAGGTTTTGTTTCATCGGGGGTTTGCAGCAATTTGGACCCGTGTGCCTAAATTCAGTTGAAATAATTCTTTGGATCTGGGCCTAAACAAATGAAGTTCCTTTGGACCTTGACTCTCTGGGCTGAAGTCAAATATTTAACATCTGCTTACAAGTGATTAGTTAATGTGCTAAGATGAACTTTCAGAGACATTAGTTCTGGTTTGGCATTTCTTGTGTTGAGCTTCATTTCTGTGAAACTTCTTTACAGTTGTGAAGTGCAGCTTAGCCTACAGGTGATTGTTTCTGTTCAATGGTTGACTATAGCTGCATATGGTAAACCAGATCTGTGTGAGGGAAATGAGAGAAATTTCAGACTTTTAGCTAAATATTTGTTGGCAGATATCACACCGTTACTTTTAAGAAAGTTAGGTCTAACATGTACCTCCTAGGCAGCAGAATCAATTGTACAGCACTGTTTCTGGTGCCATAAAACTTAATAAACTTTCAGATATTGGTAACTGATCTTGTATTTTTTAATGTTGTGGAATACAAAAATTGACCTTGGGTTCTCAGAGATTTAAACTGCTGACTTCTAGGTAAACTTCTAACTGTAGTTCACTACACATGACATCTTAAATATTTGTTCTATCCAACTAGCCATGCATTACCTGTACAGACTTTTATCACAGTCTTCCAACTGTTCCCCATAGACATGTAGGAATTAGGACTGCATTTTGGCTGTACTGCGTTTGATTCTTCAACTGCCTTACTGCTTTTACCCTCTCTAATACAGATCCTTTTCCTCCTTTTTTTTTTTAATTTCTACCAATAGTTACCTTTACCTCCTTGTCAGTCTAGTTATTTAATGCTTAAATTGTAGGTAGGCATGTTTTGAGTGTGTGTGTGCCCGCATGCATATGGATTTGTGGTTTTTTTCAGTAGCACTTCATAAAAAAGGATTGTGACTCATGCTAATGACTCCAAGAAACTGGTTTTTGGTTTCTCCTATTTAGAAGTTAGTAATAAAAAAATTAGTCCATTTTCCTTTTTACGAAGTTCAGTGGAATTTAAATATTCTTTTTTCTTTTAATATGAACATCTTTATCAGTTTCAGGACAGTTAGCTGGAGGAGGTGTGTGTGTATGTATGTAAAATAATTTTCTAACAAGTGCCACACTCCTGCTTAAGAAAAGGCAGTTTGTTGTGCAAATGCTGGCCAACCCTCACAATATCAACGCTAAAACTACTTCGGCAAAAATGAGATTTGACTGCTCACAAGAGGGCACTGCGACTTTACTTGTGCACACCTTACTGTGAGCCAGGAGATCTAGCAACAGAAAGGCAAATAATCTTGTCAGTCTCCAACATAATTAGTTTTGAAACCAAGCTCTTACCAGTCAAGACTGCCAGCTCTTTTTTTTTTTTTTAAACAAACAAATTAAATTATTGACAGTAACGCAGAAATTTGAGTCAAGAGCTTTGAAATGGGTCCTTTTGTCGGCTTCAGGGTTACAGTACTGTAGCTGGTGATGACTGAGTAAGGCAAGCTACATCAAGAAATCTGTGATCTCATGTAAAAAAAAATAAAAGGAAAGACTGTCTGACCATAATGAACTAATTTATTTACTTATCAAAGCCTTAAGTGTCATGAGACAGCTCAGTAGGCAAGTCATCGTAAGAGGAGTATTCACTTAGTAAAGATTAATTATAGCCTCCAGCATATCAAGTTTATTATGTCCAATAAGTATGGCAAACAGCTGGAGGAACATGTTTGTCTTTACACTTGATAGCATTCTCTTGCTTCAAAGTCTGACTCCTGAAAGAATAATTAGTTGTTGTGGGTGAATTGTTCCTAATTCTGCAAACTGTTTTTTTGGTATGTATTTAATTTTGTGCTTTCAGTAAAAAAAAATTGGGAACGATACTGAAGTTGTCAGTATATAACTTCTAAAATAGTGCCTGAACTCTAAAGCACAGTGCTATTTTTGTATTGATAACTTCTAATTCACACATTTTTTTTAAACTTTTGATGTAGAATGCTTTTTCTCAGTGGAAATATGAAAGACTAGCAACCCACAAATGGTTGGACTTTTAGGGTCTACCTGCTGAAGAAATTATTTACAACAAGGTGGTTTTACTTTTTGTCATAACAGCTCTTTCAGTTCTGAAATTACTTCCCATTGAATGACATAGAAACTCCTGAACTCTTAAGTTACGAAACAGCATATATCACTGAATAGACTAGGCAGGTTTGGAACCAAACTGTATGAATAGCTAAAGGGGTCGTAAAACTCTACTGAGGAAAATCTGTATTCTATAGTTTCATTGTATGCTTTTGAAAAGCATATATACTGTAGGGTTATGACCTGTGTTGGAGGGAGATGACTCGTAAAAGCTATAGAGACATCCAAACACACACCGAGAAAAAAAGGTTACTGACGAAGTGAATAAGAAATAGCGTAAGGTGCTTCAGTAGCAGAGTAAGGAAAGCTTCTGATAGCAAAATGAATTTAGGATTTCATAAGCAGGATTTAGCTCAAGAGTTTAAATGTGCTGTTTATGCAGTGCTCTGAAGGTAATGTCAAAATAGAAGATAATATTTGGTTTAAACAATAAGAATTTCATATTGGTAAGAGGTAGGGACAACTGTTTTGTGTTTTGGAAGTTAAGCAAACTGAGCTGTCAAGACGGACTTTTTGATGCAGTTTTGAAATAGGGGGAGAGCAATTTTTCTTAAATCAGAATGTCTAGATAAATAATGCATCAAGAACAAACCTCACCCAGGCACCCAGTGACTGTTATTTGTTTGTTTTAATGTTGTCTAACTGCTGTCCATGGCACATGAGTGTGACTTAATAAATTTGATATGCTCCTATGTGGCAGGGATAAATTGCAGCTGTGCATTGCAGTACACTTGCAAATCTGAGTGGTGGCACTGCTGTGATCCAACTTGAACATACTAACCAGTCTGAAGACCTTACTCCGTAACTTACTCCTTATGAAGAGCTACTAAGTCATGATTAACAGTCGGTTGTCTGAGGACTGGAATCTTAATTCCAGCTAATGAGCCTAATTTCACATGCTCTAGATCCGGCAGTTCTGCTTCAGCAACATGTCCAGTGGTGCTGTTCGGCTTGGACTCTTGCTGTGCTGACCCGTGTTGAAATGGACCGTTTCAAAGTGGTGCTGGAAAGAACTTTAAACAACAAATTCTTTCAGAAGCCCTTTACTTTGTCATTTTGGCTGTTAAACCCTTCCACTTGCAGCAAGAATCTCTAAGCCTTGTTAGCTGAAGCATTTCGTTCTTAACTAGACCTGATAGACAACCTTTTTTATCCCCTTTATGAGAAATGGTCTTTAAAGCTGAAATAGCAAAACTTTGAGTATTTTCTGTATCCAGCTTTCTTGTTAGTGATAATATTAGGATGTACTTATTGGAACACAAGAAAGAAAACACTTCCCCTATGAGACTATCTACCCCAAAAGAGAACCCGACAACAGAAAGTATTTAATAAAAGGCTAAAATGCCTTACTTTGACTGCATTAATAGAAGAGCCTTAAGAAAAAAAACCACCAACCCACTAAACCCATTGTCAGTACATTTTTCCTGATGCAGTTTGTCTTTAGGACTAAAACATTTATTTGAAGCTCTGTGTTGACAATGTATTGCTGAGGTTAGTGGTTTTCTGTTTCAAGCCATAAATGGCCCTAGAGGGCTTAGGAGCTGCTGTATTTGACAAGCTTGGGGATAAAAATAGTGCAGTTGCCTGAACTTGTTCACAGATGTTTAAATATTGCTGTATTCATTTGATTGATTTAACTCTGGGTTGAAGGGCTAATATACATTTTATGTCCCTATATGTTCCACGTGCCTTTCCCTGGCAGTCACTAGGCCAGCTCTCTCATCTTGCGTACTGCTTCCAATTCTGTCTCGACAGATTATCTGGTGTGGGTGTTTTCTGCTGAGAAATGATCACTCAAGATGATCTCTGTTACTGTATGGGACAGCTCAGTGTCTGAGGCAGGCCTGAAAGGGTGGTGGTGGCTCTACTTATTTGGGATACAGACAGTCTCATTTTTGTAGTCCTAAACCATGCGTTGTGTTGTGTTTCCGTGCAAATGAATTCTCAGGAATGCTTGGTCTCCTAGTGTCTGGTGACTTTCTCCAATACCAATTCCCCAAAACTGCCCCTTTACCTGTCTTGGCAGCTATTCTTACCAGCTTGTTTTCTCTGTTTTCAGTAGCTTTGCCTGTTTTCCCTTTTGAGTTGTTTATTCACCTCTGTTTTGGAAGCACCTTCCTGCCTCTTGAAATTGATTCGGAGGGAATTGCGAGGTGCGTTTTGCTTGGCTCAAAGAGCAAATAGCCGTGAACAGACTGTCTGCCAAAATCAGGTTCCACTGCCTTTTGGGAAGAGCATTTTGGCCATGGCACATTTTCTTAGCGTGTGTGACACGGCTTTTGCAGAACTACCAGGGTACCTTTCCTCATCTGTAAGGTGGCTTATTTGGTGTATAGGAGCTGCTAGCTAAACTCTAGACAAAAAGATCAAGGAGTTTCCCAGAAGGTGTTTCATTAAGTGAGAGCTGTGTGCTGGGACTTAAGTCTTCCGGTTTCTGTTGACAGAATTGAGTAATTGGACTCCATCTCATGAAGAAATGCATGAATTTGAGTGCAACTGATGGAGTTGATTTTGATTCTAGGTTTTTCTAGAAAGATAGGGTTTGGTTCTGCACAGCTGAAAGGATTGATTCACTGCATCAACAGTCTACTATAATGCTATTGGTTATGTTATGTAAAAACTTGCTAGGAGACACAAAATAAAAAAAGCTAATTCTCAATTGCCTGTGCACTCTCTGATTAAAGGAAAACTCCTTGTACCTTTCTGGTAGTACTGTGAAATCACTATTCAGAAGTTTATAGGTCAGCTGAGCTTTCTTCCCCCAGATGGTTTCTGGTTAAATTACTTCTCCGAGGTAATTGTCACTGTGGTGATAGAGTTTACATGTATTGTTGAAAAAATGAACAGTTGCTGTGGCCCTATTGCTTTTGAACTAGTGTTTGAAATGCCTTGCTCGATTTATTAGCTAGGGCTAGTCATGCTTCATAGTAACTGGAGACCCTTCCATCCTGGAATACACCGTTTATCACAGTCATGACCTGTCACACTGGAGGGCTTGGCAGGGGCAGCACTATTTGTCTGTGTATTTATCTGACACCTGGAGCATGTCACTAAAGCCCTGATGTCTCCCCGAACTTGTCATGGTTTCAGACTGAAAAGGCTTCTTATGTGGCCTTTGGCATCCAAATTGCAGATCTCTTTCAATATCTTCATTAGCAAAATTGTTACACGTTGTGTATGACTAGAATGGATCTATGTTGTAAATCTTCCAGTAGAAAGATAGAATGACAGGACAGTTTATTGTTTGGGTGGCTTTTTTTTTTAACTTGGTGATAAGATATGATTAGATACTGTTATAAAAAAACCCCCAACCTTCAGAATACAGTAAACCTGCACTGGCTTGTGGGTTGGCTTTCTACCTTTTCTGCTGTGCTGTTTCTGACTCCAGAGGTACTGGGTCAGGCTGTCGGTGCCGTCTATTGTATTTGGCTGGCAGATGCTTGTTGGCATGTGGAGGACTTCTAATCTCTGATGTCAGAATGGGATTCTTGCAAGATTTAGAACATGTATTCAGCAGAGTTTTATTGCTTAATATTCAAGAGAATGATTTAATAAGTACAAACTGATCAACAGCATCCAATAACACCAATTAGTTAATATCCAGTGCTTTATTTTAGTTGCACAAAGTTGAACACGAACTGTCAAACATTAAAAAAGGCACAGAAGTACTTTGCTACTTTGTATTCTTGTTCGTTTAAGTTGCCTTCTATTATGTTCAATTTTGCAGTACTTAAAGTACATTCACTTATTCTGTAGCTCCTGTAAATCTTCACACTTGAACTGTTGTAGCATCTTATTTGTATAATAGCACTATATATCTAATTTTCTTGTAAGGATTTGGGATCAATAGGTATAACTTGTGGGCAGCTGAAGCTTTTGAGCATGAAAGAACAAGAGCTATAACACCGTTGTGAAAACAGCTACACTGGGCAAAGTACAGTGGAATGTTATATGAGGGGAAAAATAGCAGTGGGTAGAAGATGTGATTGGATAAATGGATGTTCAGTCTCTCCTTCCTGTCTTTTATGAAGGAGTAAAAGAAAAAACCCTTCTGTTCAGAAAGGTATTGTGGACTATATTGATTTCAGTCTTTTTTTTCTTTTTTAACCTCCAGCTCGTTCATGAGTATGCTGGACTAACAGTGCTTTTCTAAATATCTAATGTATATCTAACATCTTTTTTTTTTACCAGTCTCATTGTCAGGTTTGAACCTGCATGTTTATTTCCAGCTACGTGAGCTGACCCCTTTGATTCAAAAGTTGCTCCTCATAGTGGTATTTAAGCCAATTTATTCTCTGTTCTAGCTTACCTATGGAAACAAAAACTTGAAAAAAATGAATGTTAAGGTATTGGTCTTGGAATTCATTTTTGAATATTTATTATCTGGATACTCATTTTTAATGTGTCTAATCTTGAAATAGGGGCAAAGGTACTACATTATTTTCTTCTGTGTGCTTCCAGCTCCTTAAATGTGCCCAAATTTGACTTTGCTGTTTGGAAGTGTAGTTAAATTGTGGTCCCAGTGAGTTTATGGCAAGTTACCTGATCTCGGCAGAATTAGCATTTCAGCCACTGTGTAGAAACCCTAGTTAAGTGAATGAATACATGATTCTGGATCTCAACGAAGACTCATAATACAGGTGATGTCCTTGATATGAAGAGTTCATGGATGGCATTAGCATTTGGATAATGGATAGCAGTGACTTAAACTCCAAAAAAGCTGATGAAAAGTTGAGCCCAGATAGCTCATGAGATCTGTCAGGAGTGGCTGATGTAGAACAGCTTAAGTTCTGATTCCAAGTTGATCAGCAAGAGCTGTTCGGCTTAAATAGCCGTGGTAACGTGAAGATACGGAACAGCAAAACTTTCAAAACATTATTTAAAACTTTGGTTCACAGTTTTGCGGTGTCATGACATCTTGGCTGGTATCGAATTTTGTGGCCTCGAGTTGTGACAGAATAGTGTTGCTAATTCTTTTATTACTGTTTCAGGTTTTTCATCTGGTGATGGCCATCTGACTGTTTAGGAATGCTGCTTCCAGACTACAAATTGTATGTTTGATATAGCTGCTCACATGAATGACTAAAGCTCAATAATCCCTGTAATAAGTTGAAATAACGGAGCACATGGAGACACAAATAAGCTTAGTTAGATAAGGTACCATGAAAAATACATTGAGACCAAATGTTAAAAGTTATGAATAGATCAAAATTGCGGAGTTGATCAGTTGTCTGTCCTAATGCTTAGTAAGTTATTACGTTAGTTCTGCAGATCGTTAACCCTACAGAGCATTTTAACACTGTTTTATAGGCAGTAACACAATAATTTTTGACTTAGCTAAGGTAACCAACCCAAAACTTACATAAGAAGAAAAACTGAAAAGCTGCTTGAGAATTGCATGCCTGCCTTGGAATGCAGGATTGGAATCCCTGGGTTGTGAATCTGTGATCTAAGGTCCTGCTACGAGATTTTGGGGACTTAGAATAGTTGGGTTTATGTGTTGGTGATTCCCACCCTGACATGGTAAACTTCCCAACTGTTTCATGAGCCATAGAAAAAGATGCACTTTCCCTTCGTTATCAGCCCATGCTTTAGTCTGACTTTTTCCACTCCAGGCTGCCTTCTTTCTCTTTCCCTTTTCATTGTTTATTCTGCCCCAAACATGATAGAACCTGTCTCTGTGCAGGCGCTATAGCAGGTAAAACTAATGTTTAGGTTGAAATCACGGTCTTTGTTCCATACTACCGGTTCATAAGTCTAAGACGTTTCCTTTCTGCATCATGTTAGAGGAAGGTATACTATTTGATTAGCTATTAAAACAGTCTGAAGTGGAAGTTATCTTACCTTAACAGCGTGTGTCTTGTTAAAATCTCTAATAGATACAACTATTCACTTCAAAATGTTTGTTCTTATGTCCCTTCCTATGCACTGATGTTATGTTTATCCTTTACCTGATGCATTATTGTAGGCATTGAGTGTTAAAGCAGTACTTGAACACTGAGTTTTTTAGACTGTTCTGCCATGCTGAACTGTGTAATAAACTGTTGATGCTCTGCTCTAATGTGGATTTTGGATTTGGAATATGTATGTTCTGGGATTCAGGACTTGGGAAAAATTCTAGTTGAAAAGCAAGGCATCTAGGATACAGAAGGGGAAGCTGGAAAAATAGAAAGACTCCTTTTAAATGAATTTTGTGTTCTTTTTTTAGTGTGTGTGTATGATGGACTTCTGTAAGTGAATAGTTCTGTACTTTGGCAGGAGGGGTGGGTAAGAAGAGCAGGTAAAGTAGCTTGATGTATCCTGTTATAATGAAAAGAACAGTCTTGTTTTGTTTGTCATGTTATTTTGTGAGGGTTCCCCACCAGTATACAGGACCTTGTTAGGTGCTACATTTTCTAATGGTTGTAGTAGTTAAGAGGATACTGTGATTTCTTTTCCTGCGATAAATTGTTTAACTTAAGGTCTAATTCTGTTTCTGATACTCAAGGACGCAGAAGACTCTTTGTACTAGTAGAGCTGTAACAAAGTTGTATGTGATCTGGTGGATAGAGAATACTTGTCAGATCATTAATGGAAATTATATTTGGTTTGCAATTCAGGCTAGGTAACAAGACTTCCAAGAAAACAGAAAACAAGTTATGGTAGATAATAATTTTATGTGGGAAATTTCTAGTGCGTGGGGTTTTGTGCAGAGGTAACCTTGTCTTCTGGAAGACTAGACAAAAGTTCAGAATTTCTGGGTCCTCTGTCATGTTATATTGTAGGCTTGCTCTTTCTGTGGTTTTTGGGGTTTTTTTTCTGCCTCACCTGGCAGATGGAAGAAATTTCTCATTGAACAATTTAGTGAGACACATTTCTTACTGATGTTAAAAAAAAGTATGCATGTCAAGCTTAGAGTGATGTAGCTCACTTCAGAATTCTAAAAGCTCAGTTCTTAAACTTAGTTCAAGTGAAGTTGTCAAGTACTATAATGTACTTAGTAGTTTGACAGACTTTTTTTTTTTTCTTTTCAGCCAGCCAAACACAGCTTGTGTTTCTAAAGAGAGAACAGATTGTCGTGGTTCCTTCTCCTTAGTGTACAGAAACACAGGCATATTTGACAGCAACAGAACAGCATGTTAAGATTGAGACAACCAAGATAGACATATATGGATGAGTTTTCTGTTGAGCTATTTACTGTCTTCCTCTTCTTAGGTTAATAAACAGCAAGTAGGCAATCCTTTGAGAGTATGCTGCTAAATTAATCCTAGATATCTGCTAATTAAAAATAATTAGGAAATACTCTCTTTTCATATTGCTGTTTGGAGTTTAAACAAGACCGACTTGACATGAATTTAATAGTAAAATGCATTGAAGCTACTTATCTGAGGTGGGCAGACCACTTCCTGAAGAACCGTAATTAATACAAGTACAGAATGTTACCAGTCTAGTGTAGCCTTTCAAATAAAAAAAAAATATAAAATCTGGTTAAGAAATAGAGGGATGAGAGTATGTACTTCATGTGCCACTGAAAGTTTTAGCACTTTATTTGTATTTTCACTGGAAATGCAGAACACAGTAATGGGGAAAGAAGTAATATAGTACCCACAAATTGATTGTGTACCTGCAAAATAATTGCAGTTTATTCTTCTTAATTGGAAGTGCTTGATCGGGTGGATCTTGCTGTTGGTGATAGAAAACCCTTACTCAGTAGGAGGAAAACCATAAAAGTACTAGCGAAGTGCATGATAGGAGGCAAGTGTTCTGAACGTGTCAATGGGCCTTGTCGTTAGCGTGCAGTGCCGAGTGAACGCTGTCACTGGAGCGGCGTCCAGCTATGTTTTGGTTCATGGAAATGTTTTTCAGGCATGGTAAGGAAACAGTGTGCTGAGCCTGCTTGCTGTGGGAAGACGCAGATGTTTCTGATAAAGAATTTGTCCAGGCAGGGATTCAAATTGTTTGAAGATTGCTGGCTTTCCTTTAAGAAGTTTGAGTCTTCCTGCCCAAAACAAGTTGTAGGCCTAATAGCTTACTGTGTACTGTAGTTGTAGTATGAAATAAAGCCCTAATGTATTCCTGCACAAGCCACTGAAGTAGGTCGAAATATTTAAATGCCAGATTTCGCTTTCCAGTAGACCTCTATTTTTAGGGGTCACATCTACGGAGCCTTCTAATTCATTACCTGTAGTAATGAGCAAGAAAGTTTTCTGTTTAGCTGTTTGATGAGATGGTATAGAGGCTTGCCTTGTGTGTTAGGTAATTCCGTTTTGAGCAAGTATTGTTTATCTTTTCAGTTGCTGTAACTGCCAAAGACACTCAGTGTTTGAGCTAGGTACAATGTTAAATATTAGACTGAAGACCCTATATCATATGTAAACAAATTCCCCCCTTTTTATTTATAAAGACATTGGGGGATGTTCCTATGCTACTCAAATAAATGTGCACATATTAAATGAAAAAACATGAAGAAATGTTTAGAAGTCTTCAAGTTTGTGTTTCTTTTTTCATTACAGACTTGTAAAAACTAATATGGTCAATTAAAACATTCCACTGAAAAAAGTTGGGATGAAGACAAAAGCAATCCTGGTTCTCCAGACAAAGCGTGACCAGGGCCGTATATGTCACTGTAGGGTCTTTAAGAAATGGAGTCTACCTAGAGCTTTAAGAGTTGTAGAAGAGATGTGCTAGGTGAATGGGGAAGCTGACATTAATGTGTGGTATGTGACTTTTTAGGCTGGTCTCTTGCTCCTTGTAACTTTTCTCAGTCTATCCTAGGTAAATTGGGCCCAAAAATCTGTTTTAGTTCTCTTTTGTCTTCATAATAAAATTATTCAGCAAGATTCAAGGCATTGGTTGTACAATTATCACTTTATCATTTATTTGAACGTTGGCTGCTCTTCAGAGTCTGTGCTAGAAGGTATTCTCAATCTGCCCTTCAAGAGCATGGAATGTTTCTTCCATGACTGTGTTGTGTATCTGTAATTCATGTAGCTGACGCTCTCCTAGTTAACTGGCTTACTGGTCACTGTTCCTAGGCTTAAAATATTAGAATTTTAACACAGGAGTGCATAAGATAAGCCAGGAACTAACTAAAGAACACATCTCAATGTAGTTGAAGTGGTTTGAGGCATTCAGTTCCTGGAAGTCTGTTAGCTGCTTCCTAGTTCCTCAGCCAGATGAACCTGCCATGCCTGTGGCCCACATGGCTTATAAGCAGCATGTGTTGACTGTCATATTTAGACTTGGCATGTGACTGACTTGAGAGGAGGTTTTCTTCTGCCTTTAGGGCAGATAGGTGGAAGCTACTCCACTCAAACCTTAGGAGAGGCACAGTGAGCTGAGACTGCTTTGTAAATGAGATCTACTAGGTAGCCCTTAAACCTTGGAGATGATGGGCTAGTTATGACACTTATCAGGTGATTTCCCTTACTCTCATGGGAAATAAGGGTAAAAATATACTCAGTGAAGAGTATAAGATTAAGCACAATGTGCTTAGGAATATATTTCCATGTGGCGTTTTCTCTGCTGCTTTCAGGGTGCTTCTAGAAAAGTAGTTGGCAAGTAATAGTTGGTCCAACAAGCAGACCAAGGAAAGGAGTTGTGGTTTAGTTAGACGCATAGAAAGTGTCTCCATTTATTCAAAAACAGTGGTCTGCTGCATGGTTTAGAGTACTTTCTCATTTGTCTGGCTGTTGTGCACTCCCAATTTTGAAAAGGAAACACAGGATGGAAAAACTAGTACTGCTGTGGGAGCAATCATTTGCTGCAATTGAATGGAAGCCAGTCGTCGCTGTTAGTTTGTAGCACGTCAGTACATTGACTGCTGCCCAGACTCTAAAACCGTGTGCAACGAGACTAATAGGGAGAGGTCAGAAACTCTTGAGGGTGGGATGTAAGTACCATCAATAACACCTTAAGCCTTTTTCAGATACTCTTACATAAAAGTGGTTCTGTATTTATTGTCCAGTTCTAATACGTATGATACTCACTGTCTGAATTGCACTGAATCTTACTTAGGCTACTAATACGAGCAGGGCATTAGTACTTCAGCTGGATGATTTCTCATTTTGAACAAAGCTGTTTTGGAATGTTTCAGTATTCAGGGATGTAATGAAGAACCTCACAAAAAAATGCCTTCTCTTTCAGCAGAGGCAGTAAATATGTTTACATCGAGAGATGTTCCAAAGAAATACCTGACTGTTAAACCTGTGTTTGCCCACTATTGCAGACTGGGCTGAGCTAAAAGTGGAATGCAATGAGACCAAAATAGTCTGAAGTAGCAGGATAGTGTAATTATGTACCTCTTAAACATAGCCAGGGTTATCTTTGAGTGTGTTGTCTTTTTATTAAAAGATATTGTGATTAATCCTGGAGAATGGTAATCATCAGGTGCAGCTGTTGTGGCTACAATGGACTGTATAATATTGCACAATCAACACAGTATTCAGCTACCATCTAGTGGGGAATCTGAGGCAGTGTTCTGAAAATGCAGGCCGCTAGGCACTCCAGAATCATGAGTACTTCTGCAGGTATTATACTTCGGGGAACCACTGAGATTTTTGCCTGATCATAGCCCTTACAAGTAAGACCTTTCTGCCTCTTAAGGCCTGCCTGAATTAAAAGGAGGAAGCATACTAAAGCGAATGAAGCACGCAGATGGTGAAATGTTGAAGCATGGAATTGTATTTCTCGTTTTTCCTTATAAAACCAGAACTTACCCGTGTCCCTTTAAAGCCTAAATGTCTCCATCAACCTCCTTCTTATTTTTAAACAGGCATGCTGGGTTAAGTCTGTCTGGCAGGTAAAAATTCTGAAGTTCAGTAACTAGATTATGGTTGCTTTGGCACCTAGACTGTACATAAATTGAATGTAAGAGTAAAGCAGTAAGTATTAAATTTCCAAAATGGATATGTTAAACCTCTATGTTTCTCAGGTATTTTCATAATGAAGTATGTTTTTTTTTTTTCCTGCTCTGTTTACTTACCAATGCTTATAGAGGTAAGTGGTTGAATGGGTGTTCTTAATGTTACTTGAATAAAATGGAGGGTGAACAAAAATTAACCCTTGCTTAACACAGTTATTGAAACCAAGAGAAAAACAGTGTGAGCCTTAAAGCAGAAGGTGATGTTGCCTCTAGTGATAACTGGGCAGAGGCAGTAATCCAAGAAGTGTTTGGAGTCGTGGAGTTATACTCAGTGTGGTGCTGCTCTGGCTCACTTCAGATGCAAAGATCTATGATCCTCCTTACTTTGGGGTAAAAAGAGTGCTTCCTTGACAGAATCTTAAACATTGTGCAGCAAATTCAATAGTCTCTGCCTCAAAAGACCCGAAGATGGGTTGGGTTTCCCCTCTTCATTTCCATTGAGTATCTTTGAGGCACCTGTTAACCTTGTTCTTCCATGTTGACATCAGTCTTCCTTTCATGCCAAGACAGTTCACCTTGTTGTACCTCTATTAAAAATGTTTGTAGGGAAAATGTCCAGTTCAGCGTCAAGTGATGCAGCTTTTACTGTGCCTGGAAGATAAGGGCCTACTTCGTCCCGTGCAGCCAACCTGTGCTTGTCACTTAGATTAACAAGTAGCTAATCATTAAAGTAGCGGTGCATGCGTATGGCTCCATTTGTGATTGTGTAGACCTCAGTCTGACAAGCTGCTTGTAGTTTGCTTACGTGTAAGCCAAGTTAACTCCCAAAAGCCACTTAAACTGGATGTTCCAGAATTGCCAGTAATAGCTAAGATCACTAAACTGAGGTGGAACTCATAACTGGTTTAGAGGATTTGGCTGAAATGTGCTGATTTTGTATTGGAAAGAGAAAATGTGGTTGTAGACTGTTTAAAAACAGCAAGGGAGTAATTGCTTAATGTTCCAGCACAGCTATAATTCTCCTCTGCTTCCTCCCCGTGCTTCCATTCAGCTCTTCCCCTGCTCCCCCGCTCCCTGGAGCTGCTGGATGCTGCATGCCCTTTGATCAGCTGAGGTTAAACTAGCTCTAGCCTCGGAATGGAAATGGTTCTGGAACTTCCCTCCTAAATTCTTTCTTTTATGACTTGGTGGATGGGTCTGCTACAATTCTCACAAGTGTTTCAGAGGTTGGCTTCTGTTGATCCCTGAGGATATTATGGAGAATTGTTGCTAAATGTGTGCTGTGCAGGAGGAAGGATCGTCCTGTAGTCAAATATGTGTTTGTGGAAGCCCATAGGATGGCGGTGTATGGCTGTAAGATCTGGTACTGCTGAGCTTTTCTCTAATACGTAGCTCTGTGCAATACTGGCAGCTTTTGTTTAGTGAAATAGACCTCTGCAGTTGATTTTCATGGGGAAACAAATAACTGGGGTCTATTTGTATGTGAGGGTACTAGTAGCTTGTAGTTACTTCGTAGTGGATAGATGGTAGTATGAGCCAGTTGCTCATACAGTGAACTCGCTGTATACCACTTATTAGAAAATTATCTGCTAGATTAGAAAGTAAATTGGTTTGGTGTAGAATCTGGTAGAGATGTGCTATTTGATGTGCTTGAATTTTGAGTTAAGGCATTCAGTCTTGCTTTTCAACTGAGAACTTAAAGCTACTCCACTGTTGAGAGATTTTTAGGGGGAAATCTTTTGTATTTCTTAAAGTCTAAGATTCAAGCTGGTATTTTAAGAGGGTTTGAGCATATGGACTTCTCTCACTTATAACAGACTAGTGTCTTGAGCGAGGTGTCTCCCTACTCTTAGGGCTTTTTCTTGTGGCTGGTAGTAACAGAAGTGTTTTATGAGTAAGCTTGAAAAAATCAAAAGTTCTTGTATGGTGCTACAAAAAGCTCTATAAAATCACCTACTTAATGATGGGTTTAGTAATCACTCTGCTACTGTTATTTCACAGCTGTGTTGAAATGGAAGCCTAATTTGTCAACAGGAAAGACATGCCAATAGCCTAGTTTTTGTTACAAAAGTTGTCATGTTTAACGTGACGTTATAATTTCATTACTTACATGAGGAAAGTGGATTATATAAATGAATTGAGTAAACTGCTTATCCCTCAAGGATAGATCAAGGAGTTCAACTAAAACTAGCATTAGAACTGGAAAGTTGTGGACTCAAAGCCATTAAAACAACAGGAACAAAGCTAGAGGTGTTACTGTTTATTTAAAATGTCTAGTCGATGATAGTAGGTATAGATTATGATCCTGAAGGTATTTACAAGATTGTACAGACTTGCTACTTTGGCAACATAGGCTTTCCCTTCACCACGTACTGTTTTCTAGTAGTGAACTTCAGGATGTTTAAAAGTTAAGATAAAGCACACTTCCTTGGGCAAGGCAATTGTGAGTTACTCTGTTAGGAAAAAAAAACCTAATGAGCAACAGTTTCCTAGTCTGAAAACTTGCCTTCTGCTGACTGCAATAAATCATAGCTCTTCATTAGCCAGTGCTCGACTGGCAGGATCAGTGGGTTGTCACAGAAACCAAACATACTTGTTCTTAATGATACAATTGGGAAGACTGTTCAACTTCTGGAGTTCCTTGCCTTGTTCTTCATTCCTGCAATGCAGGGAGCCTTTTACAGACATCTGCCAAAAAAAAGAAACAACCCCACCAAAAGATAAGTCCTCTCGTTGACTGTTTAAAACCAAAATGGACTGCAATACCAGTAAGAGCACAACAGCTGTGGATCTGTCCAGAAGCCTGGAGGACAGCCTGAGGAGGAAGAAAAAACCCAAAGACCCTGGCACAGAAAAAACCTGCTGATGCTATCCAGAATTTAGTTATAAAGGACAGTGCGTGTGACAGAACAAATTGGGTATTGATATGCTCCCAATACAGACTGTAACTATGAAGTAAGCAACTTGTTTATTGGCATTTTGTGCATGAAGGGATTGATCTTTGTGTTGCTGATGCTGTGGAGCTAAAGGCAGGTTTCAGATTGGATCTTAAGGAAATCTGCGTTTACAGACACCAGTGTGAGATTGCTATCTAAGCTGATGAATTCCCTGCTTGAATACTCAAGGAAAACTATGTATGTTGCATGAGAAGCCTTGCCATCCACATAGCCTCCTGGAAACTTGTGCTGAATCCAAAGTAATCTCACAGAAATCAATGAAGCTGTAAATCTCAGGCATTAACTGATTTTCAAAACAAAACCCAAACCATATGTGTATGTATCTGTTTCACTCTCTGACTCTGAAACAGTTTCTGTTGCAATGACTTCTAAGTATAAATAGCAATTACATTTGTTGAATAACTTGAAAGTGTAGTCTAAGAAACATCTCACAGAGATCTAGTTTAGTATTTCAGAACTGAAGTACAAATTAACTTCTGTCTCTTCTCAACAGTAGAAGTGGATCCGTTGACCTCTCTTGGTGTTTACTATATAACTGCAATGGATAAGATGGCGATGAACTCGATTGCAGCAGTTAGCAAATCCTAATTATAACCCATCTTGATTCCTCTTGATGCAAAGACTTGCAACAATTTCTCAGAACTCTGTGCTTAGACATAACTGAAGTAATGTAAACAGTAAACTATACTAAAAAGGCCGATATCACTTGTATTTTAGCTTGATGGGAATCTGGCTAAAATTTAACTGATAGATATTTTGTCCCTTCTGCTGTCAACATTTGTACTGGAAGATGCATATATGCCAAGACATGCTGCTAGGTGTAGATTTCTTTGTGAACTAGCCTATGCTTCTGTTTCTTCTATTAAAAAGTCATCTGATAATTCTTAAAGCTTGTTTATTAAGTGCTTGTGAATAACGCTTATGTATATTTGTTGTGAGAAGGTGAGGTCTGTATTCTATGTCTGTTAAAAATGTTGACTGGTGTTTGTTTCTTAAATGGAGGATATAAAAGTCAACGTATCTAGAGTTAGAATTTCTGTTTTAACTGATGTATTTACAGAGCTGAGCGATTGCTTTGTAATGGCACTGAAATTCCGGGGGTTTTTTTGATAGCTGTATATAACAACTCAGGAACAGGAAAATATATTTGGGAAACCGGTTTTTATAAACATGGCAACTGTTAAAGTTACTTAGGTAGCCTATTACTAATCCGAGTCTGGTTTCTGGTAGTAATGCCAGAACGAGATAGTTTTATCTTAATTGCTTTGAAGTGATGTAGGGAGCCTGCAAAGGAATTGATTCATAAAAAGTGTAGTGAGCTGGAAAGGAACTTCTAGTTTCTGAATTTAGAACAAGCTCTAGTTTAGTCACGGGGCTGTACGTGGCTTTGATTCCCAAAGAGGCATATATGCAATATGCTTGGCAAGCCACTTAAATATCTGAGAAAGAGCTGTTGCTGAGTGATGGTGGTATGTTGCCTCAAACTGAGTAGAGGACAAAGTCTGTTTGTTAAAAGAGAGGTTAATTGGGCTGCAGCAAGGAGGTTGCTGGAGACTACAGGGGTGTTGTTTATCAGCTGTTTGTTTTTTTGGTTTTGGCTTCGTTGGGAGTGGTGTCCCGCTCTCTGGATCTCTGTCTCTGAATGATGTATCAATCTGGAGGCAAAAAATTATTCTCATTGGGTTGAGTCAACTAACAAGTAAAATCTTGTACATGGAAACACTGTGTTTTTTTTTTTTTAAATCAAAGACTTTGAGATACTTGAGTCAGTTGTGTTCAGAGTAGTATTTCTGTCTTGCGTTTGTGTATCCAAACCTCATGTAAACAATAACTTTCATGTTATGTTATACATGTAAAGGACAAAATTAACCTTTAGGTAGATGAAGGAAAAACAGAAGTTGTCTTGCTCCAAATGGTTTGTTTCTTGCTATGTTGGCTATCTCATTAACATGGAGTTTGAAGTCCAGTAAGCTGTCTGAGTTCGATAAATAGCACTGTCTTGAGTATACCTATTGGGCCTACCTCAATTTCCGTTGAAGGAGGGATGAGTAGAAAAGGGAGACCAGTCTGCTACTGCTTGCTGTGATTTGTTTTTCTTTTCATTATATCCTCCAGACCAAGTAAAGAAAGCAGAAGGTAAAGGTGGCTGGCACATAGAAATAAAAGCTCAGCGCTTGTGAGAATTAAGCTGTAGCTAGCATATTTAGAGTCTCCCTAGCCAAATACACGTTGGTTGGTGATTTTGTATATCTGCATTACCATATCTTGTTTTAAATGCTGGCAGCAGTCACTTGGGAGCATGAAATACAGCTGCTATCTCTGTGTAAACTGAGAGTTTAACTGGAGCAACCTAGGCATAATTTTACTGCCAATGAATAGGCTAACAGATAGGGCAGCCATGTGTGTACTTGAACCTGAAGCTCAAGTCAAAGCCAGAAATTTTTAATAGGAATTATTCTGGCACTGAATAGCTGCCTACCTATTAGCCTTGGTGGGGTGGCTGCTATCTAATTTTGGATTAATATTGGACAATTAGTTTGAGGTGTTAAACAAGTGGTGGGGGTGTTCTTGATCCAAGTGACTGGTGTCAGGCCAGTTGTTCCAAAGTTGTGTGCAGCCTGACCGACACCTGGCAGTGGCCACTGTTAACAGAGCTGCCTGTTGCTACTGATGGTACAGTGTATATGTGTGTGTATATATATAATGCTAACATTCTTTCTTTCTCTTGTGAGCTGGATCATAAGTTCTTAGTGGTAGCTTGGGACCTGAGGTATCATACTTGGTCATATAAAAAAATCTTGCTGTGCTTCTCTTTCGCTGGAGACACAGTGCAGGATTCCCTAGTGTATTCACAGCCTCTTTATGGCAGGAGAAAGTGGCACTTCCAGGGAAAACTGTACTTACAGTTTCAACTGCCAGTTTAGTTGCTGCACTTTACAGCCGGCAGTTCTAATGTGAATTTTACAAATGGCACTTGATCCTCAAGCACTTAGTTTAAGGCCTTGACTGGATGGTTATTCAGCAGTTAATGGTACGACTCGAAGTCACAGAACTTACTAGTAGTTTATAGTGCATTTATAGTAAGAAAATAATGTATATTGTTCCAAGGGTGAGCTCTTCACCCTCGAGCAGGGCTGCCCACAAGTCGTGCTCAGGGCTGGTAATGAAAGCCATGCCTCCACTTGGCAAGGGATGGACCTGTTGGCCAACCAAGATGAGGAGGGTGACCAGGAGACCTGCCAACTGGAGATCAACAAGGACACCAAGAAATGTGCCTTCAGGACCTACACTGGGAGGTACTGGACCCTCACCCCCAATGGAGGCATCCACTCCACCACTTCCAAAAAGAACGTGAGCTGCTATTTCAACATGGAGTGGTGTGACAAGCTCATCACCCTGAAAGCTGCCAACAGCAAGTGTGTGAGAGCAATTCATTTTATCTGAATTTTTTTTTTTTTTCTTCTTGTGTCCTTGAAGTTAAGTAGATGATAGTTTAATGTTTTAAGCTAGTGGTACTGAATGTTCTGTAATTCCTTAGTCATTGCCCTCAAGTCCCTTGTTCCTTCTGTTTTCACCAAGATAATCCTGTGAGATGCTTTTTGGCTTCCTTAAACTCAGACTTTGGCCATCTTCAACAATCTCTTCCTTTTCCCAAAATAAAAGGGTTATCTACTATTCTGTCCTACCACATTTGTCATGATTCTTCCTCTGTGGCACAGCTAACCTGTGGATATACTGGGGCTACAGCTCTTCAGAGCTAGAGGTTTTGGCTTGAGGCTGTTGAAACAGATTAAGTATAGTAAGATTCTGTTACAGAGTGAGATGCAGATCAGTTTGTTCGTATCTAAACCAAATTCTTAAATATGGCTCTACTGGATCCACATGCAGCAGTAGTGTTGTGGAGTCCTGGACAGGGTTAGCAAGCTGTATCTTGGTAGCTAGTCATGTACAGTGCTAGCTGAGAAGGTTGTGCGTTGTGTACCATGGTG
This sequence comes from Falco biarmicus, assembly GCF_023638135.1. Classification (NCBI taxonomy): domain Eukaryota; kingdom Metazoa; phylum Chordata; class Aves; order Falconiformes; family Falconidae; genus Falco; species Falco biarmicus. The sequence goes on along the minus strand of NC_079302.1, from coordinate 18,392,743 downwards.
CATCACAAATGTTGCAGGAATGGAAAACTATGTGATAGGCACACACTGTCTTGGGTCTTAGTCTGGTATGAGAATATTTGACCTCCAAACTTCAGGGCTATTATTGCTTGTTTTTTGTTTTTTTTTCTTCTTTGCTTGTGCTCTTCCTTTCCCCATACACCTGTTCTGTAATACTATCTTTGTATCCTGGGAGCTGTTACATGCCCTTACCTTCAGCTCTCTTCTTTTCTTGTTACCTCTGTGTGTGTCTCGAAAAACAGTTGGTATATTACATTTTACTCAAAGGTAAAACTGTTGCCTGTGCTACATAACTATTAAGTGACTTAAATATTGCTGAGTCCTGGCAGTACCTACTCTGTTAATTAAGAAACACAACCAAACAAAACAAAAAACCCCACATACCCCTGTCCCCCCCAAACCCAACAAACAACACCTCTTGAAACATGGGGTTTTTTTTCCCGATCTGCCATCTAGCCATCCTTTATGGAATGCTTTAGGGGGCTGCAAATGAATATGCTGATGACTGAAGTACTGGAGGGCGCTGGTTTTGTGACTTTGTCAAAGGTAGTGACTCATGTTTGTGGGGTCTGTTGTCCTGCCGTGAGGCCCCCATGCGTGCCCCCCCCCCCCCCCCCCCCCCGCAACTGTTTTTAATAACAACTAACATTTCTCAAGAAATAATCAATATCTTGATTACTTGAGAGAGGGTATGCGTCTATCTGTATGCGTAAAATTACACACTGAAAAAAAATTAAAAATATTTTTTTAATACTAGAGTGCTCTCTATTCCATAGCAAAATTAAATGCAACTTTTCAGAGAAGTTGCCAGCAAAACTTGGTGCATTTGCTCTGTGTCTTATTCTCTACTTAGCAAAGCCACAGAGTGGCAGAGAGGTAGATCCGTAGTCTGAACTTGAATTTGCGGCAAGATCTGTGCACTAGGCTTTTTTGGAATTAACAATCCTTCCCTCCTGCATTTAAGAATTTTTTTTATAGTTAACTGAAATGCGAAGAAGGTTGGGTTAGATGAAGTCAGACTTTATCTACATATCCTTCTCGCCCAGCTATGAAACACTGCGTACAAAAATACTTGGTGAGACTTACCACTTTTTCTCCCCAAGTACTAAATTAGTGAAGCAAAGGAATCGGGCTGTTGAGGGGCACGTCTGCAGGCAGAACGCACTAGAGGGCAATGTTGTAAAAGGAATGGCAGGACTAAAAGCTGTAGGAGGAATGTGGTACACAGTCTGGGACAAGTAAGGAAGAATGCAAGACCCTACTCTTGCCTACTCTCCTGAATCTACGAATAGGAAAGGCTATCTTTTTTTTTTTTTTATTATAAAAGCTTTGATCTAGATGTTTGCCATTTTTATGAATCGAATGCTTAAAATCTTTTACCTAGTGCTTACATGGGGAAGTATTTTCTGTTGCCAGTCCTGCTGCTGTGTAACCAGTGCCTACTGGCCGCATCTGGGCATCTGTAACTGCGTTACGGAGGCTCTTTTTAGAGGCAGATGTGTGTGTGCGCGTGCCTCTGCTCTGTCAAGCTCTCTGGTAAAACTTCAAAATTGTTTTTGCTATTGTATCAAATATGACTCCCAAAGGGTACAAATCACAGCTAAAATGAAAGTTAAGCAGTAGTGAAAGGTAAGGTTAAGTGGCTCAACGGAGGATCCCGATGGGAGACCTTTGACGAAATACATGCTGCCTCTAAACTATGCTTTGGAACTTGAAATTTCCTTTGTTTTTCAGTGGCTGAAAAAAATACTTTTGCTGTGCCTTACAGAAATGTGGTGGTAGCACTCTGGCGAGAGTTCAGAATAATGCTGGAGGTGTAAGATGTTTGTTATAGAGAATACCTTGAACTGCTGTGTACTCTTTAAAACTGAGAAGAAAATATTCTGGAAGTACAGTTCAAAGTCATCATGTATGTAGGCTTGCTGTCTTTAGATAAGGATTCTTATCAAATTGGAGACAAACAACTTAAGGTCTGCCATTGTAAACAGATTTTGAATCTCTTTTAATTTAAATGTATTTCATTCTCTTACAATGCAGTAAGAAAATCATTTACTTGTCAATGTACAGAGGTATAGTATGGCTGGAGGATACCATTAAGAAGCTAAATTCTTCAAATGAAACCTATATTAGAGGAAAACTAATAGTTTTCTTCATGGTTTTATGCATGTAGCTCTAGAAAACTCCAGAATTAATGAATCCTTGGAAGCAGACTTTGTAACTGAAAGCTGTCCGGTATTTGTTATGCAATTCTGCAGTAAATAGAAGTGATCTCAAATTAAAAAGAATATTTGTTTGTCATCTACAATGTGTACGAAAGACACTACTTAAATGCTGTCATAATAAGTGTTGCTTTTGTACATCCTCGATTCTTTAATCCGTTTAACTTTGTAGCTTCTGTCAAGCCAAAATTGCTGGCTTCTGATGAATTTATTCTAGGTTATGTAACAAAAATGTCTTAAATACTATAAATGCTAGCTGTATATCTGGTTAAACTCCTGGGCCCTGCCATGATGGGAAATTAGTATTATAAACAGATCTTTCAAGTGAAGCCTATGTAATATTTGGAGTAGCGTGTCTCAGCTGCGTGTTGGCTCTTCACTAAGGTTGTGCTTTAGGATCTCAACTCCTGACTCCTGGCATTGTTTTTGTCTCTCTAGCTCTGTACTCCTGGGTCCTGATCTGTCCTGGGGTCAGCTTCCTAGCCCTGGCCCATTTTAATTTAAACTTTCTCGAGCTTGTGTTGACTCTTCCTCTGTACCTGTCAGACTCCATCCTGGTGTATGCACATCAGAACTATGCAGTCTCTTGGCTTCTATGTTTTTCCTTTTGGCATGTTCTGGGATTGTTACTGTCTGCAGTGCTGGCATCAGATCCCATCTGGATAGGCTCAAATTCTCTGGTGAAATAAATGTTATAACTGAGCGTTGTTTGCTTGTTTAATTGTAGTGTTTTTACTCCAGCTGGTCATGTGTTACCAAGTACGTGTATTGGTAAAAGATATTCTGTTTGGGACGACAGTCACTGGCAGATCCGTAGTTTCTATCTAGGACTCTTTCAGTGTCTAAAATGTAAGGATACAGGATGATTCTTAAGTGCACTCTTTACTGCTCTGAAAAGTTTTGTAAGATTGTAGTGGCGTTTATGGTTACTCCCAGTTTCAATAGTACTTAGTTACGCAGTGATTAGTCGCTGAGAATGCTGAAGAAGACTGTCCTCTGTTTTGGTGACTCATTCAGCCAAGAGAACGTAGCTGCTCTTGTATTTCAGACCACTCTTTATACACAACGCTATGTTCTACAGATACTAAAACATTAAACATGGATATTATTTTTTCAATCAAGTATTAATGTTTTTAGTGTATATCATGGGTGCCAGCACCTGTGCTTAGTGAGGTGTCAGACCTCTGGAGCTGTAGGAGTTGGGGCCAAGCTTCTGGCCTTGGTTTCTCCAAGCAATATATATACACCCATATTTATATGTATTTTACTCCATAGCCCTCATTTTCATTCTTCTTGTGGTCCCTTTGTACTGAAGCAAACAATCCCTGCCCAATTTTCCTGGTCTCTATGCTGAGTCTGGTACTTGAACACCTTTGGAATGCAACATTTTTTTCATTGTTCCTTTATTATTATCACTTGAAAGACAATAATTTTGAAGTGAAATCTAATTGCTCTGTTAGTTCAGACATCTGCTAGAAGGTTTCTGTAGAAAATGGTACTTCGAATTGCTGCAACTTGTTTTTTGTTACTGATGGCTGGCAAAAGTCTCTAATATATTAGCCTTGGGGCTACCTTGACTAACAGTAACAGTAAACAGTCTATACAAATGGAGAAGTCAAAGAGAAATACTTGTGTAAAAATTACTCTGATAGTTTTATGTCTTTTTCAAAAGGTTCATTCTGTTGACTAGAGATTCTAAACTCTAGTAGGAGTTAAAAGTTCTTTTGGAGGGTTTTTTAATTTTGCCAAGCCATATTAAAGCTAATCATAAATTGGAGACAAAATAATATTGGAAAATTATTCTTATACAAACAAACTATTATAACTTAAAAAGGTGTAAATGAAACCGTACTTTCTCAGAAAGAGATCAATGAAAAGCACCTTATTAGAAAAAATAAATCACTTGTAAATTCTAGATGCAGTAAGAAATAATACTCCTTCAGTTTCATTGAAATTGATTGGTACACCTGCAGAGAAAAGCAGCTTTATCATCTCATTATCAGTCAATTAATATTCAGGTCTAAATGTGAATACTGTTTCAGTTAACTGTAAATGAATGATTTTATTGAAGTCTTAATAGACAAGGAAAAGTAGGCTTCTGCTGTGCTAAATGAGGTTGGTGTGGGAAAAAAATAAAATTGAATAATTCTGTTAGGGATTTAAAAATCTTTTCAGTGTTTCCAGAGGTTTAAACAGAGCCTTCTTGAAGCAAACTTCCCTTTTGATCATACTGAGTTTCCTTGTGAGGGGTGCTACTGCTTGTATTGGTAAGCCTCCCCATTCAGGCATTCTAATATTTTCAAGTGTAGAAAGACTGACTTCCTTAAAGTCAGAAGAACAGATTTGTATACAGAAATGAGAGCAATATCTAAATATTTATTACTTAAACATTTGAAATTCCTCTTGTACAGTTCTGCTTTCTCCTTCAACATGTGCCTTGTTACTTTTTTTTTTTTTGAATAGTTGGGAGGAACTTCTGAAAGGGGAGGAAGAACGGGAATGGCAAGCTTTCCTTACAGAAGGAGTAAATGTTCTGCTGAAGTATAAACAGAGAAGTCCATAGTTTCAGTTACGCCTTGAAAGATGTTAGGGTATAAAAAGACAGAAAAGTCAGCTGATCGCAGTTAAGGTGTGTGTGTTTACCTGAAATGCAATTGTCTTCTTGGGCTTAGACATGAATTGGGCTTTAAGTTAGTGCTTTGAATGAGGTTGAAGTGTGACAAGATCACAGACACACACAGAGGGGGTAAAGAGCAGATATTACGAGTCCTTTAAAACAGAACTACACGGGGAAAAAAACTATTAGAAATTGGTTGAGGTTGAACTTCTTCATGGTTGAATCCAATTCTTGGATTGGATTTTCTTTTATAAACCAGTATAGTACTTCTAGGGTACTAAATAGAGTGTATTTGTCGAACAAAAAGTATTACTGTATAGGAATATTGGACTTGCTTTGAATTTCAGTAACTTTTGCTGTATTTGGAAGTTAGCTGTAGTAAAATATGTAGCTAATGAAGGAAAAATCCTGCTTAGGACAGAATATTGCAGTAATACTCAGCTTTCAGCTTTCTTAACTGGAAGTGTTGAACTTTTTTTTTTTTTTTTAAAAGGGAATTTGAGAAATTGTCAATAAACATTTGATTCAAAACAGCTGCTCTGGAGGTTCAGAAAGCACACTTGTACTCATCATTCACTATTGCACAGATGATAATATTGTTAGGCTAACTTGGATCAATAAAAGCTTGTGTAACCAAGAAGTAACTTACCAAGGTGTAAGTAGTAAGCTCCTTCAGGCACTGGCAAGTTCTTCATTAAGTGTCAAGGGGGAGAAAATTGCTATCTACTTGGTACCATATTTTATGCCAGAAAGAAATCCTCAGACAGAAATGACTGGAATGGGTATAAAATATTTTTAGGCATCTGCCTCATCTGGATAACTTTAAGGGATGAGTAGATACCTGCTTCTGAGTTCTGAGTTGTGCTTTGTGGGCTTTTTGTTTGTTTAAATAATAAAAATGAACAAATAAAATGGTTTCCAAACCAAACTCAGGATGAACAGTAAAATTTCCAAGATTTGATAATAATCAAAGGAAAGCACTGGAGTGAACAGATGGCTCACATGATAATTGTAAGTTAACTTGCAATGTTTTTAAACAATAAGCTGTTCTGAAGCACCAGATATGTTCTCTTCATTTACAGAATGTAGAACCATTTCAAAACTTCTTAAATTTCAAAAGTAATATTTTATAATTTTTTTCTGAAACAAAAAGGTTCCATTGGAGAACTGCCAGTTATCTCCATGTCTTAAAGGTGTTTTCTTGCTCTCTTCCCCTCTGATTTAAAGCTTTTATGATCAACCTATACTGTTCCTCCTCTCCCCTGCCAAAAACCCAACCAAAGCTGCTAGCAGGATTATTTCAGCTCTAAGCATTTCTGTGGTCACTGTTGTAATGTATAGTCAGGAAGAACCTAATTTGAAGAAATGTGAATATTAACTTCCTACACTTTTCCTAGTTCATTAATTTCAAATGGCTAATGAGCTGGAAAACCTGCACAGATACAGCTATTATGAAGTTGTTGCCCAACTGCCACAAATTCTGCCCAGAGAACAAACCATCCTGACCATGTGCTCAAAACCCATGGTCTTATGTTTTAAGCATAGAAGAAACTCATCCACTGCTTCAGTTAGCAAAGAATTTACAAGCAAAGACTTTTCTGACCCTAGAAGCAACCTAATGTCTTAAGGGGATTATGTTTTAGTGTATGATGCTCTTGAGCCATTGCAATTTATAAGCGTGTGTGTCAGGATGAATACCTGTTTGTTTCTCTAGAGTGCTTTTACATTTGAGAAATATATATTTTTCTGTTCAAGCATCAGTTTTACTGTCCGTTATTTGAGCAGGTACCTGATATCTGCCAAACAGTGTGTGCTGGTGTTAGTTACACATCTCATGTGAAAAATGTTAAAAATGAAGTGAAGGCAAATTGCTCGTTGATATATGATGGTTCACAAACATGCAATTGCAGATGTAAATCAGGTAGAACTGAAATGTATGGAAGGGGAATAAATAGAGAGCTGTTTCAATGTCTGCTTTAATCATTAGCAAGCTTCCCCCGTGATCCTTAATTATCTCATTTATCTAATCTACTGAGGCATAAGACACTAACTGCTGCAAAAGGACCAAACAATCATTAGTGGCCTACTCCTACGGATAGGATAGGTGGAGTAAGAGTATAAACTCATTATGGTCCTTTCTAGAGACAACCTCTGCAGGCATCTGCTTAAGGAGACTATTACTGCTGATACTTTCCCCAGCTTCTTTATTTTTAAATTGCTATAGCAAATCCAGCTATTGACCTGAAGTTCCCCACACTCTGTAGCTCTATTGAATGCTCATCAGAGGGAACTAAATCTTCTGCAAAGGATTTGTCATTGTTTCTTCATTCAAAGCTGCGGCCTCATTATCTTTGTACTGCATTTGATCTGACTTTCGGTGCCTGATTTTTTTTTTTTTTTTTTTTTTTTTTTTTTTTTTTCACAAGACCAAGTCATCAGATGAAAGGTATAAATGTCCTGTGCATGGGTCAGAAGCTGCTACAGGATGCTTTTTTTTCCAATGTCGTCAAATGATGTAACATTACATGGCTAGAACAAGTGACTACGTCGTAGTCTTGTAATAGCTGAATACTGAAAGTTGCAGTTAAATATTCCAACTTACTCCACAATTGTGAAAGTAGGTAGAACTGGATATTCTGTACAGGGGTATTTCTCCTTTACATAATCTGAAGTGTTTGTTGAAATATTAAATGTTAGCATGTGATCATATTGAGTCTTGAAAATTTGAGTCTATAGATCTGTTTCTCTGTTCTATGCTATCCTTCCTTTCTGTCAAAAATTGATTCTAAATTCCTTCACTTTATCAGTGTAATTCTGTGGAATCTCCCACAAAGAAGAGGGGAGCTAAGACAAAATTATTTGTGTACTAATTCAAAGCTGTCTTTAATGAGGCAGCAGTGAATGACATTTTTGTACTTGTTTGATTCTAGGCTTCTTGAGTTTGTTTATATTCTCACTTAATTGCAAAGGGGATGTCCTTGTCATTATATTACTGAGCATGTATCTGTAATTTGTATGTAGTGATGTTCCAATGATTACACAACTGTTGCCTGCAGAGCTAAGGAAATAGGAGTTTCTCTGGACAGCAGGAACCTGAGGATCTAACAGCACATTTGCCCTCGCCCCTGGCCAAGTAACTGGGGCAAAGCCAATGCTTTTTGAGCATTTCCAATATCTTTCAATTGTAGGGCAGGGTGGAACCCCAAAACACACTTTTTTGTAAACCTAACACTGCAGAAACAGCTAGAGTTTCTCCCCTTTCTGCTCTAGAATCATTCTATATTGCTTTTTGGTGGTCGGGGAGGCAGAGTTACTTCCATTGTTGCCCATTTTCAGATGTTGATCAACTTTCCTGTGTGCACACCCTTAAAATGTCACACAGGCAGCCAAGCTAAGAGGTCATTGGATCATGGACTAGATCAGTGCCACATCCATCTAGTTCAGGGTTTACCTCTGCCTTCCATAATAAGCTAAAAGCTGTCCAGTACTGTTGTTTAACCGGTACTGTCAGAAACCCCTTTGATGTAATGAGTCACTTGTGGATTAAAGCTGTGAGCATGAAACTTCATTAGCCCTTCTTCAGGTGTTCTGAACCACCTTACTGCCTTCTGTCCTGGTCCATCCTGCCCCTTTCAGTTCTTGCTGTGGTCTTGAGTCAGAGTCTTTCAGGCCACTTCCACAGAAATACTGGTTTAGATGTACTGCTTGACAGTTTGTACCGTGACACATCATTAATCAGAGAAGAGGTTTCTATGATACACAACACAATCTTCCCTGTTTCCATCCAGGTTGCAAGCAAATCCTAGAGAAAGCCAATGTGCACGTTCTCCTTCTCAGCTTCGTACTGGATGGTGCACGTGGATGGTGCTTCAGAACTGGGTTCAGAGTCAAGCTGCTGGGAGTATTGGAGCTGGCCGCTGACCCACTGCAACTCAGTAAAGATCTCCCTAGCTTTGACAAATTAGCAAATATGTCCGTGGATTTTTAACTGATACCAAAAATCTCTTGCCGTTGACAACAGAGGTAAATCGGCACGTGCAGTTTGTTACTATTCCTGGTTGTGGTTTTGTAAGTATAAAACTGTGGCAGGGATGAATTGAAGTCTGAATTCTGTGAACCAGCACCTGACACTTGAGCTCATTTTAAAAAAAGTGTAAAGGTTCAGTTTTCAAATCCTGCTTCCAGTTCTAAAATGTTTAATGTGTAATATATGGAATATATACTGGACATGCTTATAAATGTGTGTATATGTAAATAGATATATAAAATATACCTTCTTTACCGACTTTTTAAAATAATAAAAGGGGGAAGGATGAAAAATAATACTAGAAGCAGCATCTCTTTCTCTTGCTCAAGTTTCCACCAACCCAATCTTTCATCCAGGTGCCTTGGGCAGGAATTTCTTTATTCAATTCACCTCAGTTAAAATAAATGGTTGATACAGGCTAGATACTAGGTATGGAATAGTGATGACAAATGTGCCTGGGTTAGGTAAGTCTTGATTTGTATTTAATTATGCTAGTACATGTTAACAGACCTTTTGGGACCTGTGGATGAGCTTTATAAGGGAAAAGAAGATATTAATGCAGTTCCCCTCCTGGTACTTGAGTTTGTGTATTGGGTTGGTGCTGCAGGGCGGCTGTAACAATTACTGAATTAAAAGGACTGCAGGAGTGGAACAAGCAACTACTCCTCAATATACTAAAGCTGAAAAATGATGTTGGAAAAAAGCTTGAAAAGATTGTCAGTTTAAGTTGTAGGAATCTAGTTTGACTTATAATCTCAGGTTCTAAGTTGTAATTTGCCCGCTTGATCTAAATATTTCCTTTGCACGGCTAACGTAATTCTTCATTCTCTGTCTTCTTTTCTCCAGTCTCCTCGGCTTCTGTTACTTGTTTCTGTTCTGGGCTTACACAAAACTGTGTTCTGATCATGCACATAATTATATTGGTCTCTCAAGCTACTGTAGGTGCAATAAAGGAATTGCTACTTGGGTTACAGAAGAACTAAAGCAACAGGGAGCTACTTTGGAGGGTGGAAGGAAGTGTCACAACTCTCATCTCAGTTTTCCAATATTTATTATCCATAAATCTGTTCTGGTTTTCCCCTTCTGCCTACAAAATAATTGATTCTTTTTTCTTGTGTTTGTGTGGGTCTTTTTGAGTTGGTTTGGTTTTGTGTTGTGGGTTTTTTTTTTTTCTTTTTTCGTTTCCTTTAATGGGGTAACCTAAACTCTAGGGTTTGAGTTGATCCCTGTTTTTTCTTTCCTCCCCTCTCCTTCCTAGTGAAATAAACAAACTGTGTTCCTCTGAGCTGTCACAGGAGGCAGAAAATTGATTTCTTAATAACAGCTGGGATTCTCAATTACCTTGCTTTTTTCCTTTTTGTTTTGGTTATTTTGATATTCCAGATAGTGCATGCCTATTGTAGTCTAGCTTATGTATACTAAGAAAATAGGTATTGTGATAAATTTGCCGTTTTGGTAGTTGTTTGCTTAGGGTCTGCTTTTAAACAGCTGAAATCTTTCTATTTATTCTTCCAGCAGCTCCACAGAGGTGTCTGACAAGATCAGGCCCCAGAATTCAGGTTTCTAATGTGAATAGATCTGAAACTAGTTCAGCTAAAAAACTATGAAAGTGATGTTCTCGTAGTTGATGACAATTTGTTGGAGGCTTTTTCCTCTAAAACGTTTTTTTATGTCTTGTTTTTAACAATGCATCTGTGTGTGGGAATTAAATAAGCAGTGCTGTAGCGCAATGAATGTAAAGAATGAGTATGAAGTATAATATAGCAAATTGCATTGTTACTTTCTCATGTGAACTGTAGTGCAAAATTGTGAAGGTTACCTGGTTTATCCTTTGTTTATACTTTAACTGAATGTTTTGGTTCGACAATCGTGCTGTTTGTTATATTAGCACAGAATATAAACAAACGCAACTAACCCGGTGTTCTTCTGGTATGTGTGCATAGTTTGTGTGTGTGTGTATTTGTGCTGAAATAGAAACCAAATAAAAAAAAAAAATATTTCCTGCTTGAAAAGAACAGCTGGTAAGTGTTGGCAATGGCCAAAGAATAAACTGACAAAATAAGTAGTGACTTCTATCCTCTGATTACATGGCAATATCAGTATCTACAGCAACCAAGTGACTGATCAGCTGTCTGTAGTTACATCTGACGCTAGGATATGACAGGGATCCTAAACAAGGTTTGTCGTATTGATTTTGCTGTTCTTTGTTAGATTACCAACATATTTGAACATAAGGAATGTGATACTACTCCTTTTTATTCAGTAGAATCTAGTAGGACTCCTGTTTTTCAGGGAATAGGCATGTGTTATCAAACTATATAGAATCTCAGATGATAATATAGGAGCAGCAGTTATATCTAAGCAGTTACTGAGACAACTGTGTCACTGCTATTTCTGTAGACCTCTTTCTGTTTAAAAAGTGTAAAACAGTTATGTCTTTCCCTGTGTTTTTTCTGCTTTTAAGCAGAAATTTAGGGTGAAACAAAAAGATGGATACAGTGGATGCAAAATCAGTCACTTGGTCATAAGAAAGGATGGTTTGTCAAACATCTAAGGAGGATGCAAAATATTTTAGTGCAGAATGTTCGTTCCCAAGCATTAGCACAATAGCTCTTAGAAGAGCGTGCAGAATAGATTTTTGGACGACTTCAGGAGTACCCTGATACGTAGGAGGAGTAGTTTGGCCGTCACATCAACGTTAAGAGACTGCCAATGATCTAAATGTGGTTGTGTGTGTAGGGGAGGGTGTTTTGGATTTTTTTTGGTGGGGTTTCTAGTTGGGATTTTCCCCCACAATTTAGGATGATTTAACATCTATATTTTGTTGGCTTAATAGTTTATATGAGGGTAGCCACTGCAGGTTTTCCTGGTGCTTTATGGATAAGGTGGTATTGCTGAGGAACTTTATTTAGGAAGAGGATGAGTAAAATAAATCTCGAGTGCAAGGTGCTGCAACAGAGCAGATAACTCCAAGGAATAATATACTAGAAGATTCCAGTCAGACATATTCTATACTTTTGATAGTGAATTGTTGGTCTTTTGGAGTTTTATTGTTCTGAGAAAGAAACCCCCCTTTTTTTTTTTTTTTGTCACCGGATAAATTTGTGCAAAAATTCTTGTCTAATGTAGGTGCTGTAAATCAATTCTACTTGACCTGTACCTATACTGAACTCTGACCAAGGAAAATACATGTTAAGTACCTACTTGGAATTGAATCTAGTGACAGTAAAGCAAAATAAAAGATAAAATGGAGATTATGGACTCATATTTAGGTTTCTCCCCAAGATGCACAGTCTTTAGGGAAATCTCTCCAATGGCAATGTTTATCTGGCAACATGAACATGACTCCAGCATTTCAAGAGCCTTGGTCATGTTGCCTGAATGTAGATTATAGTGCCATTAAACTGTGTTGTCCTAGGTCGTGTATGTTCAGTTAAGCAGCAGGAACAAATTTAAAAAACAAGAAAATCAAACCAGCAAAGATCAAACAAAAACCCCCAAACCAAAACTTATCTTCCCCCCAACAACAAACAAAAGACACCCTCAAACACAGAACAACACTGAAAGTGTAAACAAATGGACAAAAACACCCACCCAAACCAACCTCAACTTACGTTAATAACCTCAGGTTTCTGCTTTTCAGGTAAACTAGAATAGTAGACACTAGTTTCCCAGAATCTTCAGGTTTCAGGTATTAAATAAAATCTATGCAGCTTTTTTTTTTTTTTTTTCTCTAATAGGTACCTGTCATGCAACTCTAAACTGATGGTCTTTGGTAGGAGAATTACATCCATATGAAATAGGTGGATGCTAAGGTTAGATCTGTAGACTGGGGTAATTTTTGATATATTCAACTATAATTTCCCTTTTATTTCCATCACCTTCAGTGTTCTGTAATACTAGCTGTATGTACCTGGTGGTTTATAAATCCTAGTTGGAAAATAGATCCTGAAGACCCAAGTGCATGTTGGTCTAAAATAGCAGGAACTTATTTTTCCCTGATTGTGGCAGATGTTAATGTAATGTTTTAACTGTGCATTGTTTACCTATAAGGGTTATTTCCAATGAAGACCAGTAGTATTTGAAACTCAACTAAAACTTTCAGGTTTGCTCTGTAATGTACAGATATGTGTCTCATCGCAAAGCAGTGAATGTCAGATCAGACAGCATCTTCAGGGGTTTCAAAATTTCATTTAATGTTTTTGGGAGCAAGTGAGATGTAGGGTAAAATAACTTTGAATAGAGTTTTATCTATCTTCCCTGTGGATAAGACATCCATTGTTAAACAATCTTTTTTTTTTTTTTTTTTTATAATCCCACATGTAATGCTTCAACTTTAACCCTTTGGCACTGATATTTCTTGATATGAATGAAAGTTGAAGGTACTCAGAACCTTACAGCATCAAGCTGTTGTAGAGCAAAATCATTACTGACAGGTTTCAGCTTGAGTTTTGTAATTGTGTACATGGCTTGTTTTGGTCCAAATTGAGGTTTTGGAAGAGAAAAATCTTCTGGTGATGGTATACTACTGTTCACAGGTGACTTAGAAGAAGTCAGGGATAATTTGTTTCAGTAGACAGGAGATGAAGAGTTACAGGCAGGCTGTCTGCAGCAGTGACATTGATCTGAAATATACATATGGGAAATGTCTTTTGGATTTTATTTCTGCTGAAGTTGATAATTTACTTTAGAGAACTTGACCTGTTAATAGATCTAATATGTGTTTCACAGCAGACTTCAAATTACATACCTTCAAGTTTATAAGTAGAGTATGGGTGACAAAATGATTCCGCTTCTGTCTTACTTAATGTTGATGGCTTCAGAAAATCTTTTTATTCCCCTTCTCTCTCCAACAGATAATGTGGTGGTAGAAGTGGCATTTTTCTGTGTTAGGTATAGATTTACATAATGCTTCCAGAAGCTCATAATTGTAACAGGTACTTTTTTCCCCAGGAGCAAGACATCTCCCTTTTTTTCCTAAAATGCTGCCTTAGTTTGTGTCTCCTTGGTAAGTCGTATAGTATCAAGCAAAATGATAGGATAGGGGTGAGGACTGGGAGAATGTGGTATTTTTAAGAGTTATATGATGGATTAATAGCACTGCAAAATACAGCATGAATATTTACAGATTTATCAACTATGTAAGGCCATCCATCTGTTACTTTCATGCCTGAAAGCAAGATAGGAAAATGATGTCGCTGAAGTACACTTAAACTATAAGACAACTCCGGTTAAATGGTATAATATTAGATTCCATTTAAACCTGATGAAATCAATGCTATTTTATAGGATGTGTGGTGGCTGTTGTGTGGACATAGTGAGTTTGTATTCATGCTGAGGAAGAAATCATCGATTTTAATGCTGTGTAGTTCTGTGTGAATCTTGACTGTGATCTTTACTTTAGCTGGTAATATGAAATTAATCTTAACGGCGCAGTTAATTGGAAAGAAAAATGACATCAAACCCAGAAATAAGCCTAATGAAATCCATTAAGTAACTTAATGATTACATAATTATATTCATTTAAATTCAGGATTTGATCACTGCAAAATTAACTTTTGCTATCTTTGCACACTTTAAGTACACTTACATATTGTTGAAGTGAGGGATCATTTCTGTTTGATTGGCGTTTTGCCTTATATTGTTGTAAAAAGAACGTTGTGTTTTGGAGTAAACTTACATGACCAATATTAACCTTTTAAGGGAAAGTCTGTTCAGTGTGGAGACAATGGCAGCTTAATGGACTCAAGAGCAGTGACCTAACCGAAAACTGGAAGAGCCAAAATGTATGGGCAATTCAAGTGCTTATGTTTGAATAATTGAGGCCAGACTTGGCTGACCTTCAGCTGTTCTCTCAAAACCTGCAGATTTCTTTCTACATGTGTAATATCAGGCACAATACTGTGATTTGTACTTTGATTATCATCGTTTCCAGTCTGTAGTTTTGTCATTAGAATTACTGAATTCAGATGGGAAGACTGTCTTTAACATTTCTTTGATTGTAGAGTTGTTTCGTAATGCTCTAGAACCAGATGTAAGGTCGCATTAGTTACCAGTGTGACAAGGAAATGACAAAAGAAATCTTAGGATGGCTACAGCCTGTGTTCCGCTATATCCAGCGGGTGTGAGCCCAGGCACACACAGCCCCCACGGCACGGGTTTAGCTGCGGGAGCCTGGGGTGGGCCTGCTGGGTTAGCAGCCGCGGGGAGCCTGGCTGGGGTCTCCTTCCTTCAGCTCGGAAGCAGCGCTTCAGTTCGGGCCTTTGTCCTCCTGCTGTGTCCCAGCTCCATTGCAGCTGCACCTGACTGTCAGACCTGACCCTGGCCTCAACCTCTGGCTGCCCCGTCGCTGCGGTGGCTCTGGCACCCGCCGGCCCTGCTGGCTGCCATCAGCTCCGCTCGGCTTTGGCCGCTGTGGACGGCCACCTTTGCTGGTGAGGATCTGCCCTGCTCTGCCTTGCTGGCACGCTTACCTCCGGGCTTCCCTTTGGGAGCAGCCCGCTCCGGCTGCTCGCTCGCTCATGGCTCCTCAGGTCTGCAGCACGGAGGCTGCAGGAGGAAGAATGGCAGCTCAAAAAGTGAGCCTTAGGTAGGTAATAGAAGGAAAAAGGAACCCAGAAATCCGAGAGACTTCATTGGCCTCAAAAGTGCCTAGGCTGAGTGGAAACTCAGAATCTGGGGAGGCAGCAGAAGCTATGTAGTTTTCCCTGTTGCACAGGGCTCTTAAATATTACGTGAAACCTCACCTTACCAGGTGAATAAACTCTGCAGTTCTAGAGAGGCATGGAGGGAATATGTCTGAGTCAACTAGCAACTTCACTCAGGGGAGGTGTTGGTAGATAGTGGACTAGTTTAAATGACAGGTGTTAGTCAGCAGAGGTTTCTGACACTGTCCAAGGGGCACCGATGCGTTAATGTTGTGTAAAATGGATTTAAATCGGGTATTATTTCAGTCTCTTGATGCAGCGGCTGTACCTTTTGCCAGAGCACTCCTGACCACGGTTTTAGACGTGCAGTCTGTCCATTCCTGTCATTGATGATGCAGCTTTATGGAGGAAGAGAATTTCCTAGCAGAGGTACAATTTAGTGCTAGCATGTTTAATCTCCTTGGAGATCCACACTGGTATTGTTGCGAAGTGTTGCAAACTTTGCCTTTTTTTTTTTTCTTAAAACATACTGACATACTATACTTCCTTGGGATCTTGTTTAGTACAGTGCATGTATTCCTAACTTGTGGTATGGAAAACCCTATTCCATCCCATTTTAAGGAAGACTACGTTGCAACTGTGTCATAATGCTACTGTGATGCACAATTATCGTGGCAGAAGGATTTAAAGAATGAACAGGCTCTAGCGGGATTCCATTACCATGCCATTAGTAGTTCATATTACGGTGCCAAAAAGATGTCCACTCACCTGCGTGGAGTGTGGCACTTGTTGTGTTGCCATTTTGATTACAATTTGCATTAGTAGTTCTAAAATGACTTCAATAAAATCTTATGAACAACTAATTGTAATGTTTTATCAATTATTAGATGTGGTCACCGTGACAAGTAAAGTTAATTCAAGAGTTAATGCCATTCTAACACAAGTATGTGGAAAGCATGTTGCGGTTATACCATAATTTCTGAGTCAGATGATGACATAATGGTTACGATAGAAAAGTGAAAGTAACTTCTAATTTATTAGTGGCCCTATGGAGTTGGTTAATATAGGAAATCAGAGTGCCAAGTAAGGGTAACTGTTGGTGACTTTATTTAATTTTAAAGTTCGTTTAGGAATCTGTGCAACTGAATGGATTTCAATTTGGCTGCAGGAACTGTCAGCATCTTGATTGCTCCCTTTTTGCTTTATTGTGGGTCATAACTTTTATTTTTTCGTAGTAGATAACCTGCATTATGAAACAACAGAAAAGCACTTTACTGTAGTGGGAGAAACAACAAACAAGTCATCAGAGGTTTGGTTTTTTTTTTTCCCCTCCCCCCTGGGTAGACAGCTAATGTGGACACCTATCAAGGAACTTTTAGTCATGTTGGTCACTCAGCAAAAAGGCAAATAAATTCTACAGAACGAGCTCTCTACACTAAAAAACAGCAGAGCAGACCAAGACCAGAAATGGATGTTTTCAAGGAGGATTTGTTAGTGATCCAAGAAGTGACGTGGCAAAATGTGGAGCTACAAATCTAAACTAAGCAGCGAAGGCTCTGGGCTTCTTGTGCATTGCACTTTGAATCATTTTGCATGAAATATTACTATGAATAGATAAAAAATTCAAATAATCCTGTGCACAGGTTTAAGATTCTACTAACTCCTTGACCAGAGAAGTCCTTGTATTTGTTGATTATGTCTTCATGAAGTCTTTAACAGAAGAATCTCAAAATTGTAAGACATACAGTCTTTGGAGAAAAAAAACCCAAACCAACACCAAACCAAAAACCACAAACCACCCCAACACCAGAACATAAAGTGAAGGTATTTCTCTGCATATATGCATAAATATTTTTTGAGGTAGTATGTCTATAAAACTGCAGTCCTGAAAACGTGGTCTTGAAGCGATTTCTTTACACGTTTCAGTTCCCTGCATTCAAGACCGGAACTAGTTGTTTCTTCAGCACCACCTTCTCTCTCTTACTCTATCCATATAAACTTCTGTTCCTGTGTTGTTAGGGTATTCCTCTGATAACAAAATGTCTCTCAGGACTGATGTTTTCTTTACCTCCCTGTGATTTCTGTCTATTACCAGCCCTCTAAAGCTATTTTTTCGGCTCTTCCAAACCCACCTTATGTTCTAACTGTCATCTTGATGCCACATCATCACCTTTTGCTCTTTCTGGTCTTTTCCGGCACTGCTTGCACAGCAGGCTTGGGGTGGTAGAGATGAAATGTAAATATGGTTTAGGTTGTAGAAGCTGTTCCCTGTCCTGATAACGGCAGGAACATGAACATTATTTTTAATGGCCCTAGTTTCTTCTGGAGCATCCAGCACTGAAGTATGTGATGTGCTTTGATTCTTGGGCAAGTGACAAGGTTTAGAGAAATGCTTGAAAGTGGTTGAAAGATCTTGTGTTGAATATCTGAAAGGAACAATGTGAAGCTGCGTTTTACCTGTGAAGGACCTTGGCTGCCTTTTTGTTTGGGATCTGTATGATTTTCGAAGAAAATCGTGATGTCTTTCAGAATAATTTCTTTTACTAACTCTGTTCAGGAAAGTTGTATATTAGTGCATATGCAGTACAAGCTGCATAAACTTGTAATTCTTAAGTTAGCTGATGAGAATACTGTATATCAAGCTTTCAATGATTGACACTACAGAAAACCCAAGCTACTACAAAGAAGTTTACTCGTCATCTCTTGCTTGTTCGGTGCCTCCCTGTACTATACAAAGTGAAGCTACCCTCAGGTAAATGAGAGCTTTGAGATGCCTGATATTCTCATAAGCTCAGGGAAGAAGAATACTTTTTTCTCTTTACGTTTCATAGAGCTGTTGAGTGAAGCAGCAGTGTCCTCTATTTGGGCATGAAAATGCTTTCTGCTTAGTCCAAGTCTGTAACAAGATTGTACAGGAAATAAATAAAACTGTAAATCTCACAAATCTCACTGTCTCACTTCCAAGTGCACACAACAAGTCATTTCATCTTTTCACAAACACAAGTCTATATGTCTGCAATACAGTAAGCAGATGGAAAATACAAAGAAACTGCACTGAAGATACAGCTTGCTCTTTTTAGGTAGCAGATGAAACAAACTGAACAGTATCATCCCCTCACAGAAATGAGTTTGAGCCATGTTCTGCTCTGCATAACCGTTACTTGCTCATGACAAATTGAGTGTTTGATGGTGCAGCATGAATTCATTGTGCACTACAGTATTAGCTGATTGCTAGCTAAACATTTGTAGTAGCGGATGTTTTGTTCTGGAATTGGTTCCCTGTGGATCTTCTGTATCCCAAATGTGAAAATATTTGTTTCTCATCTAAGCTGTCACTTGTCTTTTTTTTTTTTTTTTTTTTTTCCCACAAATTCTGCTTCAAGTGTTTTGCTTGGAATATTGGCAGAATATTGACCTGAAATACTCAGTTTTGATCTATCTAGGAGGAATTGGTTGGGGAGGTGAATTCAAGGCAAGATGCTACTTGAGGTTTTGGTTTTGGCTTTTTTTTGTTTATTGTTTTTTTTCTTTCTAAATCTCTTCCCTTCATTCCTTTTCTCCCCAAATAATAATAGTAAATATTGAATATAAAAAATAAAAATGCTCTATAAATAGCTGTATAAATATTTATATTCAAGTGATGTAAAGTAGCAGTGAAAGCAGTTTCTCCACTATTTAAATAGTATAAGATATAACGAAGCTGAAATTGACAAAAGCAACTAGTCACTACTTAAAACCTGCTGTAGTTCAAAAAATTTGGGCTCTGTGTCCGTGCCTAAACCAGCACGAGTAATGAGGTTGTTCAGTATTGTGAAGAATTCAAAATAAAATGCTCCATGGCACTCAGCATTTCTCCAGCAGCAGTGGGTTAAGCATATGCATAGGTAAAACTGTTGTTTCGCACCTGTATGAAAAGGACAACGTCATTATAAAGAAGTGCTCAGAGACTCCATGACTATCTAAAATGTTGTGGTACAGTGGTTCGCTTCTTATTGAATTAAGAATGTAACGAACTGTATGTAACTTAGAAAAGAACGGTAGCTCCGTGTTGAGGGAAGTAAAACTTGTGCAGGAGTTTGCCATTTCAGAGGACCGGTCAGCTGCAGGACAACAGACCTAAGTAAACAGCTTTGCCTTTATGAAGAAAACCAAATGTAGAATGTCAGCAAATGTCCTTTTGTGTCGTTAGTAATATTGCTAAAATTGGCCTAATGCCAGGATAAAAAATTGCTAGAAGTTTGAGAGTGCCTGAGCTATTAAATTGGATGTGCTCTGGATATTAATAGAACCTAGAGGATGTAAGTAATGAATTAAATATTGATTGAAATATATCTGTCTCATAATCATGCCTTGGGTAACCAGTGCTTTTGAAACTGCTCTGTTTTTTATCAAATTATACATTTGAATGTTTCCTTTAAATGTTCTTTCAAATCGGTATAAATTATTGTATGTAGCTTGTATGCCTTGATCTTCAGCTTCCATGACAACAGGATATAGATAAATATATTTCCATAACAATTGTAGACAAGGTTTAGTATCACTGCTACTTTCTGTTAGTGCTGCCTGCTGCAAGAAGAAAATAGCATCACTTTATGAGACTTGAAAGGAGCTTTTGTTGTAATAATTGAAGAAAAATGTGCACAAAGTTGATCATTTGAGGAAAATTGAATGACAGTGCAGATAGAGAATAGAGGAGAATGCTATTTTCTAGTCATTGGAAGTTGTTTCTGGCCAACTTTATTGGTGATGCTGTTTGATACATTTGAAGGAAGTATTTAACTGACATAATACTGAGTTCAGATTAGTGGATGTTAAAACAGATGCAAGATAACCTCCTAATAAACGTCAGCCATGAGTTTTTTACTTTGCAGAGCTTTAGTCACTTTCCAATTCAAGAGCAACAGCTTTCAGTTTCTTGAACGCTACCTAAGTTATCTATACAGTAATGAGCTGTTCCATCTCCTATTCCAACTGAAGAAAAAGTGACACAAAAATCAGTGTTTCAGAGTACTTACATTTTATGCATCTTAAATCGGACCTTTTGTAAATATAATATTCTGAAATGGAGCTTGTTTCAACATGATGTAATATGTTGAGACCAGATTGTACCTTGCAGATGTCCGCGTGTTAATTCAATGTGTATGAAGAATTCAAGGCCAGTCGCTGAGCATTCATGGTTGACATAGGAGATTGTAAATGGGTGCTTCTATGTCTATGTTGTTACACAAACATATTCATAAACAAAGGATCAGATCTAGTAAACGGTTGGTTTTCTGTTGTCTTTGAGACACCCCTCGTTGTGGAGGTGCTAGAAGCCAAGTGGAGAGGGTTGGTTGGCAGACAGGGAAAGCTCAGGTTTTGAAATGAAAGGACTCGCCAAAGCATTTTGCTTTATGGATAAAATCCATTATTGTTGCTATTGTGAGCAACCTATACTATTTATTTTCTTCAAGAAATCTCAGTAAAATTGCCTAGAAAAGCAGAAATTCCAGTTGGCAGCTTTCCTCAGAATAAGTGCTTATTCATTTGTTTTATTAGTAAGTTTTAACGAGGCTCTAAAATTCAAAGGATATGTTATTCAACTGATAAGTCTTTTATTGTTCTGCTTTTGGTTTCTGTTTTGAAGAGTAGATATTTGTCAGCTTTATGCCCAAATATCCAGAAATTTAATGATTATTGCTCTTGGGTTTCTGAAATTTGACAGGTTATTACTGCTTTGTATAGGAACTCTTCTCCAGTATTTATTTTCAAAATCTGGAATTGTATTTGATTTTGTAAATAATTTGGCCTCTCGAGTGGAAAAAATCTGGCCATTACATTTTTTTGCAATTTTTTTTTTTTTTTTTTAGGGGAGGGATATTTTTTTTCTTAACAAAAATTAATTAAATATTATTAAGAAGACTTCTGGATGTCTGAAAAAAGTCAGAATGCTTATGTTAAATGGTTTTCTTTCTTGGTCAACATATCTAGGTCTCGGTAGTCTGAAAATGAGCTTTCTTATGTGTCATGGACTTCACTAGCTTTGTTCTCTCGAGGTTTCTTCTTGTTGAAAGAAAAACAACATGAACAAGCTTTTTATCTTTAGAAAACTGGTTTAACTGTCACTGTCTTGGGATTTCAGTTGTGTGCTTGTGCTAATGGGAAAAAATATTTTTTCCTTTGTTTATATTTTTATATTGAGAGCAAATGAATCATTATGATGTATGAGATAGTGTTTATAAAAAAAGTAATAGCTGAGCTTTAAGTGGTTAATATGCCAGTAGTTGTCATTACTTCCTAAAATGCAATATATTTTTGCTTTAGATTTGTTGACAATGTTATTCTTTAGAGTACTAACATACGTATTGGAGAATCTTGTGCAACACTGGAGCTTTATGCACATTAATGTTATTTGTAAGAGTGATATTAAATAGTGCATCTCTCCTTGCTCTTCTGCAGGTTTTCCTTTCCTACGCTCTTCAAAATAACCTTACACTTTCTGATGAGTCAGATGTAGATCTGAAAGTAACTTGAAGGTCTGTACAATTTGCTGTATAGTCATATGTAGTGCTTAGACCTTCAGAGCTGTAGAGGCTTTTTCACGTACCTTCTACATGCATTTTTCTCAACACTGAAATTGAATAAAAAAAGTATTACAGACTTGAAATAACTTCCACTCTTGCCTATTAAGTTGTTTTGAGACAATGCTTCAGATTTTATAAAAATAAATATTTTTTCCTGGCAATAGTTAGAACTATTCAGTAGTGCCTGTCAGGTTATACTACTAAGCCAAAGAGATCCATTAGACCGATGATGGAAGCAAATGGATGTGAAGAGTTGGCTGGAGAACACTGTGTTTATCTTTTGAGGATGGAATGTATTTAATAGCTGAGTTAAAAAGCCCATAAATGTAACTTTGGGAGTTTGTGATGTAAATGCGTCTGTATTTTAAATTTTCTTTGTGGTGCAGTAGCACTTTGTGCTCTGCCCATAGATGTTTTTGATGCTTCAGCAGCTTTAATGGAGAAACAGTATCTACAGACATGCTCATAAATATATGATACAGCTTGCAGTATACAAACCCCACATCTATTTTAAGTGTAGCCTAAGTATTCCTTGTAAATATTTGAGCAGTTGCTTAAAATGGGTTTTACAAGTTCTTGTAACAGAATTACTGGCTTCAGTATTGGGGCATATTTGTTCACTTTTACATATGTTTCTGTACTTGGTGTAGTAATCTATATTGCTTCCAATGTGGTCTGTGCTTTACACTTTTTACACTTTTCTTCCAGATAAGTGAGCAGCTGTTTACAGAAGGGAATTAACTGCTCTCTTTTAGACAAGTGAGTACCTTGTACAAATAACAGATGTGTAAAACAGGGTTAAATTACTTGCTCGCTGTTGTATTGGGATTCTATGGCAGTAATGAAGGGGAAAGGAAGGAGTCTTGTTCAGTTCCATCCATATGTGAGCATAAATGCTGAATATGTGCAATAACAAAAAAATCTGAAATATCAACAAAAATAACTTAGATATTTAAAAGATTTCAATCCTCTATCAGCCAAGAATGAAGCGAGTGTGTAATACTACTGTTCTGTAAATAGAGTAACATTACGGCATTGAGGGAAATCGTAGTTTTACGGAAAATAAATGAGGGTGCAACACAAAAAGCAAAAAAGGTCTAGAAATGGAATAGTTTGACAAGGATGTAAAACAATGTGAAAATGTAAAGTATTAGTACAGCTTGAGGAGCAGTGCATTTACTTAATTCAGCGGTGGAAGTATTTGTGCCAGCACTTCATTGCCAGGATTGGGGCCAGAGGTTATCTTATTTTCTGTGCAGTGTCAGATTTCCATATGGATGATTTTTGTGTGTCATCCCTGTGTATCACTTATTAACAGACTATGGTGGAAAAACCTGCTCTGTAAAGAATCTAAACTTTCCTTGATGGAGCAGGATGGTGGACTAGACTTTATATAAGGGACCTGAAGTTATTTGGCAAACCCTGTTTCTCCCCATCTTTATTGTAGTTTTTTAGACATGACAATGGAAATATTTTGTGTTCTTTCAGTGTTTATATAGATACATATATTGCTAAATGTTTATATATATATATGGAATATGTATATGTATATACTCATATGTGTAATATTAAAAAATATATGGAATAGAAGTTAAGTGCTTGTATGCGTTATTTTATATCTTGAGAAATGTTCCTTGTTGTAGTAAAGTGGATAAAATGACATTTTAAGGTCATGCATGCGTGATCAAACATGATGCTTCTATTGAAAATATACTTCTATTTTTTGACTCCTTTTAGTAAGTTAGGATTAGGTTTCTCAATTTTTTAATTATTTTTTTTTTTTGTTGGTTGCTACAATTGTATAATTTGGGCTTTGAATGCTAATTCTGTATACCCTTTCTGTAAACACATGTAACCAATTTTTAAAAAGGTGGTACTTACAACCTCAGTTCAAATTTTTTTCTTCTTCTCATATGAGCATTGATAGAATATTTTCTGTAAAATATCCCTAGTACTTTGTACAGAATAACATTGCCTTGAACTTAGATCATTATCTGTGTTACTTCAGTGAAACCAGCTCTCTTATTTTTCGTAGCTTAGCTGGCAAGAGCCTTATGATTTAGTATGTAGATACTCAGAATTGTTTTTCAAAGCTGCAAGTATTTTTTTAAAACTTAGGTTCTTAATTTTGAGAATTTGGGTTTTTAGTAGAAATCTAACCGTAACTTGAAGGTACGATTACTACCTTCCAGCATAATCTCTGTCCTTAGCTCACTAATTGAGACAGGTTGTTAAATTCTGCTTGTCTGTTTCTCCAAATACTTATTCAATGCATATAATTTCCCTTAAACACTTACATGCCAATCATAATGTAAGGGAAGTGTACCAATTATATATTTTTAAGACCATTTAGTACTTGAATATTGTATGCATGAGACCTGAAAAATTGGCTTTTGTTCTATTTATTTTAAAATACATTTTACAGAAATTTCATAATAGCCTTGCATATTGACAGATTAATATATTTTGTCTCAGTTGTACTGGGAATATATTTAAAAAATAGTATCTGTCCCAAAACTTGTATCTTCTAGTAGGCAGCAAAAACCATGTGTTGGTGCTAATCGTGATTCAGTTGTTTGGTCTTTTTGTAATTACAGTACAATAAGTGGAAGAGAAATACTATTAAATTGCAGGGAACAAAGACGAATGAGGTAATTATACTTTTATTTAGATCATATATAAATGTACTCAGGGGCATACTTTTATCATAGACTGATTACTTATCCAAGAAGAAAAAAATCATGGAGAAAGCATTCCTGTTCACTGACGGGTGTTAAAGCAACTGTAGTAGCCTGTCTTGTAATATAGACTATACTGTTTTATCAATGTAACTTTATTTTTGATGTTTTCTACAACAGTACATGTAATTTAATTTTTTTTAAAAAAAGTGGCCAGGTGTAGATTCTGCTAAACAGGAAGGAGAAAATAAAATCCTTTTCTTCTTGAACACAATGGGTCCTGTTTCTTTATAGAGTGTGGTAGCAAGTCAGCTTAAATCAGGAGTAAATCATGGGCAGAGATAGTCCTTCAGGGATCAAGGTCCCAAACCTCTCTTCCTGCTAAAAATAAATAAATATCCCTTTGTACAGTTGTTTGGGGTTTTTTTCCACCTCACATGCTGTTATCTCATAGACTATGTAGTTAGGATTTTGATGTGTTTCCTGTAAAATATGTTGCTCTGCAAGAGAGTAAATTTGTGCGTAACTACTGTAGACCAAACTGCTCCCATGAAATAATTTACAGGCAACTCTTGATATTTCTCTTTTTACTCAGGTATTCATGACTTTCATACCAAGTTGACCACTTCAACTGTTACTTACTTCGTGGGGGGAGGAGAGTGACATTCTGAAACAAGTAATATCTGTATTTGTAGAATCATAGAATTATTTAGGTTGGAAAAGACCTTTGAGATAATCAGGTCCAACCGTTAACTCAGCACTGCCAAGTCCATCACTACACCATGTCCCTAAGCGTAGTGTCTACATGGTTTTAAAACTGCTCCAGGGATGATGCTTCTACCACATCTCTGGGCTGCTTGTGCCAAGGCCTGACCACCCCTTCAGTGAAGAAATTTCTCCTAATACCTAGGGCACAGCCTACACAATAAGCATTTTTGAAAAAATACCACATTAGCTATATTCAAGATGTTTCTTAATATATTGTCCAGTCTGGAGAAAACTATTTGTTATCACACTTTCTGAACTTGAAGATACCGATGCAGTACTATCCATTTTGATCAATAGCATGCCCCAGAGGTCAGTTAGCCAGTGAGTGCTTTGCCTCCACTGCTACACAAATTATTTTAGGCTTTTTTTGATTGACATCCATTCACAGTTAAAAATGTCAGGAGTATTTTTGTTGTTAGAGAGGATTTTTATGGTTTGTAAGCTTTTTACGGTGAACCTTTGAAAATTAACGTGAACTTGAGTTTTGGCAAATGCTTTTCAGGAGTTCCAAAATGACAGGAACAAGCAACAATTAAAAACACTGCGTTCCTCATAAGATGGCATTCATGTAATTAGCATCAGTCACTACTTTTCCCACCACTTTTAGCTCTTAATGTTCTTCAAGGCAGTTTAACAATATCCTGGAATTGAAAGGGCACAGCGATGCTAAAATGAGACAGGAGTGATATACAGGCATGCTGTGGGATTAGTTATAGAGTCTTACAGTTACAAAGCTCTAATACTTGCAATGCTTTTCTGCCCCAAACTTACACATGTTTGGAGCTGACCCAAAGTATCCTAGTAGGAGTGGGTCCAGTACTCTTACTGGACATGTACTGGTTGGATTTAGTGTTAAGAACTGTGTGCGGTGTCTGGTGTGTGGCATTTGAGTGCTTGGCAACAGAGTGGCTCTTCTGTGAGTGAAGATCAGCACAGTCCAGGTTTCTTGACGTTTTGAAGGTTTCCTTATGGCATCACGCTAAGATTGTCTTTTGGCTTTTAAACTCTCTTCATTGTTTTACGTTACGACAAAAGAAGTAAAAGGTCATGTAGAAAGGGGTTAACCCATTTTGCCCTTCAGCCATATGCTGAAATAATTGGGACTTTTGTACTTGCATTAATATATATTTGTACTCTAAAACATCTCGTTCATACTAATGGAGCTTAGGGGAAAGATTCCAATTTCTTTTTTATTTTTAATTTGGTCATTGTCAGTCTATTATTAGTTTCTGTAGCTGGGCACGATGAAAAGATGGTGAAATAGGAATTTCTAAGAAAAGCAGTTTAATGGAAATTGCACCAAATTACAGCACATTGACCTCTTTCACAATTTACACCATACAAAATGTAGCTGTTAATATTTGATACAAAATTATTAAACTCTTCCGAAGCCATGTGTTTCATGTGATTCCCTACCCCCCACCCCCCGAAGCAGACCATCATTCTCAGGAGTGCTTAAGTTTCCTATTTTTCCAATATGTTCTGCAGAGCTGTTTCTGAATTTGTATTAAGTGCTGTATTACAAGGATTTTTAAAGAATCTTGCACTGCAGCGTGTTTTCCTTGTTTCTTGTCAATAAATACTTTCATATCATTGCGATAAGACAATTAGAAATTGCAGGTTATAGTATGGTCCCTTTGTTTAACAACGTACATTAATTGCTAAGCTAAGCTTTCTGTATATTTGGAAGGAAACCATTTTGCAAAACAGAATTAGGGGAGTTTAGAGACATATTTCTGTTGTACTGCCTCATTGCTATTCAGCTTCAAGTAATAAATGTGTTTCAGTTAGTATTATGAGTTCAGATGCAGCTTGGATGCAAAGAAACTGGCACCTTTGAATTTCTATTAGACTTTCATTCTGGAGCCCATACTGTTTCTGTGGGGCTGATTTTGACTGATGGATTTGTGCTCTTTCATTGATTTGCACCAGGCAGAAAGAGTCAGAGCGTTATTTCCAGGTTTAAGTCCACTTTGTGTTCTCTGTATTAATCCTACATGTGTTTGGTGTGTTGGATTTCACCTACATGTCTTCTAATAATCAGCCTCCTACCTAATTTTTACATAGAAACACTTAAAGCTAAGCAGTTTAAGTTGCAGTTAGGTGGTAGACTAACAGGTTAAGAGAGATTTCTTAGGTGTGTGATTTCTATATGGGCTTCATTTTAAAGAAAAGTTTGAAATAATCCTTATGCTCTGTATTTGATAGGAGTTATTTCCCCTTGCATTTTGAAAGGATCCATGCCTGAGTAAGTCAGAGGGGAGTATGAGCAAAAAATACAAAAGTAGTATGAATGTGAGTTCAGGAAGAAGTGTATTTAGCATCTGTCCTCTCTAGCTTTTCCAACTAATTTGTGTGTGTTCACTAATGAGAAACTTGTGGTCTCCATGGCAACTCTTCCATTTTGCCCCTTCATTTCCTAATATGGAAAATTAATTTCCATGTGGATGTTTGAAACAGGAAAAACAAAATATCCCCCTACCTCTTTCACGTCCTATGCCCTTACATCCAAAATCCACGTAAAACAGTTTGGCTAGAAAGAGATGGCTCAAAATACATTCTCCTGATGCTCCTATGCTCAAGTTAATCATGCCTGAGGTGGTGTAGATTTTTTTTTTTTTTTTTTTTTTGCATGTCCCTGGTTTCAGGTGTCTTTTACCGGAGAGAGGGTCATCTGCTCTATAAAAGGCATCCTCTGAGCCTTGAAGGATGGAGCCCTGAGAACATTTTACTTTATCCTCAGTAGGAGGTACCAGGATGCCTGCTTCCCGCTCCCCAGTTAGCTGAAACTTCTGGATTTGAACAAAAGCAGTTTTAGCTAGGGTTAATGCATTTGTAGATGAGAAAGGATATAGTCTCATTAAATAACTTAACATATATTTAGTAGATACTGCTGTTTAAAAGATGATTATTATTTTTTCAGGGCAAGTCCATCTTTGCTCACTGAAGGGAGGAGATGTTAGCAAAAGTTATGAGCAGTTAGCGTAAAATGTAAAGTAAAAGTTAATTGAGGTACGACAAATGCCATGTTGTTTTAGTTCATCTATTACTACAGCAATATGATGAAACTAATATGTATGTTGCAGTATATCTAGACACAGTGCATGGTATAATTTTTCTAGTACCTTTCATCAGTGGTGACCAAGTGCCTTGCCCACGTGCGTAGTTTTTAGAAAAAAACCTCAACCCCAACAATTATAATACTAATAGAAAAAGTATCTTAACCTGCAAAATGTTATCTTAGCACTTACTCTTCTGTGAAGAGCGATGGCGCTTTCTGTATTACTTTAAATATTTAAGGATTCTTGGGTCCAAATGAGACCCAGAAAGATAGAATTATCACTTTCAATTCAAGTTATGCCAGTGTTCTGGAATGCAAATACACAATGAAGGAAGCTATTAAGGTCCTGCAGTCTCTATAATTTGCTTTAGTCTTAGTGTAGCATTGGCTGATTGTTTGGGAACGGGAACACAATGAAAATGTTGACAAAATTTCCCATGGCAGTATCATTACAAAATATCCATATGATTTTTTAGTCATGCATTTTCACTGTGTTCTTAGACAAAAGCTTATTGCTCACTGCACAGTATAAACAGTTTACACTTAACAGTGTATGGAATATACAAAATGTAATTGTTTTAACACACAAAACATCTTCAAAATGTTCTAATATCCTAAATTAGGTATTCTCGGCCAGACCATGAAAATCTTATTTGGGTTTTGCTTAGGTTTGAAGACTCGTATTATACAAAGTGATTATACAGTCTTTATATAAAAAATATTTATATTTGTATAAAAGTCTTTATCTGAGTCTATCTGACTCTCTAATGTATAAGTGTACTTATACATTGTTTGTGTTATGCGTTTATATATGTATTATGTATTATACGTGTTTAGGTACTTGTAGATTACTTCATATAGGGTATGTATGTAGTAATCTCATCCTAAAATTTCATAGGGTCATTCATGGGCAGGGGCATTTGGGGGCGGGGGGGGGGAAAGCCCCAAACACCCTTATTAAACCAAGTCCCTCTGCTCCAAACCTAAAGGTTACATGTTGTATAACAGTCAAGGTTCCAGATGAGAAGCAAATGACCAAAATGTATATAAACAAGTAATATCAATGCAGACTTTTCTTATCATCTCCTCCTGCCAAGGAATCTAAATGTTTTAAAAGAATCAAAGTAATTGAAAAAAAAATGTGTTCTGTGGCTATTTCTGTATTGGGGCTGACCTAAAATTCCAGATTAAAATATTCTCAATCTTTGAAAAGCTTTATTTCTGGTTGGGTAGTGTGCTTTCAGTGGAGGTTTTGGTAGGAGTTGGTATTTACTGCTTGTATGCCTGCAGGAAGCCTGTTGAAGTCCTGGTCAGTGCTTTCTTTGCCTGGGTGTTCAAAATCAAATGGGATATCTATTATGCATCTCATCCAGGTGAATTTAAGTCTTGAAAGTGAGAAATTGCGATGAATGAGTAAATCCTAATCCTCCATATCATAATGTATGTATGACACCATCCTATTTTTCCAGCAGACTGGGGGGAGGTGTTTTACGCTGGTTCCAGCTTCACCTTCCCTGACAGCACAGACAATCCTCCCTAGAATAACAAATTTCATCCCAGGTACTTTGTAAGCATCGTTTTTACAAAGCCAAAACACGGCTTTACCTGTTCCTTGAAATATGGTGCATGTGTGCATGGCTGACTCCTTGAGCACTGATGTTCTTGAGTTAGCATTTTTAGTTGCAATTTGTGCATTTTCTCCTGCTGCAGTTCCCAAAGAACTTAATGAGCCTTTACTGACTGAAATGGCTGCAGGTTTTGCAAGCATCTGTTAAGATGTTAAGATGATAATCTTGTAATTCCTAAGAAATGCCAGCATCTGCAGTTTCAGACTGTGTATAAAATGTCGTCTAGGACTACACCTTGTAAACTGTACCTACTGATAGCAGGGGTGAGGGGCGATATAAAAGTGGGGAGAATCTCACTGAATGTAGCTCACTCATTTATGTGCATTTTGCACATCTGGATTCAAAATACAAATACTATAGAATTAAATGTGAAATGACAATAATGTGTCTCTATAGTACTTTCCACCCATCAGGATCCCCAAGCATTTCATGGTGATTTACACAGCTTTTACAGGCTGTTTCTTTCTCATTGAAAAACAGCAATTATGCATAGCTGGCTTGGTTCTGAGCAGGATTAGAATATAGTGTAACCTAATCTGATGTTCTGAATTTTGCTAAATTGCTTTCGTTCAATTTACACTTGATTTCGATATTGTTGTAATAGGAACATCATTCTTAACTCAGACTATGGAGATAACTTTTTTTTTTTTAAATGTCGTATACTTCTATCGGTCCAAGTACTTGTGAAGAAAGTTTCATCAGCATGGAAATGTGATGAGCTAGTGTATATTTCCTCACGTTTTTTTTTTTCTCTCTTCCTTCCTTCCTATACAGGAAAGCTAAGCACACAACTTGTTTGTTTTGGTTTAAATAGCAGTGAACTCTAGTTTCTTTTAGGCTTATACCTTAATACGGTCCAAATGCAGCTAAAGTAGCATAACTTTAAAGCTTAGATGAGGAAGGACAGCATCCTTCTGCCTTGAAAGCGTGGGCTATCTGCTTTTCAGGTTTTTGCAGCCTTCCTCTAGCATACCTAAATCCTGCCTGTGCTTCAAAAGGAAACGATGACACTCAACTGAGTTTGTGTTCATTTCTCTTCCCCCTTCCAGCTTCTTTTTTCACATAGAAGATTGGCCTTATGGAAAATCTCTAAAGCTTGAGGTCCCACCCCACCATCCCAGGTTGTGTGATTGCAAGTAATATTGGCTGACTTTCGGTAAGTGTGTTTATGAGGTATTTTTGTGTTTCTCTTCTTAGTAATCCACGTAAACCCCAAAAGGGAACCGTACAGTAGACCAAAACAAAGCTTTTCCAAGAATGTGCTTTAAATAAACTTGCAGATGCCTTTTTCAGTACTGTCTGGCCACAAGTACTTTATGTTGGCAGGTGCCTTTCCTGTTAAAGATTAGAGCCCTGCCTTTGAAAGATCCCATCAAATAGCACAGCCAACTGTGTTGCTTTTCCATGAAACTTTTTTTAGTACTTAGGTGCATATGAACCTTTTTAACCTTAGATTTATCATCTAGGTGAAGCTGCAGCTGACCTGATTGAGTAGTCCTGCTTTGCGTGGGAGGCTGAACTGTACGAGCTGCAGTGGTGTCTTCCAGCCAGAGCTTCTGCCCTGAACCTCCAAGCAGCTCTTCTGTTTAAATAGCAATGTACTTATATCTTCCCATGCCCTAGAGGCAATTTTTTCTTTTAGTAAAAGCTGTGGTACCTGGAGTTCTGCCTCTGAATGTCCTAGGAGTAAGTGTTCAGAAAGACGACTTAGTACATTTAAAATGTAATCAGGGACTCAAGGAAAGAAACAGCTGGTGACATACTGGGTTTGTGAAACAGATGAGCCTGAGTGCCTAGAACAAAGATGCTTTGGAGAAGTTGAAAGACACTTCTCAATTAATGCCTCTAACAGTCTTTCACATCAGCCCAGTTCCCAACTGGTGGCTCCGTGCTTGCATTTCATGATTTTACTTTGCTCTCTCCGTGGAGGAGGGTGTCGGAAGATGAATAGAGTAGATGGGTTCTGTACAGCGTGCTTAGTTTGTTACCGGTTTTTGGAAGCTTTCAGCAGTTTAGTTTTGCTTCTGCCTTCAGGGCCTAACTAACTTGAAATCTTTTTAGTTTAGCATTTAATTCTTATCTGCTATTAACCAATGTTAGTTCTTATTGTGATAGTTTCCTGGGAGCGTTCTGTTTGCACTTGCTCATACCATGGTTATTGAACTTGTCTAGTGCACTGTTAGAGTAGCCTTGCTGCTTGGTGGCTATAACCTTGGATGGTGCCAAGGAGAAATATTTCTTTCATGTCCTGAAAAATGAGTTCTCGGAAATTTGCCACTCCATTATATATGGCTTCTTGTTATGGAGGTAGTTCAAGTAATTTTTTTACTATTCCTTTATTAGTCTTTTTATTGATCTTGTCAATTCCCCTCCACCCCTGAACAGTCAGCACCTCTACTAAGTTCTGTGGTTATAGGACGTGGTTGCTTCAGGCAATGTGGGTTCTGTTGTGTGCTGCCTTCTCTTCAAGCGCTGTGCCCGGCAAGCTGGATGCGAGCGTGTGTGCGAGCAGGAGGAATTCGGTTACGCAGGGTCGCAGGACATCTGTAGCATGACCCAGTCCTAAGGGTGCTACTGCTGACAGCATGTCTGCTGGAAGGCAGGCAGCTGGTTACTGCCAGCCAAACATCAAGAATCACGGGATGAAAATAGAGAAGTTTCTCCTAGGTCTTGTTAACGTGTTTTCAGATGCAGAAGTAACTGTGTGTGTTTAACCAAACCGCTTAAATCCCAGGAATACCCAGCAGATGGCAGTTTGATCAAACACGTGTTTATAGGATTTACATGGGACTCCGAAAAGCTTTAAATATTTACCCAAAATCAATAAAACTCTGCTCATCAAAATATATGCTTGCAGTTCTTCCAGTACTTTGAAATGGTATTAAACTAGTAGCCTAGCTTGCTGTAGTGTTTGGTTGTATGAAAGCTGGTATTTCAAGTCTTGACTTAAACCTGTAAAACTAGGCTGAAAAAATGTATTTCTTCATCTTTTCAAAACTCTATTTTCATAAAAACCTATTACCAGTCCTTGCAGTAAACTTAGGGAGTCTAAAATCACTTAAACCTCTAAAGACTAAATAGTGCTGTCTTGTCATGTTGTCTCATACTGGGTATTTGTGAATGATGTCTCTTTGTACAAAAGCCCATCTGTATCTGAGAGCTGGGAAACAGTGTGAAAGGTTCATTCTTGCATACATACAGATAGCTGCGTGTTTGTGCATGTGGGGAACTACAAATGATAGTATTAAAGCAGCAAATTTGCCCCATGCCTATACTTCTCTAGTACAAACTGTGCAGAGAATCTTTTTATATCATTCTGCATAGCTGAACAGAGGAGAGTGTGGTATGTGCACTTAAACTTTAAAATTGGAAAAAAAAAAAGTCAGATGTAGTTAAATATTGTACAGGAACTCTGCCTGTATGTATGGTTATGGTTCTGTTGTTCATTCTTGTTCTTAATTGCTGTTTTTTCTGTCCATCATTTTACACTTATTAAAGAAACAGAAATACTGCTTGCTCTTGTGCCTCAACAGTGTATGTGTACGTGAGTGTGTGTGTGTAAACATCACCTGATGGTTTTTGCTCTGGTCACCTAGCAGAGTACTATTTGTGATGCAAAGAGTAGTTACTGAGGTCATGCAGAGAGAAATTACTTAAAAAACTAACGAGCCAAGAAGGCTGCAGAACTTCACTGAAAGGTAATGGATAGTAATTATTGCAAAATGAACACAGGATAATCAGTTTAGTAGGCAGACCATGAAAAGAGTCTGGTTTTTGTCTCCATGTTTCCTTACTCTAGATATAGTTTTAGGATGAATCAAAGTAGTTAATGCACTCACTTAAGTAATTGCTTTTTTATTTTGGTCAAACTGTTTCTTTTCTTAGCAATACCTGGTGTCACATGGGAATGTTTCAAATACTGAAAGTTTCTCCTTCCTCTGTAAGTTTCAATCAAGCTTAATTTACTAAGGCCTTGAAGATTGGTCTTTGTTTGGTCTGTTTCCTTGGGTTCTGTAAGTGTTTGTTTCCAATAAACATTTCATTTAAATATTTCACTTACTATTAACTAAATATTTCTGTAAGATACTTCAGTTAGTTAAATGAAAAGTATGGGGTCCTCCGGTATGCACCTCTTCTTCTCTGGAGAGGCAGTGGCACACCTGTGATGGCTGTGGTCTTCATGTCTCTGTCTTCTCTGTGCCTGGGTGGGAAACACTCAAACACTGCTCTGACAAGTAAGTTTTAATGGCTATCACCAAAGGGAGCCGTAATATAGACTGGGTGGATGGGGGTTTTATTCTCTGTTTACATGCTCTTACCCAAGTATGATCACTGTCCAGGCCAGAAACTGCTCTTTGCATTTCTTCTGGGTGTTGTGGGACCTGCCCAGGGAGCCCATGGCACACCTCCTTAGCCCTCAGCCATGTGGCTGACTTTCTGCTTGATGCCAGGCTGCTAGCATAAAGTGTGCTTGGAGAAAACCATGCAGACTTTTTTATTATGTAATTTAACAGTTCCAGCTTAAATGCAAAGAAGACTCAAAGGTGATAGCTGATGATTTGATTTTATAGTTGGATTTCCTTGATAGTAGGAACACTCCCACACGCTGTTGTTTTGATGGTAGTTCTTCAGTTTCTATCCATAGACTCAAAATCCCCTTAAAGTGAAAAGGAATACCTTGTATTAACAAACTCCTAAACTGAATCGATATTGTCTGCTCTGTTAGTTAGGTTCTTTCATTTGGCACAGGAGATGTTAATGGCTAGTGTGTAAGTTTTAGACTCTTGTGCAGTCTGTGCCTCGTGTTTTCTGTTAGTCCTGCGCAGTTTTGGGGGTGGAAAGGAAAGCTTTCCTCACTGGAATACACACAGGAAAGTAATGTGATCAGACTCAAGGTTGACACACTGAGTAATCTGTGATATGCTAACGTTTCAGTATCATGTTAGTATTGCATTACACTAATATGACACTAATACAAAATGACAGGAAAAATGACTAATACAATAAGACTTTCATATATTACTTTAGGGCTGCCATATCTGTCCTTTTTAATTCACCTGAAACTCTGCTTACGTGCAGAATGAGAGCTGCGTCTAGAGCACAGCTGAGGAAAAAGCCCATTTTAGGGGGATGGCCATCTCAAATACTGTGCTCCAACTAAGAAACGATCTTACAATGCTTGTGCTTTACGTGCTAAGAATGGTGGCAATTTTCCCAAAAGGATACAACGCAGTGGTGAACTGCAGTAATTTATTTGAACTGTTGGTGTCTGCAATGGTGGTTGAAAAGAATTATCTCTGTTTTAAATTGATGACAGAATAAAATTTCAAAAGAAGGGACCAGGATGCTTTCACGTGTCTGGAAACTCAGTCATGAAGGATTGGTTCTAATAATGAAGGTGGTTTTGTGGATTTATTTTTTTACTAATCCTTAAAACTTTCTGAATTCCAAAATGAAACGGTGAAGAAGCAGCACTGTACTTCAAAGAGTACACAACTTGTGATTTTTTTGATAGTACATAGGCTTATTATGGTGAACACAATAATACTTTTCCCAAGTCTGTTAACTGTCCTGCAGAACTGCAGTTCTGTGTGGTTTTACATTTATGATGGATTACCTTAAGAAGCATTTGCCGAATCATTTTACTTTTTGAGACTTTACTACTTCTCCCTGTGTTGTTCTTATTAGAATGTAACAGATTATTTTGGAAGCTTAACTTCTAGGCTATTAAGTTATAGTCATGTTCAGCTAGTTGTGCATGTGTGTCTGAGTAATTAAGTAATGAGCTGAAATGGAATTAGAAAGACTTTTTTAAAGGGATATGTCAAGTCTAAAGACTTGTAGGGATTTCAGATATGGTCTCAGGGTAACACGAGAACCTCAGCAGAGGTCGTAAAAAGGAAAAAAAAAAGGCATACAAGTTTGAAATTGTAGGTTGTTTTTTTGTTTGTTTTTTTTTTTTCTTTGGCTGTTGCTTTTGTGGTCAATAGAAAGGTGAAGGAAAAATTTCCTGTAAGACTATCAGCTTTCATAATGAACTCCAGTCTCTTGTTGCTTGCTCGGGACCAAGCATGTAATGCTAAAAGATGTCCCTGGGTGTCTTTTGAAATTAAACTAACTCCGAGAAAAACGGAGTGGCCAAATGGAACCGCCGGAGATCCCTGTGTTAGTAAGTCATCATGAACTCTATTTGAACAGTCTTGGATATCCATCTGCCTCTCTTTCTGTGACTGACTTGCTATATTGATTACTAGCTAAGGCAGCTTTTTCATTTATCAGGTTGCCGTGACCCTTTGCTCAGAAAGTTTAGGTAAAAGCATCATGGTGGTAGAATTTGATTGCCATGGCAATGCAAAACCATGTAAAATGAATTTTTTTCCCTCTCAGAGACCAAATAATAAGATAAAAATACTTAAAAAGATTTAGTGTATGTACGTGTGTTAAAATAAGCAAGTTCAAGTAATATTTCTGTTTTATATTTAAATGCTGTAACAGGCTGGCAGTGGAAAAAGCTGGTAACCTGTTGTGAAAGGTGCGCTGTCAGGAGTAACATAATCCACGCAAAGGCTGTGCTTGTGCTTAAAACATTCTGTCATTCTTTGGCTGTGTGTTTACTGGCATCCCAGGAAAAAAGATTCACTCAGATTACTGATGTAGGAAATGCTGGTGCTGCTGTGAGTAGGAAGGGAGGGAACGTGGGGAGGCAGCAGCTCAGTCCTAGATGGTCTTAAACCATGAGTAGGGCAGTGTGTTAAAGAAGTGAATGAGTTTCTTGAATGTGTAAGTAAAGGTACTGGAGACAAGTACCTACCTGATATTACTGTTTTATTTAACCCTGTTCCAGCTGTCAACAGCACAGATGGCCTTACTGAAACCAAAACAGGGATGCTGGTGTCCAGTTCTGATGTTAAAACTTCAAAAAGGTTGCTGATGAACTGGATAAGATTCGGAAAGCACTAAGAATAGCTGGAAATCATGTCTTTTAAGTGAACATCTGTGTCTTTTTTTTTTTTAATTTATATTGTATTTTTAATCCAAAAGAAATTTCTGAGTTATAAAATAAATTATATTCTGGTTATAAAAACCAAGAAATTACTTTCTGCCCTCTGAAATTCTTCTTGTGCTTAATGTGTGTTTCTAAACAAGTGCTGTGGTCTGCTACAGAGCATAAAGTAAAAAACAGGTGGTCAGAAGCATATGTAAATGAGAAATCTGTATATTTTTAGTTTCCCTCCCATTAACTTAAAGTAAAGGTTAGTGAGTTCATCTTGTTTCTTTTACGCAATGCATTTATTTGTTGAATATTCAATATGATGGTCAGATCACAGCAATTTCGATGTTGTTGTAGGTCGAACTGAGGTTTTGTTAACAGAGACCAAAATATTCCTCAGTTTATGGAGTTCACAGGCACAGTTTATAGGTACAACTTTGGAAATTAGTAATGGATTGCTTTCTTCTGCCTGGTTTTGATCAAACCCACAACATTATTGTAATGTATTTTTCACTACTTAAGCGTGAGAGTGAAATAAAATGTGGATTTTGATATTGTACCTGCTGCTAAGTAGCTCTTAATGTAGCTTGAACAGCATTGCATGTGCAAATTGTTGGACAGCTCATCAGAGAGGTTGTTTGGAACTTTGCCATGCTTAATGTACTGGGTGGTTCAAAGCTCAAGATTTAAGGACAGAGATCTGTCTAAGCTACTGTGCAAGATTTGAAATGGTCGAGACTCTGCGGTCTCACCAGGCTCTCTCTTCCAGTCTCTACTAATAGAGGGGGTTTTGTCTGTGTTTAAGCTGAAGCTTTCTCATTGTAATTTAAACCCATTACTAGTCCTGTTCACGACGGGCATGGAGAACAGACTACTTTTTTTTTCTTCTTTGTATAGCTGTAGGGGGTTATAAATGCCACTTTTTGTACAGAAACTTCAGGTGAGAGTTTGAGAACCCTGCAGTCCTATTCTTGTGTATGTGAAACTACAGGGGAGTGTCTTTATGCTGTTCTCATCAATATGTAAACTATGATTCCCTTCTCAGCATGAAGATACTCATGAGACAGTGGTGAAAATTCACGTGCATTATCACTGCTAGCATTTCGACGGGGGCTCCCCATAGTTATTTCTTAGCCTGACAACCCTTCTTAAGGATAGGAAGGCTGGGAAATGGAGATGAAGTGTTCTTCTAATCTTCCCAGTTCAATAATTTGTCAGCAATGGGTAACATCGCAAAAAGTCTTTTGAGCCAGATAGTCTAATACCTTTGCTAAGACGTTGTTTAAAACCAGCAGAGGTAAAAGTCTTTTTGTTTTTTTCCCACAAAGAATGCATGGGATGGCATGAAAGCATAGGCCCACAGCTACTTTGTATAGCATGCAATAGGATAAAGTTGTAAACCTTGTAGAAGAAGCTGTTTATTTCCAAAGCAGGAACTCTAAGTTTTTAACAAGGTGTCAGGGTGTTCAAATTTTCTAGCAGTCCCTCGGTCATTCTGCAATTACTGCCAAGCTAGAGTCTCTTCAGAGATACTGCTTTTTTACGTGTATAGAAGAGACACAAAAGCATTTCTTGTGTATGTGTTCGCCAATGTTTCCCCATCGTAAGCATGTTCTGTACCCTGTGTTACTCATAACAGCGGACTGGCGCAATTTCCAGCAAAGGCAGCAGCAGAGCAGGGGTCAGAAATGAATCTGATCAAACAGGGAGTAAAAATCCGGAGGTGGTAGTTGTTAAGTAAGAAGTTGGTATGTGAGCTGTGACTGAGGAAAGGGGAAAAGGTCTGGTGTGTTGCTACAGAACATTTGGGTTTTG
The DNA here is from genome assembly GCF_023638135.1 of Falco biarmicus. Classification (NCBI taxonomy): domain Eukaryota; kingdom Metazoa; phylum Chordata; class Aves; order Falconiformes; family Falconidae; genus Falco; species Falco biarmicus. The sequence goes on along the minus strand of NC_079302.1, from coordinate 18,353,711 downwards.
GTATTTTAATGCTGATTGCGGAGGATGTGACCGAAATGGCATTAACTCATTATTAGACCTACGTTGTGTGGTGCATCAGCTCTGCACAGGTGTCCCGTTGTTATCTGCCTTTGGTGAAGTCAGAGAAACAAGGTTCTTCCGAGTAGCACACAGAAGAAACAGGGATCCAGCGTTTCTTTCCAGAGGGGTCCACCTCTGATGTGCAGAGACAGACCTTTCCCAGAGAAAGACTTCCTTGCAGAGGATACAGCCACATCTACATTTTAACCAAGTTCTCCATATTATAAAACTCCAGTCGCTTTTTAAAATACCTTTTATACATAATTTTCCAGGTGATACTACTTCTTGCATACTTTGTGTCCTTCTCAGCTTTCATTTCCACAAACGGCAAAGAATAGAATGTGAAATAAGCTCCAGAGATCACAAGTTCTGAAAATTAAGCTGTATTTGAAGGCACAAAGCTCCCTATCTATATATTCATTTAAAGTGTGTATACTACTGCTATTATGTAGCAGGTAGCTGTTGACTAGACAGTATGGTTTATAAGTGTAATTATTAGCTTATCTGTAGTTAAAATTCAAAGTGGATACTATTATGAAATGTAAGAACCAAAAGCTAATAAAGGTGAACAGGTCAGGGTTTGGACTGGATTTTTCATCTTCATGTGTATTCTCAAGTAACTAGACTTGAACTGCTTTTTGGAAAAAGAGGCACAGTATCTGGTGCTAGTGTAGTAAGTTCACTGTTTAAAAAAAAAATATCCCAGAAACAGACAACCAAAATGAAGTTGGCACTAATGAAATTAAACTAATAAAGTATTCAAGTAAACATGAAGTCATGTTGTATTGATTTAAATAAACAGATCAAATCACCAGGATATCAAAGAAACGGTCGTGAAGCTTATCAAGTATGAGAGTGAATCTATAGAGGTGTGTGTTCTTTTACTAAGTTACAAAATAATTGTGCAGAAAATAGCAAAATTATTTAGTTGGTTAACCTGCCTAGTGTTTTAATGAAAAAATCAAAATATTTCATGTTGGAACATTGAACCCTTTTCGAAGGAATACTTACAACCTCCTCCTCAGATCTAGTCTTCTGAATAGTAATTAATCGTCTCCTGTCAGTACTCTACCTCCAACTTTAATTGTAGTGAACAAAAATATAACAAAGCTTCCATACTTGAACAGTATATGACAACTTCAAATATTTGAGTTTTGATGTGGAGGTCAAAACGTGTGGTGACATGGGACCTTTTCTTTCACGTGCCTTTGTTGTACACACTTTTGACACACGCACAATTGCACCTTGTTCATCTGTTAAACTGCCTGCGTATGTAGAGTCCTGTCCCAGCCAAGTGCTTTTTAGGAGTAAACAAGACACCTGGAGAATAAAACACTGTCGTCTACAGTCTTTTCATCCTTCTCGACTGGGAGCAGCAAATGCTGGATGGTGTCAGAGACAAACTGAAGATGGATGATTGTTTCCCAGCGATCCCAGTTTCTTGTCTTCTGTCCATCAACGTGAAAAACTCAGAGACAATTAATGTTGTGCTATCTTTCTGCTTTGATTCAGAGCTCTAAAGTGAGAATTTTTCTGGGACATTAATCTTGATGGCATTATTAAGATGAAACTGCTTTAAAATAAATTAAAAATAATATGTATTCTGCACACTTAAGCTCTTGCCCTCTCAGGTTTTGTATTTACTCTCTGGTTTAGCGCTGGACTGGAGGTTTATTTGGCTTTGAAATAGAGAGCTTGTGAAGGCTGTCATAGAGGAGAAGAAAAGAAGAATCTTGGAACTGGCTACTATTACATGGTGTTAAAAATAATTGCTTTGTCAAAGAACATTTTTTTTCTACCTGTAATTTCTTTTTGCTTCCATATTTGTATTTTTAAATTGTCCTGCCATGTTTCATCCAAATCTTCTAGCTTTGTCTCTGAAAACTCAATTTACATTTGATGAAGAGGTATTGCAATTTAAGATGTTTCGAAGTTGTTTTGGTCATCTTGTATCCTGTGCCCTGAAGAAAGGGGTTAGGAACTACCGAGTGGGTGCTGGTATGAAACTAATGATGTGCTTAACTGACAGTGGTTTCAGTAACTGTTTCACCCTCCTACACACTCTACCTATTTAAATTTATGAAAGCAAAGTCAGTGTTGGCTGGCAACTGTTATTAATGCTCATTAATCTGCAGATTTTGATCTGCTATTTATGTAAATAGTAGTATTTTATCTGCAAGGAAAAAGCTTTTAAAATTATGATTTATTTATAACCTTGTGAAGTTGCATTTTGTGATATGTATGTTTACATTGAGTGTAACATTTATGTGGACAGTTAATGATTGATGGTGTCCCTCACCTGTCGTTTCCTTGTTTTTAAGCAGACAATTGTTAAAGGATGTGCTGGTTTAGTGTTGTAACTGAGCAACCTCAAATAATTTTTGAAATCTGTTTGCTTCTAGAACTTCATGCCCGCATGATGCATATAAAAAACAATTAGGAGAGAGAAAGGTTTGTGATCAGTTTTTTTTCATAAGTAAATGGTTTCTTTTTCCATAAGCTGAACTGATTTTCTTGCCAGTATGGTCGGAAATGTCTTCCAACGTGTCATTGATTTTTGTCTGAAATAATGGCAGACTATCACACTCAATTATGTGAGTTAACTTTTGTAATTCCAGGAGAAGCCTCCTACCGTTTCCAAATCCAGAGTGCAGGTCCCCATCAGGAAGCTTTCTCTTTCTTCTTGCCCATCTGTCTCTCCAGATCTTGTGTTTCACACAGCAGGTCATAAGCTATATTTTCAGAGGGTTCTGTATAATATTGTGTGATTGATCAGAAGAAAAATTTATAATACGTACAGGGAGTCTTGCTGTGGTGAGTTGATGTCTTTTTTTCAGATGTCAGTGGACTTGTAAATACTTGAAAAAACCCTACATTTTTCACTGGGCAGGGCTTTCAATATTGACTTTAGAGCTTTGTATGTGTAATAATTATTTTCAAATAACTGTTAACTTGTGTTGTAGAAAGGTTATGCTGGCAGTGTGAAGTCTTCTGGTGACATCGCTAGTTAGCTTCATTACAGCCTATGGAATTAATCTGGTTTATTATGGTGTAGAATGTATGTATGTAGAAAAGGAACGTTTGTCTTGTTTCAGCTGTAATGTTCTATGCATAAAAAATGAGGAAAGGCTTGAAAAGAGAAAGAAAATTATTAATTAGGCTATCTGGTATAGGTAGGAAAAGCAAAATTGCTTTCTGGAATATAGAGGTTTTGCAGGGGCCTAGGGAAGCTGTTTCTAAAATCTTGTCTGCTTTTTCTAGCTGTACTAGTTTGTTTAGCAATAACTATCGCTTCTCGTTATGAAGGGGGGGACGACACAGAAATAACATAATTAGTTTACAGTTCTATAAGTCGTTAGAGAAAATTTGGGCCATTTTCATGTTTAAAGTTAAGGAGGTGCCTGTCTTTTTTTTTTCCCCGATACTAAGGCCTAAGGCTTCATTGTGCTGATGAATAACAAGGAATTTTGACATCTAAAACGTTAGTAGATTTATTTGGTTTTATGATTAATAAACAGGCCAGGAAAAAATACAGTATTTTGTCTGAAAAATTATGAAAAACCCATAAATTAAAAAATGTTTGCTTTGCTGAGGTACTCAGTGCTTTGTAGCCCAGAAGAATAATGTAGCTGGTAGAATGAATAGCAAGTGATAAGTGCTTAAGTGGTACCATAAATCACATTTTAGAAGAGTGCCAATATGTTTTACAAAATGGATTTCTATGGACAAATGGAGAAAAATGTAAAATAAAGGAACACAAGGTGAAAATGGCAGTAATAGAACAGCGTCTTTACAGCAGTACATGCTGTAACTTAATTTTGAGAAAGCTATAAAATGAAGTTCTGGTAACAGCAGCTCTGTGAGATAATACTGCATGTCTGGGTGTTTGGTTTTGGGCTTGTTTTTTTTTTAATTTAGTAAAAATAGTGACTGACTTTGCAAATGGGTATCTGCCTCAGCAAAACAAAGCTCTTAGTCATGGTTGGAATCGTTATTTGTATGTACATAGTTGCCCTCATAAAATAGAGGCTGTTGCTGGAGCAGAGGCCTTGTCTTGAAGCACCGTTAGAGACACGTGCTATTGTCTTTAATTTGACTCTTATGAGCCCAACAGATGGAAAGTAGTGTTTAATCAGGAGGTGGTTAGGACTCGCAAGCTCTTCTGCTAGTGTACTCATCGGTGTTGTATGATATTTGACATATCATTGAGTTTTTGTCACCTGGTTTCCTCAGAAGCCACGGGAAAAGGCAATGCCTACCGTACAGACCTGTAGAGCATTATTTATGTAATGAGTTTCTCAGGAGAGGTATTTAAATGTTCTGAAGTATGGAATAATCAAATAGTCCTTCAGACTCATTTGGAAGCCGCACTCTTGTAGATACAAGAACCAATAATTATTATTGGATGTCCAGAACTTTACCCATGGTGTAATGTTCTTGCGACTACTTAACTGATGAGAGATGTGTAACTCTCTCTTCAGTTTAGTTTTTTTGGCATTTCATTTATCTGACTTAAACACAGTTGGTGTGCAAACATCATCAATCCTGATGTTATCAGGGAATGTTTTTGGCGATAGCACTTCAGATTCAAATAAATATCCCCTGTTTAACTCTTAGAAACCTTTTTCTGTTTTCATAAACTGAAGCTTAGGTGCAAAACTACTGAGAGAGTGGTAGCAAGTGTCTTGGTATTTACATCTGATTGCTGATGTAATTTCTTTAAAAAAAGCCCCAAACAACAAATATGTGTTATCCAATTGAGTGGATATTAATTGTGACATGCTTAAAGAATTTGATTTAACCCTCTGTTTTCTGAAGAGATCAGTTTTCAAGCATTTTTGTATTCCTTGCCAAGGACGGGGCTGGATATTTGCTCGTGGGTTGGTTTTATGTTTGCTGGTTTTAAATCTGCAGACACTTCTCTCCTGTGAGTCTTCAGCTGAAAGCCAGTTTGTGTTGTACTTTGCTATGGATCAGTTGCGCAGAACAGCCTAAGCAACAAAATTGGGATAAAATAAGAGTTTTGCCAGAGTTGAGCAGCATCTGGATTTGAGTATCGGGTCTTTCTAGTTGTTGAGTTGACTGTCAGCTCAGAATCAAACCTAAGTTCACTGTTTCATCCTGGGATTCTGATTTTTCAATGATGTTAGTATAGTGTTGACTTCATATGTCAGATTTTTTTTTTCATATCAGGTTAAATGTTTCTCTAAATCCTGTAATATTTAGTGATGGGAATGGAAAGAAAAAGCAATGTTGCCATCAGGACAGCCAGTTCTAGAAGCATGAATTAACAAAAACTCTGTTTGACGGAGATGTGGGAAACCCAATCTTATTTTTATAGTTTCTCTTTAGTCTGCACAACAGTTTTAAAGCTCATACGGTGAGAATGACTTATCCATGTGCTGAACTACTTGAAAAACGTTTTTAATTACATCTGATATTTCAACTTTAATTGCCTGTTCATCCCACTTTAACGTCAGAAGAGCCTTGCAAGTAAACATATTGTTTACTTTTTTTATTTGGTGAAACCTAATGTATGTACATTTATACCAGACCAAAGAACATGTTTATGCAGTGATACATAATCCATGTTCTATGTAGTCATTTACCTTATAACCGTAAAGAATGCCATGGGGAGGAATACTGAAGACTCACTGTTTTTCTTATTTTGCTGCACGAGAAGTTCCCCTCTGATAGATTAGATGCTCTTAAAGATGCTTGGAAGCAAACATTTAATTTTCTCCAGTATACTGGTTTTCCAGACTGTACAGATTGCTGGAATCTTGTACAGAAGGGCTGTAAAAATTGTATGTTTGTTAGGAAAGGACGTGGCTTCCAGTACAAGATGAGGCTCATAAGAGGGCAGCCCTGCGGTGCTGAGTTTGTTACGGCTGGCAGTGCAGCCCTCCTTATTGTGTCACCCAGGTGTCGTGGCTTTGCCAGATGTGCGGCACCCTTATCTGTGCCCTCTGCAGACCTGTCACAGTAGGCAGATGGGGTCTGTAGGAAATGCGTGTGTGCTAACAGCAGCAGCTAAAGTCTACAGAAGTTTGCAGAATTGGATGGGTGTCTGCAGCTTTGGGAAGACTTCTGAAATCTTTGTGGAGTATAAATATATATTTGGGTATATACAGCTCCACGGTTACATGTGATGGTACCAACTCTTCGTGCTGACTGTGTATTCCTCTGTCCTACTACCCTGAAAAACAGCCCTTAAGGTTTGACCTCACAATCCGTGTGGTTGCTAGCAGCAGAGGACTGGGAGTTGCACGTTGCGTATTGCAGGTTGTTACTATCATAAGGCAAGTCCGGTCAAAATTAGATATTTAAGAGAAGTAAAAATAGATGATTAGACTTAACGCTAATGGGGATTTCCAAAACTGCAATGCAAAAGACTAGCAAAACTGATTTTTCTCTATAAATAAAAATGTAACTTTCAAAAATTGTCATGTGAGTGATACAAATGTTAATATAATAAATAATTACAAATTCTGTATTTAAAAAAAATCTCTAGGACTTCAAATATTGGAAATCATGAATATTAAAGTTACCTGGTTAATTGAAACTTAGGCTTATATTTCATTCTGGAAGTTTATATCACATATTTTATTATTGTGTAAGATGCATACATTTAAACAGGTAAATTGTTAATAAATTACATTTATATTTTACTCTTACAAGTAATGCATTGTCATGTAATGTTTGTTTATATGATAATGCATTTCATGATGGTTTGTGCTCTAATATATCTAAGATATTCTTGTTTAAACAAAAGTATGCAAAATGAATCCTCAACTTCAGATGGGTATGATTATTTTGGACTAACAATGATATTGGGAGCCCAGGAGCCTGTGATTTCTTACTCGCTTTGGATATTTTTTTCTTGTTACTTTGAACCAGTAGCTCCGCTCGCCCTCTCAGTTTTGCCACCTGTGATATGAAAATAATATATAAATAGATATTGTGGTGGATCTTAACTGTGCAGTTTTTCCATGGCACTTCAGAGTATGTCATGAACACTAGCTATGCGGATTATTTTCAATGAATTTAGATTTGCAGCTAACATGCTTTACAAATTCTATGTACCAAGGGGAACAGGGCAGTTTCAAGCTGAAGAATCTTAAACTTGGTGGGCTTTGGTTTTTTACAGAAAATCTATTACAGTGAAAGCCTGTGGACTTTGAATATCACAGCTGGCTGTGTGAATTTTATGATATGTTTGAGCGAGATCCTGCAGCAAAGTAGTAACTTGTAGTTCTATATTGTTATATATAAGGCTCTTAAATCTATTTAATCACTTTCATTTTTCAGTTTAATGGTGCTGCACTAAAAAACATACGCTACTTTTTCTCTGAAGTCTTTCATGCCACAAGAATCCTATAATAAATCATCCAGAAATTCTGCTTGTTTTAATTTTTTTAGACTTTTTTAGTAACTTGTATTATTCTAAGTGCGTGAACATAGGTTTGTGGGGTTTTTGTGTGTCTGGCTTTTTGGCTTTTTTAAAATGTACTAAGATAACATCAGCAGAACAGGAGTGAATGCAAGTAAGTCCATCTCTATTGCTGTAAAGTGTAAAATTCCTATAGGAGCATAAACACATGAGTAGCATGGTGTTCCAGTGAACAAATAATACAAGGCAGAAACTGCAGAAATTATCAAAATCTTCTTGTATCCGCAAAGTACCAGTTATGATAGGTAGATGCTGTCCTGTATGGAAATACAGAATGGTTTTGCCAGAAACGTGTCCTGAGACTATTCAGTACTTAATTGTCAAGATTTTCTCTCTTGCCCATTATAGTATTTTCAAGTTGCCTAGAAATAGAGTACTAATAGTTTGTTCTGTTTTGATGTTTGTTTTTTTTTTTTTTTCCCCCCCATCCCCCCAGTTCTTTGACATGAACTCAGGCTAAGAACCCTCATAGTTTTATATTCTGTTTGTTTTTTTCCCCATTGAAGAGTGATATGCCAGTGTGGTGTGTGGTTTTTCCACCCCCACCCCCCCCCCCCCCATGCTGACCCTATATGCCTTAGTACAAACTTAGAGGCTGCATTGAATATAAAGAAAATGTGTAAATTCAGATATTATCCCTCAGTTTCACTACTTCAGAGCTGGCTTTTTTGGTGCAGATTCTAATGTGAAAAAAAAAAAAAAAAGAGCAAGGACTTTGGGGCCCTGCCTATGATGCCCATCCATGAACTCAGGAATATGTGAGATGCTTATATTGTCTGGTAACTAAAATCTGTGACTCATAAATGTGCAGCTGTGATTGGCACAGAACATAGGCATATTGCAGTTATGAGTTAGGAAATGTCTTGTTCATCCTTTTCCTGCACGAGTCTTAAAGTCAACAAGTGCACTTAAAGCAGTGACAGAGCCAGTCAATTACTCTATAGTGACAAACAGACCAAAGGTTATTGTGAGAAATGAACAAAGTTCCACAGGTTTTACAGTGGGTGAGAATTGTGGTATCCAAATACTTCTCATGTATGTTTGCTACTCTTTATATCTTGTGGGATTTAACTTGCCCCAAGGTTTAGGAAGTGTTTTGCTGATGTTGATTATAGCTAGAGAAAATTTAGTGAATAATTTTACTACTTTATAAACATTATCAAACCAGAACAGTTCCTGACTTTGATCATACCCATTAAGAATAATTCTCTTAGTGATAAGAAAGTAATAATTTGTTTCTTGCTATCATGATAAAACTGGCAAAGACAAGTTCATACTAGTAGGGTTTTTTTGTTTGTGCAATATGTAGAAGAATGCTTTCACTTAAAGTATTTTGGTTTTGGCCACCCTACAAAAAAGAAAAGCCCCCATCTTCCTGCTTATTACTTGGCATTTGAATGTGCTAGCTACAGAATGCTCCACAAAGTTTGCCTGTGGCTTATTTAAATGTGAAAGAACACATGTGGGTAGCTGGGAAACACATTTTTGCAAGCTATTATCTTTCTCTCCCCAATTCAGTAATTCCAAATAGTATGCTTGCCTGCCCCTAGGTAGCATTGATATGTAATTGCCTTTGACGGTTAGTTGTATTTGGCATTGTCATGAAAAACAAATCTATGAATTCTGTATGTTAATTATAATATTCTTAGAATCATTTTTCAAGATCAATATAAAGAAGTTTAGCTACAGTGTCTTTGCATGCATGTAATCATCTACATCAGAATCCTTGAGGAATCACAATAACAGTGATTCATTCATAATTCACAATTTCCATTATCTTCTTTCTACATTTAGTATGTGGTAAAATTTATAGCTTCATTTGCATTGTGTTCTATGAATAATAGAAGAAATACAGTGAAGACCATGGGAAATGATCTTGTTGCTGCAGATGCACTCTTAAGCAAATCTGCATTACAATACGGCATATTGCCTCCTGCACGACAGTTTCTACAGAGCCTGCAGCTGCAATGGGGACACTTCAGATGGTCTTCATTAAATGTAAACTCTTTCATTTTCATCTTCAAAGCAGCGTGATGGTGAAATCTTGAATAAATTGCTGTAGGTAAATGATATAGTTGCAGCCCTTAGTTATCCAACTACAGTATAATATCTTAATTTGAGCGCACTTGTAGACAAAAGGTAGAAACAGGAGTACCTAAGCAACTACAGTTTGTAAGGATGTTCTTAAATTCTTAACCAGTTAGTGCTCTGAGTGTGTAAAAGCACTTTTACATACCAAGGTAGAAACTTTTTCTATGGTAATTTTAGCTACTGTAGCAACACTGGTTTGGACCATAATCTCTCATTTAAAAAAAAAAAAAGTCCTAATTGAAGTAATAGAAATATTTAGAGAAGTTTGGTAATGTGGTGTAAGTATTTTCTCTTTTTTAATGTCACATACAAATATTTTTTTAAAATTTTACTAAATTGTTGTCAGTATTCAGTAACCTTGCACTGCATTACTTTCTCCAAGTGAATGCATGCAATCATCAATAGAAATTACCTTGACCTTGAAGTTACCTTGACTGTAACTTGCTGAATCTGACAGTACATTTGTGATGGATTGTCTAAATATGTTGTTATGATGTGTTAAGGTTTGCTTGTTAGCTCCGTTAGAAATTAGAATTTAATTTTGTATTTAGCTGTTAAATGTTTAGCCTGTATCCACTGAGATCAGACAAATAACTGTACAATCAACTGAGGTAATTAAATAATCTTTTGGCTCTTACACAAAACCCTACAATAATGTCTAATACATAAAAAGTTTTTTCAAATAGGAAGAGATCACAATACTGTTTTCAGGATAGTAAATGTGACTAACCTATTAAATAACCCAACCAAAACAAAAAAACCAGAACAAACCAAACCAAGTTACAAAAATGAAAGCAATTAATTTCTTTTTTTCCATGGGAGAAGGCTAAGGAAGCTGTATAGTAAGTTGTTTTGAATAAACTGCAAACTTGAATTTGATTGATTTAATTCTTATCCCCTTTTTGTGCCAATACTCACTGGACATCCTTTAAAGAGAAACACTCTGAGTATAGGCTTTGCTATAAATAACTGACACGTTGTCATTCAAACAGAATAATGACAGTTAAGAGAAGTGTAGTATGTTTTGGTTTCTGAGAACTCAGTGTTTTCTTGCTAAACAGCATAGCATGGGTTACTTCTCTCAAGTATTATCCAGAGCAGTATTCAAGGTGTCTAAGGGGATGCCCGTAATTTTTTTTTTTTTGTAATAGCTGGTTTCCTGCCTAAACTGATCTTACCTGTTCAGAGCAAAAGCCACTTGTGTCTTTTTTAGAAGACTGACATAAAGATACACAAAGTTGTTTAAGCGCTTCAGTATTTTTTTTTCTCTGAAAGTGTTGATACTTAAATTATGCTCTCAGCTCTGTGATCTTACTGCTCAGTTCTGCTGGTTTTGGTTCCTACAGTACTACACTTTGTCTAGTTTTGCAGACATGTCAGATACATCCACGCTTCATCTTTAACATGCTTGTAGCCAGGCTACTTTAATTGGTTTTGATAATCCTTTCAGTGAAGTTCTTTGAGACAGATCGGACCTAATACAGTATTGGACTCATTGGGTAAAATCCATGCTTTGCACAGGTCAGTAGCAGCTTCTCCACTGATGCCAGTGAAGTGAGATATTGACCATTTATTTCAACACAAGGGAGTAGCAGAGTCAATCCCAGACTTGTTTTTCTCTCGTTTGGCCTCTTGGAGATGACTGTTACTGTTCAATGAGTTCTAACTGGTAGATAGAAATGCATGTGAGACTTTATTGTACACTTTATTTCTTGTATTTTTGTAAATTATGGTTCTACCTCTTCAATATGGTTCCATTTCTGTTGGCCAGACAAGGGACACAACTTTTTTCAGAACAGTCTTTTTGGAAGCTTTGCAGGGAGGCTGTGGCTGGCTGTACAGGTGTGAGTGGTGCGTGTGATCCCATAGACCAGCTGGTGTCATCCTGGGGGGACTTGACTAAGCAACGTAGAGAAACGGCAGTTGCACCTCATGGTTCTTGTTTACTTTCCTCCATCTGCGTCTAGCCTTAAGGAGATATGTTCACGCAAAGCAGGCTCCAGTATCAATAATATATACATGAAGTATACTTTGCTTGTCTTTATTGTGTGTGGGTCACAGGATGTTGGCTACATAGTTTCTGGAAGAAGTTCCGCTTCAAGCTCATGGTCTTTCACACTGCAGCAAAGCATGTTAGTTTAGTGATGACAGAAAGCCCAACTGGAAAAGTTTTTCCCTCCCATGCATAGTCCCCTAATAACAACATGAATCTAAAAAAATACATTTCTTCATTTGGTCAGAAAACTGGAATGTAGTATGTGACCAAAGCAGGACACTTAGGAGATAAAACGATATTTCCTATTCTAAACCTGGTTTAAAGAAGTCTGGATGGCTCAGTGATCACAGCCTACTCTCCAGTTCAGTCTTTGATTAATCCCCACTCTTATTGTAAATGCCTTTACATTCAAATCCATGTATTTTGCAGATGCATGGAATACATCTTTTACATGTTGTTTTCTTTAGCTAGAGTACTTAATAATCTTAGCTTTGCAAAGAACTGTTTTATGAACAGTCCTTTTCATTATTGTGTAAAGGTTGGCAATAATGATTCTAGATAAATCATTAAAAAGAAATGTACAATAGAACTGTATATTATCCTTCTTTCCTTCTTTATAATAAATAAAAAAAAATACTCCATATTTACTGTAATGTTTCCATAAACCTACATCTGTCTGCCTATTTACCAAGGGATAACAGTCACTGTGGTGTGAGCATGTAAATGTTGAATAGAAAGTTTCCTAAGGTATACAAGAAAATATATATATAAATATTTGTATATAGCTGTAAATTCAGCTACTCTGTAGAAATCCGTATGTAACGCTTGTGTGTGTAATGCTAAGTGTGTTGCACATCAAGCGGAGAGGCATGCATAGTACATGGGGTGAAACATTGTGTCACTTGACATAGAATACCTTATGAGACCACTATTTGAGATTTCACAGAGTGTGAAAACAGGCTTTTTTTGGAATAGAAACATTCTAACAGCATTATAAATAATTGGATCAGAAATATAGTTTGTCATCCTGTTTTTATAGCTAGATGTTTCGAGAGTTACTCTTCTAGCTAGATTTTTCTACTGTCGGAAGTGTTTCCATGTTTTAAAACTGAAAACAAAACTAGGATCCATACATTAGTTTTTTATCTCTAGCTGCTGTCTTGCATAAGTCAGTTTTTTTCAATTGTACAGTAACTGTGAGAAAGAAAAAAAAAAAAAAAATATGATTTGTTCCAGTCACTTCCTATTAAATACCTATAAAGTTAATAAAGGTATGTCATTATTGTGAATTTGCCATCTGTCTATGAATTCTAAAAGAAGATTGGCTGAAGTCACTGGTCAGAGAAGTGTTAAATTGTCTGTTTCAACACTAATTTAGTAGGGTGTGTTCTATTACTAATACCGCTAAAGCGTGCCTCTCACAGAGTGCTTGTGTTGTACCCAAGCCTGGCATCTATTTGCATGCTGGTTTATTTGTACCAATGTTGAGAACTATGAAGAGCTTAGATCTTGCACTTAGATCTGCGTATGTAACTCCCGTTGATTTCAATAGAATAATTACACGTATCTAAATGCAAAGTTCTAGTAATATGTTTGTTTTCCTTAAAAGTTGCTGAGAGAACTTTGGCATTACTGCAGTATGCGGAAATTTTGATCGGTAGCTAGAAGGCAAAACTCCTATTTATTTTTTCTTATATTTACTTAAAGACTTTTGGTGGTGTGGGTTTTTTTTAACTGTTTTTTTTTTTTTTTTCTTATTCCAACCCACAACCAGTGCTCTTTAATGTTTGACCCTGCCTCTGTACTTCAGTTCTTCGTGGGATTCCAGCAGGAGGGTATAGTTGGAGGGAGCCTTTGCTCCATTACCGCGGCTCCTCATCTCTTGAAAAGGGCTGTGAACCTGTTAAAACACATGGTAATACTGTACTGATTTTTCTACAGTGATTTTGAACATTAATTCACTAGTACATGAGCCGTAATTCTATCTTAAATACAAAGTTTTTAATCCCTGGAGGGATGGGAGAGACTATGGAAAGTACAGCCACCGTGACTTGTGGCTGTTCTACTATGTAATAAAAAAAAATCATAGCTGGTGCCATCAGTCCTGCCTGGTAAGACTGATTACTGAGGTAGAAAAGAAGATGAAAGAGAGAAAGCCGGAATCGGAACCACAAGGAGAAAGATGTAGTACAAGAACAGTAGAAGTTGTGAATCTGAAGCAGAAAGAAAAGAGGAGAAAACTGTGAAAAGGGGAACTGAAAGAGGCTTGGGAAGCTGAGGGCTTTTCCTAACAAATGTAGTGGTGATCAGAACTGGGTGGTAGATATGGAGAAGCAATAGAATGGGGACCAGTAACAATTGGATGAGATGAAATCCTTTGAGGCGTGTTCAGACTCTCTTGCTGCAGTTTGCCGTTGCTGTTGTGTGGTTTCTTTGTCAGGCTACAGCCAGAATTCCAGCCTTGCTAGTGTCCCTGGTGAGCATGGGTGCAATGCTGCAGCGCGGACCACTCCTATCACAGCCCTGGACTTTGGTCATTGGGACTTGTCCCTCGCTGACAGTACATCTCCTGTGGTGATGAGTCAGGGCTGGGTAGATGGAAAGGCTTTTGTCTTTGTAATCTTACCTGAAAAGTTAGAATTAATGGGATGTGAGGTGAAAGAATAGCCTCGTGTTAAATACCAAACCCTCACCTCGTGGGAGAGGCGCAAGAATCCAATATTAATCCATGCTTACGAAAGTGTAGGAATGAATACTGATGAATGCTAAAGAAAAATGAAGTGGAAAAACTAACTATTGCCGGACTACTGTTGTAAACAGCATGCAGTAAATGAAGTAGGAGTCATTTTGGTTTGCAGTATCAACTAACCAAAATACTGACAAGCTGCTCGTTAAGCAAACTGCTGTTCTGTGGACCGAATGAGGCAGCCTATTCATTAACTTGGTTGTTTCCTAATTTAAAGGCTTGAGTTTGCAATCTCACTTTTTGCATCTGTATATTGTCTGCGTTTAAGCTCTTCTAAATGTTAGGATGTTCTGCCTTGGACTTCTGTTTGCTTTGAAAGTACAAAAAGTCTATATTAAGTTGCGTATTTCCAGCGCAGGCTGAGTAGCTTTGCTGGGATCATACAGCTAGGACTGAAAGAGCAAATTTGAGGTATAATCTTATTCTTAATGTTTTACAATATTTATAGTAATATGTTCTTTTGATACTGTTTGGTACTGTATTTTAAAGTCTTCTGAATATGCTGGATGATTTGAAAATCTGTGGGATTAATTCAGTTTAAAAAAGAAAACCCCACAAAACAGAAAAAAGAAAAGCTGCTTATAACTCCGTGATGTTGGTGGCATTTTGCTTGTTTAATTTAAGGCTATGTTTGCTTATGCATCTTGGATAAAAGACATTGTAACCCAGCGGGTACTCCAGGCTGTAATACTGTGTGTTATCCGCACAAGTGTTTAGGTGTTCTACCTACTTAGGTGTAACACCTAAAAGTAAACTATTTCACAGCTGGTAATGATATCGTGGTAAGGTACCTTGTTCTCATCTTCAAATTGGTCGTACATTTGTGCCTTATCCTGTGCTAGAAGGTACTGTATGAAAAGCCTTGTGGATAATACTTAAAATGATTAGAGAGCATGTCAGTGTTTTTGTAAGATGAAAGGTATTAGCACCTTTCATATCTGGAGTATTTCCAGCTCTGCAATTAAGTTCTGTAATTATCTACAGCAATTTGAAATGAATAACAGTAATTTTTAATGTCCTGTCATAAAAACTGATGTGTGCTGCTGAATTGCTGCTGTATTCCAATCCAGAAGTGGCTCCATTTTACTGTTGTGTAGAACTGCGTGGTAGCTACCTTTTTTTTGAGGTTCTGAGAATGTATTTTGAATCTGTGATGTATAAAATCTTGAGATGTCTTAATATATGAAACATTGATTCCATGCTGGGTTTATTTTTTTGGGTTTTTTTGATGATACCTTTGGTTATTTCTATTAAATCATACATGAATGTGATAAAACCACATACATTTTATTTACCAGTTTATCATCCTTCCCCTCCTTTAATCAAGATATTCAATTACTTAAGCAAGGAATATTTACTGTCACTTACCATTTGGATCAACTTAACCCTTTTGACCTGCTGTTTAAGGCATACCCCTATGTCACTGGGAGATAACCAGATGGAAAGATTCATGTTTAAAAAACAGTTGAGAATAAGAGTACTAAAATCATTTGATGGATAAAGACTGGAACATAACCTTACCTAATTTAGGTTACCGGTATGTTCTAGCACCTGAGCAGACGTTTAGAGATAGTAATCTCTTTTCTTTCTGTGTTATACAGCCTTTTTGCTTTTGGAATGAGGCTGTTGCTCCGCTCTGAACTCTTATGCTTCAGCATTTCAGATCTATTTTTGCCCGATGCAGTTAGTTGCTTTATGGTTTGAAGGAATGTATTGGTTTATTCACCTGTTAGAACTATAACAATATTGCCTTTGGAATCCACCTTGCTAATAAATCTGACCGCTCTGTTCCCCAGAATAAAATAATTAAAATAAAAATTGTATGTGTCAGAAAGTCTGTACTACAAACAGAAAGGAATTGTGGGCTATAATTCTGAACATTTCAGTTGGCACAAGGCTCTATATCTTGAGAACAAGAAGGATTTCATAATAAGACTGTATTTCACAAGGGACTTTAAGTACAATTTTCAAAAGCTTTTTTCCTCCTCAGAAAAAGTTGCACCTAGTCCTGCTGATAAGACTTACAGTATAATTAAATTATTTTATTGTTATAATTTTAAGGTATTAGCTACCTATGTGAACAATGTCTGTGGACTTAAGAACATACATTTGAATGAGATATGGGAAAACTACATCTCCTGCCACCATCCAGCCAGGATATTTGCATTTTTTGTTATCACAATAGCAGTTTTGAGTTTGTGTGTTTGTTTTTTTTTTAATAAAGATGCTATATTTAAACTTCATGTCTTTCATACTGCATTACCGGATCTTAAAAAGCAAACTTATGTACATTCTCAACTAAATACAACAAACTACTAGCATGTCCTTATGTTCTAGTTTTTATTTTATACTCCTTTTTAAATGGTATCTTGATGCATGTGTTGTATCTTTCTGAAGATGGATGGGTATAAAAATATCTATAAAAGCTGTTAATAGAAAAACTATATTTCGACTTTTGTGCACTTTAATTCTATTTTTTTAACCTGTTTTCCATTAGTTGGCATTGTTGCTAAATGCTGTTACATGATAAAGTGTTAGTGAAAAGCTTCCTCTTTAAATAATTCTATAGAAAACATGAGTCTTATCAAATTCGGTAGGATAGTCTCTCTGGTTCCCTCGGGATGTTATATTTAGATTGTGGGGAGCTGAAATTGTAGAGGTTGTTTTTACTAAACATAATTTACTAGTTTATTCTCTGTTAAAAAACAAGGAGCACCTTTGGCAGATGCTTCCTTTATTTGTAGACTTATTCTCTTTTCTGTCACCTTTTTGAGCTATAGTTTACTTTCAGGTAATAAAATATGAATCCCTATATTCATAAATAAAGATATAGCTTATAAAAAGCAATTCAGTTAATCATATTTCTTGTAATATCTTATAGAATTGTTCTGTTGAAATCTGTTCTTCATGAGGTGATGGGCAATGGGTATGTGTATCTCCAGGCTTGTGGATTACACAGGAATTGTTTAAGTCTGTCCTTCACCATCTTTGCATTCTTGAAAGAGTAAAAAAGATGCACAGAATAGCTAATGCAATTTATTAACCTGTTCAGCTTTTAACAGTTACGGAGAGGGGAAAGTCTGTCTACTAGGCTTTGCACAAATGGAAGTTTGTGTCATGGATTGCCGCTGGCCTTCAGAGACCCTCACAAATCTTTGCTGAGGTTGTAGCACAATTACTGTTTAAGCTGTAGGAGGAGCTGAGTCTATTCCAGTATTCATGATGCTTGGTATATTCTGTTTCTTCTTCTGTGTAGAGAATTAATGTCTGGTGGTGTTAGATCTGCACCTATTTCCAATAACCTGGCAGCACTGCAAACAAAGTCTGGTTTTCGTAAGTAATCCACAGTCTAGACAGGTGTCTTCAGTGGGCTATGGGGTCTGTCGGCTGGAAGAAAATGATTTATAACATAATCATACAGGCATATAATGAATGCTATATTAAAATGGCAGAGCTTGGAGAATAGAGACAAAAACAAATTCTGGAGTGATACAATTGCAGGCTTTTCTAATAACTTTGCCTCTACCTTTCCCCTTAGCACACTCCTGTTCCCAATGGAAAGAAGGGGAAAAAAACCCCTATCAAACACTGCAATTTAGGTCTTGACAAAGACCTACACTTGTAAATACAATAATAAAAAAAAAAGCTTCTGTGAAGGAATAGTATTTAAATTTACAAACAGTTCCTGAGTTCAAGTAATTCCTTTATTAAATAGAAAACAATAAGCTGCCTTAATGTGAACTGTGACTAGAATTTCAATAGAGCCAGTCCTTGTGGGGTGTTATTTTTATATGATGTGTATCTAGTAGTGCTAAATATGCATTTAAAATCTCAGTCTTTTGGGAATGGTTGTTTTCCCTCACTTTATTCCAACAGTCAGAATGTGCACAAAATAACATTGCTTGAAACTCTGCGACAGTATAGCAACATACCGAACGTGTTTGCGTGTATTGTGCACAAATTTGGGCCAAGTTAAAAACTTTTATTGGTACTCTGGAAGATAATCCACAGGGAGTAAAGCTGCTTCTCCAATCAGGGGTTAAATGACTTTATGAAGGCCACACGGCGATGCTGGCAGAGCTGGGATTACAGCTGTGGTGGTCTGTATTTTTGTTCCAGGCTCTGTCTGCCTTCTTGTTAAATCTCTTATCGTTTAATTCCTTTTTAATATGCTTTTTCCAATCAGCTGCTGAGAACCTCTTTCCACCTTAGGTCACACCTTGTAAAACTTTGTTTCCATAGATCCTGCAATCTTTATTTATTTCCCAAAACTGAGGCAAAATTTATTTAAGGTCTTTGACTGAGGAAACTGTATATTTTTGAAGTCTTCCATACGTTGGGTTTCAGCACCATTCCAACCTCTCTTCAGGCTGTGCTAGCAGGATTTCCTAGCACAGAGTAATACATACCACGGAGCAGGCAGCCTGAGAGCCGTGTGGCGTTTGTGTAGTCACTGAGGCTCCGTTCCCTGTGTTTACTGTCATTTTGAAAGCATAACACCTGGAAGATGGGACAGCGTGATGGTTAAGCACCCGAAAAGTTAATTATCAGGCGCTGTAAAATCATTCCAGGAAAAACTGGTTTTCAGAGGGGATGTGTCAGAATAGCTCTGAGTACGTGGTGCGTGTTCAGCTGGGAGAGACTGTGGGTGAGCAGACCCAAGTAGCTGTGGGTAAAGTGAAGTGCTTCTTTCTGCTCTCCTACATTTAATGCTGTTGTCGTTCTGCTAGGGAGAGAGGCTTGGGTCCTTCAAGGCCTTTTAACTGATCAAACAAGATTCGTTGAACTAAGCAGTTCGTTCAGTCAGTGAAGAGTGGCAACGGCTAGCTTAGGGAAGCATGTACAATAAAATCACAGGGCACTAAATGCAGGATGAGCATCGCAGCCGCAAACCATATTTCTTACAGGCTTAGAATGCATTTTGCAAAGTTACATAGAGTTACATTTCATTCTGATCTACTGGGGATGGGAATAATGTCTAATTTAAATACGACACAAATGTAGGATGTTGGAATAGCCCATGCAGTAAATCAGTTTTCAGTCAGATGAAGCCCAAAGATACTTGCTATTGATCTGTTACCTTTTATGCTTTGAAACCACACTGGATTGGCTTCTGCTGAAAAACAGAGAGAACTTTCTCTTTAACAAACTACATAGGTCTGGGCATTCATTGCTAAACCTTGGAGAGCAGCAAATGTTCCCAAGGGATTGATTTTGCAAACAGGAGAGCATCAAATGTTCCAAAGGTATTGATTTGGCAAACAGACTGTGTTAGATCCCTGCGGCCAGCTGAGGTGGCTTTGTGGTGGCAGAGGCAGAAGAACCTGTTTTGCAGCAGTTGCCAGTGTCACCCCTGCGTCAGGTGTCCTGGCTGTTGGGGTAGCTACGAGGAGGAGCAGGGGATGTTACCTTCATCAGTGAGTCTGCACAGTGTGAAATCGACAGATCCCTATAGAGATGACAGATGAAGGATAAATCCATCAATTCATCACAGGGTTAATTCCTGAAATACTACTGAATTTCACTTTTTAGTTGAGAGGTTTTGGTGCTGTAGGGAATTTACATGATGAGCTGTTTATGCAAAAGAGGCATCTTAGTTATGGACTTAAATTGGACCTTTTTAAACCAAGTTGAAATATTACTTGGTTTGCTTGCTATCGCTCATACTTGATTCTTCTTCTTATTTTTTTTAACAGGAGAGTGGTACCATGAACAGTGCTGGATATCAACACTGGAAATTGCTGCTTGCTTTACTGGTAAAGTTGACAACTCTGGTATTGAGTATCTCCAAGATCCTGAGGATCTGTGGAGAAGTTTCCTTAAAGATGTCAAAATTTACAGCAGGGAGACAGTTGCTAACAGCTCAGATCTTTAAAATTTACTGATAAATAATGCCACAAGAGCTCGTTTTGAAAGCTTGGCATTTGAGAATCTAGTTTTTTACTGGTAGCTTTATTGTTATAGCTGTAAAATTATGTCCCATCCATTCTTAAATCTTGCTTGTGGAGCACTGAGATAAGTAGGTTAAAATGAAATCTCTTCGCTGTTGTGAATTGAACTGACACATTTTCTTCCAGCTCAATTTGCTGTTGAAATATCTCTCTGAGGTGCCCTTTGCCTTATAAGAATTGTAGATTATGCACTTCATGCTTCTGCTGTATTCTAACGAAGGTGAGGCACATTTCAAACAAAATACCTGTCGAAAAATATGGGCACGTACAATACCTAAACTGCAGCTTTCAGGAAGGAAATAAGTGGGACAATATTTGAAGCTGGAATTGATAAATAGGTACATATTATTTCACTGTAATCTGTAATTGCAACATCTCTTGTGTAATTGCTATGAGTAATTGTGGCCTATATTAAATGAGTTTAAAGCAAATATTGTGCATGCATTTCTAGTGAGACACATGTAGTTTAGCCATTAGATCAATAGCATTTTCTTTGTTCAGGTTTTGTATGAAAGATACAGCTGAAATTACAGCTAATTCAACAGTGATGTATATGTGAAAGCCATTTTTAACCTTTGTAGCCAAGAGTTCTGTTAAATGCTTTTCCCTAAACCCCCTGAAATGTTCCTGATTTTCAAGTACTCCCCTGATTGTTCATTCAGAATTATTTCTGCCCTCGTTTCATCTGTGGTGTCTCATTAAAAAGTGGGACTTGAGCAGGATATAAAAGTTTCAAACATGTTTAGAAGTACTTCAATATACCACTTCCTGAGCCTTTATTCTTTCATTTCAAAAGGTATCCCTAATTGTGGCCTTTTTTCTATGATTTTTTTTCCTCACCTTTTTTATTACAGTTATTCCCTCTACACACTAAACCCCTGAGCAGTGCCCTCATATTGCTATTACAGGTTCTCTCATGCTGGTTTTATATTTGATCCCATGCTGCAATGTGATATGTATAATGATCAATCATAAAATGATTTTTTGTTATTAAAATAAGCTTTAGCAAATTACCTTTGTCCTTCTTCCACACATGAGATGAGTACTAAAGGCAGGCTGGACCTACAATAATATCTGCCGATTCTTCTATGGTGACAGAAAAGGTGCACTCTTAAATATTGTCTTTAATGTGAGTTCAAATCAGTGTAAAATCATAATAAATATGCTTTAGAGATGCATTATTCAAGTTCCAACATGAAATCAGGCACTTGAGAGAAAGCATTGGGAACCCCTTAAAGCAAGTGAAGCTGTAAAGGTGATGGTCATAAACATGGGGATGACAGGGTGGGTTGCAGGTTTGGGTAGTGAAGATGTTTTAATCCTTTATCTAGTGGTCTTTATGAGGTTAAGTGTATTCAAATGTCATCTAAATCAAGTTTTTTCTGTTTCAAGAGCGTTTCTGTCAAGCAATCAGTTGGTCTACATACTTGCAAAATCTTGGATGAGCTTATAGGAAGGTAACATTTCGTTCTGTGAAAAAAGCCAAGCTTTGCAGAGAAGGTAGGACAAGGAATAATCTTGATTTCTCCTAGCTGTATGAGCTTTCTAAGAGTTGGTGCCTCTTGAAGTTCTGTTTGGATAACGACATCCTGCGTTACCACCACCATGGGGCAATGCCGCCTGAAAGGCAGAATTCAACTTCAGTAATTGTTACTGTGTTTGTTGTTCATCCCCTTGGGAAATGAGCCTCAAAAACATTTTAGCTGTGTATTTTTGCAATTAATTTTGCTTTCTGAATAACACTAACTTTCTCTATATTGAAGTTCAGTGACATACCACATATTTGGCTTATAATATCTAATGTTAGCCTCTAAACCCATTAAGCAGTAGCACTACATAATACCAAGTGTATATAAAATCAATTATATTTATTTGCTCAACTCTTCTCCTGTGCTTTTCTTCGGTCAGGAGAACTATTTCTTTGTCCTTACTGAGCTTATTGCAATGTGTCGCTGTATTGTGGATTCAAAAATGTTGCCTGTGGGCCAAGTGAACAGGGCTACTGTTCTGTGTTTAGACATAGGCAATAGGAAACAAGTAATACCAACTGGTTACCATCAATTGTATTCCAGTTTGGTTGATTTACCTAGCAGGCAGAGGTTTTATCCTCATTTTGCTAATATTTGGTGTAACTTACATCACTACAGATAGTATAGTAAAAAAACCACTTCAAAAACACAAACATTGCAAAATACTCACGTGGATTTCAACCGGCATGGCCTGATGCATGGTGATAGATCAAAAAAAAACCAAAAACCAACGATGGAATGGAACTGTAGGAACAGTGCATCTCTTGCCATGTAGGGTGATAGAACAATATCCTCCTACATCCCCAGTTATGCAAGAATTCACTTAAGATGGCTACTTGTGCTATTTCACGTAACTGTTAAAGAATATAAGAAAGGTACACATTCAGAAATTTAACCACTACAAACAAATATCTGTGTTTTGCTTAGGAAGTGATGGTGAACAAGAAATTATTCTGTTACAGACCAGCTGCCTTAAAACAGAAGAACCTGGTGAAGGGGTGGGGAGAAAAACAAACCATTTTTCGTGAATGAAAAAAAATCGATATGCCTGTGGTGTTTTTATAGGGCTCCAGGGGGTGCTTTTTGGAAGATCTAATTATGTTTTTGACATGCCACTATTTAATTTTGGTATTGTTGTGTTATAGAAGAAAAACTTCTGGTTTTGTTTGTCTCTATTGGTGTATGTCTATGTGTGCGTAAGGCAATACTTGAATAAAACCCTTCATGTCCCCAAAGGCATTTTTATTTAAAGTTTGGCTTTGACCGATGCAGCCTTGATAACATTTTCAGTGGAGCTACTTCATGTTCGCCTGCTTTTAATGAGGTGTTAATGACACCTAAACATGACCACAGATCTCTGCCCTCCTCATGTTCCCTTTGGTTTCCAGTCTATCACCAGCCACAGTTGTCATACAGAACGTAAACTTCAGCTTTGTGGCTCTGTATAGAGAAAAGTTCAGCTGCCGGCTGTGCCGAGGGTGGCCTCCTTGTTAATGCGGTGAGGCTGGGTGGTAGTACCCAAGTTGTGGGCAAACGACTGGGGGCTTCTGGGGGCAGGTGAGCTGCCCAGCTGCCAGCGAGAGTGCGGGGTTAGGAGATGGGCACTTGAAAGGGATAGTTTCCATTGAAGAGGAGGGACAGAGGAAAAAGCTGCCCTCATAAGGTGAGCAGGTTGTTGAGGATGGGGAGGAAGGTAGTCATGACGAAGTGTAGTGTGTGTGGGCATGTGTGGTGTTCATATATATTTATATATAGACATATACACATAATAATTGTGTGTATGTATATATGTGGTGTCTCTATATCTATTTAAGAAAGGGAAGTGGCAAAAGAACGGAGGCAGACCTGGTGGTGGGATGCTCGTGTGTGACTAGGCAGAAGCTGACAGCTCCTGGTACGCTGCGTGTGGGGTGGGTGAGCTGCCAGTGTGTGGTACCTGGCTGGGAGAGCTGCTATTTCGAGTGTCTGACACTTGCTGCTGTCACATGGACCTCTTTCATGTACGTGTCTTCCAGCTATGCTGGGTCTTCGTTCCAAGTTGCATATGTGCAAACGTGGTGGGTTATGTGTTGGCTGAGTAAAAATATTTGTAGAGCTGAAAGGTGGTGGGTGGTTTACTTTGTTTCTTCACAGTCCTTGCAGTCCCCATAGTCCCACGTTTTTATGCCTTATTTTCTAACTTGCTGGATCCTGAATTAGGAAAATGCTCTCGAGTGATGTTTGTGTGTGTGCACCGTCTGCAAGACCCCTGTTCAGAAGGGTGAGATTACTTTTCTACGTCTGCACACTAGAAGAAACTTTACTCTCTGCTGTTTCTGAATGCAACTGGATTTACACCTGCCTAGCTTGTCTGTACATGTCTGTACTTGTTCCCAGGACAGATCTGAGCTTGTCATGTGTATGTGAAATAAAATACTGGGGGCAGCTGCACGCCCTGTGTTTATGCTTCAGGTACCGTTCTGAGTCAGGACTAAGTCAGCTTTTCAGTGACCACATGATTTATCCGGGGGGGGAGGACCTGTAGTGTTTTCTGCATTGGTAAGCCCTTAAACACTGGATACAGTGAGGTCTCTGCAGGACCCTTGTTTTCACAATTAATTGAGTGGGACTAAGGGCCTTTAATCTGTAAACTCTCAACTCCTGTATTAGTAGCTAGAATGTAGAAATTGCCTGAAACCACTTAATTCAAACTTTTACATTCTTGAATCTTTTGCTCTGTTACCTACAATTTGCAGTGACTTTTCTGGCAATTTCTCATCTTGCCTTTATCTCAGGGTTGTGGTGAAGGGGAAGGCTTAGTTGTTGTTATTTTCCTTGAGGGGGAGGGATAAGTATAATATTTGGATGCTGCTAAACATCAGAGAGACAGAGAAAAATAACAGCCCTAGACTGTCTCCAAGTTGAAAGTCATAGAAATAGTCATAAAACAAAAACAATCGAGCAGGAGGAAAAATACGTGCCAGGAGTACTTTACATAAATGCTTGGTGTGTTGTTACAGGAAAACAGAGACAGATACATCTCCTGGGGAAATCCGTAATAAGCAGTTAAACTGAATCAATAGATAATTAATGTAAAAGAAAGAGAAAAATCTCAATAACTACTTTGGGTAAGTGAGGGCTTGGTAAGCCTCCAAAGGCAAAAGAAAATAATCAACAGGTGACAATGATAACTCACTCTCCAAGAATGTTATTGTAACATCATCAATAAAGAACTAATTTCAGAGTAAAGAAATGCAGTTCTCACCTTGTGGGACTGAAGGAAAGGGATCTATGCCCCAGCAATGAAAGATGGACTTAAGTAGGGTAACACCCTACTGCTTGCCTTCCCATTTGCGGCAGTTGTTTTCCAGTATCCCTTTGGAGAAGCTCCGTCCTCACAAAGATCAGCATTTGCTATTGAGCCTAACAAAGAGAAATTTGCGGTAACAGACTCGTTCTAACTTCTGAATAGCAGAAGGTTCAAATTCTTAGGAATGTTCCCCCCTGCCCACTTCCTTGTACTGAAAAATTAAGTGTACACCTGTTGAGATTTTCCCATTTGAGCCTTGGATGCATGTAGGATTTTTAATGTTCAAGTTTGCCAGTCTTTGGCTCTGAAGAGTTTGCCAGTCTTTGGCTCTGAAGAGTTTGCCAGTCTTTGGCTCTGAAGAGTTTGCCAGTCTTTGGCTCTGAAGAGTTTGCCAGTCTTTGGCTCTGAAGAATGAATGCTGCAGAGAAATGTGTGCAAGGACTGGCTCCCAGTCAGGACTTCAGAAAAAATGTATGGAAGCCACTTGTCTGTTGGTGGAAGTTCTTGTCTCTTTGTAATGAGAACATGTTTCTTGAGATTATTGTTCTTTTTTTTTTTTTTTTTTTTTTTTACACTGGTTACTCGCCTTTGCTTACAGTACCTACAAGGCCTAATGCTTGCAGCAGTTTTACAAATTGTATGAAGTGGAACTCTGACAGCAAAAGTCTCTAGTGTAAGTATTGTAACCACTATGTGTAGGTACTGATTTCCTGATCCATTGGACGTCTCGGATTTTTGGAGGCATAAGCTTTCTGCATGCTGAATCGCATTTTTTCATTGTTGATCTTGCAAGTTGCATTTAAATTGTGGATAGTACCAGATTTCCTTATTTATAGGAAAGGGAACAATTTCTGATCATCTAATAATTAGAAAGTGAGGGGTTTAATGGTCAATTTTAAGGCAAACAATGTCTGTTTCTAGAGAATGAGTAATGTGGCTGAGTGTCTTGCTGCTTTTTTCTGTAGCGTGTTGTGAAGTTTATATTTTGGTGTTCTCTTTTCCTTGTGATGTATGCACAGGTGATGTCTGCTTGGCATTGCCATTTCTGTGGCTGGTGAGTGATTTATGTGTGTGTTAGAGGATTTCTCTTTCACTGGAAATGTGGCCTTCATAATGAAGGCCAGCTCCTGTTACACCATTGTTGTTAGCCCAAATTAATGAAAGAGATTGATTTGGAGTTTTTATGAGTGGGGAAGGAGCACTGAGTAATCTAAAAATTTTGATCAATTTAGCGACATCTGGAAGCTGCCTCGGTCTTACATGCACTAACCACGAGAGTATGGACACCTCACTCCTGAGATGGATGAAGTGTTGTATGTGTTGTACTTGGTGCTGCGACATTAATGCACAACTGGAATCTTCTCATTGTGCCTGGCAGTTTTGTTCTTCAGTAAGCAATACTTAACAAAGTCTGCAGACAAGAGGTGTTAAACTCAGGCTAGAAATATATATATTTTTTTGGTAATAAAGGCTATGACTCCCTTGTCAAAGGATTCTTCAAAATGTTGGCTTAAGATGGGTTGCTCACTAATGTCTTCTCTGAAGGTTTATAGCCCACTTTAATCCCTTCACCTTCCGGAGTGTCCAGTGTTTGTGCATGGTCCTTTTTGTACAGAACCAGTTGGAAAAAAATCTGCTGTCACTTGCTTACAAGGGCATGAGGTGATGGGTGTACAGGGGTAACTGTGCGTGCTGTGCGGGCACTTCAGGGCATGCAGTCCCGTTGGCAGCAAACTGTGTGTAGGTACTCACTCCGCAGCTTCTCGAGCTCGTGGCACCAGAATTCCTGTGCACGGAGTGCTTCTTCCACGAGTTGCAACTAAGCAATGGAGGATGTGAATAGGTATGTAGTGCTGTCCTTGGATTCTCCTGGAGCTTCTGCTCGAATAGTGTACACAGGGTTTTGTGGAGGTAGAGGAATATACATATATATGTATACATATATTTTTCTATATATAAATTTTATATATATTTATACATGCTGTATAAATATGTATTATGAAAACCTGTTGATGCAGGTATAACCCTTGTGTAAGCTGGCTATGCTGTAAAAACTAAGCAGAAATGCAGTGAATCTCTATATGGCCTTAAAGTTTTGTAAAAGCATCAAATCAATGAAAGTTTGCATAATAATACATAGAGAAAAGTAACTCTGTCAGCTTTCGTGTACTCTTATTCAACTATTATCACCTGTGCTAGGTGAACATTTTTTAAATGTAAGCTTTTCTTTTTGTTATTTCACTAAAGAGTTAACCATCGTAATCTTCTCCCCTCAGCCCCTCACCCCCCACCCCCCCCCTCTTTTCCTGGGCTCTGGTCACTCTGCACAAGGAATAAATTGAAGTTGTGATGAATGAAAGTCATGAAGTGATCAGGGACTGACAGGAGGCAGTAAACTGAGCAGCAGCAGTTGTGCCTATCAGAAAGTCTTAGCTCTGTAATTTGGAGATAAAGCTGAAGACGTGGTGATAAGTACCAGATGAAAGCTAACAATAGTACAACAAAAAAATTAACTTTTTTTTTCTTTTTCTTTTGCATAAGAGCCACTCTAGTGCCCAGACTAAACAACGCAAGTTTGTTCTGGATGTTTATTAATCTGAAAATACTTCTAGATGACCTGGATGTAGTATGAGAAAATCCTTATAAGCGAAAAGCTGTGTGTCTTGCCAGTGATATGATCAACTTTGGACAGTGAGCAGCAGTACATAAAGTTACAGTCTCCAGAGGCTCATGGAGAAATTCTGTATAAGGAAAAATAGGCAAATAATCTGCTGAAAGTAATTTCTCCAGCTTCTTTAGCTTTCGGCTGTGGCATATAGGTTCCTGAGCACCTGGACTGTTTCTGAAGAGTGTGCAAAGGGTAAAGGGGACCAAGCTAATTCAATGTACAGGGATATGGACGTTGCACCTGGAATACTATTTTAATCTTTTTCAGCAAAGGCGCTTTATTTTTGTAGGCTGGATAAATGCTACAGCTGTCCTCCTCACATTCTAAAGCACCAGGATCTAGGCTCATTATCTTGTTCCATATTACACTGTTGAGTCTGTTTCAAATGAATGGATTTCCAAAGGCAAAGTTAAAGCTGAATTCTACACCGGCACTCCACTGATAAGGCGCAGCAACCTTTCCAGGAAGGAAGCGCTGTTTTCAGTGCTCCTTATTACCCCATATAGCAAGTATCAAGCACGTAATACCTTGTAGCAATTACTTAAAATCAGTTGTCGTGCTAATGATTGTGCAAATGAATTGAGTCCTTTCCTGTGGCATTGCTCTATCTTTCTGTAAAATGTTATACTTGATCAAAACCTCTCTTTCTGATGACGTGGTACTACTGAGACCTGTGTTGGTCAGATAGGTGTATAGTTGTTGGTAGAATTCACACTATTTGGATTTTGTTGCCTTTGAAGGTGATGCAGACTTCTGGTAAGACTGAGAAGAGCATCCTATTGGGAATACACTGTCTCAGGTGAGCTAGCTACTGGATGCAATGAAGGAAGCCTACGCCTACTTTGTCTTTGTTCAGGCTGTGAACTGGACTGATGGATGCAAATCCAGGACCCATATAACTTGCCCCTTATGTGAGTAGGATGTATATGATACAAAACTTCATGGTTTTAAAACTAAATTCATTAGAGCTCTGGCTTGTATCTATACTGCGTAAGCAGAATTATATTCCCTGGTGAAATTTAGGTACATAAAGAATTTTTTACACTTCTCAGTCAGCTTTCTGAGGCTGAGGGGAAATATCTACGCTAGGTAGTACAA
The DNA here is from genome assembly GCF_023638135.1 of Falco biarmicus. Taxonomy (NCBI): domain Eukaryota; kingdom Metazoa; phylum Chordata; class Aves; order Falconiformes; family Falconidae; genus Falco; species Falco biarmicus. The sequence goes on along the minus strand of NC_079302.1, from coordinate 18,324,830 downwards.
TTGTAGAGGAGCTGCACAGGACTGAGAACCAGCTTGATAATAAATTTGAGTAATTTCTTTGCTTAGTTGCATTCCAGAAATGAAAAGCAAATCTGAATTTTTTAGTCTAAGCTCCAAGACCATAAAGCATGTTTGTTTACCATCTGCACCATCCTTTCAGTCCCTAGAGGCACATGAAAAGACTGCTATAACAATGGAGTGCTGGCTTGCTGAAAGCAGCATCAGCAGAGCTCTAAAGACAAAGCAGCGACGTTCTGAACAACAGATGAAGTGGAAGAAGCAGCTTGTCTTTCTCCCATAGGTTTGAACAATTGACACATGTTTACATGATTGAAAGTGGATGGAAACATTTCTCCCGAGGACATATTCATGGCTATATTACAGCAACAAATATGGTGATTTTCCTGTGTCCTGAGGAGTTTCTTAATCCTTTCAAATCTTTTATAGTCCACATCAGAAATAAAGTGAGCTTAAATTCTAGCTTCTTGACAGAATTCAAGATGTGACATTCATGGCTTTTTTGGTGTATGCTAAAAATGAATTCTAATCCATACCATCAATCCTTGAGTCAGCAGAAAACACTTTTCAATAGATTTAGTAGAAGTCTGAAGCGCAAGTGTCCTGTTTTCCAGCGTTTTCTTTTGTATTCAGTGAGCCTGTGTTCATTATAGTTGCCCATTGAAATGGAATACTCAAGAATGCAAATTTATTTTCTGTGACATTTGAATTCCTAATTCTGAGCCAGCATGCAAGCACAACCTGCTATCGAGGCTACTTTAGATTGCTATTCTGTATGCATAGTTCCTTGTTTCATCAAGTTTTAACTGTGTTATATTAAGTTCCCAAATACTTTCTGAGCAAAAGTTGAAATTCTCGAGCACAATTAATACAATGGATATCATGACTGTCTGAAAAGTGTGATTGTAGTACCTGGGTGTACTGTACCTGCGCATGTGTGGGCATTGCTAATCTGGGATTCTTGACCTATTGAATAGATATTATAGTGTAAATCTCATGCTATGGATTTGCTTCGTGACCAGCAGGAGGGCTAGGCTGATACAAGGGCTGATGATGAAAGCAAGCTGTCATGAGCAGCTGGTGGGGTCCTAGCTTGCATGCCTAACCCAGTTTCATTCTGGCAGCAAGAAGCCCACAGGGCAAATGCCCGCTTATGCCAGTGCGGTCGGCATGAGGTCCTCTGTAGCTCTCCAGCACAGGCACTGTGTATCCTGGTGGCACATGAAGGCTTCGCTAGATACAGGCAGCTGCTTAGGGCAAATTCAGTTTGTTTTCATATGATTTATTGTCACACACAAACAAAAAAATTGCTTTGTGGTTAAAATAACATACTAGGTGAATTTAATGGCCTAGATGAAGTTCCTGGTATTAGCTTACTGGGAGACAGTGGTCCTGAGCAATGTCACTTACTAATGCTGACACCATTATCTGTCCAAGAATTATATACTCTTCCTAGCTTAGAGATCCCAGAACTGATGATTTAAGAAAAAGATCATGGGATGCTCATGTATGCCGAAAGTTCGGATTCTACTTAAATAGATTTCCTTAGTATTTGAAGAAATTCTTGAATATGCAGTTCTTATTGTCTAATTCCCATTATAACTGTATAATTATAAAACGATAGCATTTTCCATGAATATTCTAATAGTGAATTCAGTTTATGATAATTGTAATGTCAGTCATCTAGAGAGTCATTAGGCTGCTTATTAAGGGTATAAGCCGAGTCAGGAAAATCAGATTTATTTTTAAATACCTACTTGGTCCTGTATTTTTGGCTCTACAGAGTTTATTACAGTAACTTTTCTTGTAAAGATTTTTATCCTTCCAAAGAGGAGACAAGACAGGACTGTGCAGCTGAAGCAGTATCTGTATGCACTGTATGGTTTTCGTGGTCAAACAAAAGTAGAACCTTAGCAGTGCTGGGCTTGATTTTTAGAGTAGAATGAAGAGTAACTGGGCATCTTGTGTATTAATTTTAGTGATCATATAAAGTAGAAAAAAAATCTTAAATGTAACTTGTACTCTGAAACATCATGCTCAGTTTCCAAGTGAGCACCTTATTCCTTGAATCCTTTTCAATGTGCATCTGCCTGTCAGCCAGATAAAGTAGGTTAGAAATGCCTTTTCTTTCCCTCCTGCTTGTTGCTTATAGTTGGGAAAGGGTCACGATTTAAAATACTTCAACAATGTTTTCTGTTCTGTTAGAGTAACTTACATGACAGGTGTTGTGCCACTTAAATCATTGACTATTGGCATCGAGAGTATGTGGCCAGAAACTCTAGAGTTCAGGAAAAATGCCTGAGGTTGGGATTTGCCTGTATGAAAGTGAAGGTATTCAGAAGCATCCCCTTCTAGTCTGGGACAATCATACTGGAATGTTTCAGGATGCAGAAACTAGATTTCAAAATCAGGACAGTATGATAATTTAATTTGCTTGTAGCAAGATGTTGTTCAAGTTAATGGTGCTGAATCATATCTGGGAATGTGGGGAAGACGACGTCTCTTGCTTTTTCTAAACTTTTTACCTAATGGAAAAGTAATTTCCGATAGTTGTTGGCTAGGCAAAGTCATCCAGAAAAATTAAAACAAGGTTTCCTAAAAGGTTTAGCAAGTACAGCAGCACTTGCAAACTTAAAAAAAAAAAAAACAAAAAACCAAAACAACGGGGTGTGGGGATGGAAGGATGATTCTTTAATAATACTATGCAATGTTCACTTTTAGCGATGGGGGAAAAAAATGCTTTAAGGCAGGAAACGCTAATTTCACTGGTTAATAAAAAAGAAATAAAACAACCAAAAAAACCCCCCAAAAGCCAAACAAACCAGACAACCAACATCAACCCACCAAATTAACAGATTTTTTTACATTGTTTTTTGGTGATAGATGGAATCATAAGCTAGTAAGTGACCTCTGTATTTAAAGTTTGGAATGCTGCAGGGTAAGGCATAACTAAAAACACCTTGAGAGAGTGCTGTGTGTTGTTATACTGTACCGCAGCTGCATGGCTGATCTAGGGCTGACCCCAGAAATGCCCCACACACCCACTCGTGGGAGCAGAGTCCCTGGTGCCTGTCAGGCTCTTCCCTTCTGGGTTTGTGAAATATTGGAAGGGGCAGCAGATGATTTGTTTTGGTTTTGGTGAAGGTTTGTGTGTCCATACACACAAGATTCATCTCCCTCCCCTTTTTTGAAAGTGCTGCTGCTTAGGCTTCTAGAAAAAAGCTTGGTAAGTCTATTGGGAGGTAGATGTAGAGAATCAAAACACATTTAAATGGTCAGCTATGTATCCTACCTTTGAGCGTGGTTGGATATGGAGGGGCAGGAAGAAGAAATCTATGCAGCCATGAATACACATGCATCCAGAATGGTTGTGCTTAATTCTTTTATATGTGTTATATCCCGTCTTCCAACCACAAAACTTTCCCAGCTACCACGTTTGTGATTCAAAATTCAAATACATCTTTGTAGGAGGGTTGACATTGGAGGCAGTCAGGTACACGATCCAGCAGAATCACCTCTCGCATAAAAATACACATAATACTTCCAATTTTAGCTAGTACTTTAACTTAAAAATACAGTTAAACTTATTATCTTGTTTAGTTTAAAGCATATGAAATACTACCATCACCTTGAGCGTGATGTTCCTGAGTGTAGTGTGTGTACATCTGTACACAATATGTGTGTATTGCTGGGTTGGAGTCTTGATTACTAGAAAATTATTGAAAATGCTTTTTTCAGTATTTATCCAGTTGTGACTGCTATGTTCTTTTCAGGAAATGTCTAAGATAATCGGAGTCTCCTGCAGTTTCCAATGAATAATCAAGGTATCAAATTAAAGTGAACAGCATCTACCCATAACAGCAGGTGCAAAATTGTCACTAATTATGAATTTGCTGGGTTCAGTAGTGACTATGCATGAATTATGTCGCATTCATTAAAAGAAACATCCAGAGCCCAATCGATGACAAGAGGAAAAAATATCATTAGCCTGTTTCTCCAAAATGAATTAATATTGCTGAGACTTGCAAGTGAAGACAACTGCAGAAAGATGACGTATTACTTTGCCTATATGCCTGCCAAATCCTTCTGCAAGAAAAACAGTTGTTTTCCTACTAGGTTAGAAAACATTAACAAATTCCAGCACAAATATTCTGTCATTCTTTCTAGGGAAACAGGATTGATTTACATGTAGGTGTTGTCTTAAATTTGTGAGAAATGTCCATGCGTATCCTCCCAGTGAAAGTGGAAAAACCCCTTGTTTTCAATAGTCTTCTACTTTTTACCTGGTTACCCCAATAACAAAAGGGAAGGAGTGAACACTTTTACTACGTATGTTTTAATTTTTTTTTTTTTAATTGGCTTGTATTCATCAAATGGGAATATAAGATGTAAAGCCAGGATGCAAAGTAACTGTGATGTATTTAGTGCATTTTGGATTACCAGCACTTAGCACTGGGAGCTCTGTGTTACCGAAACGATCATTTGCAGAACTTCTTTCTGCAGATGCAGAACTGCAATCAATTGCAGAATTGAAGAATTCTCTCGGATGATCTGGGAGGAAGCCCAGTGAAGGGCAGCAGTCATTCTGGAATCTAACTATAGTGGAATAACTGTTGAAACTCATGGGCTTTCTTCCCTCTGCCCTTAAATACAGCTTTTTCCTTACAACGGAATTGTTGATGTCCCAAACATTGAGTTTAGGTAGAGGAGTAGTGTGTCCCTGAAGAACCTGTTTGTGTCCTAATCATCCTCCCTGCTGCTGCGCAATCTTCTGCCCTCTTCAGCTCCTTCCCTTTGGATGTCAGCAGTGTGCACCTGGAATCCGGTCTGGTCATTGAAAGTAAAATGGGATTTCAAGACGGCGGTGGGCTTAAGTTTCTGCTGGTGAGAACTGAACTGGTGACCGCTTGCACCAGTAATGTTTTCTGCATTTTTTTACAACAGTAACCCTGTATTGTTTGTCAGGGCAGGTGTCCTCTGTCTAAGACTACCAGGGTGATGTTTTCGATGTGTTTATCCATTTGCTAAGCAGTCTCAAAGCCTCTGCAATATTAGTTCCTTTTTCAAACATAAAAGCTGTTATGTAGGTGGTGTTAAACCTACTAGAATAAGTTTACTGTCTTTCTGCGGGGAAGAGGAAACAGTAAAACAGGCCCATTTTCTCCCACTGGTGTATTCCCTCATGTTCAGTAAGTGTCTTGAATGAATTTGTTCTCAACTAATTGCTTGCTTTTGCTTTAGATAAGAGCTAGTAAAATAGCTGCGTGTAATTATGATATCTTCTTAGTAAGCCTTCCATTTGTTTAAACTTTTAAAAAGGCAGCTGAAAATATACTGTACGTAATCATATGAAAGAACTGCAGAAAGCGCTTCTCCCTTCCGAATGCGAAGTGGGCTTGGGTCAAAGTGATTTCAAGTGAAGTGGAGGGTTAAAAAAAAAAGCTTTTTTTGACCATGGGAACATTCAAAGATGATTTTGATCAATACAAACACACTTCATCATTTGTACTTGATTGAAAACATTTAAAATTATCTTGCAACCAGAACGAAGGTACTTTATTAGTTTTGTATTTGCTTTTATCAGCTCAGTGCTTACAACAGCATGGATTTATTTTGTTTAAATTGTTCAGCTTTTTGGTTTTTAGCTGGTGGCACGGAACTCTTCACAGGAAGCTTCCAGGCACTACAGCCCTAATTCAGAGTTTCTACTTTCCAAGCCCTCCTCCTGCCTGTAATTATACATCATGGGTATAAATCAGCCTTCCCTGTACTTCAAAACTAAATAATGAAAGGTGACAATGCTAACTAGGGGGAATGATAAGGAATACTGTCAGAACTGAAATTGTGTGCCTCAGTTTCATCTGTGAAAAATGGCCTGCTGCCCAAAACAAAAGACTTGGACAAAAGAACATACATTCTGTTCATTTCACATGAAAAATAATGGCCAGAAATTTTTCTAAGATATGGAAAATGCAGGCAGACTTGAAAAATATGTGGAGAAAACATCCCATGAATTTTAATTGAAACGCAAGTAAGAACAAAGTGCTTGTGAATGTAACAGCATTGAAAACAAGATATTTGCTACAGAGCACTATAACTGGAATACTTTAACAGTTTTCAGCCTGCAATCTCATTAGTTCTCATCCTTGCATATTTTCCATGCTTATGCAAAATGCTTCAAACTTTTCATTTAGAGGCATTAATTTAGAAAACCTTTCTACCATGAACTGGTGAGACTTTTAGGAGAATGGAGCTCTGGTGCCACTTGATATTGGTTCTTAGTGGAAGTCAAAAGTTTCCTATTCCAGAATTTACTGAGCTGATTGGTAAATGGATGTGTATTTTAATTTTAAATGCAGCACAGATACCTAGTTTGCCCTCTATTTATTCACAGTTTAGCCATTAAGATGGTTCAAGTATAAATAGTTAAGAATGTTTCTGTTTAGAACTCGCATAAAAATGCTGACGGGAGAACAAATGCTCATCTCTACCAAACAACAAAATAAATGTCTGCAAAGCTACACGGGCCAGGAAAGGTACACACCGTTGGGTTTAAATCAAGGGCACTCACGTGTAGGCATGCCTGATGTTACTTCATATGTGAAGTCATCAAAAGCTTAATCCAAACTTCAGTAAATCAGTGGAGATTGTTCTGCAGATCTCAACAGATTGGTGGCTCCAAAATGGTTCAAAACTGGATTGGAGGGACACTTTTTAGAAATGTCTGAGTGCCAAGAGACTCGAATATACATATTTTTAAAATAAGTTTAGCATAGTTAAATATTTTTAGAAATGATAATTCAAGTTGCAATGAAATAGGTTGGGGGAAACAGTCAGGGAAAAAATCACTTCTAGTATTTTTCTTTATTTTTTTCTTTTTTTTTCCCTGTGTTGTGTCTGGTTTGCTCCTTTCTGAAGCACCGTGGGTTTAATCTGAGTTGTGAATCTGACTGGGGTTTCCTGAAGCACCTGAGGGCATCTTTCCCCGTGTTTTAGACACCAAGGAAGCCATCTATGTCCTCAAAGACCTGAAGAACTGTGACAGTCTGAATTCAGGTAGAGGAACGCACTGACTTTTGACTGAAGAAGTGTTTGGAAGTTTGATTATAAAATGTTGTTACAGAGGTGCAACGAGCTGTTGGCTTTGGGTTTAGTCTGAAGTCTGTTTTCATGAGTGAGTTTGACAGTCTCCTAGGCCTTGCTTGCAATATTAATTGAAAGACAAACACATTGCTCTTCCAGCGAGTTTTTCTTTCCCTGTCACTTTTGCATTTATACAAACACATTGATTTGTTGCTTTGATGTGTGCATGGAACCAAGTCCCACATTACTGGGAATTAGTTTAAATTGTATGAAAATGATGCCTCTGTAAGCAATACTCACAAAGAGAAGCTAATACACATATTTACATTAAAACATGTATTTTGTGCCAGAGAAACACACAGCTATTAAACACTGAATCCTACAATATCGGGTGGGAGGGAGGGGGATTAAGTAGGCAGCGGAATGCTACTCTAAAGTGCAGTGTTGCAAGTTTACATTATAATGGCAGTATCCAATCAGGTTTTTTTTTTAGTTCTTTTAATTACTGAAATCTCTAGAGTACATAATGGTGTGGAATATACACATGTATCTGTAATAAACAACATGTATCTTGAAGAAATGGATTTACTTTTGGCAAGAATGTGATAGGGAGATCAAAGAGCTAGCTGGCATTAAAATGATTTAGATACATTTGTCATAGGCAGCTGTTATGCTAATCTCATTTATGCAGTTGTCAGCTGATAGGTTCTGATGAGCCAGCTTAGTGGGAAAATCATTAGTAGATCCCTATTGTGATAAATGTTATTTATTACTGTCAAATGGTATTAATGTTTGATTCAAAGATGGGAAATGGGCATCATCTACATGAAGTTCATCCATTCATGGTCAACGATGACAAAGGGAGCCGTTGAATTCCAGCCAAAGGAACTTCATTTCTGTAAGAAAAAAGAATAATAGATTTAATTTGCATATGTTTTAAAAGGGTAATGAAGTAATATGATGTTTATCTTGGTTGAAGAGTGGTAATTTTTGCTGGCATGGCTCCAGCAACATTTGAGTCATTGTGCGGCATTTGCTGTTCAGTTGTTGGTTGTGGAAGGGGCTTTTCAAAGCAGCAGGTGCATAAGGGGGGAGGAAACTAAAATGATTTATTCATTAGGCCAAAAAATGAGCAATCTCAGTGTCTTTCCCCTTATCCTCCAGAAATATATTTGCAACCATCTTCCTTCATTTTTCTTCTGCTACATCAATATCTCGTTTTCTCTTCTCGTCTGCAGCACTGCCTCTTGAATTACGCATAGATCCACACAGATTTCCACTCCATCTTTGTTGTGATTTTTGAATTTTTTCCTCTTCATCTAAATGCACAGAGATGGTAGCATCCCATTCCAAACTATCAGGCAGATAGAAGTTGGGAGATGGTCACATATGGCTATAAAATGGAGTATTTTTAATCTTTTTTTCTTTTAAAAAAGGAAAAAAACACCACCCAATATTTTGGCAAATTAGCTGTGCAGCTGGTTTTTAAGTTGTTGAAAAGTGTTCCCTTTGCTTGTGAATTTGCATGGAGACATCCCTCGCTTTCCTCTCTATTCCAATACAGCTGCAGTGCTGTAATCTATTTCTAATTTTTTTTTTAAATTGGGGAAAAAACCCAACCCATAGCCAAAAAGCCTCAAACATCACCCCCCCCCCCCCAAAAAAAAAAAAAAAAAAAAATCCCAACCAAAACCCAATTATGGTGCAACCAGTTGTACTGTGGCTAATTTTAACTACTCATTACCAAACAGGCATCGGAACATTTCACCAGTATCGCAGTCTATATTCTGTCACTCATGTATTTATCATTTATACACATAGAAATTAATTAGTTCAGAGTACTCTGGAAGTTTAAAATAATTTGGTAGGATAAATAGATAATGAAGTGACAATGGTAATCTAAGGAAAAAGTGACCAAAAAAGTGCTGTAGTTAACACTTAGAAAAACAATATTTCCTAACTTTTTGCCATTTCTGTCCTGAGCGACTCATTAATAGCCTTCATACTTGAGTAACAAGAAATCCCAGGTAATCAAGACAATCCTGGCCTTTTTAAAGGCAAGGTAGATGTTAAATTCTCATTGATATTTAGCAAGAAATGAGTGTGTGATTCTTTCAGCTAGACATACTCAAATTCCTATGGGGAAAAAAATCAGACTATTTTCAGTTGCTTGTAGTGGTATTGGAGCATGAACGAGGACAGGTACTATGTGCAATTCTGTAAATTAAACCTAATAACTTACATCTTGCAAATGAACTCATAGCAGTTAATGCTCTGTAAAACGTGTAGACAAAATACTGCAGGGTTTATGCGTATCTTGACTTTATGGAGTTTGGATCATGTTTTAGTGCTGGATGTGGTCTGGCAGCAACAAAGTTTCTGGGAAGCTTCCAAGGTTAGCTTTAAAAAGCCATCACAAGCCTCAAAAATTTAGGTTGTTAAAAAATGTGTTGCCACTGGGAGATCTGTAAAGAAAGCTTGCATTGCAGCGCTGCAAATGAACAAAACGTCATCCTGCAACTGTTACTGCTTAAAGGGTTTCTGGCTGCTCTCAGCCCCACGTTGGAAGGTCTCATGAGGCTGCTCTCAGTGTCGCACCCATCCATCCGAGGCAGAAGTCTGCGGTGGTGACAGCTGGAGCCTGCCAGGTGTGAGAGGGCACGTACCCAGTGGGTTACCATGCTCCCGGGCAGGATGGAGCCAGCTGGCTTCCTGGCTTCTCTAGGTGGGCATGGACACAGCTCTTTGCGCTGTTTAGTCTCTTTGAAAGCTGGTCTCTCGGAGTGCTGTAGACATAGCTGCTGGCTATTTGCCTGAGTATTGCTAAGTCTTTCAAACCTCGTAAACGAGACTTACCAAAGATCCACAATTTACCAATACGTGAATCTTAACTTGCAATGGATTACCACAGCACCACTGCCTTCTGGTCCATATTGACTGCTGTCCTATTCTTAGTGCTGTGTGAGAATGTGCTACGTCTTCACTGTGATTTTTAGACCAAAAAATATTTCAATAAATATGTATAGGCTGTTTCTCCAAACAGCTGCATCTTTTGGAGGCTTGTTGCAGCTAGCTCTCCAAGTTTCCTGAGTTTGGATTCGAATCCATTTCCTTTGCTACCTCCCCCCATGTATGCACTTAAATAAGTGGTTTCCTTGGTTACTTCTGGCAGAAATTACACTTGACCATAACCCACTATTAGGATGCTATTTAGTACAATACTTGGAATGTAAGACCTCGGATCTTATCTGTTTCCTAATTAGTTCCTGGCATTTCTCATTTCTCAGGCTTTTTTTTCTTTTTTTTCTTTTTTTTTTTTTTTCTTTTTTTTTCTCCCTTCCCTTAGCTGTGAACAGACTAGTTTGAGTCAAGATAGATTTGAAAATCTTGCTGTGGGAGAGCACATATATCTTTAGCTTACTTTGATAGTCCTCTGAGGCTGTTCCTTAAAGTAGATAGATTTGTCTCAATCTGTCTTTATGTTGAGATGTGCTGGGCTTGCTCCATTTGTTGTGATAAGAGTTGCTTTGTAGGTCATAGGAGATAAACGTAGATCTTGTTGAGAGATTTGCTTGTCAAACTGTGTGATATATTCCATGACTACTAACTTCTGGAGAGTGTGGGATTGTTATGACATGTATAATATACTGTAGGATTCATTCTGAAACCGCTGAAATTCATCACTCACACACTTGGCATATTGAATCACTAGTTTATCAAGGATACTGAAACTAGCTAAAATTACTTCTAGTTTACTAATAGCTAGTTGACTAGTTAACTCTGACATCAGGATTATCACTAGAAATGGTGCAAAATAGTCAATGGACATGTTTCACTGAGTATTTTTCTTTGCTCTTTCTCATCTCTCAGATGCTGCTTGCTTTTCTGTGGTGTCACTTACCGTTGGGGTCAATACTGTCTTTTTGGGGGGGTAAGTTTATTAGTCCTGCAGCACTGTGGACCATATGTGTAAGGCAAGTCACTTTGCAGGTGGCAGATTGTTCTTGCAATATTTAGTGAATTCTAGGTAAAACTCGAATTTCTGTTAACAGGTGACAGTCTTGTAACTGTAATATGGAACAGATTTGTGCTAGTTCTCTCTACTGTAGAGGATTAAATGATATCTTGTAAAGTCATCCTTAAGCTGACAAAATATATTTTTGCTCCCTAAGAAGAAAAAAAAAACCTAACACACTTGCTTTAGTTAAGAATTTTTATATGTGAGGTGGTGAAACTTTTCTTGGTTGTGTGCAGTTTGTTGCAAGGACGCGTGACATAAGTTATCTGTAGAACTTGTGGATGATTTAAGGAGGGAAAGGAAAAAGCTGCACTGTCAAGGGTTTGCTGGTCTGACATTCAGAGAGAAGTCTCTTAAAGAAATTGGAGGAAAACAATCTGTAGGATCAGCCAGCAAAAATGTGAGGACAGGGGAAAAAGGAGGTGCGGCCGTGATTTCTGGAGAGAGCAACGAGGCAGTGGAGCAATGAACTTCTCTCTTCTTCAGTCCAGATCCAACCTTGTGGTCCAAGGCTGGTGAAGTGGGGTAAAGGAAAATGGGAAAATGTATCTCAGCTGCACCTAAAGAGGGCAGCTCCTTAAGCAATTTTTCTCTTGCCCCCCCCCATTTGGCATGGTACACAAAAAGGTGAGCGAGTTCCTGGGAAGCTATTGTTGCTTAGAGAGAGAGGAAAAACAAGAGGACAGGAGCAGCATTTAAAGGGAGGAGCTTAAAGGCAGGTATTAGGGTGGGTTTTTTTAAAGACTTAAGGCAAATGCAAATGTAAATATGTCCATTTAGAAATTCATCAGATAACAAATACTTTGAATTTGACATCAATGATGACAGACCGTTTAAAAAGTGATAACATAGACAGGGAGCCGAGGAGATGACTGGCTTAAGGATCTGTTGCAATAGAATGAAAAGTTTTTTGCTGTCTTGCAGGAACCATAAGTAAACTGTAAGGAAGACTGAAAATACTAAAATAACATCTGTGCTAAAACTGCAAAGGTTTTCAGGGCATGTACTGTGTTTTTTGGAAGCATTCCTTTTGTACTTTATTTGGCATCTCATGATGCATCTCAGAACAGCTTGTGTACAGTCATCAGCTGTCATCTAGTTTCTGATCAAAAACTGGTGAATTAGTTTTTGACAAGTCTGGTCTGTATCACTATCCTCTGCTGTCATCTCTTAGGCTTGTTTGCCTGTAAGCAAACATCTGTATACAATTATTTGCAATCAATAGTGATGCTTTCTCCTTGCAGGCACAGGCAGAATTTTTTTAAGTTTATGTGTGGACAAATCCCTGTATATATAAATGCTGAACCTCCAGACCTTTGCACTTGATGAAGTAGTTTATGTCAATACAAAGTGAGTGGAAATCGCTGTAGACTGTAAGGAAGTCTTCTTTTAATTCCTATTTTAGGTGCAGGTGTAATATGCTAAGGGCCATGCTAAAGAGCATAAATGCCCAGGAAATACTGTCTTTAGGACTCTCACCCATTCTGCTAACTGGAGTCCTGATACTATTCTCTACCGATTAAAACTATTGTCTCACAGAGTCAGAGGTCATGACACCAAGTATTATCACACGATTCTGTTCATCAGATACATGTTTATAAGTTTTACTTGGAAATCCTAATATGATGTAGAAAAGAAGGCATTGCAGTAAGTAACTTGTTAGGTAACACTGCAATATAAATAAGAATCAATGGCAGCAAAATTTTTCTTATTCTTTTTGAGTACAATTAAATAACTATTTAGGGAATGTAATTGTCTTCTAAAGTGGGCAATCCCATTTAGCAAGTTCAGTTTACCACTGCTGTACAGTTTTTGCACAAGTATCTCTAAGCCTTATGTAAGACCATTGGCTTGGTTTTCTTCTATTTTATTTGGGATTTGGAAATAATTAAAGTTGTTATTACACTGTTCCAGTAAGAATTGTTTTCTCTCTAAGCAGGACCCGTATGTAGGTAGTCTGTGTATCTTTTCAGTTTTCCAGTAACTGTGACTGGGCAATTGATTCTGGTTTTGTAAAGCTTCTACATCTGTTCCAGCACACGGATAATTACACATGTGTGCATGTATGTACGCATCCCCAAAAGGGCCAAAGGCATGTGCTTTTCTCTCAGCTGACATTGATTTAAGAGGATGTAAAATACAGGTTTACATCCTAAACTTTTCATGATCTGGCTAAGAAATACAACAAATGATGAAAGATAATGAAAATAAATGGTTTGAATAGTTTCCTTATTTGCCAGGTGATAGACTACTGCCAGCTCTGGTTCAGTTTGCTGTCTGCTCCTCTCCTGGGTTTGAGCTACTTTTAGTTCCTGGCAGAGGAGACAGATCAAATGCAAGAGAGCCTTCCTAACAACCGTTCCTCCCGAAAGCACGTGTTTCTGTGTTTACTCTGCTTGGCCAGAAAGATCAGGAAGGCCTTTATGGGAAGGGCAGCATCCTTTGAGCTCCCAACACTACTTCTTGTAGCACTTAATCCCAGTAAGGAGTTAAGAAAGATAAAATTTGTTAGTACATATGCGCACTTACTCTTGCACTTGTATTTTTCTTTTTTCTCTTCCTTCAACCTAAGGCATTACTGCTGAATTCCTTTGAGACTGTATTAGAGCTAATGGGAGCCAGTCATGTTTGGATAATTAATGCAGATGACACCTGTATATTTGCAGGTGGTTATCAAATCAAGTGAACTCATCTCTCCCAATTCACTTTGGCTGGCTGCTTGGTAGCTAGTGTGGTATTTAAATTATTGCGCTGCTTGCTTTTGTGTTGGGAATCCAATCTGTAGTAGTTAATAAGAAAGTCACTTTAAGGAGGCTGAAATTGCATTACATTACAACTGACACTTCCAGGATTAATTTTACAATTTGTGATTTTAATTTTGGTGAAAATGTATTTAAAATTATCGCTTGTCAGATTCTCAAATTGAACGTAATGAAAGTTGATAATATTTTAATAATATTAAGCTGGTTTTGGTGGTTACTAAGGCTGGTATGAAAAGACTTTTCAGGCCAAGAAAATAGTATATTTAAAAAAATAATTTAGCAGCATTGCAACAAAAATCATGTCATGTTCTATAAATCTGGTCACTTAACACAGTCACGCCATCTAATAATTCTGAAGATATTGCATATGGTGAGAATGTGCATAAACAACTAAGGCTCAATCTATTTTCCTCTGAAGACGGTAAGAACCTTTGATTTCCAAGAAGAGTTTGATCAGGCCTGGATAGAAGAACTAAGGCTATTTTGGAAAGAAAGCCAGCAAGCTGAGGGACCGAGCGGTGGCCCGGCATGCTGCACAGTCCTTGTGGAATAACGTATGAGTTCAAAGGATGTGCTGTGACAAGGTATGTTATCTGAGTCATAAACAATCCCTTGCAATTTCAAAAACTCATTAATAGGGCCTTGTCCATGGAGTATCTGTGCCATTAATATAGGCTTAGACAAGCATGCAGTAGGAGTAGATGAGTTATTAATTGTAATCTCTCAATTTTTTTTTTTCCCCTCTGGGTAACTGTGGTGCTGCCAGGTCACCCATATAGCATGATGTGAAATTATTTTTGATACAGCAGTGCTGCTGCACGACATCCAGCACTCTGACCATCACTTGATATCGCCGTTCTGATCATGCTGGTTGTTGTGATGCTTACGCTTTCTCTCGCCACTGTATGTAATCAGTACATAGATTCACTGAGGCAAAGAGCTTTCCCAAAGTTCCCTCAACTCGCTAGGCTTCCTTCGCTCTGGGTGGATGTATTCTTTTCCTTATGTTCTCCTCAATATTCTGTATATTTCAAAAAAGTTTTTACCTCCTTGGATCTTTTTTCAAAGGGTACTAGCAGCTCACTCCATTGTGCACTAAATTTTTAGAATTTCTGTAACATTCTGATTGCCCTTTTAGTGTCTGCAGTCTTATAATATTCTTCCTAGACTAAAGGGACAGGAACTATAGCTGCATTCCAAATGTGGCTTCAAGTCCCTTACGCAGTATTAAGTGTTTTATTCCAAGTCTTACTCTTGTTTACTATATCTATCTAAGAATCTCCCTTGCCTTATTATTTTAAATACTTGTTAATCCTCATGCAGATGGTTTTAAAGTTCTTTCCAGTACCAGGCCCATATTCAACTTCTTTTAAACATTTTATGGTATATGGCCAATGAGAGAGCACTACTTTTTTTCTTTTCTTTCTGTCATCTCATAACCTTATCTTGCTTTACAATGAATTGCAGATGCCAGTGAAGCCACTAACAGTATCAGCCTGTGATCCTCGCCTATTTGTCATTCAGAATTTTATTGCCATTCTCTTTTTGTCTTTACAAGCTCTATTCTCTGGTTTTGTTTCATCAGCAAATTTCTTCACCTTCATACATATTTCATGTCCTAGGTCAGCGGTATATAAAATGAATAAAAATGGGCCTAGTACTGATTCTTGTGGCAATCCGCTAATCCCTCTCTCCCAAACTGCTCTGTCTCATAAACAGCTTCTCTCTGTGACATTTAAGCCGGTTCCCTATCCACACGTGTGGCTCACCCCAATACCATACTTAATGACTCTAGACCAAATGCTCTTTTCCGTTGTGTGGTGCAGAGGGAAATAAAAGACTGGAAGAAGGGCAGAAAGGGAATGGAGGAGAGGAAGCAGAGACTTAGTGACCTTTCTAAAATCCACGCAACTTAAATTCCTTCTGTTGTGTCTCCTCGCTTAAAACTTAGTTTTTTCAGGTGGTTCTTCCACCTCCATTTTTACTCTTGAAGGTAAATGCTCAGCTTGTTGGCTCAGAATTACAGCTTAGCTATTTGTTTAGACATACTACTTTGATTTGATGATTTTTGGCTATTATTTCCCTTCTACTTTTTAAACCACCTACCCTGAAAGCATGCAGGTTAGCCCTGGTAAGTAAGGCAAGAAAAGAAGGAACTCGGATTTTTTGGAATTGAAGTTGAAGAGGGGACAGTGTACAGTAAAAGTGGTTCTCATGTTACAACCAGCTCTAATGTAATCGATGAAAAGTTTTATACCACATGGTTATAAAAGTTCTTTCTATCCTTCTGGGTTAATTTGTTGTGTGTTTTAGGTCACTTCTCTCTTTTCAAAGTTCCTCCATCTTTTTCTGGTTTTGTCAAGACCTCTGGGCACCTTCTGGTTGTCTGGAAGTCATACGTGCCTGCTGGTTCCCTTCTAGTACTCTCTTATGGGCAATGAGTAAAGAATTTGTGAGGTTTTTAGTAATGTGTAATTATTCTTTTAATAAAATACTCTTTTATTGCCTGTGATGGGTCTGTGGTAGTTCCATCTCCTATGTTGATCTCTTGGTTTTCATGTGCAGTAGCTGGATGGTATTTTGTTCTTAGTCTTAACTATTTATACTATTGGCTTTTTCTTTCTTCGGTTCTGTTTTCTTTAGATGTAGTTATCTTTAATTTTATTCTATGCACCCTCTCTTTAAGATACTTGCTGCTTTTGTGTCTCATAAGTGCTGCCTTTTCCTTTTATAGTTTGTGTTTTGGTGTTTACTCTCTGGATATTTTGATGCCTAGCACATTTATTAGTAGACAGTGCGTGGTTCTTGCTCTAAGAACTTTCTTTCTCCGTATTGTCCACTTTGTTTGGTACTGTATTTGATTATATTTTACCCAGCCCTGTTTGTATTCTTTCAGACTTTGTTCTCCTGAAATTTTCTTCATTAGGTTTTATTTATATTTCATTGAAGCATGCTTCAAGTTCATCTGATAGATCCTCATTATATACAGCTCCTTTCCAAATTCCACTTATTCAATTCATTGAATTCAAATAATTCATGTCCAAAATCTGATCATAGTGGCTGTCTCATGCCCTTCAGTAGAATCCAAATATTGCCATTACCTCTGAGATCCTCATGCTTAGCTTTCTTTCCAGTATTTACAAATGTAGGTTCACTCTCTCCTGACCAGCACAAAAGTTAGCTGAGGTCCTTTGGATCTGGTCTCCCTTTGTTTAAAGGTAGATGAAGGAAAATAGGAACTTTGTTTAGCCTGTATTCTGATTTTTGAATGGGCTGTGGCTATATGATTCACTGTCAGTATAGGTGATGCTGTCCTCATCATTATTCACGCTGCTGGTTGGTCTTGTGGAAGTTTAGAGTTCCAGGTTCATTTTGATGGAGGTTAAATTTGCACACAAAGGATAGTGCAGATCCTGCAAATTCAGGCAGGTATCATTAGAGGAAAGCTATAACTTGACCTGTGGAGTGGTACTTTAAAGGTAAGTATGAAGTGTGTAGAAGCTGTCGATTCCTTGTCCTTTAGTACAGAGATGATACAGCCTACATCAGTGAGTATTGATTTAGGAGTAAGGTGTTCTCAAGGTGTAATCTTGAGTGCACCGCTGATTTTTTGTGAGTCTTAAGGCAAGTTGCTTTCTTTTGCCTTGCTTTTCTCATATGTAAAATGAAAGAGTTTGAAAAACAATTGCTTTGGAGCTGTTGAGGTATTCTGGTTCTTGGTTTATGAATCATGTAGTAAAGAAGACTACAAAATTAACACTTCTGTCAGCAGTGCAGGGTTTATATGGTGTCACATGAGCAGTACATGGGCTTCTGCAGTGAATGGGGAGGAGAAGAAAATATTGAAATGGGTTCCTTCTCTTCTAATTGCTGAACCCACTGTGCATTAAATGGGTGATTGGGATCCTGTAGGAAAATAATGTGGTGGCGACTGTTTCATTTTTGCCTTGTTTAATCACATACTATGTATTACTGCATATGTTCTATAGTTCTCGTGAGCATGATGAGTCAGTCTTTAGAGGAACTTGAGATGAACCTGGTCTGAGTGTCAAGTTTGAACTGAGCAGATGAGTTCTGCCTATTTCAAATTGTCACTATGAGCGTTTTCACATCTGGTAAATAACAACATACCTCATCACTTAACTGCAGCGTTACAATGAATTACACAGCTGCCTTAGGTGTGTAATTAAGTTCATTATTCTTGGGCATTGAAGTATTACAATGAACAATTTAATGAAAACTGAACTTTTAACAGTAATGTTGCTGGGGACCATCCACTTCTGTGTCGGTACCAAGGCTGGTGTGTAGGGATTAGGAAAGGAGTTAATGATCCTAGGGCAGAAAGATGTTTTTTTTAGCATCTCTGAAGCAAGTTTGGTCTTAAGGTGAATGGGTGACCTGGGTGCTGTGTGAAACAGAAGGTGAAGTATGGCTGCATGCCAGTTAGGAACTTAGAAGGTGACATCCTGCCTGGGAACACAGCACAGGGATTAATCTGTCTTTCCTACCCTGTGTTAGTTGAAAAACAAGTGTAATGAATATAAACTGATTGAAGAAGAGGAAGGGGTCCCAGCTATTGAGTCACACGTGGAGTCTGCAGAGATTCTGACCCTTTGGGCTCCCTGGTACATCGCAGATCTTCGGAACAAATTGTTTCTTTTTATGACTATATAATCTACAGTGTGTAGGCTGTAGGCATATTGTCTTTTGTAGACACTTACATTCATTTTTGTGTCTATTGTGAGTATATGATATTCTAGTTTGGTTTAGTTCTAACAAAAATTAGGAAAAGACTTCTAACCGACCTCAATGTCCAGGTGGAAGAACTCCCCTCCACTTTTGCTTCTGTCATCAGTTCAGTTTGTTTCATGGGCTATCATCCTGTGCTGTGAGCATCTCAGGCATCTCAAAATTGTACCATTAAATAATTTGTGCCTTTACAAACCACCCTCAACTTGCGAAAAGAGGAGGAGTGATGTCAACACAATTTGTTTAAAATCCTCTTTAATTTCCTAGATTATGTAGCACAGTTTAACACTAGGGGAGAGGAAAAGCTTCTGCCCTTGACAGAATATTTCCATTTTTCTTGTGCCTACATCAAAGTGTTCTAATTTTCTCCCCCTTCCTCCTCCTCCATGACCCCCACCCCCCCATTCTAAAGCACATCTGCTTTGTCCTCAGAAAAATGCCTTTACTTGCTTATTTTTCCTCTATTTCTGAGAGTATTAAATGAAACATAACACTTATCTGGAATTAAAAATTCCTTCTGTAGCTGGATGAAGGTTGATTTATTTTCTCAAGATAACAGATAATTGTGTTTCACCTTCTCTTTTGGAGAATTTCTTTCATCACCTATTGGCAAGTTTGTAAATTTAGGTTTTGATTTTTGTCTCTATCTTCAACCTGAACCCTAGTACAATCAATTCTTCTTCTTGTCATAGAGATGATAATAAAATTTCAGCTGCTCACAGTTTTGTAGCCCTATTCAGGTTTTATTGAGAATGTGATAGATATTTGATACGCTTATTGGCCTACAGTGATCTTGAAGTGTGCAGATTTAAACTGGACACTGCTGATGGAATCCCGTTCAGTTTATTAGAATGATGGAAGTTGTAGCATATATATTAGGCATTTTTTAATGGGGTCATTAAAAACCCCCCACAAAACCAACCAGAAACACAACCAAATGAGCAACCCTTTCCTCCCACAGTCCTTAAGAAAAGGGCCTTGCAGTGGGTGCGGGTGGGTTTGACCCAGGAGCTGCGTGTGGGATGTGGGGCAGGCAGCGGTTCAGATGTCAGCATAGAGTGAAATGCAGCAACCTTCCCAGATCACTTTCTGCTCCCTCGGGACGCAGCTGGTACTGGCTGAAACCTGTCTCTCCTGTTGCTTGCATGTGCAGAGAGTTTCCATCAGCGTTCCTATTTTCAGGCTAAGTGTGCTTGAATTGTGTGGGACTGGTGACACTCATGTGAGGCTCCTGTGCTCGCGCCCATCGCCTGAAGCTCCACAAGTCCCTCCCTTTCCCCTGGGAAAAGCTTGCTGGCAGCTCGCTGCGTTTGGCTCTCGCAGTGTGTTAGACCTGACGGGAGCTGCTGTCAGGAGGGTGTTGGCTATTCAAAAGGGTCTTCAGAAGCTCAGCTCTGTATGCCCGAAGTGTCGTGTCTCCAACTTAATGAGTTTTAAGGACCTAAAGTATTTGTGTTGGTTTTTTCTTCACCAAGCGGCAGCATAGCTGATGTAGAGGCTTCTTACTGGCTGAATAATTCAGCAGAGCTGCAACCTGCTTTTGTTTTACAAAAAACTTCCAATAAAGCTGGGATTTTGGATTATAAACAACCATTCAGATGATTAGCCAATAATATGGAATAATTCATGTAGATGTAGTCACCAGACTGACTTTTGCTGAAATGCCCTTAAATGCAACCTGTCCACCAAGCAAAAAGTCTTCAATAAATTCACAACTGCTGTGGTTCTGCACGATGGTTAAATCCTTACGTGAGGGCTGGGGAGCTGAGCGCCCTGCATCTGCCGCGGGCGGAGGGCTGTTCTGACAGCAAGCAGGGAATGGGGTACTAAGTATTTATTTTAAGAATGGAAGTGTGCAGTCTGTGGTTTTTCAGGTGTTGATCTTCTCCAGCTGGGGACATTCAGAGCGGGGAAAATAGATACTGCTTCACAGAATAAAGAGATTTCCACAGATTGATGGTATCTTCTCACTTCATCCTGCCGTCACCATTTCCCTCCTGTGCTCGCAGTCCCCGAGCAGTACTACGCTTGCAGGCATAATGAGAACAGAGCACTGGTGTCAACTTCTCAGTTGTGCAGAACTTGTAATTTCATCCCCAAAAGGTGTTTTCTTATGAGAAAGGTAGCACACTATTTTTTTTTTTTTTTCTTTTCTGCAAAAAGGGTCCTTTCTGCCAAGGGCAGACAGAAGCTGAAGACTTTAGCTAAAAAGACTTTCCTTGCTGGAATGATCAACTTTGTTTTAATTAAAACTGACTTACTGCTTGTGAAAGCTGCTGGGATTATGGTACTAGAGGAAAATGAATGGTTTTCCTGAGCCATAAACATGTGAGAAGGTAGTCGTGGTTATTGTTTAACTCTGTTCCAAACAAAGAACCAAATTAAATGTTTAGTACACGTTACTGGTGATTGAGAGAAGAGAGTTTATCAACTTATAAAAATAACCAGTTTGCCTTCCATCAGATATATTCTGAGGGGAGTTAATAGCCACTTTTCAAAAAACTGGTTGGAAAAATGGCAGCTGTGCTTCAGGAGTTATTATTTCAGCTTCCTCTGGTGGCAGTTTAACTGTAAATCAGTGTGCAAAAGTGCACGCGAGCACCTGAAGACATGACTTATTTTGTTATATGTGGGAACGGTATTGACTTTGTGTTCTACAGCTTGAACGTATCTATCTGTATACATACAGCATAAATATTACAGCTAGAGTGGTTGAAAATTTTTGAATATAAAATGTAGGCAAGGAATTTTTTTATTGGCTTTTCCCCAATTTTCTGTATGATAGAAATATTCTGTGTCTGCCAGTTCATTTTAATGAGGTTTTGCTGCAAATGCAAGTGAAATCTCCCTGTATTGCAAAAATCTGATTTATGCATGACAGTGGAGTGTGTGAGCTGCAGGTCAAACAGTAAATATTCTACCTACAGCTGGGATGGTGTTGTGTTTATGGCATTATCTTTTTATTTATCTGTGTTCTGATATGATCCCCATACTGTGTTTTCTGAATGGAGTTTAATTTCTGAATGTTAACATAGATTTTTTTCAGGGTGGCTTCTGTTAAAAACATCTCTTTCAGCTGCAGTTTTCTAGTTTATAAATTTAGGTAATATTTCCATATTTTACAGGTTGTCAGAACCGAAGTTCATATTTGTCAGTGTTGCAGGAGAAATATGTGATGGAGAGCAAATACCAAACTCACTGAAAGCAAGCTTTGGAAACACTAACAGGATAAAAAGCAATGACAGTAGTTGTTACTTAAATTTTATCTTAACAATGAAATTTGAAATTAAAAAGAAACTGGAGCGCACAAAGAAAAAAGCATAACTTGTATACATCATATGGTGGCTGGCTCTGGTTTCTATGAATGCTTGTAGAATTTGAATAGTCTCCTACCACTGGGAAGTTCTAAATAGGAAACAGTTCATGATGCCAGTAGCCGTAAATAAATTTTACTTCTGTTTGTATTGCAACCGGGAAATAACAACATCTTACAATGCCAAGGCGGAGTACCAGAGTGGCAAAATTTCCTCTTAACTGGAAGGGAAAGGTTCTAATACCAGGAGATGTTTTTAAGTTTGTGCTTTGAAAATGTACCGTGTTTCATTATCTAGTTTGCTGTTGGATGTCAGGCTTTAGACAGCAGCTGTACCTAAGCACATTGTTGTGCCTCCAGGTTTAAAGGCAAGTTGAGGGTTTCCAGGGGGAAAAACCCAACCACAAACTGAACGTCATCGCGGTTACCGTTGGGACCTTCCCCCCCGAAGTTAGAATGCTGTGTGTGGTTTCTTTTAAGTGACTTGTGAGTCAGTATTTCAGCTGATGCAGTCATTCTGCTGATGAAGATCTTCAGAGCTCCAGTGAAGGCAGGTCTGAGATTTTTCAGGTTTGCCCAGTGACTGGAAACCAGTACTCGATGCTAACAGTCCCTTTGACCACAACCAGACCTATTACCTTTTCTTAAATGATCCTATCCTCTCTCTCCTGATCTCAGAACGCTGACCTAGTTCAAGCCTTGATCCTCAAGGCATCAGTTCTGTGTCTTGTCTAGTTTTCCTTGCACTGATGACAGCTGACAAGTATGTTTGTCAGGAGTGACCCATGTTCCCGATGCCAGTGACAGGACACCGGTACCGATCAGCCAGACTTTCGCAGCACAGGGATGTACCTCTGCAGAGCTCCCCTCCCGACACTGGGTGGGCTCCACGGCCCAGCGAAGGCTGCACTCTGCCTTTTGGCAAAAGCTTATCCTCCGTAACAATTCAAAAAACATGATATGTTTTGTCCACCTCAGGTGTCTTCTGTCAATGCCAGCAGGTAGATGATGCAGAGCAGGAAGGCGTGGAAGAGAGATTACAGGGAGTAGGGAAGGAATCAGGCTGTAAATGCTGCGATTAATCCCAGTCTCTGCTAAGTGGAGAATACAGCGACTTTGTATTCTCATTAAGTTTTGCCGAGTATTTCTCCTGTAAAGTGGCATTGGTCTTACATATTCTGAATCTGTCTTCAAAAGGCAAAATGGTCCCGTCTTTCTTTATGTGTCCTTTTGTCTCAAGGCTGCTTGTTTGAGAAACCTCATATACAAGAGTGGCAGTGCTAGTATCCCTGCCTTCCAGGCTACCAGGTCTTCTCGGTCATGCACAAGCCATCTCTGGTTCCCTTTAATTTGCAGTACTTAAAAAAAAATCCAAGTCTCCAACTCAGTCTTATCCTCGAATATCCTGAAATTCCCAATAGCTGAAATGAGTATTGTGGGGAAACTCTCAGAAGAGTTATATCTGTGGTAGAGACAGTTTCACAATTTGTAAGACTCTGCCATCTTACGCCTCTTCTATTAGTGCTGAAATTAAACACATGAAAACTTCCAGGAACTATTCATACTGCGTAAAGTCACTACATTAAGCTTTGCTTTGCCCACTAGTCTTCATTTTCAAACAGTTTCTGAAAGCTAGACTGGCAAATAAGCAGATGTTTTAAAAGTAGAGTTACAATATTATATTTTTCAACAGTATTTTCTGTGTTTTTCAACATGTAGAGTTACTGTCTATCTTCTATCCTGTAAAAGCACACGCCAAAGCACTATATTTTTCCACAAACAAAAATAGTAATTTCTTTCATTTGAATCAAGAAATAGTAAAAATAATTTTGATGCTGCTTGAACCACAAAATAAGCTTGTCCGCTGTCATACTGAGCATTTTAAGGGAGTTTTTAGAAATGAAGAGGCAAACACAATGGATAGTCATAGGTTTAAAATTAGGGTGTTACACAATGTTTTTAGAGTAGATTAAGCCCACTTTGAGCATTCCAGCAAAAGCAATCATAATGAGAAAATAATCCTCAAGTAAGATACTTAAGCACCATTAGCAAGGCTGGACTTAGGCTGTAGCAGTCCTTACTCTTGGGTTACTCTTTTTCGCTCTTGTGGCCCAGACTGACTATCCTTCTAGTTGCTATTTAGAAGAACAAAAAAAAAAAAAAAAAAAAAGTAATTTTTTTAATGCTATATTGTACTGTGGGACAAAAAGGTAATTTTTTCTGAGACTTCATAAATAAGCAGAGGTAATGCTACTTCAAGATTTTATCTAGTAATTTTGTAGTAACAGCAGTGCTGAGCAATGGTGTTGAACTCTGGGAACAGGGCACAAGGATCTCACATCTACAAATCCATTTGTAGAGGTTGATCACATAGATTGATCTTAATTCTTGATAGGATGATATATGGACAGTCTCTCTGATGTAATAACCATGAATATTTTCTCATCAAGGGCTTAAAAAAATTAATGTGCAAATACATAGTATGACTGTATAGCTCAGAGTAAGAGAAACCGATGCCGACTTGTAGTATGAAATATTATTAAGCTTCTGTTTCTCCAAACAGACTATCAAAACCCACGTCATATCTTTTCCTTGACTTGTATCGGTTTTTTTCTTTGTCACAGAAGAGGCAGGAGCAGGTTCTGGTTTAAAACCCTTTGAAGTTTTTCCTTCTCACTGTGATGATAAAACAGTGGCAATACGGACTGCCTGTCACATATCGAGCAATTAAGATACCAAATTGCCTATGAGATGTTTATAACGGGAGATTTTAAAACCTTGGCTGTTGTAATACATAGAGACTATAATCTGTGCCTTCTTACCTGCTATAAAATGAAAGATAGGGCCCAGCATTTGAACATGTTCCAGGCCAGGTATAAACTGAGTTTTAAAGTTCACATTTGCATATTGTTTTGCATGCACTTTTGAGAGAGATGATCGTGAGGGGCAGACACCAGCATTTAGAGAACATTCTGAGCTTTTTTTCGTGTAATTTTGTACTTGTTACCATGATAATGGTCAATTGTCAATAAGTCAGTCGGGTTGTCACTGAATATGTCATAGTTTTTGTTATTGTGTGCTTCAATGAAGAAAAAGAGAAAAAAGACTGAGCTATTTTGTTAGAAAACTAAAGGATTTTTAATGAAAAATGGAAGCAGGCAGGTATAGTAGAGCCACTAAGAAAGGTCAGGTAAGCAGGTGTGGGAAGAATGGCACACCTCGGTTCAAAGAACAGGAACCCATAGTTAACCAGAGACGAGCAAGGAGAATGACCAAGGGGTTGTTCCTTGTCTGCTTCTGGTTGTCAGCAGCCAAGGGATAAAGCTATCTTGGATGGTGTTATAGAATGTACATGCCAGATAGAGATTTGTCGTGTCTTTAAGTCCCCAGTTTTTACTGTTTTTCCCCTGTTCCCAGAAGAGATTCCATTATGAATACAAAGAATTTTTCCTCTTCCTAAAACACACCAGCATGCTCTCTTAATAAACTGGGGAGTGATATCTGATTGCAGTTTTGGATAACCACCTCAGCGTGCTTGAGAAGAGTTTGCAGTGATATGGGATGCTGCATCCTATGTATTGTCATCCTATCCTATTGTATCATGAAAAAAACCCATAGCTTGTGAGTATAGAGATCTGGAGCAGCTGGAAAGAAAAGTGCATCTGAGTGATCTTTCCACAGCTGATGAGCTAGACTGGCAGCAGAATATTCTGGGAGTTAACTGATAGTTATCTCAGTGGTTGAGTTTCAGACTGAGGAACTGTTTGTTTTGCAAGAAGGACCTCCTTAACTGAAATGTCATCGTGGTGACAACCTGGCTGGGTTGGTCAGAACAGTCTATAGTGACAGAGAGGGAAGGAAAGTAAAATGACCAGTATTTTAGCATGTGTATTGGGGGAAAAAAAAACCCCAAACCAACACCCCAGTACACTGTCTATCCCAAAAAAACCCCAAGCCAACACCCCAATACACCGTCTATCCCAAAAAAAACCCCAAGCCAACACCCCAATACACCGTCTATCCCAAAAAAAACCCCAAGCCAACACCCCAGTACACCGTCTATCCCAAAAAAACCCCAAGCCAACACCCCAGTACACAGTCTATCCCCAAAAAACCCCAAGCCAACACCCCAATACACCGTCTATCCCCCCAAAAAAACCCCAAGCCAACACCCCAGTACACAGTCTATCCCCAAAAAACCCCAAGCCAACACCCCAATACACCGTCTATCCCCCCAAAAAAAACCCCAAGCCAACACCCCAATACACCGTCTATCCCCCCAAAAAAACCCCAAGCCAACACCCCAATACACCGTCTATCCCCCCAAAAAAACCCCAAGCCAACACCCCAATACACCGTCTATCCCCCCAAAAAAACCCCAAGCCAACACCCCAATACACCGTCTATCCCCCCAAAAAAACCCCAAGCCAACACCCCAATACACCGTCTATCCCCCCAAAAAAACCCAAGCCAACACCCCAATACACCGTCTATCCCCCCCAAAAAACCCCCAAGCCAACACCCCAATACACCGTCTATCCCCCCAAAAAACCCAAGCCAACACTGCAATACACTGTCTATCCCCCCAAAAAAACCCCAAGCCAACACCCCAGTACACAGTCTATCCCCCCCAAAAAACCCCAACCCAACACCCCAGTACACCATCTATCCCCCCAAAAAAACCCCAAGCCAACACTGCAATACACCGTCTATCCCCCCAAAAAAACCCTAACAAACTACAGAAAACCCTGACAGTGCTAGGTGCCGGCATCATATTCAAGACATGCAGTTGTTCATATGTGAGCATACTTTCAGTCTAGCTGGGAAGATCCAGGTGACTGGAGTGTTAAATCAATTGCTATAAATTATTAAGGTAAAAAAAAAAAAGTGGCCAAAATGGATGTAGTGTCTGATGTTCTGTTAAAAACAGTGCTACCTTTTTCTCCAGATGACTGCCATTTCGAAGTCAAATGATTTATTTAAAAAAATAAAAGTGGATCAATATTTTAAGAAGTAAAGCACAAGTCAGGACTTTGGTCAGTGTCTACTGGAGAGACGTGCCATGGTGGGGGGGGAGCAGGGCGTTCCTCAAGCATCCAGCCACTAAGTATAGGAAGATTGTGTTTCTTTCATCCCCCCCTCCCACCCTCTTGTTCCTAAAACTGATGACAGTCAGATGCAGTAAGTACGGGCTCACAACGGACGAGGGTTTGCATATGGCAGCTGAGCTGTGGGATCCTTTGCGAAAGAGTTCTGTGGATGCTAGAAGTTTGTGAGTTGTAGGGGACGTTTACAGGGTCGTGGAAGAAACAAGTGTGCTTCGTAAGTGCATAACAAGAAAAAATAAAAAAAGTAGAAATGTGCTGCCTGGAAAACAGGAAATCCTGTAGGTCGTAGCATGTCTGAAGTAACTCAGGGTTCATTCAAAAAAAAACAACCAACAAACCCAAACCCAAATCTATTTAACTTCATGTTGATTAAAACAAATAAAAATGAGGCTGGTTGCACACCTAAATATATAGTCACTTAGGTAAGAGTTGTCATAAGCTACTGTAAATAACATGTAAACAACATAAATTTGAGCAGGTAGCACATGTCTGGTGGTTCAAAATGATTGATTTCCCCAAACAATTGTATGGTAAACTACTGGGAATGATGTACTTTAAATAAAACAAAGAATTGTAATCAGGAGTCCCTTAAAATATTTTTCTAGAATGTCTGAAAGCTGCATTCAAGAACAAGGGCAATACTACCTACAATATTACTTTAAGATGTGAAGGCCAGTATAAAGAAATAACAAATAATATGAGAGATGTGAAGAAGAGTGCTGCAAAACTATAAGGAAAGCAAGTTGATAGATGATTTGAAGACAGTAGAGCTATAGACCATAAGAAAGGGTGAAGTGGGAATAATGAAGATTCCAGCGAAAGGCATTGAGCCACTGCAAGATGGAAGTGGTAGAACTACTGCTGATCAAATTTTTTCTACCTAGGGAAGGAAAAATATAATGTATTCATATGGTGATAATGAAATACTGTTTGATTTGGTTTGAGGAAGAACTGCAAAGGATAATGAACAGCTACTAAAGCTGGATATCTTAAAATCAGCTCAGAGTTTTAAAACCAGCTGGGAAGCTTTCTGGATCATCAATTTTGATTTTCAGTAAGTCTTATAACACGGAGGAAATTTCATAGGAGTGCAAGAAAGAAAATGTTCTTCCAATATTTTAGAAAAGGGTAAATGGGATGATCTGGACACTTCTCATCAGGAAATATCTTATTATTAGGAAATAAATCCTTTTTGTCAGATAGTGGTTGGGTTTTGTTTGTTTTTTCTTTCAAGAACTGCTGTAAAACAAGGTGATTGAACTCTGGTTATGTTTCATTTGAAATATCACCGAACCACAGAATGGTCAGGGTTGGAAGGGACCCCTGAACATCATCTAGTCCAACCCGCTGCTAAAGCAGGTTCTCCCAGAGCAGGTTGCACAGAAATGTGTCCGGAACTTCTTTTCCTCAAAGTGCTTTGAGGTGAGCTCCCAGATGAACAGTTCCATCCCATTCCCAGGGATGGAGGTGGGGCCTGCAGTTTCCTAAGTCCTCTTCCTCGCCCTTTTTGAAGACTGGAGTGACATTGGCTTTCCTCCAGTCCTCAGACACCTCTCCTGTCCTCCATGACCTTTCAAATATGACAGAGAGTGGCTCAGCAATAACATCTGCCAGCCCCCTCAGCACTTGGGGGTGCATTCCCTTGGGGTCCATGGGTTTATGGGTGTCAGGTTGGTTTAAGTGGTCTCTAATGTGATTGTCCTTGACCAAGGGAAAGTTCCTTTCTCCAGACTTCCTCTCCTGCCTCCAGGGTCTGGGAAACTGGAGGGCTGGCCTTGGCAGTGAAGACTGAAGCAGAGGTGGCATTCAGTAACTCTGTCTTCTCTCTGTCCTTTGTCACTAGGGCACTCAACTCATCCCTCTGTGAGCCTGCATTTTCCTTAGTCATCCTTTTCCTGCTGATGTACTTGAAGAAGCCCTTCTTGTTGTCAATGACTTCTCTCTCTCACCAGATTTAATTCCAAACAGATCTTGGCCTTCTTCATTGCTTCCTTGCGTGTTCTGACCACATCCCTTTCTCCCAAGCGGCCTGTCCCTTTTTCCACATCCTATAATCTTCCTTCTTCTGTTTGAGGTTTGCCAGAAGCTCATTATTTGTCCATGCAGGTCTCCTGCCCCCTTTGTTTGATTTCCTACTTGTGGGTATGCACCTGTCTTGAACTTGGAGGAAGTGATGCTTGAGTATCTTCTAGGGCCCTAACCCAAGCAGGTCCTTGAAGAGGCTAAAATTAGCTCTCCTGAAGTCCAAGGTTGCAATCCTACTTGTTGCCTTGTTTCTTCCTTGCAGGATCCTGAACTTCACCATCCCATGGTCACTGCAGCCAAGGCTGCCCTCAACCTTCACAAGTCCAACCAAACCTCCTTTGTTTGAGAAGACAAGGTCTAGTAACATCTTGCCTTGTTGGCTCCTCCACGTCCTTTTCCACTTGGATACAAAATCACACTATAGTATTTTGTGGAAATTTCAACAGTGTATGGAAATTAGATTCTTTCCTGAACTGGGACAAAACTGTAGAAATAGGTTGGGACTATGTGATTCCAATCTTGTAGGAAAAGGGAGACTTGTCCTTCCCGCTGAGTCTCATCTTTATCTCAAACAGATAAGTACATTTAAAGTGCTGCATGTGACCTGAGCTTTTGGTGCTGCTATTCACCCGAGTTCCTCGAGTTCCTCTGTAGTGACGGTAATCCCTGTATGTTCGTCTGACTGTATGGAAAGGAATGAAGCCAGAAGCAATCTCTGTGCAAATATGTGTGTATTCTCTGTAAAGACAAACAAAACAACAAAAACCCCCAAACCCACAACAAACGCCAAAGAAACCAAACCCCAGTCCTTAGGGAATTTATTACTGATCTGTGTGACTCCAGTAGATATAACATTGTTTAATCTGCAAACAGTATTAATACACATCATTTATTTAGGCTGTCTTTTTCTAGTTTTCATCTTCTTCTTCCATTAGTTAAAAAACAGTTTACCTTCATTAGTTACGTGGTGAATTACGTAGATACTCCCTTTGAGAATCTGGGAAAATCACAGTACGGTTCATACCTGCATCCTTTAGATACCTCGTAGTTTAAAGATGTGGCCTCACTTATGTTAAGCTGTAAGCCCTGAAGCTTGCACACTTTGTAACAGTTTGCTCAAGAATCTGATTTATTGAGAGCTTGCAAAGGTACAGGCATACACATTGCCTGGAAATTCATCCCTGCGAAGCCCCTGTTGCAGAAATGTCACTGGGTTTTTAGACCTTGGTAACCAGACAGGAATGATGCTTAGTTTAGCAGCTTAGACACGTACTTTGCAGCCTCAGTCTGTAACGGAGAGAAAGGACAAATGGAAATTTCTTTGGGAACTGTGGAGAAGGACAGGAACTACTGCAGAGAAGAGTAATGGCATTTCATTGGTGAGTAATAGCGATGCCCATGCTATAGTAATTTGAATATCTCTTATTGCGTTTTGAGTATTTGTACCACTTGCAGTACAGCTGATCAAGTACCACTTTCATACCTCTAAAATTGTGTTTAAAGTTTGAATACTGAAATAGCTGTACTTTTTTCTCCATGTGATCCAAGCATAGTAGAAATCCAATACTAGTACAAGGAGCTAGTGAAAAGCGCATCCTATCACCTTTGACGAATATTAACTACACAGTTTTGAAAACTATTTGGAGATCAAAACTATTCCTTTAAACTGAAACTACTGTCATAATTTGCCTTATCAGTCTCTAATTTCGATGGAAATGTTTGCTACCATTTTTTTGACCTTTGATTAGCATCTCTTATTATGTAAACAAAGAGGAGTCCATGTAAAAAGCTGGCTCTGCTGTGCATTTACATAATTATTTGTTTTCCTAAGGTGGGCAGTTAAAAATAAATAGTGTTAAATTTTTTTGTGTCTAGTGGCTGTCCCTTTGTTTAACGTTTAAAGGTAAGGAGTTGGGTGTTGTATCCTTAAAAAAAATATTTTTAAATACCACCTCTGTAATTTTAAGGGAATTAAAACCTGCAGAATTTAAACATATCTGAAAATAACACTAGCAGGATTCTTACATACAGCAGAAGAGAATGCATAGCAGGCACACAATATCCACATTAACAGTTACTGTGGTATGGGGCAGATTAATTCTTTTTTAAGTTAGTAGAAACATTCTTGAAGAATGAATGCCTGCAGCAGACACGTCAGTAAAGGAAAAAAAGCTGTATGAGCTTTCTTTTCCGAGGAAAAAATGTGAAATGCAATCTCTCTGAAATTTCTGGGGGAATTCTTTACAAAAGATGTTTTGTACGCAGAGGCGCTGCATGCCAGAAATGCAAAATGAAGTACAAAATAAGCCAAATAATGGTGAACATCCTAAATGTAGAAAATAATATATAATGCATGATACTTTAAATCTCATTAAAAACAGAAGCATATGTAACTTCCTAGCAACCAAACCTCCAGAGTCTCCCTGGAAAGATGTTCCTTCTCTAAGGGCTCCCTTGTATAAGTGCTTTAATAAATGAAGCACATACGGAAAGTATATCAGTGTTCCCTGTGTGTGGAATATTTCAGTATTCTCAAAAGCCTCATATATGATTGTATAATTTCCTAATCTGATATAATCAACACAAAAACTCTACATTAATTTAATGTTCAAGATCTAATTTTAGCCAACAAGAGCCATGACAGCTACGTATAAAGCTGGTACTCCATCCTTAATTTCCCTTTTGCTCTATGCTGAAAGCAGGGTCCCAATATGGTCTTAGAGAGCTCAGTGCTGATTGAGATGCCATCTCCTGGCTGAGCCATAAACCCAAGTTGCAGACTTATTGTGGTGATTCAAGATGCGATAGTGACTGTTTCCTGGCCCAAATCCAACCCTGGTAATTATAGTTAGGTTTTGTAATTTCTCTTTCCACTTTCATCTCAATAGGGTTTTCTTCCTCGCCGCCTGTCCTAGACTGCTGCGTGGTGTTAATGTGGGCTGTTAAACAGCTGCTGCGTTTCTCACTGCAAGTGGCTGCATTTCAGTGGTAGGTAAATGACAAGATCGTACAGTGCCTGGAGAATTTGCAGGATAAAGGACGCTTACTGTTTTTATTTTACCACTTGATGCCTGAGTTTTATTCGGGTCTTGCCTGGTAGGTATTCCTGTATGACACACGTATGTGTTTCAAGGCCTAAGAACAAGCTGAGCCAAAGAAGAAAGAACTGCCTTAATTCTTCATGTCCTAAATGTTGAGAATTTTATTTAAGGCTATATATATTGGTCTGTCAATTTTTTTAGAATTGTGTTTGCAATGCTAATCAATGGAACGTAAAATATAACTCTGCCTATAGATCCTTTTTTTACTGTAAAAGTAATGAATTTCTGTGCATGGCCTGCACACGTTTTATGTGCTAGATCCAAAAGTGATATATTGAGAGCAGGGAACAGTCATTATTTTTTTAATATTTTTTTGAAGGTGAACACTGTTTTTAAATGTTTAAAAAAGATAAATCCTTGAAGAAGCAACATCTGAAACTGAACAGATGATAAATTTTGTGATACCTATTATAAGTTTTGTATAATAACCTGAGTCTAATATCAGCAAAATAATCAAAAATACATTGCTAGCATGAGGCATTTCTGCGGCACTGCTAATGGTCATTCGAGTCATGATACAGTATCAATGGAATGGAGAAAATTCTCACATCCATAAGCACGTGAGATTTTCCTGGCATTCTGTTTGCTTCCTTCACCACCACAGTCAGCGATGTGGCGTTGGGCACCTCTGTTGACATCTTACCGGGCTCGTGGGTCCTTTAAATATGATCTGAGGGCAACGGGACCATTAAGATTTTGTCAGAACATGTTATTGTCTTTGCAGATGTGGTAACAGTTCCTTAAAAACTGCGTTTTCTGTGTGTGAAGATCTTTTTCTGAAGACAAATGACTCAGGTTTTTGTTATAATAGCAAAGCAAACCTATATAACTAGAAGCTGGCGTTTAAATTGGCGAATCCAGGTTTTTGTAATTATAAACCTGAAATCTTGTTTTATCTGTTGCTGCCAGTTGAAAGAAGCAGTTTAGCTGACAAATGCTTTTTTTTCTTTAAGGCAATTAATTCATACTAACAGCAAATATGTGCATCATTCTTTACTCTGATAGGAGTTAAAATGGCCAAACTAGAAGCTCCTGGACATCCAGCTTATATTGGGACGATGCCTAATCTTTAGCATTGCAATCTACTCAGACCAGAGCACGATGTTTATTTTGTCTTTAAACCTTCCAACTTGCTACAAGTAGCTATTCTTTAACAACATAGCCTTCAGCTGTTTTTGTATCAGAATCTACAATTGTCTCATTAGTACAGACAATGAATTTTTGTTTCATCAGTTCCTACCCTTAGCCTTCATTTTGGCAGGGCTTTGTTGTAAGTGTACGTCTTGCATATTTATCACATTCTTTCACTAAACGCATGTAAAATTTTGACTTGGCTTATGGATGTTTGCTCTCGGTGTTAGTGTAATGTCCATACATCTAATTGATAAGTTATAATGCATTTTTTGGTAGCTTTAACCAGTCATTTAAAATAAATAAGATCATAATTATCAGTTTCCATTTACCCATTTATTAAATAACAATGTTCACACTGAGCAGTTTGATTTTGTGTTACAATAAGGCAGTCTCTACATGATGACAGATGGTGTTTCATTTTGCCGACGCTGTGCTAAAGTGCTGTGAGTTGTGATGTGTTTGATTTTATTAGAGATCAGATTTAACACATGCATGCTACATAACTGCAATAGCATTCCCATTTCTCATCTGTAGGAGAAAATGAAACTGTGATGAAATGTAATATACTCACCCTCAGGCAGAACTAGTGGGATTGGGAATTGCAACATAATAAATCTAATGGATATTGCACTACAGGACACTAGAAATTTACTGTTATTATGTTCAGGGAAGGAACTTGGTTTTGTAAAACTCACTTTTATTTCACTGGCATCAGTGCAATTTCACATTATTTAACCATTATATCCCAACAGTTCGCTGCATTGAAAAAGTAACCTAAGCTCAGAGGATTAAAAGAATCCAAAAGGGAAAACACATATTCTGAATAACAAAATGACCAAAATTACTAAATGCAAATCACTGCCTGACAAAGCAGTTAGAGTTAATAATGTCTTATTGTGTTATGCATGTTTAAAGTCCATTTATCATTTATAAAAATAGACCATTAAATATAAGCATTACATATTCATACAAATTAAAATACCCAATTTATTTAATGAAAACCCTTTTGTACTTGAGCTCTATTCAAGTTTAACAGGTATAGAGATAATATTTGTTTTTATGTGACCCTGGAATATGGGCTGCTCTAAATGTTTACGTTTCTAGCAGCAGTCAGAAGGCACTCCGCTTGAGCTCGTCCCGCACATCTGTCAAAAAGGCTTTCCTAGAGCGCACGATTTTATGTATACCTAATCTACTGTAAGAACCCAGGGCTCCTAATTAGAAGAGCATCATGGTAATTCCATCAAGGAAAAGGTAAAGGTATTATAGCTTAATCATAAGCGAATAGATTTGGCATGCTGCAATGGTGTGTTGAATAAGGCAGTTTCTCACAGTCTCCAACACATGTTCTGGGCATTCCTGGGTGTACGTGATTGCTCACACGGGGTTCAACAGGCCTTATGGAAGTGTGAGTGCACAGGGTATTCAACTTGCCTTTTATATGCCAGTCGGAAAGTATGTTTTCAGAGGCCTTTAAACAATTTAAATGTTTTTTAAAGGCTGTGTTTACCCAGAGTGGAACTGCAGCACTTTGTTGTTGTTGGTTTTCACCCATTAACTAGAAATGGTCTCAGTGAACAGAATGAAGGGCATCCATTTTGTCCTAACTTTTAACCCTTAATTGCTTATGAAATGCTAGTACTTGCATTCTATCTCAGTAAGAAAAAGTGCTTTTAAGTCTCAGGATCTTAGAGCCTGTGTCCTGACTGAAACACCAACGCTTGCGGTTGGAGCTCTCTCGGACGACTGCATTTAGCTCCCCATCCCCTGGGGAGACGCAGCAGAACTGGAGACCCTGGAAAGCAAAGCCAAAGCTTCCAAAAGTAGCTGTTAATTTGGAATCTCTCCATCCTTACGTTAAGTAGACTTTAGACCTTTTACTGAGTCCACCTTTTGCTAGTGCTTACCGTTCTTGCTTAGAGCCATACGAGATGCTGTGAAGTGCAGCTGTTAGTGCCAATGGAATTTTTGGGGCGTGATCACTTAAACTGTGGAGCAGTGGGGAATGCTGAGCTGCCCTTTCATGGGAAAAGGAACAAATTGCATCAGGTTTAAAATAAATACCGGGCAGTGGGGTAGAAAGACGTAGCAGAGGAGGAGCTAGAGACGCCATAGGAATGCCTGGGCTCAGCTGACAGGCTGAATAATCAGCTGACACAGAATAATCAGCTTCTACATTTTAGTAGAACAGCTTCTTTTGAGAAGTAGTGTTAATTTCCTCAAGTGAAGAGGCAAGTGAGACGTGGTACTTGCAAGCCCAGCTGAAGGCCGTGATGTAGCTACCGGTTATTGTTCTCAAGTGGCGTGGGAGGCCAGGGAAAAGTTAGCGTGATCAGCAACTCAAACTTGGCACCACAGGCTTAAAAATACATATGTTCCTGTGTGTTCTTAGTTTTTCTCATAAGAATCACAGGTACGAGTAAATATACTTTTAGAAAAGCCTGCCAATGAGGTACAGAAAGGGTACTTCCTTTTTTTTTTTTTTTTTTTATACATCGGTGCCATCAGCTTGGTGACATCACTGTGTTCCCCATATTTTTTTTTGTGGCTCCTGGGTGCTGTAGCATTGAGGAGGTTTTAATTTCCATAGGTTAATTATTATGTCCTTTATGACAGGTTAGGCTTTCTATTATTGTGTCACTTTCCATTATTCCTTTTAAGGAAAAATAGCATAAGGCAATTTTACAGTTTGACAGTTAAAGATAGAAGCTATTGTCAGTTCATTTAGTGCAACTTAGCATGGATATAAAATTGTCTGCCAATGTATTCTTGTGTGTATATATAAAAAATATTTTCCCAAACCTAAACCACACAGAATCATTTGGGATATTTTTCAACTATTTGGAAACAGTAAGTGCAGGTAGCATGCTCCTGAAGGGACAGTCTACAGGAATTTGTTAATTTTATCTTCTGCTCTAAAGAAAAGTAATGAAAGCAGTTGTAAGAGAGCCAGGTGTGTAACGGGATTAGTAGGCTACATGGAATATCCTCTTAACCACTGCTTTACCTTTTTAACTGCAGTATGGTAGTTTCTCTGTCAGTAGCTCAGCTTTGGTCGGATGAGTGGGAACAGTGACAGTAAATCACATATGTATCTATGACTTAATCAGTAGTCCTACAAAATACTCATTTTGTGTCAGGTGCCCTGTAAAAATAGTTTGTGATGCTCTCTGAGAG
Source organism: Falco biarmicus (assembly GCF_023638135.1). Lineage (NCBI taxonomy): Eukaryota > Metazoa > Chordata > Aves > Falconiformes > Falconidae > Falco > Falco biarmicus. Next base: position 18,288,342 of record NC_079302.1, on the reverse strand, counting down.
GAGCTCAATTATAATGTTATTTTTTTTGTTTGACCAGCAGCTCGATACATCATGTGCTGGCAGTTAAAATACTGTGTCATTAACTGCTACTGAAATGAAGATGATACCGATTTAGGCAACGTTAAGAAAGAAAATGAAGTGGGACCACACTCAGATCCTAAAATCAGTTTGATTTTCCATCCCCATTTATAACTGATAATCTCAGTGTACAAATTGATTTAAAGATGAAAGTTAAATATCTGGGAAAATACTGTCTTCAGTCAGTTCTAAAATCAAATTGCAGCTCAAGTAGCTTGTCTTTCTGAGCTTTTAGCTATTGCCAGGCAACTGGCAGCTCCGCTTTCCCCCTGTAAATCCCTAGGGTGGACAGGGAAGGCTGGTAGAAGTTAGTTTGCATCTGTGCCTCGTAGTCTTGGGCATCAGGTCTGACTTGTACCGATTCCTTTTCCAGATGATGTTAAGTGGGGATTTCAATCTCAGGAGTGCTGGGGTCTGAGTACTGATGTCTGTTTTGTTTTGGGTTGGGTTTTTTCTTTTTCTTCTTTTTTGTGGCAAGTCCACCATGTGGAGGTCATCCTACCGGCTCCTATTCTATCGCTTCTGTGTGATTCGCCTTGCAGTTAATTTATGTATTGGCATTATCACAGCTAATGTGAGTCACGCTGTCATCGCAAGATCACAAGTAGTTAAAGAACTTTTGTTTCACACCGTGTGGGCAGCATCCTACAACTAAAAAGGTGAAAGTGTATGAAGCTTGATGAGTTTGATAGGGATCTATAGTGCCAGCCTTCCTCTGAACCCCAGTGCATGATGAGAGAGTTGAAGGACAAAATCCTGTTGTATCACTATTATGGCAACGTGGATGTTGGTGTTAAGGTTTAAGAAGGAAATGTGCAAAAGAGAAGCTGCTGGAGCATTTTTGGGTAGATGCTGTAGGGGCCTTGGCTGTAAGGTCCAAACCCATGATATTTTTTTTTTATTATTATTTATTTCTTTACTTGCTTTCCTAATAGGATAAAGCAATTAGACAGTGATTTCTTTCAGTTATGCTTGGAGGAACTAAAGTGTTATCAGATTAATAAGATCTCTGGCTGTAAACACAGGATATGGCTCAAAGTGGCTTCTCTTGGCAGAAGGGTCTGTCATTTCAAATAACAGTTTCAGTGCCATGTGTTACTCGTAAAGGTACCTCCTCCTCCTTTTTGGCATCAATTGGTTGCTGAGACCTGAAATAAGTAATATCTCTGAGGATGTTATTTTAGATCCTCCGTGTATCACACTCCTTTTGGTTTCCTCAACAGTGTTACAGAAAGTGAATTGCTAAAAAAAAAAAGAGTGTGGGGGAGAAGTATTCAGTGGAACATCAGCTTGAGTCAAAGATCAATATATTATTTCCAGTGGTTATATTTTTATTTTCAATAATCTACATCAAACTTTTCCTGTTGGTTCTTAGGAAAAAAAAAAAAAAATGCAGCATATACTTCGCTGCTGGAGCTTGTTCTTTAATTTAATTCAACTACTGTTGCATTTCCTGCCCTCCATCTTCTTTCTCATTCAATATACTTCCCATTATCCCTTTCATTGAAATTACTTCCTTCTTTTGTCAGAAGCTCTCCCAACACTCCTTCAAAGGCTGAAAAATAAAGGATTTTTATCAGCAATTTTAAAATGTTTTCTGTGTTGTATTCATTGTATTGAGAGTCACAGCGGTGGCTGAAAACTCAGAAGCTCAGGAATAGTTATTATTGCCTGTACGGGACTGAGACTTGACAGGGAACCGGGGTAATGCCCTCACAATGCCAGGCACTGATACTTTATACCTTTTGTGTTTTGTACGGATCTCATCCCTATCGCTGCATACAAAAGGGAGCCTCTGAAAAGGTGTCCTATTTATGAAGAAATGGAGAGCCTCTGCTTGAGAGGCTTTTTTCTTCCTATTTTCAGCTTTTAATTGCAGATGAAGTAAAAGCACTGTAAATTGAATTTGATTTCCATGAAATTGCCCAGGCATGCTGGTCATGGTAGCCACTAGGGACTCTATTAACATGGACATTTACAGTGTTGATTCTCCACCAAGATATTAGTGGAAAAAATACAAGAGCCCTCCAGTGGCCAAAATAATACCATAAAACTTGGTGGTGCTTAACCAAAGCCTGTCTAAGCTCTTGATAAGCTTGTGATGCTTAAACAGGCTGTGTGCTGTGACCTAAGTTTATCATGCTGCTCCTCTTATCTTTCATTGTTATCCTTGGCTTCCTCATTTTGTTCACCTGCTTTTCTCATCTTTCAGCTAGATTGATGTCTTTTCAAGAAAAAAATACTTTTTTCCTTAGATGAATATAGTCCTTGCCCCAGTAGGGCTTCAGTTCCAGGGCAGGGACTGTTGCTGCTCCTGTACTAAAAATGCTGTAGTTCTGTTGTACCTTATTTTAGAGGTACTGGAACTGTGTGTTATATGGATTGTATTGTAATGTCCGCCTTGCTGTTCCTGAATTAGGATAATACTTCTCTACTTTTTAAAAAGGTGATGTTGATTGTGGAACAAATGCACCTCCTCTGTGTAGCGTTGTGAGCTTAAAATATCTGAGTTTTGCCCTATGGTTCTTTAAGACCGGGAAGATGCCTCTCAGTTTTTTTCTAGAAGAAAATACTGCTAGAAATATTGCCTAGTATGCATTAAATATATACTCATCTTCTCAATGAAGAGAAAGACCTGATAGAAAAAATGCCTTAAAATTTCTGGAAAGGTTTTGACTGCAGAAATCAAGTATTTACAATGGGGATTCACACAATGACAAAACACACCTCTCTGCACTTGTGGATCACTGCCTGTATAGCAGAGTGTAATGACACCTTTTTTAGCTTCATAAAAGCTAATTAAGTTCATGTGTTGAATTTGTGGTAAAGTGCAAACCCCACTACTGATCTTTAACTTTACAGTATGGCTCAGCTAGTAGCCCATACTGAAATTATCATTCTCTCACCTCTTTCTGCAGTGAAAAAGCACAGCAGGCAAATGATATTGACTCCTTACATGTCCAAAAGGCACCTGAGTTACAAATAAGTTTCCAGTGTGTGGCCAATGTGGAGCTGTACCTTCCCTACCTGGCTGCTGAAAGACTTTTCAAACCAGAACAGAAGACACATGCATCTTTCCTTTAGGGAAACCAGTTGACTTCCAAAAAGAATACCCAGCCACTTGATAACAATATTGCTCAATATTATAAGCTTTCCCTACATTCCTCTATTGCAGAGAACTGTTAATGTAGCTGTTCTCTGCCTTTTAGCCCATTCTCCGTATGTAATATCCCCAGGAAAGCAATTACACTCTTTGTTTAGCATATTTCACTCATTGCAAGACACTCATGATGGTCTCTACAAATAAATGATACCATTCAACTAGAAAAGCTTTTGGTTTAGTGGGAAGTTTGTAAAAACCTATAGTGCATGCGTTAAATAGAGTAGGAAACTACTAGTAGGAAATGGGTGAGCTGTTTGGGAATACTCTTAGAAAGTTAAAAGTCAGTAAATCTTTCTATTTAAAATGCAAGAAACATATTGGTCCAGGAAACACTGAATTTGTGAAGAGTGTGGCAATGCATACAATCAAGCAAATCTCTTTGTAGGTTTTTGTAGCAACCACTCACTGTACAACCACCAAAGAAACATGACAAATAGCAGAGTGAAGTAACTGACCTCTGAGATCTGTCCATAAGCTCGTTTACAGGGGAGTATGTGCACCTCCCTGTATTCTGTGCATGTGGTCACCACTCAGCAAGAGATACTTGGATTTTAGTAGGCCATGCTATGAAGATTTTGGTTCATTAATGGCAAAATCAGCAACAGAATGCAAAAACTTAAATGAGAAATTTTTAGGGAAAACAATGTGACTTAGAGTCCCGTAAGTACCTTTGAATACTACAGGCAGTCCTGGTTCTCACAATTGAAAAGACTGTAGCAGAAATAGAAAATACGCAAAGAAGTACGAGAATCGTAATCAAAGGATCAAACCAGCTGTACAAATAACAAGCTTCTGAACAAAGGAGTGAGTTGAGGACTTTGAGCCTGAGAGAGGTGAGTAAAATAGATTTAACAGTTGTATTAAATTATGGGTGGTTTGGAGAAAGTGGATAATTACTGTCAACTAGGTGGTTGGAAAATTATTTGGAGCAGGGGTCACATCTTCATGCCTTGTTCCACACATTATACTAAAAGTTGGACTAATTAATAATAAATACTAGGTACATTCATGTGTTTACTATAGACAAAGAAGCGGAGGAGTTGCAAAATGCAGGAAGTTTTGTGAACATACAGGCAAATTATCACCATCTAATTGTCCTGCCCTTTGCTTCAGGGCAATCACCAGGACTGATCAGGAGACTTTAGAAGACTTTTGGTCTGATTTGTTAGGTCTGTTTTCTCTAGTCGTATGATACAGGTCTTTTTTTCCATCTCGTTTCTAATACTGTTTGTAAAGAAGAAGTTTGTTTGTTGAGAACCACTTTTTACAAATGTCGCTATTTGCTGCAGTAACTACTTAAGTTGCTGGTGTCTTGGTTTAAGTGTTAATAAAAAAAATAAAATAATAGAAAAAAAAGCTTCTGCTTTTGCTCTGTTTTTCTTCTGGTTTTACATTGCCACTGTAGGCTCTTGTATCAGTCAGTCCCTGTCTGGTTTTTTTAATACCAGCTGTTCACCTAAAAATTTGAACCTTACTCCTGCCAGATATGACCTTGCTTCCCTAATCCTGTGCCTGATGTAAATTAAGGGATATATGATGGTGACTATGTTAACAGTAGTCGCAGTATGTTAGTCCATGTAAGTGTCAGTGGTATTGCTACAAAACCTTTCTGATAGCATTTATCTGTCAAGAAAATTAAAAATAACAGTTTATGGCAATTATGCTAACTTTTACCTTCCAATCTGGGCAAAAATGACCTTGTAATAACTTATAGTAAAAAAGTTTCTAAAATATTTAAATCATTGCCTATAGCATTTAAATGTACAGAAAGGTAGAAATCCAGTGCTGTTTGTTAGCAACATTGATACACTTCTAGAACATGCAAGAAAAATCACTGATGATCCTGCCCACTTTTCGCTCAGGTGTCACTGTATATTATTTTCTACTAAATCTGAAGAATCTGGATGTGTTATAGAAATGTGGACTTACAACTCTGCAACATATTGCAGATCCGCCTTGTTTAGAACTGTGGCAGAGACTAACACCAGGTGTTCCAGAGTAAGACATAAATCCTGTAATATATTTGATTTCTCTAAAATCCTGATAGTTGCTTCAGTAATGCTAAGGTAGAATTACTCTGCAAAACTTAGATGTGATAATCTGTTGACATAATAACATGTGACAACACCATTCACATTTTACATTAGAATGCAAATTTGAGCTGGGAATATAATTACTTTGGAGCATCTCTTGGAGTTGGAAATGAAAATCTTGGAGAATGTTAACGACAGCATTTGAGTTGGCATGGATGTGGAAAGGAATGCAAAAGTGTTGCCCTTTATCTTAATTTCTACATGGAAGCTTCCTAAACTTTTTCTGCCATGTCTGTAATTATCTCTTTGGCTGATTTTTATTTCCTATTCTACAGTAATCAGCTAAAGTCATTATTTAAATTGTGACAATTACTGTAGAATATTGTAGCATTCTTTTTCAGCTATATAATTTGAAATTCTGTAAGCACCAAATGTTCCCTGCAATCAATGTGCCAGTCTTGGGTTCAGTGTTTTCCACAACCTATTGATATCCAAGAGGAATTCCACTAGCAGAAAACTTTGCCAATTAATATTTTGGGTTTTTTTTCTACAAAAAATCCTTTATTTGAATGTTAAAAGTAATTTTAACCTCATTAAATTCAGTATGTTCTTCGTTATTTTCTATGAGGCCTATGTGCTGAATAGCCATGTCTTATTCAGGTTTCTTTGTGCTATTAATCTATAGCCTTGTTTGTAAGTGTTTCATTATTTTTTCATCCCAAACATATTTAAAAATATTATTATGGTATTGCATTTAACTTTTGTGCCTGTGCATAAAGTTAAAATCAGGAGAAAAGCAGGGAATTCCCTGGTACTCTAACTGCATTTGAATTTAATTTTGCCCTTTTATCTCTTCTTTGTCTTCTTTCTTTAAATTGCGAGCCTTTTGGAATGGATTCTCCTACATACTTTGTTTGCAATATGCCTAACACCATTTTCAAACGACCCTCAGTCTTTTCAGTAATAAACAAGATTTATAATAACATGAGTTTAAAGACAATCTGGAGACACAAAAGCCCTGATTATGCAAGGAGGTGTGGGCAGTTGGAAATATCTTTTTTTTTAAAAAAAAAAAAATCTAATTTCTGTGAAAAACAGAAGTAACGTTAATTTCAGATCTTAATCTTCAATTGTATGTGAGTTTCTGGATTTGTTACTGCACAGTAAGAAAGATAAAGATGCACAAATTTTAATTGTAAAGTTGTATTTGTTTTTCTAACATTTCTTGGCAATGTCATATCAGTTCAGCTGAAAAGACATCTAAGACCCTGAATAAAAGTAAATGCTTTTTGTGGGTAGCTAAAGAAATAGAACTTTTTATTCTTGGGATGCAGATGTTAAGGAAATCACTGAGTAACCACTGGACTTTTGGTAACCTGTGAAAACGTAACCACCATTTGTGTCCTATGAAAAGCCTGCTAACAAAACCCACTGTGTTTGTGTGGATGACATGCTCTGTGGAATTTTGGTCAAATCCACACTTCTTGTTGGCTTTCTACTGCATTATACATTGTATGCAATGCAGACCAAGACAGCTTTAAGAAACACACCTGCCCTGTCCCTCTTAGACGGATGCCTTTAGTAACGTTTAAATTCTTTACCCATGCATTTTGGTGAGGCTTTGTTTTGGTTTTTAAGGTCACAGTGGAGGTTTACTGGTGTTAATTCTAGACGCATGAAACTAGTAATTTTCTACTACTATTTCATAGCACCCTACATTGCCTCTCTTTGCTTGAAATTTCACATCTGATGTTCTTAATGTTAAGGTCAATTTTCTTGATTCTTTGGATCTATTCTTCTATTACATTTTTACGGGGCACATACAGAGAGGGTAACTAATCTTAATATCTTGTGTTCACAAATCTGTTTAGCATGAAATCAGTAACTGATATATTAATTATAATAATCTGTTAAATATACTTTACCTACATGTTAATTATAGCAAACCATTCTCATTTATTTTTCTGCGTAGGCTATTAATTCAACCCAGATGGTACAGCTTTTTCAGACTGTAACACTCAGTGTTAACGGAATAAATCATGTTGCCAAGATACAGGAGCGAAAATGTTATCACATCTGAATAGGTTTTAAAATGATATAACCATGAAAGAAACTTACCTTCTAATCAGGGAAGAAGCTTAGTTAGAGCAGGGTCAGTCACCCAGGCCTGCTTTGTAAGACGGGAAGCATTACTTGGAAGTACGGGATTTCTATTGTGTTCTAGAATATCAAACATTTTGAGAAAATACCTTTTTTTCCTTGCTTAAATTAAGCAACCCAAAAGCCATGATGTAAAATAATTGTCTCGTTTTACTTGAGGAAAATATTAAGTGAGTACTGTTAAAAAACTTTTTGCTCTTCAGCAGAAGTAATTAGAATGGCATGTTTACTGTTCACAATCCCTGTTTAAAGGAAAGGAATCTGCACAAACTGTAAATAATATGTAAAAATTCTTCCCCCCTCACCTTTAATTAAAACACATACTGGTATCCATTCCTTTCCTCTCCCACCTTTCCCCTGTTGATGTGCTCACTGTGCAGTTCTCTGCTGGCTATAGAGCAGGATTTTTACTTTGATATGAAACAGGTTTTAGGTGACTTGAATACCTAAATATGCTTCTCGAATACCTCATTTTTTAAATGAGTTTCCCCTCCCACACGCATTCGCACATGCCTCCACCATGTTTACTTGCACAGTATCTTATGAGTTTGTTTTTACTCTCATTGGACATATTCTGGAGACAAGCTAGATCATAGCTGGGTATTTCAAAGCCCACTACTCCACGTAGGTGAATGAATTAAGATAATCCTTTATAAAATAGGATTAATGTCAGTTTTAACTTTGTTTTTACTGTGTAGAGTAAACAGTTTTTCGAGATGCTGATGGAGTTTTCCGTTACAAAACCTAGATAACCTAGTTAGACTGAACATGCACTTTTTCTAAGTATAGAGAAACGGCTTGTTCTCATTTTCTTACTCTGTTGTAAGAAATAAATGGAATAATACTGTAAAGTGTATTATCTGCTTATATCCAGAATGAAAATTATGAACTTGAGAAAAACTGAAACTGATGTTTCAGAATCTTCTTGGTATCTAGATGTATTTTCCAAAATACTCTGTTAGCATGGTAGAATAAACTAGAATGCTTTTTCAGCCTTTTCCAGAAGTACTCACTGCAAAAGGTTATACTTTGTGGGTGCATTTATGTAGGCAATTAAGTGCCAGCCATTATTGTTCCAACCTTTCTAGGCAGTACCGGTTTCATGGTTCAGTAGCATCTTTGGACACATGCTGGAGATACTAATTCAGCAGTGAAGAATAACTAAGGTAAGAAAGATGCCTAAGGTACCGCTAATTCTTTGAGAATTTCAAATCTTCTAATTTGTGTGTTATGGAAGCAAAAGGGTATACCTTGTCTATGACTTGAGATGCAGCTGTGTATGAATTATACCTCTTTACTACCGTGAAAGAGGGATCTATAGTTGGTGTTTTGTGTTCTCTGGCATAAGCCCTTAGTCCAAACTCCATAATCAGCTACCCATATTGCTTTACTTCTGTTTTTACATTTTTTCCCCCTTGTATTAGAAAGTGTACATTTTAAACTCTGTATCATAGTTACCAACCACATAAAATGTGACTGTTTGCTAATTGCTGTTAGACATGCTGTTAATTGCTTTGCTTGTTGTGAGTATAGGCTCTGACGGTTCATCTCTTGGAATTAATCTGTTTCATTAAGGGCAGGTAAAAGGAGATACCTGAGTCCCAGTCTTGGGGATTTAACAGAACTGAAAAAATAGTCCCAGATTCTTTGGTAGACTTGAGAGAACTATAAAAGTAATTTTAATAATATTTTTGCTTTTTAATTTCTTGCTGTCTGGACTAAATGGGGTGGCATTACCAAAACACAATATTCACCTAGTACAATTTAGTCCCCCAGCCCCTATATTCAAGCCATTGAGAGAAACAATTGGAAAGTTTCCCAAGTGCTGGATTTATAGAGCTACCAAAGGCACACTATTAACCCACAGCAGGAATTAGCATAATATACAGTCCTCTTGATACCTCCATTAAGCTTATTGGGCCAAACTCTACTTCTTTTCTTCCTATAACGCAGCTGTGGGAAAGACTTAGGGGCTGAAATTGGCCCACTGAGTACAGTGCTAGCCCTCGATTTGAAAAGAGAATAAAAACCCAACAACAAAGCCAAAGGATAACCTAAACCATATGAATTACAACTAGGAAATGTGTCTCGACTAACTGTCAATAAGAACTACAAAACCACTACATGGTTACGAGTAGCTTTTAGCTAGGGAATGTAAAATCTTAAATGGCACAGATAACGTCAATCTGAATTACCGTTTTCACAATGACACAGATGTTAGGATAAGGAAGCATAAATGGAAATTAAAGAGAAACAAATTCAGAACAGATGTCAGGAAGCATTTTTTTCATGCCGAGAATCACAAACGTGTGGAATGGCCTACCAGGCAAGATTGTTAAGGCAAAAGCACAGGGGACATTCAAGAAGTGATCAGATGGCATCATAGGGGAATTGAGTAGTAAAAAAGGAAATGAGCATGCATAAGGCAAATGGTTTTAATTTAATCCCAAACAATGTCCATGTTCTTACCTTATTAACGCTTGCATATTTACCTTAGATAAACACACAGAATTCCTACATTAAAGAAATGCCCCAAACAGTCTCTTTCCAATAATGGAATAGAGACAAATTTGTCATCCTTCCTGTAAAGTCTTTAAAAATTGCATATATAACAAACAAATGTTTTTTGGTATCATTTCTGTCTGTATTCAACATTGGTCATCTGTAGATGTTAGCCATGAAGTCATAGGGGAACGTATGAACAATTTCAGAGTATATTTCTCAGGAATGGTGTCTTCTTGGTATTATCGCTTATCTTTTTAGGATACTTACTCCCTTGGGTTCCATTTTCACACAACATACAGGTGGAAAAGAAGATGTACTCTCTCTTGTCTTTTGGGAAGAAGCAGATGTAGAATGCTCAAAGCCCCAGTCCCACTTACTCATGTAACTTTGTGTTTTGCTCACTCTGTTAATTTCAGCGGGGCTCTTCATGTGTGTAGTTATATGCACAGTTGTTTGCAGGGTGGGGTGCAAATGCTTTGTGGTGACTCATGTAGGGCAAGCAGGTATCCCTTCAAAATAAGGACTTGTGGTTTCTGTTATAGACTTTATATCTCAGTGTAGAGAAATCTGAGCCTCAAATGTGGAAAGGCACAGAAACTAGAGATCCCCAAAGCCAGATCCAGCTTCTGAATGTGGGGATCAGTATTTCGCATCGTCACTCTTGGCTGGGTTGAGTCCAATGGCAAACAAAGGAAAGATGAAAATAGAAAGTGGCTCTGCGCCGTCTTGATGGACCCCTTTTGTTACCTTACCTGTTGGAAGAAGGGTTCACAGGAGTCAAGAAGACGCCTAATATGAGTTATGCATCTTGCTCAACTTTATTAGTTTCTAACACTACGTATATAGAACTGATACACATGCATATTCGTAAAGCAGAAATATAATTGGTTAGTAGTCTCTAAACACACGTGGTTCTCACACCCCTAATTATCATGACCAAAATAAGCATTCTATCCACGTAGCTAATTGTGTTGCTGTGCTTCAGCCCTGTAGTTTGTTACTCCCTATTTTCCCATACTGGTCCCTGTCTTTCTTGGCCCTGCACCTGCTTTCCCAGCAGCTGTAGCTTGTTACAGCCACGGCCTGTTGGCACAACATAATTACTTGGTCTCAGGATTCAAGAATAGCTCAAGGCTACTTTTTTTGTTAACTTCAGCACAGCAGCTTCAGTACAATTCTGATTACAGGCCTATTCTAATGCCAGGCCTGGATTGTGCAGATCTTCAGAGATTCTAAGGCCATGCTTCTGCAGCCATTCTTCTACACTTAACGAGCACTGAAAGTAGCTCTGAAAGTTCCTGTAATCAAGTTTTTTGTGGTTTATAGCATAAGCAGAATAAACAAATGCTGATTTCTGTTATTGCTCTGTTCATTTCTCTTCTGCTTTCCTGGTATTCTCACTGTCTTCCTTGTTCCACTAATCATATAGCTGTTGCACCAGGAGAATTCTTGAGAAGAGGGCTGTGTAGGACACCAAGTGGAGTATTGGGCATCTCTAGGAGTTTGGAACTAAAAACCTATCAGGATTTGTTCTTTTCATGCTAAAGGCAAACTTGGCTTGGGAGTTTATTTCTTGGACACAGAAGTTTGGCTCATATGCGTAATAATATCATTAAAATTCAGTGTAAATGTGTTGTGGTTTTTTCCTTCTCAGCAGTGTTACTACAATAGGCTAAAAAGACCAAACCTGAACCTAGTAAATGATGATGAAAAAATAAAGGGAACTGTTTTGTAGACTTCAGAGAACCACATCCTCACTGTGTAAATCGTCACAGCACTATTGAAAACAGTGGTAATTGCAGTAAATAACATTCTGCTGCTTTCCTACTGGCTAGGTGCTGTTTTACTGTCTCTTGGAATGTTCCTGTTTGTGTTATCAGGACTTTAATTTTGCAGACATAGAAAAGTAACGGAATACACCTGATGGATAATTTAGTTTATGCCTTCCATGTTATCTTAGCTTCTAGTCATCTAAGTCCTCGACTTCTGAAGTAAATTAATCAATTAAACATCGATTTTCTGTACTGCTTCCCTTAAAGCTCTTCTTTGATAATATTTGATCAGTATGTATTTAAACCCACTAATGTTTAAACAAATCGTCACCTCGTCATTTAGGTGTAGACACAGAAAACTAAACAATACAGAGTTAACTTTTCTGTTGTAGGCTGAAAATGCTGTCTAGGCTTATCTTTATTAATGTGCTTTTTGGCATAAAACCAGTTCACTAAGTCACATACTGAGAAATTCAATAGCAGAATGGGCTTAGTGATTTACTAAAATCATATGTAAATCTCATAGTCATATACTGTGTATAGATTAGGAGCTCCATAGAAAACAGAAGAGAGCTGTATGAAAATGAAGCGATAGAGCCATGATTTACTTTTGAGGGTTCTGGAGTTTTAATCATAATCTCATGTTGATATTCCTAGTTCCATTGTGTGTTTGGCAGCAAGTTGCTCTTTAAAAATTGTATTTCTATTTCACTGTCGGTGTCTGAAATTGAAATACAATAACCCAGAGCAACAGTTTCTTAATTATGTTACTATCAGTTAATTAACGCTTGTACAATGCATATGAGGCATAGATTAGAGCGAGAATGAAGACATGCCCCGTGTCAAGGAGAACAGGCTGGGATTTTACAAATGAGGAGGTCAGCATCAGTCCCCTCTGACTTTCAATGAGGACTCGCTACCTGCTTTCTTCAGAGTGCTTTGAAAATCCCAGCTGGAGAGTGAAGGGGCCAGTCCTGCAGCATTTCTTGGAATCCTGAGTATGGCACGTGCTCTCACTGGACTGAAAGACTGCACTGCCCAAATCTGGGAGAGATTTGACAAACCTAAACCGTGGGACCAGATAGATCAGAAACGAGACAAACCTACTGACAATATTGCAGGCAAGTATTAACACACACCAAATTCTTTGATATGTTTTTGTAGTCTCATTAGGTGCAACAAACTTTCATGCAAAATCTTCATAAAGTCTTACCCAAAAATTTCTGTTAATTAATTATTGCACACACACAAAAAAAACCACCACAACCCAAAACCAACAAGAAAACAACCAACCAAAAAAAAAAAATTCCCAACCCCAAAACTCTTACCCCTTATTGATTCTTTATTGATCTTCTACAGGTAAGACTCAAAGTGGCAACGTTCAAACCTGTAAGATAACACTTTGTTCAAGATGGAAAAAATCTATTATTGTTGAGACAATAGGAACAATGGGTTAAACTTGTGAGCTACATCTGGCCAAAGACATCCCAGGATGATTTTGAAGTCCATTTGAGAGGTGGGTTGTGTTATACACACCTATTCAATAACGTCTAGTTGGCACCTTAGAGGCAACATCGGTTTTATTTGTTTGCAAGTACCCTCAGTTCTAAACCAGTTCTGCCTATTTCCATGATTTTGAACACAAAAGAATACATTCTTATATGAATAGAAAGATATTTTAAATAATGAAATATAATTCCATCGGCGCTGTGCTCTCCTGTTATTTATTAGTGTACTAAATTATCTACAACTGAAGGCATCCAGTTTATAATGAGATATCTCATGATTTATTTTTGCAAAAAATATTAGCTTTATTATTTATTAATTCTAGCAGTATTCCTCTGTGTATACTCCATAAATATTAACATATCTGATGTCCTGTAAAGATACAATGAAAATAACATTATATCTGATGTATGGGTAAGATTTGACATCTCATTTTTCTGTAGTTGATCTGCTATAGCTTATAGTATCATGAAGCTCAATTAGTTAAGAACTTGTGTCAAAAAAAAAATAGCACTAGTACTAGATAGTACTAGATATTTTCAGACTTGCATTTGGATTAAAACCACTGTTTAGCCATGAGCATTATCACAGAGGTAGTGAAGTGGAAGAGTGTATTTTGTTCATTTGTGGAAGACTAAACAAATTACAAAATTCCTTTTAAATTACTGTATTGCTCAACAAATACCCATATGAAAATGTTGAGAGCTGTGTGAGGATGTTGTGATCTGTCCTCCCAAGAGATCTCAAGTTGTTCTCCTAAAAATAACGTTTATGCTGGATATTATTTTAAGTAATATCAAAACATTGCCACTAGCACATTTACTGTTAAAAATAAGCCAGATACCTCATCATGATGCTGCATGAATACAGATGTTGTCTGAAACCCACAAAGACATCTGGGATCTGAGGTTTATCAGAGGTTTATTGTTCGAGGCTGGTTTATCTCAAAACCCCAAATCCTTTACAATTGTGCTGACATAGTCTTTTGTAAAGTCTGATGTAGAGAGATTTCCTTTAAGCTTGTTCTATATTTGGTCTGATTAAGAACGTGACAATCACTTTTGTTTTGATATATACGATTAAATACCTACTGTATTTGTAAGTATTTTAAGGATAACTGTACAGGCTGTTTCATTGTCATTTCTCCCAGGTTTTCTCTTCCGATGGAAGAATTAATCTATCGCAATCTAAAAATACACCGTATTAACTCTGAGATCATGAAGACTTAGAAGGACTTGATGTTTGTCTGTGTTTCCCCAATTACAGGTAAGCTTCAGACACTCAAAGGGGCAACGTAGTGATGTGACAAATGCACATTTAACATAGAATTAGACCTCACATAAATAATTTATACTGTAAGTTGCTCTATGCTTTGTATCTTTGAACAAACATTTGTTTTTCCAAATAGCTTGATAGAGGTGAACCAGCTAAATGTTTGTGTTCTGTGGGGAGGAGAAGGCAGAGGTCCTGGTTACGACTGATTGACTGCTTGCAGGGAAAAAGTCCCAGCTGATAACTCGATAACAAGAGAATAATAGGAAAAAGGAGTAGCCTCGTGGCTGTAACTAAAGCACATTATGTCATATATTCTGTAAGGCATTTCATTTCTGTAGTTTCCTAGGAAATGTGAAGGGACCAGTAGTACTTTGAGCTCTGCTTTGTTTTAAAATATGCGATATAGTGGTTCCAGATGTATCCAAAGCCAGTGTGAAATTGGTGGATTCAAGAAGGCTTACTTGAAAACCTTAGAAGTAAACATAATGAACAAGTCTAAGGCACTTGCATTGCATTTGTGAAAATTTATGCCAGTGTGTTTGGTGTTGATTGTGGCTTCCTCTTATCATATCTCTTCTGTTTTCATTAGAGAACAGGCTGTGATTTTGGCTTCTAGCCAGTATCTTTTGGCAGGACTGATATTGTAGGGATGGTACAGCCATCGCACACGTCTTCATGTATACAGCATAGGAGGGGACTTGTGATAAATTTGTATGCCATATTGGAAAAATTGTGCTGAGTTTGCTTGCTACAACTGATAATAGCTCAATAAAGCTGAACATATTCTTTACATTTATTTCAGCATGTTGTGGTATCAGGATCCCACTGTTTCTATACCAGTATTATTACCTATAGATAATGACATTAAAAAAATATTATTGTTTACAATCAAAAATTATTTTTTTTTTACATAATATGAGGGAGGCACTTAGCAGTTCCTTAAAACTATAGAATTATAAGTAGTTTGAATTTGCTATGTATTTATTAGTACAAAAGCGAAAAGAATCTAAGTAGCATACACACAGAGTGTACACAAACATATATAATCCGTACAAGATACTAGATTAGGTAACTACTGCATACTTTAGGTGACGTTTTAAAGCATGAAGCTCAAGCTGTGACACTGTAATCATGGAAGGAGTGCCGTGCAACCTTGAGATGCGCTGGCTGGAATGGAACAGCTCATTACGAGTATGAGGCAGAATCCATACATAAAAATCAAGCAAAGAAACCTGTGTGTTTCCTCGGCATTGTTGAGGTGCCAATCAGAGTGCTGCATGTGTGTCTGGAATTCTAAATCATTTTCTGGATGCATTTATTCCATATCCTTGGTATAAAATACCTGCAAATAAATTCTAGGGCTCTCCAAAGGCTTGTATGTTTTTGCTCCTGCTCACATATTTCTGAAATCTATTGTCAGTCATTTGACAATGACGCAATGTAAAATAACTGCTAGTTCACTAGCATTCCAGACTGTCACCTTCATTTTACTTCTTTCCTGGGAGGAAAAGCGATCCTGCAGGGCTTTTTTTTTTTTTTTTTCCTTTTTTTTCCTTTTTTTTTTTTTTCCTCTGGATGTGGCACACTACAAAATCTTTGTCCAGCCAGACATTAATTTCTCGAAGGCCTGTGGATAAAGTTAAAGCCACTGCTGCAGAGACTCAAAGCTAACCCTAAGCAGGGAGTGTGGCACTTCCTTTTGTGAAGTGAAATTAAAAATTTAAAGCTACTTTGACCATGATGCAGCTCCACATTGGTATTTTTATTTGCTAGCAGAACTTCGTTTTGGTGCAGCTTACACCAGCCTGAAGAGGTTGATGCAAAGCTCCTTAGTTCTATAATTTTTATTTATATCAGCTTTGTGCTTTTGAGTCAAGTGAGAATTTTCTGTAGATGCTATGTCCAGTAGACATATGTTACCTCAGGTAAAATAAGCAAAGAGACAAAACTGTTTTGCATGACTGTTTGGCACAAAAGATAGAGGAAAGGAGGGCAAAGATTTATTGCTTTGAAGAGATGTGGTTTTTTTCCCCAGATCAAAATAAAAAACGGATTGGTTTAATCCATTTTAAAACTTAGAAAGCTGTAAGAAAGCATAATATGAAACTAGAAATATATTATAGTAATGAGAACACAATAATTCTGGTATGTGACATAGCTAATACTATCTGTATGTACCTGTTTTGTATATTTTTTGAGAGATTTCTCTTTTTAATTGTAATTTTGTAAAGGCTTTGTCAAGTATTGTGGCCTTGATTTTATTATTCCTTGATTCTTGCATTACATACTGTTAGAACAAAATAGAAGATGAATGATACAGTGGTGGATCAGACTGTTAAGGTTTTGCACAGGTGCCCTTTATCAGTGCATTCTTCAAGTGGAAAGTTAAACTTGATGTCTTGCTTTAAGAGTAACAAACAAGAAATGTAACAACAGAATGGTATTAATATAAGAAATGCACGAGTTACTTTAGAATGCACTTTGCTTGTTCTCTCCCCCCTTCTTGCACCCCCCCCTCCCCCAATATAGCATTTTTTGAGGTGAGAAAATAAACCAGTGTAATTATGTGAGCCTCAGAGAGAATTGTCGCAGGAAATGTAGGTGTAATTTAAATATCCAGTAGATATTTTTTAACCGTAATACTGTTGAGCTCAAAATAAGCTTAATGTGCATCTATCTAGTCTTTTTAAGAATTGTGTACCAAAGGATAAAGCATTTGCATTTTATACGAAGTATGAGGCTGTAGCCATATCAATATCACTATAATTGCGCTTCTAATCTTCCCTCTGAGTATCTCAACTTTCCTCGGTGGCTGGCATCAAACTTTTAAAAAAGACTTTATTAATATCTGCATTTGAGTTTGTAAGAACTTTCCCCTGAACTTCTATGTGCATTATCTGATAAAGAAATAAGTCTGGAAAAAGAATGTTAGCTCTTTTCGTATTTCAAGTATAAGGGTAGAACAGGATACAAAAAAAAAATAGTCTCAATATACTGGGTGTATTTTGTGATCACTTACGATCCAAATTAGAACAGACTTACTGGGTTCTATTTGGCAGAAAACGGCAACGTTACGCAAGAAGGCAGATATCGTGTCTAAATATGGGCAGGGGTAAATCTAGCCAAAAAACCAGTCATGGATGCAGATGTCCCTGCTGAAGTTTTTGCACCTGGGCCGCTTGGTTTCCAAACTGACCTCATGACTGGCCACAATGGCTGCCTTCTCGTCAAGAGCCAAAAGAGGAAGAGGCTTAAGTGGGTCCATATGGCACACAACAATCGACAGCAAAGATACATTGCCAACTTGGTATTGCAACTACAGTTTGTATTTCAATATGCTGTGGAATTGGTTCACTATTCACAGAAAAGCAAGTACTGCCAGCAGCAGCTTAATCTATGAATTTATCTAATTATGTCCTAAAAGCACTGGAGAACTGCAGTATGATTTCAGATGTTGTGACATGAAGCCAAAATCAATTTAACCTGAACTGTGCAAATTCCAATTTGCATCCAGAATCAAGAAGTTGAGCTTCCTTATCTATAGTGGCAAAAAGAGAAATTTGTACCGTACTGCATCCTTTGGGTTAGAAGCAGAATATACCATCAGTTGACTACCGGGCACCCAAGAAAGATGACAAAAAATTACAGATAAGCTATTGAACATTGGTTATCTGTGACCTTGAACAACTTTTAGTTGTTTTTCCTTTCCACCTTGGACTTCATAATAGAATGTATGTAAAAGCAGTTGTACACACCTGAAAAAAGACGTCTGATATAATTGTCATGAAGCTAGAAAATCAAATGATATTACTGTGAAATCGTTGTAATAGCCTAGGCAATAACTTGGCTGTGTTTGAGTGCTATAGCTCTGTTTGTTCAGTAGTTGTTCATTATGTAGTTTTATTGGTTATTTTCCCCTTTTATCGTCTGTTGATAGAGGGTACTTAACTATTTATGAGTCTCTCCAAGGGCGAAGTTTGCTATTTCCTGGCTGGAACTGTAAGTGAGAAGAACGTAGTGGTACCGGGTAGTGTGACACCTGTGTGTGCTTGTTCCATTGTGATATCTAGCAAAAGGTTTATGTACATGAGTCATTCTTTCCACCTGAAGGCAGCCACATAGTTTCGGTAGGACACTGCCTCGTGACTGTGGTATTCTTGTTGACTAATGGTAGATATGAACCAAACACATGTTCCCGTTGGATAACCCAAGTAGATACCTGTCCCTAAGTTTATACTTAAACCAAGCTTTTTTAGGGTTAAAAATAAATAAATAAATAAAATGAAACGTTGAGGAATTTCTTTAGTTGGTGTATCTCTGGACGTACCGGTTCTACTTAGGAATACTGCGGCAGCATCTGAAGTATTAGTGGAAAATACAATACTGTAAAATACTGAAAAAGTCTCTAAAGATACATAGCAGGTGATCTAAAGATAGTCTTCCATCAGGTTTTATTAGGCTCACAGTTGAGCTTAAAATTGGCAGTAATAGAAAAATTTCTAATTGTTTTAGCTAAGTAGTAGTCATTCAGTGATTTTTTTTTTTTTCCCCTAATGAAAACTATTCCCACCCCATTTTTCCAGAGGATGTGGACATGGTTTGTGTAGCTTCTCTCTTTTTTTTTTTTTTTTTCCCTTTTACCTGCCTGCTACTGATGTAAGCTCACATTCAAATTTGTCATCTTATCCCAAAGATATTTTAACATTCATACTTTTCATATTTACACAGAAAAATGTTACTTCCAGAGATCTACACTTCCAAACTATAAGCACACATAGCCTTGCATAGTCAACCTTTTGCAGAGCTGCTGCAAAGAACAGATTTTTAAATAATCTTATCACAAAGCCCATGCAGTTATGCAGATGACATACTTATCAGGAATGGAAAACCTAGACTCACAAGGTTTTTACAAGTTCAATAATGTTCATCCTGCCATCAAATTTGCTCTGAAATGCTTCTATACCTACAGTGCTCTCCTAAGCACTCTGTAAAATCTTTAAAAATAAAATAAAAATAAATCTAATAGACTACAAGCTGCAGTACATAGAACCAATCTCTGTAAAAACAGCAGTCAGTCCAAACACATCAAACATTTTTTAATACACAACCAAGTCATCAGACATCACTGCATGTGCCGCAAGCAGAGTGCTTATATCTAGCTTATTAAGACTTTTATTCAACAAAGCTATTCTCCTAGGAAAACAAAATATATTTTTGAAAGGCCAACTAAATTCCTATAAGAAATTGCTTCAATCTGGGAAGAAGTCCTGCTGATTATACGCATCTCATTGCAACATACAGTTTAGGAACCCACATGGAAAAATCATTAAACAATTAGTGATTTCTATCTTTATAAAATTTATAGTAACAAGACTTCACCTTGAAAGAAACTTCCCATAGTACCCTCATCTAGCCTTTAACCAGTCATACTCTTGTTCAGGTCATAATGAGAAATAAAACCCTGCAGTCTAAAACTTAACAACTGCATCGTTCTAAAACCAGAGCTGAGCAAAATCGTAAAGATGGCGGACACATTCCACTATGCCCACAGCAAGTAGGCTTGCCAGCATGAAACCATGAAAAACCCTGGAACGTTACATATTTTTTCCATTGTATAACCCCTCCGAATGATATTAAACAGTCACTACACACCAGAATGATCTAACACAGCTAATCAGATGTAGATAAAAGTGCAGAATATCCACTGGAAAATTCCTTACAGCCTTTCTTCCTTACAAATCCTTTCTTCTCTATGGCCTCTAACGCTCTGGGAACTTGAAAGACTGTCCTTTTCTGTCCTCAGTGGCAGCGCTGGACAGAGGTGATGTTGCCATACATCATCCCGAGCCCTCTCACCTGACAGGAGGGTGCCATGCTGAAAAGTACGTTTAGACTGTAGAAAGACAGTGCCCAAAACTGAAGGCTTTGCACTCAGGGGTAACTGAAGGTGGATCCCTTGGGCCAACCCATTCGGCACTGCACAACCAGCGCGGAAAACCAAGACAGCTTCTGTAGTGTTGATTCAGCAGCTAAAAGGCGCTAACGGAGCAAAGTGTGGGCTACAGGAATGGGGCCTTGTGTTAGGTTCCACTGAGGAGTATGTCATATTTCGGTTTCCTCTGGAGAACAAGTGTAAGAAAGTCATTCGACCTCGATGGCAAACTTGCTTGGCATTTGCCCTCCAGCAACCTATAGCAGAGGCCCCATCATCTTGTAGGTGAGGAACAGTACGGGGCCCACAGCCGGATCTCACAGAAGTATGTTGATCTTCTGAGAACTGCCCCAGCTTTGAATAAGCGTGGGAAGGTTGTTTAATGTTATCTTCGTTGATTTGTGGGGTTGCGGGGAAGGGTTTTCTCTTTCTAGTTTCAGCACAATGTAACGTGGACCATATTTCTTTGGTCTGCTATGAAAGAGAAGTGCGGGTTGGGTGGAGGCAGAGTGTAGGTTTATCTATATGTAGGCAGCATAGGGAAGGTTTTAAGCGTTTTCTTCTCATGTGTACTAGGTGAAGGGGGTTTATTCAGCTAGCACTGCTGCACAAGAATATCATCATCTCAAGCACGTACAGCATGGCTTTTTTTTATGGTCAGTGCTAGAGTCAGCACAGTGGCCTGGAAACTGTTTTCTTGAAATTCTGTATTATGACATTTGCCACATCTACTGCAGTACTTCCTTAACATAAGATAGATCTTAAAAGTCAGTTTCTGTTTTGATTTGTTATTGAAAACTCTCATACGCAAAATGTGAATGTCATTTGGATATGAAGTTCATATAGCTGTGACTTTCTAAGATTTAGATTATTATTGTCTTTTAGACGACCCTTGTGTATTGCTTATGAATTCAGCATCCCATTTAGGCTTTTTGTGATCCTTCAGGAAAGGACATTAACCACTGGAAAAAAAAACCCCTAAATGTTTTATATTATATGCCACTGTTACTGTGAAAGTGCTTGAGCAAGTAAGAAAGGAGTATCTCAATACTCAGTTTTCTGCATTATTTTAAGACCTGTAAATATATGTAACAAAAATAAATATACTTGGTTAAATTACAAGCTATTAGGTGGGCAACTTTATCTTTCCTGTCCTGTAATTGCCATGATTCAGCTGTGAGGACTTCATAGCTTAGCAAAAAAATGCATCTTTCCAATTGGCTCCATCCACATAGTTTTGCACAGCTCCAGTAGCTAATTTGGTTTATATCTGAAGTTTTGTCTATCATATATTGCTGAAACAAGACCAAGACTCCTAAGACATATCAGACTACATCTCTGTGTACATGTAGGCTGTATGTCTGTATACAACTTTAAGCATAAAAAAAGTCGCTGTCTCCTAGTGGCTTATCATGTATTCATTATATGAAGTAGAATTTGACGCAAAGAAAGGTAGTTGCAGGACAAAGAGAAAATTCATGGTTAAGAAAATATTTTCTACATTTGTTTATTAGAAGAAAGTGATGGAGTTTAGAAGCCATGGTCTACAATTTTCCTGCGATATTTTTTCTCTCCTCTTAAAATGTCAAATATAAGTCTATTTTATGATGTTTTCTTAAGTAGCTTCAAAATATCAATTTGCCAGAACTTATTGACTTTGAAATGTGTCTAGCATGGTAAATTATTGTATAGAGTACCATAAATGTTATGCAAATTCTCAGTTGTAGTTAAAAAAGCCAATATTAAATGATCTGATTGTTTTAAATTTGATTAAATGACAGATCAGTGTCAATAAATGAAGAGTATTTATCAGATAGTTGGGGGCAAGGAAACTTAAAGGAAATACAGAAGCATTGTAGTACTAGTGTTTTTAGCGTGGTTAAACACAGTGATTGTAGGTGCTCACTGAAAAAATAAATCACTAGTGGCGTGCCTGAGCCAGAGACCTCTGAGCACGTATCACTCATGACAGTGGCCTGTGGAGTGGTGAAAGGAGGCCTGAGGAGACTTTGTGTGGGTTTCCATGTATTTTGTGCAGGTTTTCCATGCCCCTGCACGCTCCCCCCACCCTCGCTGGCACGGGCTTGGCACAGGGTGCAGGACAGGGCACAGGGAGCAGCGCCATAGCTGCTCGCTGGGTGCGCTTGACCCACCTTCAGGCTCTCCAAGGTCTTGGAAAAGCTATCGTGGAGGATTGTGGCCAAACTCAAGTGTGAGATAAGGCTGGAACAAAGGGAGGTCTGTCAAAATTTTAGGTGGGTCGTGAATGCTCTGTAGCGCCCCCAATGTTGAAACAGCAGTTGTGGAAACCTTTAGGACAGTTTTGCTCCAGCACCCTTGCAGGATTCTTTATTTTGGAACTATGTGTTGGCTGTCTGTGTTTAGAGATAGATTGTTTCTAAATTGGGAAAATGATAGTACACCTTTTGTTTCATGGCAGAGAGAGTTGTGTAGGTGATAATTAAAAACAGAGATTGTAATGGTGAGTCTTTACCTGAAGCGATAAGCTAACACACGCTGGAGGAAAGAACTGGAATGCACGAGGGAAGTTACAATCTGAGTCTTCCAGAGCCCAAGAACCTTTCAGGCTGGGACTAGTTCAGATGCTGAGCAGTTATACAAATACTATGGAAAACTGTAGAGTCATAGAAGATAAATTAAATGTGCTTAATTCTTCTTAAAGTGCAGAAGTCCATACCAAAGTTTATCGATACTTATCTATAGTTCAGAAGTTTCAATCGCTTTATGTGCCTTTTAGTCTTTTTGTTGACAGTAGGGAGATGGTGAGCAATATAACATATTTTGATAATATGTTTCTTTAACATGATTTAAAAAAAAAAGAAAAGGAAGTAAACAGTCACACAGCATGTTCTGTAGTGCTACTGTAGTCTCCGTTCAACCGTTTCTGCCACCGGTACATGAGCTTTGTCCGTCGTTGCTGTGGTAGTACCATAGTGACCTTTCCTTGGCCCATCTGGTATGCTTTTCAAATGAATGTTGCTGCTAACAATGCCCCGGTTCAAGCTGATGCTGGAGTGCAATTTAGTCATTGTTCACCAATGATTAATCAAGAAGAGATTTCATAATGAAGTCAGCATTAAAATGTATGGGCATGTGGCAAATCAGATTGAATGGCAATATCTCAGAATATATAGCATCATATTGTTAGGTTTCTTTTGTGGTTTTCACTCTCCTGGGGACCTGACTATAGACTGTGATATGCTGAGCGCCCTGTTTATTTTACATTTTAAATGATTAGTGGAAGATTAAACTTTCATGCTAACTGCAAAATACAATGAAAATGCTAAATTCTGGGCTCCCTATCTAAATATTATTAGCTTTTACATGATGTATTTGGTTCTTTTGTTCTTGCTGACTCACAGTCCATAACCTTTCTTTTGTTAACGCATTTTAATTCCCTGTTCAGTATCCGTAGACAAAAAGGCATTGTGATATAGTGGTGGAAGTAAGGAGAAGTAGCAGCCCATTAACAGAAAAGAACTATTTTTAGATGCTTTAATTAAACATAAACACAATTAAGAACAGTCACTAGCCGATAAGGAGATGAATGATATTAGAAATGGCTGTAATTTCTGAATCATAGAAGGGAAGTTTATAGCTAAGACTGGTTTATATCAGGTAGGAGTGTGCCTATACACGTGCCCTGTAGCTTGTAACTGATGCTGTCCTGCATTAAGGACCCAGGTCAAGCCCACATAGTATGAATTGCCAGATAAATCCATAAATTCCAGAATGGAGTAAACAAACCATACTTGTGGATATGTGGATTTTATATACGTCCTTGCCTTCTTCCATTCCAAATGTTTAAAGGCTCTCTTGGGCTGGTCTCATGAAAAATTTTGTAACGGAACTACTGCTCAAGCAAATGGTGATGCAGTTTCCAAAGTAATAGGGTCCCTGATAAACAATAGCAGCTGGCATTTCTAGGAGACTACTCATTTTTAATCTCTAAAAAGCATATGAGTTGTGGTCATATATATCTAATAATTCGGGCAAAGGATTCATACAGATACTGGGGAAGAGGAAAGTGAAAAGAAGCTCTGAAAGAAATGAGAAAAGGACACGATGCTATGTCGTGTAAAGAAGGGAAATACAGGACTGAATGGTAGTTAAATGTTCCATATACTTTGGGGAATATTTGTGGGGGTCATAATGCTTTATAGTTTAACAAAAAGTCCTGACATCTTGCCTGTCTGTTGTCTTGAAGATGCAATCTATTTAGTCATCATCAGAGGTCAGTTAAGGATAAAACCAGAAATCAAGTAGGATATTTAGTCTTGAGTTTGAGACAATAATTAGAATTCTGAATTGAACAAAATAATAATAAAAAAGTTGAAAAAAAAATATTTCACCACAAGAGCTATTGTTGTCATAGCCATCTGACTGCCACTGGAAAATTATCCTGCAACTGAGCGTGTCAAGGAAAAAGTATAAGAAGTTTGCATTTGACAGAATACTTCTCTTCACAGCAAAACATCCCTATCTCTGTAGTTTCTAGCAAGTAAAGTAAACACTGGTGATTGCAAATGCAAACCTGTTATGAGTAGATTGATCTGCATTTGGAAAAGAAAACAGCCACAGCCAAAAGGAAATTCAAGTTACTTCTTTCCCTTCTGTTGTAGACAAGATTGTTGTTAATAGAGCGATGGGGGGCACCTGATTCTTGGGCATCTGGTTCTTTTTTTAGTTGTCTAGTTGATGCATACCCACCTTTAAAAATCCCCAAGAAGACATTAGCAATATTCTTTCCTGCTATAATTTCAAGAAGTGGAGCTATTGGAAAGTGTGGATCTCCCTTTAAAACAGCACCTATTTTCACATCTTTTTGCTCAAGGAAGGCCAGGAGATTTAACCATATCAGGGAATGTCCGAGACACAATATATACTAAGTTTTTGGGTCTCCATTAGGTTTTTTTCGTATTTTAGCCATCTACTGACTTTCACTAACTTACCATGGTAAGACATCTGAAAAACATTTTAATCATTTAAAAAAAAAATTCTCTGTGTATAGATCCCAAGTCCAATGCAATCTGAGTTGAAGTTAACAGTATATCTTATTATATATCTTATATCTTATTCCATTTTTCATTATATCCATCATGAAAGACTTGGTTTTTGGGTATGAGATCCCCATCTTCTTTAATATGCAGAAAAACCCAGCATGTTTTATTCAATGAGTCAGATCAGTGAGTGTATTCAGACTATAAATTTCTACATTATGTACAGATAAAAAACATACAATGCCAAGAAACTGGCAAAGAAATTTCCAGTTGATTTTTTTTTGTTTGGGTTTATAAAAATAACTGGTGCATCAATTACTCCCTATTGCCATGGATACAAGTGATACTTTATTATGTAACTGTACAGCTGTGCTCAGATCTAATATGAAAAACAGACATTTTCGTTTTTCTATTTCATAGTTACTGAACTGAGATAATAACATCTTTTACCTATGAATGTATTCAATTTCTTTACCATTCTTTGAAGTATTATTGATTAGAATTTCATTAAAGCATTTATAATAAAATCTATAGTAAATGCTTCTGTTCTACTACGAGGATGCTATGGATGAAGGTCATTCTGTTATGTACTACACATGCAACAAAGGAATATACCAGAAGAACACTATTAAGGTTAAAAAGTTAACCATTCAAAAATTACGGATTATCCAAATTCAGGCTATATTGTTCATGTATGTATGTTATGATGCAGTCTTCAATCACATAAATATGTTTCCTATACATTATTTATTTTGAACTGTTGTAACAAACAATAATTCTGTCCAAAAAAAGTTATAATTCTGAGAAAATATAATTCTGAATGCCTCTTCTGTAGAAATTGTCACTGTAGCGTGGAAACCTTTGCGCACATGATGGAATGTTTCCTCACAACAGCCCTGGATAGTAATATTACAGTTTTACGGGGATCTAAAACTCTGAGATCACTGTTGCAAGATTGATGCTTTTGTGGACTGCAAAATTAGAGCCCTCCATGGCCTGATTTTTTCCTGGTACTTGACCTTGTATGGTATCTGTTCACAGCATTGCTCTTGCAGACCTGGCTCGGAGCATGAGTTCCTGCTGGGAACTGAGCCTCTGATGCTGAGGAGCACCCAGCAATGTCCTTTGGGAAACGTGGTTTAGAAGAACCTTGCTGTTTAGGTAGCAACATACAGGCCTGTTTGGCAGAAGCAGAACAGCATAGTTTTTACTGAGTTACCTCCTGGTCCCTTCAGCTCTTGCATCCCCACTACCATCCCTTCTTAGTCTCCATGGTTAGCAAAAGCCCCTGTGTTTCTAATGTGTGACTTAAAACTTCCATACCTGATCTATACCTCTCACCTATGTGACAGATTTCAGCTATGGTAGAGTATGTACCAGCTGTTATCTCTTGCCTATGTTAGCTATAGAGTTCTGCTGGTACTGACAGAATTAGACTACTTAAGTATATGATACAATGTTCAGATATTTTTGCATTACTCTTAGAAAAGTAGAAATAGGTAGAAATACTTTAAATTCTTTGTTACAGATAGAAAAGTGGTTTTGCATTTGTGTAGAACACTCAATAATAGTGCAAAATAATACCACCAGTGAGAATGCAGATTTCCTCACGTGCACAAGAGAGAAAGTTTAGGCTTACGGTTGATGTGGCGGAGGGGAGAAAAAGTTTGGGGAGTAAGGTCAAAATGGCAACCAGACTTACGGAGCTGTGCCTGACTGTAGTTTGGGGAAAATACTGATACCAAAAGGCCTTCATGTACTTATTACCAACATCATTAGTCTCAGGTTGGACATGTCTGTCTTATTACAGAATTAGCACAGAAGGTGGAAGGGGAAAAGATGGTTTTGTCATTATATAGAAGGGTAATTTTCTAATGGTAGAAAAGGCAAAAAACTCAGTTTTAATAGTCGCATGCTTCTCACATGCCACAGAGTAAATGCTCCAACATTTTGCAATGAATTTAAACATTCAGGCATTTTCTCTGTTTTAGGAGAATCAGAGAAACATAATATCAGCACTAGTTAAGGTGAGGCACTGGATTTCCTTATTTTAGATTGCATAGGAACAGATCACAGAAAACCATGGAACTATGCAAATATATGCAGCCATTAGTACCTGTAGATAAATGTATTGTTAAATTGATTATCTCAGTATGGCTATATGCTAGCTCTACAAATACAGAGGCATGTAATAAATTGTGTTTGGTTTTTTGTTTGAATGGTTTATTGCCTTATGTAGGCACCTCCTCCTTTTCTCGAGTGACGCTGCCACAAATGGCAGAATGAAAGAAATGGAAACTTGTGGAGACCTGGTTTAATAACTCTGCTTATGCTTCCTCCCAAGCACTAGTGATTCTGTGGAAAAAGTGATATCTGTATACACATCCACATGTATATAATCACACATGCATATATGTACATATACATATTTAATTGCTGCAGTGGCCCCACTGGGACAATTTAGGGCAGTAAAGGTGCTGCTCTAAGTTGCGCTGAAGTGTAAATCAGTGCAGACCAGAAAAGGAGAAATAGAACAGTGGCATAAAACGTTTTTTAACTCTTCCTTTTAAGCATCAGTACAAAAAATGGGGACCTTTCTATCTGAAGAGGTTTTTTTTCCTGTGGAATTCTACTATTGGCTAGAGCCAAGCTGGGCTGTACAAGGCCTTATACAAACTACATTTTAGAGTAGACTTTACCCAGAGGACATTACAGCCAAACATCTATACTAAAGGAAGAATGGACCTTTACAGGATGCTATTATTTTTTTCCAGTTATGACAAGCCATGTGGCCGGTTAGGATCTTCCTGGATGTCAATTTATGTCTTCAAAATTCCTAAGAAATAGTTACAAATACACATTAACATAAAGCCATAGGGTCTGAGTTGCAACAGAGGTCAGTTAGAGACTTTGGGTTTAGTTACTAAACCTTGAACTGCCAGGCCTTGTAGGGAGAAGGTACCTGGAGTGAGGATTCTGCCTGGGGTTGTGCTGATGGCTGTTGCTACAGTCCCATTACTGTTCATGGTGAGTCAGGAGACCACTTCCTTTGCACCACCGATAGTGAGGGGTTGTACCGCATTAGGAAAATGCTCGTTTCCTTTTTTGCTCGTATAGATCTCTCTTGCCTATTGCGTACCTGATTCAGGACCTGGTTTTCAAGTGCCCAGCTCCCTAAACTGTAACTTAACTAAAAGTAAACTTTAATGCTGCTGGTTTAGGTTTCAGTTTCCTCTCTGTGAAGTTGACTAATGACAGCTGTCGACCGATCACTCAAACGCACTTGAAGGGACAAAAGCTGTGAATAATTGTTCTTCAGATGTCCTACTATTAGAAAGGACCACAAATGAAAAGAAGGATCTAAGTTGAAGCCATGTTTTAAGACCCAGGTCCTGGATCTGGAAGTTGTTTTAAGCATATAACAGCTTGCTGCAATTAGAAACCAGCTTTATCACTTCAGTTATCCTTGGGCATAATCTTTCCTATTTAGATTATACATCAACACCAGTAGTTCCTGTTGTACTTGTAAGTAATGTACATCAAGTCTATTCCACTGTTCCATTCTTCCATCTCAATGCCTGTTTGACACCCTATTTAAAATGCATCTCATTTTACACAGAATAATTATTCATATATTAATTGCGCACTCATCTTGCCTTCAGTGCTCTTTGTTTTCTGATTATGTTGAATACAAGTCTGTATGTTACTGACTTCCAGTTCTGTTACATACTAAACAGAGCCATTATGAATCCTGTTTATAATGGTGCCATTAAAAATGATGTGCTGTCAAGGATGCCTTATAATGATGGTAGAGAGTGTGTGTTTTCAAAGATATTTAATGACTATATGGTTTTAAAACTGCAATGGAATACTTTTAATGGATTCCAGTATAATAAATCAATCATATCTTGCTTGACTTCGCTACATTATACCCATGCTAACTGTTCTTTATGAAGAACTGCACAGTTAGCTCTGGAACATTTTTTCCCCCTCCCAGCTTTTTGGGCATTGTTGAGGTTTAGTTTTTACATTAAGTATTTATCTGAAAGATCATTTCCTGGATGATGTGTTGTTGGTTTTTTTGTTTTTTTTTTTCACCAGATTTGTTATGTGGTTAAATAGGTACAATATGAAACACTTAAAATGTGCAGTTTTAATTCTAAGTGATAAACAACATTAGAAAACCTGTGAGCTCTCTTAAAGGAAGAACTTAACATATTCCTAATAGGTGAAACACTGCCAGTAGTTATTAGTCCTTCAGTTCACTCCCAATGCAACAGAAGTGCTGCAATTGCCCGGAACACCGTACAAGATCAAGGGGAAACTCTACCTTTGCTGCCACCAGTACAGAAGCAGTGATAAACTGGGGAGGGAGAAATCTAGGTGGGTCCATGATTCTGGAATGTAAAGGCACTGAAGACAGGATATCCAAGACTGCTGTCCTGTCCCAAAGGTACTTCTGGAGGCTTTCTGACCTAACTGATTACTTTGGACATTTGCAAAATGAGGCAGAGTATGACGAAAGTTTTTTTCTGTCCCCTACTTCTAACCACTGATAGCAGAAGGAGAATGTTGCCATCCAGACGTAGGATGTATGATACAATATCACAGTTTTTATTATTGATGTGACTAGTGGTATTCTTAC
Organism: Falco biarmicus; assembly: GCF_023638135.1. Classification (NCBI taxonomy): domain Eukaryota; kingdom Metazoa; phylum Chordata; class Aves; order Falconiformes; family Falconidae; genus Falco; species Falco biarmicus. Next base: position 18,258,252 of record NC_079302.1, on the reverse strand, counting down.
TTTCCAAGCCTCACATTGGAATTATTTTTTTAATGCTGTCAATAATGCTTGTTATTTGACAGTTTATCTACAAACTTTCAATGGTGCTGGGATCCTGCTTCAATTTGGTATAACATCGTAGGTCCTATGGGTTTAGTTGTTTCTTTTCCTATTTTATTGGTAGTCTCATGACACAGTACCCATTCATTTGGGTTTTATTATGTGCAGAGGACTTGGGAGTCTAATGAGAGTTATGGTGAGATGCATTATCTGTCTGCTGGCTTTACTACTCCCTGAAAAAAAAAATGGTGTTTTTTTTGTTTGGTTGGTTTTTTTGGGTTTTTTTTTTGCAAGTGTGTTGCAGGATAATCACTTATTTTATTTATAGGGATTTATAGGAACGGTTTTACTGAAGTATCTCAGCAGCTGACAAATACAAATGAATTTGCATAGGTTGGGAACAGTATCACTGCCTTTCATTAGTGGTAAACTGAAGTATATTAAGTGAAAGCAAGTTGTGAATACAGTAGGCCTGAGACTAGGATGCTGATTTCTAATCATGTTTCTGTCTCATTATATAATTTTCAATGTCAATGAAAATATAGCATAAAATTTATCACTTTTGGTAAGCTTTTGCAAAAAAATAGGTGAATGAGAGGACACCTAGCCTGTGTCTTTAGGCACAAGATCTGATTCTTAGATATTTAGGTATGGTATGGTATAAATGACCTATCAATAAAACTCACTGCTGCTATGTCTGCTGTAGCCAGGCCGCTATTTTCATTGTCACTAGGGCAATTTTGGGGGAAAGGACATGAAGTAATTAAATGTCCCATATCTATTCCACCAACACTAGCATGGGCAGAATTATTTGAGAAATGAATTGGAGAATGATACAGGCTTGTTATCAACAACTGCTTCGTGATACATTAATAGAAAACCTTTCTCAAATATTTAATCTATTGGAAGTAGTATACGTTTATGATATTCCAGAGCTCAACTGTAACACAAAATTCTGTACCGTCAGGGTATTTCTTTGTTACTGAATGACAGCAACAGTATTGTTCTTTTCCCAGATATGTTCAGACTGCCAGCATAATGTTGTTATACGTTGTTCAGACAAGGCTAGTTTCTTCCTCAAGGCAAAAAGCATACAGAGCCCTAAGCCAGTAGTAAGGAAAAAAAAAGAACCCTAAACCAAGTCTGAATACTCAGTACTTTAAAACGAACGATACAAATTGTTACTCCCAGCATCTACTGTTGTCTAAATTACTTCTATATTTCATTCAAAAAACATTTAACCAGACTTTTTTCTCAAAAGTTCTCTTCATCTGCTCCAGCAGAATCAGTGACTTAAATATTAGAGTATGGTTATGTCTCTGATGGAAAGAAGAAAGCTTTTAGAGGCACAAGCCTATAACTCTGGAAATTTTCTTGTAGCTTTTTTTTTTTTTTTTTTCCTAAAGGAAAACATGTTTTTGGAGCTACCCAAAAGTTAAGCATTTTTATTTTCTGTACTTTTAGCTCTATAAATTTTCAAGGTGTATCAGATTAGGCTGCGATTTATCTCAGGGAGCGTAAATGAAATAATTCTTCAGTATTTTTAGTAGGATGGTCCACTGAAGAGAGAGAATTTGTTAAAATTTGTTGGCAAGAGCAAGATTTGGCCATATAGCCACATAGGCAAGACCAAAATAAAGCAAAGTGTACATATTCCCTATTGAATTAAATAAAAGCAAATTAATGCTTCTTTAATTCACATTTCTAAGTTTATTTTCACTTTTATCTAAGGATACCAAATCTCCATCTGAATTGAAGAATGACTTTTAGATCATAAACATTTCTTCCTGCTTTATAGTAATTTATCATACTGAAAACCAATTTAAATCTTAAGAGAGTTTGAGGAAAATAAAGAATACTTTATTATTCTAGATCACCATTTTAAGATTAATGTAATTCTGTTGGGAATTTATTAGGAAGTTGAAGAAAGGAGATGCATCTCTATTATTATGGCCCTTCTCTCTGTCTGTTACTTCTGAGGCATGCTGTGTTCCCCTATCCTCTCCTGAATATACTTTTGCCCTTTTTCCTGGAGGTTACCATATCATCGCTTCTCCCAGAACAATTAATCATGTAATTGTTCTCAAACTCTCATTTGGAGTGAAGTAAGTTTATCAGAGATGTAGTTGTCTAATTCATTTTTGACTGAACCAGTGTTAGGGATGAATATGTGAATTAATATTCTGGACCAGCTAAGAGGGTAGGAACCTTTTAAATTGGAACAGTATGTGTGAACAGCTGCAGGTATTTATCACTTGATTGTCATCTATTTTTTTCCATTTACAGGATGAGACATAGGTTGTTGACTGGAGGATAATCTACACTATTTCATTGCAGAAGTTGTGCTATGATTATACATGTCTCACAAATGCACTGTAGTTAATGACAGTCATGCACTCTGACCCATATGGGTTTTTCTTCCTTTGTCTAAGCCCCCCCCCACCCCATCTAATTACAAAACCACATTAAATATGATGCAAAATAATAGATTAGAATCCAAATTAACATTAGGCTATTAGCCTAAAGCTACTAATGCAGTGGCTGAACTTTGCAAAAGGATTTTAATAGAGCTTTGACTGCCTCTATCATGGATCTTTTACATTAAATTTACATTAAACACATTATTAGGTAAAGCAATAATCCTGTGACATGATTCTGATTAATAATGTGAAGTATTGCACAGTGAACTTTGAGGGAAAGTTCATTTTTTTGTTTTGGTTATCATTTAAGGAGATAAATCAGGTTCATACATTTGTTGCTTTTTCCATTCAGCTACAACTCTGACCCTGACTTGGGATGCACAGATTGTTTTGGTTGGTGTATTTAAAAAAATTAAAATCATTATAGAATCTTCTTATGTTTAAAATGATGTCTCATTAAGAATTTTACATTTGTCAGTTCTTGCAACAATATTATATTCAGGATATTGCCTTGTATCATTTCTTGTTGGTGCATCTTCAACAACAGCAGGAGCCACCCATACATAAGGCCAGATTTTCAAAGGATCCCAGCACCTGGTAGCATCTCTGAATGAGACTTGGAGAGAATTTTAACACAGATAACAAATATGTGTTATCTGTGGTTTTTTTCCATACAACCTCTCATTCCAGATACACGCAATATCCGTTTGTAAGTGGAGCATTGTTCATTAGTCTTATGATAAGAACAATGGGCTAATGTATTTCAGTGTGTTAGGTTAGGACTGGAGATTTCTGGTCTTTCTTAGTAATAAATGAATATTGAAAATTGACCTAGTTTTACACAATAGAAAGTAAAAGTCATCATGGTACAAGAATTCTTGTTGAAAAAATTTATAGCTTAAAGGATTTTAAAAGGTTGAGAAACACTGACCTGTACAATAATACTACGGTAGTTTGGTGCCTCCTAATGAGATACACAAACAGCCAGTAAATGTTGCAGGAAACTGTCTGCTGAAAGGAGGGTTCATAAATTTCAGCCCTCTGGGATTAGGATGACTCCTGCATCTTGGATACAATCACCTAGAGACAGATTTATGGCTTAAAACACTTGTTTGATAGTAGATACCAAAGTCTTTTCAAGATAAAGCATGGCTGAGGTTGTCAGTACTCCTGCAGATGTATGTTAGGAAGCTGGGAACCCACTTCTGTGTTAGGGACTCCTGAAGGGGATGATGGGATGAGTCTGCAAGGTAGCAGAACCATTCCTAAGCCACCAAGGTGGCAGTAATTCTGCCTACATGCAAAGCGAGCTTCAGGCTGGGGAACTCGGTGGACAGAAATAGAGCAGCTTGGAGATGTTAGCGGCTTAAGAGATTAAACAAGGTTTTTTAGAATCCCTGCCTTCGATTTAAATTTCTAAATTTCATTTTAGTTCTTGGCCAGATCTGGGCCTGATAATGCTATGATGAAATGGGTCACATACATATCCAAGATAAGTATCACCAGAGGGCAGTGCTAAACTGGGAACTAAAATTTTATTTTGATGTGTAATTCATCTGTATGGAAAAAAGCTGCTTTTGTTCCGCTTCAAATATTGCTATTTAAAAGTACATTTATTTTATCGAAACTGGTGTATGTCTGGTTTTAGAAGCAATGAGAAACATGATACTTTTAATTGGAGCAAGGAAAAGACCTGTAAAACATCACTTGTTGGAGTTCAGAAAAGAGATTTTGCTCTCAGTTGCTCAGACCCTGAAAGATACTTCATTAGTGTTTGTTCTTAAGAACATGGCAACATTAAAAAATAATTCATTTGACAAGTTATTTGACACAGTCCGTGCTTAACCTCCTCCGAATCCCAGGTTCTCTCTTTCAGCTGGCTGGAAAAGGCATGCTCTGTTCTGCGTCTGTGCTGCTCATCCGGGGAAAAAAGGGTCTGGCTTTTGAAGCTCTGGCCTGTGTCATGTGTAGAGGCACAGCACACAAAGAGTTACTGTAATTTGCATAAAAATGCCAGCAAAGTGCAAACGCTGCTTCATTAATATGAATGAAGTTCACAGGATATTTACAAATCACACAAAGCCCCCCATTTAAAAATATATATGTTTGATGCAAGTCACACACGGTGTGGATGTGAAGCAGTTTCTGATACTGGCATAACATGGCGTGACAATAAGTAAATATAATGGTTGTCTTCATCTTCATTGACACGGGAACTTCGGCTGGGTACTGACAGTAACAGATGTAGCGGGGGATATTAGTTGAAATGAACTCCAGTACAGTATATCATAGTAATAGGCTTTGTCAATATGAAGCATGCTGTAAAAGCAGGGACTCAAATCTGCATGAGGAAGCGAAAAAAAGGGTCAGACTGAAAAGGATGTGTCTTTCGTGGTGATGTGAGGCTTCTGCCTTTCCAGGAAGCATGATGCACTATACGCAGGAAATAATGAGAGTATGAAGCATTAAAAGTATTTTATTAACGTGGGACTGGTTTCTCGTTAGTCTATGATAATAAGAAAGATGATGTGTCGGTGGAAATAATAGGAATCAGAACTGCGGTCTAGTACACAGTAAAATCATGTAAAATTATGTCAGGCGTTAAGACCTACTCATAATACAGCATATACAAGTAAATCTGTACAGGCTTATGCACAAAGAATGATGCTTATCTTTCTTGCACACTTGTGAATCACCCACAGGAGAGTGTGTTTTATAATGAGCTAAATGAAATATAAAATATTTCTCTGGATATTATGCATTAATCATTAATTTTTATGTTATGAAAAAGACGGTATCTACAGCTAAGTTGGGAAATTAATTACATCAACTTCACTTCAAGCTTAAAGGCGTTTATTTTAAAATACTGCAAGCTAATTCAAGAGCAGAGTTCTCTGGTATCATAGCTATTTAGCTTCACAGCAATGAGCTCATCTTTTCATGAAGAGTTAAATTCCTAACCAGTCCCACAGATTAAAACAGTATCATAAGGACTGGGCCATTTTTTACACTTTAATTACTATCATAAACCTAAATATCAAACTATAATTTTATAACTATTCAGACTGTTCAGTTCTACTATGTGAAGGATGAGAATTTGGAGAGTTGGGTGGTCTGTTTTATTTTAATAAGAGGCAAAGCTATATTTTTCCATGGATTAAGTCCAACACAGAAAGAACTGTCAGTGTGAAAACAATAGAATTTATCTCCACTGATGTAGCTTGACATATGAACAAGAGCCTGAATTGTTGCCATGGCAATAAATGTGTAGGACTTATGCATGCATTTTCTGCTATAGGATTTTGATTAATGGCATTGACTAAATAGTCTGAAGTAGAAGAAACACTGCAGCAGGCCTGAGAATAGAGATGGCCTGGAATGGGTATGCACACCCTACTGCACACTTTTACTGGTAAAATAAACTGTGGCTGAAATCAGAGTTGTCAAGCCTCCAGTAAAGTATGAATTGAGGATTTAGCACTTACGCTTAGCGTGAGAATTTAAAATGAAAAGACAGTCTCTTGAATGTGAACTGTGTTGGAACGCTTTTCTATTTTCATAGATGATATTTCTTCTTTTGGGACGAATGCTTTGAATGATACAAATAGTCCTTTTCCATCTTTAGTGGCTGTGGGCTCGATGCAGGTCTTGATTCAGAAGACAGTAACGTATCTAGCTTTGATTCATCCACTAAGGTATGGAAGCAGTGGGAGAGGAGCGTGTTGGTATCCTACTGAGCCAAGGTCTTCACTGGAAATAGGGAAAAGTGGTTTTCTGGGACCCAGACAAGATGCAGAGCACCTCGTGGGAGGTGGTTTTATTAAGGGAATGGTCAGAACTTAGAAAAGCCCCTAAATAACATGTCCTTTGAATTCAAATAGATCTGGTTGAAGATAATAAAAGTGTATGGTTTATCTGTGTCTGTGAGGGTGCGTGTACTTAGCTATAGTGCATTTGTAATAATAACTGTGTTTATTGTGAAAGAAATTGAATGTCCTAACTAGCTTTTCGTACCTACCCTGATTTTTCAGTGAATTCTCGAGTACACATAACTACTAATTACATATATATGTTGGATTTAAAAATAAATTGGGAAACTTTGCAAACAACTTCAAACAATTCTAAAAGTCAATGAAATGCAAAAAATATTTCATATCTATAATATGAAGATGCTTGTTCTTTACATGATTTTAAATAGATTTTATTCCCATATTTGTTCATTATAAGAGCTATTTGTGTTTAATCAAGGGTTCAGCTTTTCCCCAGCTCATCATCTGTTCCTAATCAACTCTGTTGAGGAATCAGACTGCTGAATTTGTGATGTTGCTATCATTTCTATGGTAATAGGATAGTTCATGAGCACAGAGTTATTGCTTCATGGTAGAGTCAGGGAAAAGGAAGACTGGACTGTGGGAGTCAGAGTTAACAGAGATAAAAAGTGTCTTTAGTTGGAGAAAACAGGAGCATGGGAAATGATGGCCAATTAGAGGTATTTTTGTGAAGGAGTTCCCTTCCAATTTGCTTCAATGTGAAGTTTTCTAATATTTTATAAGCTCACCGGTACCTTAAGAATACTCTTGGAAATACTAATTGATAAGTATGTTTCAATACTTTTGCCGTTACAACTTATATTACTGTCTCTTGATTTATTCTTCAGTAATTGCTCATTGCAAACTTCTAAGACACGAAGATGCTAATTACTTGAAAGTTTTAAAAACCTGTGTTTACCTGATCCTAACGCTCTCAGTCTCTTACTGGCATCATCTCCTTCACACTGGTGCACTTGTCTCCCCAGTGGGACATGGCAGTGGTGGTGGAACGGGTTCCTTGTGGTCCAGCCAGTTTCTTGGGCTTTCTGAAACAGCAGTGAAGGAGCCTCAGGTTGCTTTTTCAGGATTGAAAACCTGGAAGCAAAGGGAAAAGCTTTTTAAAGTAAGACCACCATACTGGTCTCTGGATCCCTCAGCTGTATAATGCTGCTCTTTTTGGCCTCCATGCTATCTGCTACTGAGTAGTATACTTTACAGATATAACTTTGCCTTTCTGTCTTCTTTTCAACACCTCTTCCAAAGCAAGTAAGAAGGAAAAGCATGCAAAGACAACCCAGAGAGATTATTTTAAGGATAAGAATGTTTGATTTCATTGGCTTGTGTTTTGGGAGTGTTGCTACAGTATCCAGTTCATTACTGTGTAACTCTTGTGTTTCTGGCCTCTTTTGTGACTTCCAAAGTTCCTCTTCGTTTCAGGACTCACAGGGTCCAGATCTTCCTTTCGTGTAGCATGATAGAGCTTTCCCCTTCCCCGGCCCAAGGAGTCCTTCAGCTGTGCTGTTCTTAGTGTAGGGGGAGTATCCTTGGAAAAAAAGGATTCCATCCGAAGTAACTGTATCTGATATATGAAATAGCTATGGGACGAACCAGCAGCAGGGAATACAAAGCCACACAGCTGGTGTTGATGTTCATGCTGAAGACCTAATCAGGAAAGATCCTGGAGGTACTGCTCTTTACTTTCATGTGATCATGAACTGGGTCTGTCTGAGGTGAGAAAACTCATTCAAATCCATTTGAACTCATGTAAAAAGCAAAAGTCAAACCAGCTATTCTGTAGTCATGCATAGCTTGCTAGCAATGAAAGGCTTCTTCATGGTGTTTACCAGTATCTGAATATGAATAATGGGTCATGTATAGAAACGCCTTGAACTCTTTTCCTCATTCATCTCCCTTGGACTTTAAAAAGGGGAAATTCTGGTACAACCCCCACTGTAGGCCAAAGGGCACTGTCTGTCAAGACTGAGAATATCATAGCACATTCATGTGTTTGGCAGATTATCACCTTAATAAGATGATTATCAGAGACCTTCCAGCTCTCAGGCAAGAAAGTAGACCGGACCAATTATCCCAATTCAGCCTCAATAAATAATGGACTTGAATGGAATTCCAAAGCCTGCTAAAGGACATTGGAAGTGCATGAGAAGCTGAGGCGTTAGAGAGCCGTTGTCACTGTCCGTTGGCCTTTGCATACACCAGCCAGCAAGACTACTGGGATCACCACTCTGGTTCTGAAATGAATACCCCGTCTTCGTTGCGCAGGTGCTCTCAGTTTTTCTGACCTCTGTTGCCAGATGAGAAGCAGGGGTAGGAATTCAAATGACAATGAGAAAAAACAGATGTTATGAGAGTGAGATTAAACAAAGAATTCTTTCTCCAGAGGCTATGCTGAAGTTGCATTGCAAATTTACTATTACTCAGTTTTAAATTTATTTTTGAATAACCTTAGAGAGAAGCTAGTTAACCTGATGTAACTAAAGCAAATGCCCCAAGCCTGGCATGACATCGTTTTCGACTGGGCTGTGGAATGAAAACCACACATGGAGGATCCTTCATATAAGACATAGGGCTCCGAACTGCGGGGAACCTAATTCCTTGCAAACTTTGATGCAGCTGGTCGCTTCTTCCCCTAAGCTTCTTAACTGTCATGTCCTCAGAAATCAGTCCTGTATTTGGTCCTCTTCAGTACCTACTTGATACCAAATTCTGTGTCTGCACTATCTTAAGTGGTCTAAAAGTGCTCCTTAGCAGAAAAGAGCAGCTGGAAGAGGTCATGTTGTGCATGAGAGCAAAGTAGCTCAGTCCATAGTTCAGTTTCAGATTCTTCCCTGACAGTAATCTGCAGCAGCACTTCAAGAAACATTTCATGTCATCACTGGTTAGCCAAATTCCACTCTATCCTGGGATATAAAAGTCTTGCCTTGGTTTATAATACCTTTGTCACCTTTCAGCTGCATTGCAGGAATATAGGTGAAATCTTCGGTGCTGTGTTTCTTTAATAGATGAACTTTCCACAGTCAGGATTAAAGTCAGCAGTTGGAGAAGACTACGTTTTCTCAGTAGCTCGTCTGGACTATGCCGTGAGCTCTCTCAAAGCAAAGAACTAGTCTAAACCTCCTGCCACCAACTCGCAGTGCAAGGTGCATGGTTTTGGCCTTAACCTCACTAAGCAACACAGAGCACAAAAATCAAGACTCAGCGTAAAATTATTTTCTGAAATACATGAAAACACAATTTGACTGTTATCAATGGAAGGTCTTCTGATATATGAATAGAAAAATCTACAGAGACAAATGAGTTTTCTTGATAAGCAGATTTTGATACTTGCCTATTATGTTGCAACTTTGTTCATTTCCCTTTTAAATCACCTGGGCTACAGTTCAAGGTATTGCTTAAGAACTGTCTCAGATAAGAACCGAGAATCCAGGTCTTGTGAGTCTGACATGTCCATGCAGTTTCAGACAAGAATTTTTATTTTATTTTTTAGAAGGTGAATCTTTGTTCACAATCACAAATAGCTTTTTTTACTGTTATCACATATACAGTGCCTTGTGAAAGCCGGATATCCATTGCTCCTGCACCATATAAAATTTATGGCTGTGAGGTCCATACTCCTCAAAAAACTAGATACAGAAGAGGGAATTAGGTCTCAGATCAAACAAATCACTCACTGGAAAATCAATATCCTAAATTTGTGGTGGAATTGGATTTAAATAATCCACCTGTATTTTTTTCATGAAAGAGCTGATTTTTGAAGGCATTTAAGCATTTGAAAGGTAGATACCTGTGTATCTCTAAAAACTGTAGTAGCTATTTACACGTAAAAAATATTATAATAATTTTATTTTTTTAAAAAAATATTTTAAACACCTTTAATTAAAATTAGTTTTCATATATGTTCCTGAAAGTGGTGTAACATACGTAGGAGTGCATGTGTATAAATATGTGGAAAATTAACATGGGAGCACAAAGATCACTGCTTGTTTCATATGGAAATACGCACTGTGCTAGCAAAGGAGATAGCCATGGGAGTATACCATAGGGAAAATTTGGATTTAAAAGGTTTGTTGTATGTAGAATTCATCCATCCCTAGCTGTACTTATGTTAGTAAGATATACGCTGTCTATCTGTCTGTACATGAAGATGTTTGTCAATGACTCACTCAAACACACGCGGCCAGAACGACATTAGACCAATGCAAAACACTTTATTCGAAGAGAGAACAACTCTAAGCAGCGGCTTGCTGAAGTATTATATCTGAATGTGCCTTTGGGCATTTCTTTGCTTTTTAAGGTTGTTGCCTACTGGCAGGCTTTGAATAAGGATATGTTCATCAAAGGCTGGATGGGGTGGGAAGGGCAGGAAAACATTTGAGAGAAGTTAGACAGTATTTTCCAGTATGGCCTTGGACGTAGCAGAGCCTAGGTTTGTCTGTAGTGTTCATAAAAAGGCACTGATATATGAAAAACCAAAGACAGGATTGAATCAAAGAAAGACTTTTCATCTTGAATCTGTCCTGTGAAATCCAGCTTCATTTAAAGAAGAAACTTCTGGAATTCCATCACCCTTTAAAGCCAATGTCTATTGGTTCTGATGCAGTTTTCTATAGGCAGACATATTAATAGACAAATGCTTCTAAGATTCAACTGTCTGGCATTCCCGTATGGGTCTTTCTGAATGCACAGCTTTGTGGATGGAAAGAGACACGATTAAAAGACAATGAAGAGTAAACAAATATTTCTAAAAATCCAGCAGTTTATCATTTGACACTAATTTTCTACATGTATAATAAAAAAAAAAACCCAACCAAACAACAGGGCAAGAAAATAGAATTGTGTGATACTCACTAGTGCATAGGATTATTTTTCCATTTTTTTATCATCAATGAAATAGATTGCTGATAGTCTGTGAATTTTCCTGGGTGAGAGCTTCCTGTGAAAGTATTTCCTTTCTGAAGCCAAGGAAATATATGCTGGAAAATTACCCTGTTTATCTCTACTGATGATGCCTGCCTAGTAAAAGTGTTATTAATTGCCCTTGCCTTCTAGAGAGGCAGTTCTTATCATATCACATTGTCATGTAATCTTCCAGGGCCTATAAATGGCATATGGGTTTATTAGTGGGTAACATCTGAAGTGGCGCAGTTAAAGTATACATAGAGCTAGTCAGGATGCTTCAGACCTTTAGGATCAACATGGATGATCAGTTTGAGAGCTAATGATTCCTATTTTTAAAATGTACATAGCTGTCCTCAGCAATGTTCACACTTTAGTGCTTTTATCCCTCTAAAGCAAATTAAATGATAAATTACATATAGTGTAAATTTTATACCACAACAGGTTTTAATAATAGAATTTTCTCTTTAAGGAAGTACTTCTGATCCAGTCTCACCAAACAAAAGAGTCTGCCTTAAAAAAAAAAAAAAGCAAAAAAAAAAAAGCTGTTTCATTTTATATTGGAAAAATACAATGTGACATCTGGAGAATAAATTGTTCAGTCAGCCAGAAATACTCCTTGTAAAAATTGCTTAGGTTTCTGTAACAAGATTATTTACTGGGACTGTTCACCTATAATACAGCACACTTCTGAAATGGACCTTTTATGAAACACATCAAGCACTGTGGAAATGTATTCAGTGCATTAATCTACAACACTACACACTTTACAACACTTTTAGAACAGATTTTGAAACTCAGATCATCTAATGAGACAGAAAGTTTTTTCTTTATATTCATTCCAGTCACGTTTTATGCGAAGCCCTCAGGGTATTTAACATAATGCAATAGTTTTTTTAGAAAATACAAACAAACAAAATGTATTACTTTTCAGATGACTAGTGAGCTCAGACTGTTTTCTGTGCATATTTCTGTTGCCTATACAGAAGGCAAATACCATGTGTATCTTTTGCTCCAGAGCTTTATGAATATTTAAGCACCTCAAAATATATCATAGTTTTGTGTAATTAATGGCAACAACTTGATTATGATCATAGTAGAGCCGAAGAAAGGGCCTGATTCAGAGAGGGTGGAATTGATTTGCTATGGTTGTAGGTGTCTTGAGTGAAGTAACATCGAAAAATGGAAGCAATAAAAAGGATGCATTTATGCCTTATTTTAGGCACTAGGTCTGCAAGGAGCTGTGTATTTTCTGTAATAAGGTGGTTTCTAAGTCTGAATGAAATCATAAGCAGAGATAGGATGAAAGCTGATTCAGGAAATACCCAGATGTAACAATGAAAAATTAAATTTTATTCATGATATGTGTGAATAGCTAAAGTCTAAATCCCAAGCAAGATGACAATAACAAAACAGATTTATTTTTGCTTGTAAGATAGGTTTCAATGAAGTTGCAAGAATGTAGGAGGGGTTTCTTGATAGGCGATTCAGAAATCACTGCATTCAAGTTGTGAGATAGACACTGAGTTAGTTTTTTAATGCAACGGAAGAAATGATGGTCACAAAAGAGGGTGTCTTTCAGTTTTTAAAAACAGAAGGCAATCTTTAATTGCTCTCTTGCCTGAAAATATGAAGAGTATTCTCTTGACTGGTAATAACATTGCATGAATCACACATTGGAATGCGTGATTCAGGCGCTGGGTCTGCTGTACTTTGGCAAGTCAGATTGTCCCAAAATAACATTTTTTTCTCAAGTCCATTATAAAAATGAGGATCAAGATCATAAAATTCCTGAACTGTCAATTGTCATTAAGAATGTAGGTCATAAGAGAAACCAGCTGGAACGTAAGAATGCAGTGTAAAAGCAAAAAGTATATAAAAATGCACTTATCTTTCAGTTTAGCTGCCCCTCTGTTCCAGCAACATGGTTTATGGGAAGATCTGAGCACAGGTGAGCTATAGGTCCACCTTCAGCCTTTGGGGCATGCATCCAACCTGTCCGCATTTCCTGCTGGTTTGAGTTGCTTATTATGAGTACTAGTCCAAAATGTGCATCAGTGTAGGATATTAACTTGGAGATTGTAACTGTGGATTGCAATTGCCTCCAATATTTTATACCAAGATATTACATTTTCTTTGTTGCAAGATGATGGTGCCATATGGGGAAGGCTAAAATTCACCAACTGGAGGAAATGAACTATCGGTTCTTGAATTTCTAGTTTCTGCTACTAAATTAGTGATTGGAACTCTGAGATAACTTGTATATCACCTTGGTAGTCTAATATTAATTTATCTTGATCATGAATTGTACAGTGTTTTGCATATATAAACTACTGTATTCATGGGTTTGCTTTTATTTAAATTATTTATTATATTAAGACAAACCTTTCTTAGGAATAAAAGTAATTTATGGCAGTGTATGGTAATTGAGAGGTGATGATATCAGCCAGAAATTGTCACCTGTCTTCTTGCTTTCAAAGATATTTCTTAATGTTTCTTCTGCCTTGCCACTTAAAATTAAATCATTCCAAGACTGTGAAGTATTTTTCTTTAGAAGCCTTCTGATGTTGTCATTTTTGTCAGTCTTCAGATGTTCAATTTTTGCAGTGCTCCTGATTTCCTGCAGATTTTATTCTTTCTTCACAGAATGATTCATGTCATTTTCTAGAAGTGGTGTCTACTGTATGTTTACTTCTTCTGTCACCAGAACACCCATGCCATTAGAAGTCATACCGTTTCCTGTAATAACCTCTGGTTTCTTTGTACTTAAAAAATATTGTAATTTATCTCAACTGCTGCTACAACATTCTTTTTGTTTTCCACCTTTATTTTGCTTGATTGCTTTTACACTCCGCTCCATTTTGCAGTATTGGTGCTTTATCTGTCTTCTATGTCTTTTTTTAGTTTTGGCTACGTTCTTGTTTCATGTCATTGATTTTCCGTATACACAATGACTTTGAGTTTATTGTTCGCTGAGATATATATGGAAAAGTAAGCATACGCTAACATATACTGCATGTAATTATGAATGGAAATAAATGAGATAATACATTCTATGTAACACGTATTCTAAAAGACTAAATAATAAAGAATGAGTACAAGATATAGAGTGAAGCAATTGCTTTACCCAATACCTACTTTTATGGTCAAGTAGCAAAGAGAGAACTGAATCAAAACCAACCCAGGGAGAAAAATTTCACCTCTTCCTCTAGAAATTCCATTACACCCTTTAACGTTCCAGCTAGAGTTTCCCCAAGAACTACTGTGTTTCTCAGCTTTTATGCCCCAGTGATTGGTGCTGTTGCTTAGGGCAGCCCTGAGACTTGTGTCAATGAACTAAGAAATGCATTGGCTATAGGAGCTAAAAAATAATGTAAAAAGTTATTATCGTGCTATTTAAATTTCCCCTGATTTGGAATTTGATCTTTCCATCACTAACTGGGATTCTAACTCCATTACAAAACTTCTCCCAAGAGGTGTGCTCTGTCTTGTCCCTCATCCTTTATGTCTATAATATATTGAAGGGAAAAAGACCCGAACTATCAAGAAGATACCAGCTATTCCTACATGGCAGGAGAGGGAGCTAGGCAGGCCATTGGCCTATGGCCAATCCAGATGTTTTTCTGCTGCTTTTCAGACTCAGGTAAATCAGGTGTTTCAACATATGATCAGCAGACTAAATGCAAACTACAATAATACTAGGCAGAGAGAACAAAGGGAGGGAGGGCGGGCTCAAGATATTACTGATATTTCACTGTACAATTGAATTAAAACTAAACCAGCTTGCTGGATGTGTGTATATATCACAATAAAAAACAGAAATCAAAAGAAAGTTAACTTCTTGAGCTACTAAAACTGGCAAAGCTTTTTTATGAAAGAATCACTGAAAAAACTGTTTCCCTGTACACATTCTACAGATGGAGTGCAGCAAGATGACTTTGCTTGTGGATTCATGGTTACAGCATTAGACAGCCTTTAAAACTTCCAGAGATTTTTCCTGTTCAGTTGTGATCCTGCAGTGAACTGACAATATTCGTCTTTCTGTACTCAATAATCCTTGGTCAGCTACCTGGGCTTACAAGATCATTAATTTTTTTTTAAACCAAATCCCATTATTAAAATAAAAATCCACAGTAAAAGGACATGAAATAAACAAGCTTAGGCTCTGTAAAACCTCATATAAACACATACAGTAAGCTAGCACTATCGTAGTAGCTACATTATAATGTGTACTGTAAATCAGTCCTTACATAGCAAAATGTAAAGACTATTAAAGCATAATGCTTGGAATAGGAAAATATGTGTATTCTGGTATTAAATTTAGTATCCATATGTAATAGCCATTCCTCAAGCCTGCACAACTGGTATCCATAGAACCTGCAGAAAATCAGCCTCTAGTTCTGGAGGAATTTGGTCTTGGGCTCCAGTAGCACCACTAAATGTTTAGATTTCTTAAATAATTATGGTTGCATATGTCAGGGAAAGATGCAGCTTGTGGTAATCTTGCATTCCCGTGCTGTAACAACACCATTTAATACAGCACTGTGGCCCTTTTTATAAAGCATGAGTTGGCTATTTCCAATATATACAATATTTGAGAGGGAAGAGGATACACTACTGTGCCATAACTACTTAGTGTGTTTTCTCTCTGTTGCAGACGTCAGGTGCTACCTTTCCTTCGCTGCATGGGTGGACATAGGAGGGTCATGTAACCCTTGTAGTGTTGTCTTCAGCCTTCCCTCAGCCACATCCTCCCTTCCCACGTCATTACGTGAATTGGTGAGTGTGATCTCATGTTTTTGGGAAGGCAAGGTTGGGACCAGAAGAAAGGAGTCTCCTTACTTGACCCAAAAGATTGTTGTGGTCTGGCTTCCTGAGCTGTAGGGCAGATCCGTGAAACGTCTCATGGAGATTGTGTACCAACTGAGAAGATGCATTGGGGTAAATAGCAATAGGAAAGGCAGTAGGATTGGGTTAATAAGGAATTGAGGCTTTGACTTGGAATAATGAATCTGTTTGGGCTAGACTAGTTCTGGGGGATATGGGGTGGAAATCTGTATTAGCAGGAAATGCACCGGTCCATTAAAGTGGGGAAGTGCCCAGCTGATTTGGAACTGGGGTTATCATGCTTCCATTAGCGAAAGAAGGAAAAATGTATAATATTTTAATAAAGCTTTCTCCAAGTAGTAGTGTGACAGTTCACTTATGCAATAGTTCAGCTAGGGCGCTGTGAAAAGACAAGTCTCTCCATCAGACTCAAAAACCTGAAGGACTCAGAAAAACTATTGGCTGAAAAACTGTCAAACGTACATATTTTTCTCTTAAAATTTTTATTCCCTTAAAAATTGGCAGTGAGTGATCTGAAAAGGGTTCTCTTGTGTGAAATTATCTTAAATATATTTTTCAAAATTATCTTACCTGGCAGTTCAAATACGTGCAAACATTCTGTTAGTGTGTGGAAAATCATTTTGCTTAAATAGAAGAAACCTTCAGCTTTCTCATGACATTTTCTCAGCTAGTAAGGAAGCTAAAAGCCTGGTTAGAAGTACTTTTCCCTGATATAAGTGGGAAAATTTCTCTAGTTCTTACAATTTGTAGCATGAGTTTTGACTGTATAAGGCTTATTAGTCTGATGTGTGTGAGCATTAGGTTACTTATTTCTGATAACTGCAATCCAATATATTAAAGAAAAACAGCCAATATCCAAGAATTAATATTACAGCTTGTTTTACAGTCCTACAAAAAAAGTCCAGTCAGGAATTCTGCCTATGTCTACGTATAAAAAATGGACTAACTTTACAAATAGTAAGTTTCACATAATAATGAAACAAGTTAAATTGTTCCCCTACTTAACAGCAAGGTAGGCTGGCAGGAAGAACAGTTGTAATTGAAGCTCCAAGTCTGCCAATACTTCCAATTTTCAATTTTTCAAAGTATTTATAAAGATCTTAATCTTATTTCAGAGTTTCATGGGACTTCTCCTTCAGTAGAGCCTTTGCACCAATGTACCTTACACATATTTGACAGATTGATCTGAAATCACACAACTTTG
Source organism: Falco biarmicus (assembly GCF_023638135.1). Classification (NCBI taxonomy): domain Eukaryota; kingdom Metazoa; phylum Chordata; class Aves; order Falconiformes; family Falconidae; genus Falco; species Falco biarmicus. The sequence goes on along the minus strand of NC_079302.1, from coordinate 18,241,018 downwards.
TTTTTCTACTCTGCTTCCTCTCTCTGAGACAATTGTAATGAATTTGGTTGCTCTGCTCTAGACATTTTGGTACATATAATCTACAGAATAATTTGCAGCATTATGTTATAGTTTAAAAAATGCTCCTTTGAAACAAACCCCCCCAACTTTAATCATTTATTGATTGACTGGTACTGAAATACTATAGATCTCTGGCACAATGTAAATTAGTATTTTATATCTGATGCCACATTGCAAAATATTAGCATTCAGATTAAAAACAAGTGCACTCTGCCAAGAAAAGCTAGATTTAAGGCCAAAGCAATTGGATTTTGAAATACATTTATGCTTATTTTTTAAAGCATTTCAATTTTGGGTAAATGAAATTGAGGGTAAGCTTTTTGCCCAGTACTGTGTACATCAGGGGTTTACCCAAGGGGATAAAAAACAAGCCATGAAGTTAATTTTGCTTCAGTACTAGACAAAAATCTCTTGGCTCACACAAGCAATGCTAAAGGTTGAGAACAGCTGCAGATCTCTTAAAATCATGCTTTTTCTGCAAAATTAGTTTTTGTATTTCTATATGCACCATCTATTTATAAATATTTCTATGGCTGTGTATCTTCCTCTTTATAAATGGGTTATTTTAGTAACCATTTGATCTACATAGAATTTATTTCAAGGTCAGGATTAAATTTAAAGAGAAAAGTGCTTAAAGAGTGAGATTTTTCTTGGGTGTTATTTCAAAAGGTGGTCTTTCATGGGAAAATCCAAGTGGTTTGAAATACTGTCTGTACGTACCTCAAAATATTGAAAATACTTTTTATTATATCATTTGGGTTTTGCTCTGAAAGAAAATCTAACTGTGCTAATTTCTCATTGGTTTTATTGATGAAAAAACCAAGAGCTGATGAAAACCAGTTCCTTCAGCCTGCGCTTTTGCAAACACTGCTGAGCAAAATCAACTTTTGTTTTATAAAATTAAAACAGTATTTTTAAAAGCAGAAAAGTAAGTGTAGAGAACCAAAATGTTGTGAGCCCCTCAGTCTGTTTCATTTTTACTAGAAATAAATAAAATAAATGTTGCTTGTGTAAAGAAAAATTTTTATATAGAGATAATTGGTTTTGCTAAGCAGAAATTTGAAACACCTATTGAAAGGTGCTGCCATTAATATTTGAAAATGCTATCATGCATGGAGTTTCCAGAAAGTAAATTTTTGATCAAGGGGTATAATTCAAAATTACACATTATATTTATTTATACGTGCCATACTAATTGAATTGTCAGTAGAATTTTTTTGTAGTTTCTCCAAAATGTCATCTTATGTATATGTAAATTCATGCATGAACTCAGCTTGGTTTTGCTTTTGAGTACTAATCTCCTGTACATATTTTGGCCTTTACTATAAATATATTTTGAGGAAATAAAATTTGTATATAAAATTACTTACACCACCTTGATGTCACATTGCAGGAGGTAATTTGTCTTCTGAATTTTTCCAAGTGTTATTTATGCTGAGTATTGTTAGCTTCACACAAGCTGTAGTTACTGTAAAAACGAAGCAGAGCAGTACGTTCTGATCTGCTGACTTTTATAGATTTTTTTGGGGGTAGTCTTTTATTCTTATTTTGCCGTCCCAAATAATTTTTTTGTTGATTTAGTTAGCTCAGACAGGGGCTGCTAGCTTGGGGTTCAAGTCTGCAGATTACATTGCTGACCGGTGGCAGTAGTTAGCCTGCAGGATTGCGAAGTGAGTATGTGGTAGCAGTGCAGCGTGAACATTTCCAAGTATTCAGCCCTAATGGACAAATCCTGCTACAGTAGGATTAATGGCTATGGACCTCACTGGTGTGGTTAGAGAAATGGTAAATGGCTTAATCTTTGTAAATACATCATAGGTGATCAGTTACTCATAGATTTAGTAGAGCGGTTGTAACACCATGCGCGTTCTTCCTGCTGATAATACATTTTTACCCCTTCTTGTACTGAGTGTATCTTTCGTCACAGTGTGTTAGTGCACAGAATGTAAATAATGCCAAGGCTTTTCTCTACCAATTTCTATTAGCATGCTATTTATATTAATAAATCAGTAAATCAGAAATTCTTTTCAGTGCCAACTGCAGTGGAGGCTTAAGTGTTCCAATTTTAAGACATCATTCATGTGAAGAACTATCACATAATGCCAGATATCACAGTATTACATGCTATAGCCTGTGTGATAGTAGAGCTTGATGTTGTCACCTGCTTGGCCTCTCTTATGTGTAGAGATATCCTAGCATCTGCCTTTTCACAGCTGCATGATTTGCTCCTCATCATGTCACGATAATACATTTTCTCTGCTCGTGTATACAATTATCTTGCCCAGTATTTGAAGTTCTCTAGTGTAAAATATCAAGTACAAAGACTCATATTATCTTGTGTTATCAATAAGCTAGAAAAAAACTGTTAGTTTCTTGAAATTGTTGCTTTATTTTTGAGCTGTGTTTTGGTGATAATTTACAGTCACCAACACGATACCGAACTCTCTCCCCCTTGCACAGCCATACATGCATACAGCCACATGTTTTTACCTGTCAGCTGATGAAGGGCAGAATTTTGACTCAGTTTCTGAAAATCACGTTTAGATACAAACTACAGAGCACTGCTTTATTGAGAACTATGCTAGTAACACTGAGTGAATTAAAAATTCATGCAAATTTCAATTTAAGAGAGTTTTTAATTAACTAATCTTACATTATTAGTTATCAAAACAGCTAGAGTATAACATGAGTATTTATGACTAAAGGACTGTTGTATTTTACCTTCTCTTTGGCAGTTAATAATTTTGAGATAAAAGGTTAATTTAGGGGTAAAAGGTATTTTTGAAAGCATTTTCAGGAAGTACAAATATATTTTTTCTGAAATTTTTCATAGGCCATGTTTTGCTTTAAATCACAAATGTGTTTGTCCTTAGATACTCTGCTCTGCCACCCCAGCATCCTCTGTTGTCCAGGTTTAATTGTCTGGGCAATTCTCTTACTTGCTGTGTTGCATTCAAAATCTACAGCATCTTTGAGAGCCTGAGTTCCTGATTTTATTCCAATATTATTGTATTTTAATTAAATGGTATTTCAAGTGACAGAGCTTGTCTAGAACTTCAGATTTGGCCAGAAATCCCACCCCCTGTATTACATATCACAATCACAATGAAAAGCTGGCTTGCAGAGTTAATGTTAGCCTGGGCATGCCAGTCCGTGAACGTGCATCTGTGTCATGACTTTCAGCAACAGCTCAAGCTTCCATTTTGCTTTATTTATCAATTCTACCAGTTAGCCAGTGTTGGTTTTTGACAGCCCTCATTGTTAACAGCATGAAGAAAAGGGAGTAGTACATGGACCAAAAAACAGAGTCCCAGAAGCTCTGTGAACACGGTAGGTATAGTTAACCAGTATCACAGGTTATTGGGATGACAAGTTCACTCCAGCACAAAAGGCACAGTTCATTGATGTGTTCCCTGAATCATTTGGGAGGTTAAGGGACTTGCTGATAATTACTTCACCACTGTATTGGAAAATACTTTTCTTTTTAAGCTGAATGATCCTATAATGATCTACAGGGTTTTGAGGCCAGAGTAGAAGACAAAAATAATAGCACTAAAAATAAATTAGGAGTTTTAAGTCGTAATTTTACCTCATACTTTCACTTTTACAAAAGATACAGCATGACAGATAACTTTAAGTACTGTGGGAAGGGATAGATATTTAAAATATCCTAACAGTACCATGAATGATCTCCAAGCAAAAAGTGTAGAAAAGATATTTTCCAGACTATGTCCCTTCCTCTTAAAATCCACAAAAAGCATCACTGTTAGAATGGAAAATGAGTATTTACTTTGGAAAATTGCTTGCTTTTTGAATAAGTCATGTTGCACAGGGTAGAATGGAATAACACACATCATAAATTAATGCTGTTAAAATGAATACTTGATATGAATCCTGGGAAATGTTCTTTGCCATCAGTGTTTGCAAAAAGTAGGAGCTGTGCAGAAGCCAAACCAATTTGCATTGCTTGAAAACACATAGGTTTCCCACTACTGATGAATTAGCAAACACTTTGGATTCACTCCATCTTGTAGTGTTGTTAGTGTTTACCTAAAAAGCAATAGTGCAAGAAGGTACAGTATGTGATTTGGAAGTAAATCAATACTGGAGTTCAATAAAGAATTATAAGTTAGAAGAGCAAAAAGAAATGAAATTCTGTGGACCTAAACACCTGGCATAGGCCAACAAAGGTTGTCCAATGCACAGTTTCTGTACACTTGTGAGGAGACATTTCTTTTATTTTGTATAAATCCTATATTCCTGCTAGGCCAAACCATCAATTACAGGATCTCCTCTCCAGTTTTGGATCTGTTCTTACAATTGTCCACCTTTTTCCTTTTTCTTCTCCTGATTCCATCCAATTTATTTCTTATGCTATTTTCTTCCCATTGCCCTCATAAATGGCTGAATTCTTCTCAGTACCTGAAATACTCCGATGTAAACTTTTTTTATGTTTTGTGATGAATTATCAAGCAGCTACTTTCTGTCTTTTCTGTATGAGTTAGTGGTTTATTTTTCCACTCAGAAAAAAAATGCTCTTTAGGTTAACCATTGTAAATTATGCATATTATTTGGTTAGAATGGCCAAACTTTGTTCCTGAGCAGCATTGCCATTGAAAAAGAGACATCCAATGACATTCCTGGGCCCTGTGACTTCAACATTTAGGAAAGAAATGTAACAGACCTTTGCTCTTTATCCATAGGATCACGTTTCCCCAGGTTTTAACTGAGCAATTGCTGTATTTCCTACTATGACAGCTGCTGTTTTGGAATCCTTCATGATCAACATTTTAAAAAATGATCTGATGACAGTAAAAATAGCTGGTAAAGATGGAGGAAATAAAAAGTCTTTGTAAGTTTCTTCCATATGGAATCTCTCCTCAATTGTGGTACATGTGGCAGTAAACCTTGAGCAGGAGTAACTGGGAAGCCCCGTAGTTTGCTCCCTGAGTTATCCCCTTCCCTTCAACTCCCTGACCCTAAACCTGTCTTTATCCACCTGGCAGTGTAAACTCATACCTTCAGCTTCATAGCCATGAAGAGTAACGTTCGAAACATAAGTACGTGGGAATTACTACACTGAAGGAGAGCTCTAGTATGGCTTAGTCCAACATTCTTCTGACTAATAGGGGTCATCTGTGAAGCGCTTATTAAGTTTGTCATAATATCTGAAACACGGAGATTTAAATCACTTCAAGTAATTCTTTGTCAACATTAAGCAAAACTCTTGGTTTCAACCACTGTGTATCTCAAGAATTTATCTATGTGAAATCTAATCCCTCTGTGAATCTTTTAAAATTTATGGCCTTAGCAAAATGCCGTGGCAAGGAGTTCCAAAATCTAATTATGTGTTGTGTGAGAAAAATTATTTTCCTTTTATCAGTTCCTAATTTGCCCCATTTCAATTTAAGAACTATCTCATTTTATTGTATTATGGAAGAGAAGAAGAAAAGCTCCCAGTTGACCTTCTTTACAGCTTTCATTACTTCTTAATACACTTTTTGTCATGCCTGTTCTTATTTGTCTTTTCTTCAAGAAAATAAACAAAATAAGAGTCTAAAAAGCAATTTATCCTTATCTGAGTGGTTTTCTCTGCTTCCATCATATTTGTCTGCTTCTGTGAACCCCATATCTTCAATATCCCTTATGAAATGCAGAAAATCTGTAGGGTTTCTTTTAATCCATGTTATTTAATTCTTCTCCTTATATAGTAAAACTTTTAAAAAAATGTTACGAGCTCGTTCCTGCTACAGGCCATCCTTCAGGTCTTCACAATATTGGTTAGGTGCCCTTCCCATAATGTATCACCTCATAACTTGCTAAGATGAATGACTAATTTCCATTATTTCTACAATGTACGTTAGTTTTCATTTATCAGTAATGAATTTTTTATGCAGTGGCTTTCACCTAGATTATTAAGCCGTTTGAAAGATACTTACAGTTGTCTCAACCTGAGAAACCTGAATAACTTTGTAAATTTTACTGCCTTGTTTATTTTTAGTTCGTTAAGTATACCAAACACCAGATTTTGTCATCCTTGGGGACCATTGGTGTTTTGTCAAAATGAGAAGTCCAAACAGATTTGAAGCTTGATAGAATTATAGCAAAAATCTCCATTCTTTCCTGACTGTTTAACTGAAGCACAGGATGAAATCTTTTGTGGTATTTGTAGACATACATTTTGGGACTAAATGAAAGACCTTGCTCTGGCATGATACTGATGAGATCCTGAGATGGATTTCTGATCTAGTTTGGCTGTCTTAGAGTGGAATCAAGGTTTGTAAGCGATCATCCTCTGCCGTGATATCTTGTATCAGGATTTCAGTGAACCAACCTTAAATAGACTTTACAACTGAACCGCTGGTAATGTAAATGAGCCATTATAACTCACTGCCCATTCTGCCCCACTTACCTATTTCTCCCCCTGCCCCACTGCCACCCCCCCCCAAAACAAACAAACAAACAAACAAACAAACAAACAAACAAACAAAAAAAGGCTGGCACAAAAAGCGTAGGAAACAGAACTGGAAATTTTTGTATTGAGCTTTGAGTATGTCCTGATTAAAGGTCCTTTCTGAGCTCAAGATCCTTTGCAGTTGTTTTTATAGTCTGCCTTTTAAATGCCAGGGAAAGGATGCCAGGGTGTCTTCATCATCATGATGGTAGAAATTTGCAACAGCTCAGCAAGAAGGCACTGAACTGTTTACAGGGAGTCTGCGAGAACCCTTTCCCTGTTCATATTTCATGTGACACATAGATTACCTTCTTGACTTCTTGTATTTCCTAAATCTAAATGCTGTGCTATTTGTCTGATGTGCATCTTAGTCAGGATTTGGCATAATTCTTATGAACTGATTTAACAGTCTTTGTCATCTGTTTATTGGACTTAAGAGGTCTAAATCTATCTGTCACTGAGCTGCACTGTTTCTTATCACTTAGCACTGCTTTTTCTTCACCTTCCTCGGCTCTGTAGTGTGACTGGTGCATTTTTGGCACTAAATCTGGCCCTGCTGCTCCCTCGACAGCCTCATTAACTTTATCCTGAGGTGTGGATTTTTGTCAGTAGCCTTTTCTGAACCCAGTCTCATCAGTAGATCAATTGTAATTGTGCTCTGAAGTGGTCCTTGTTGCAATTATTAAAGCTAGAGTATTTATCCGTTTGGTTTTAGGGACTTGGGTGCAAGTAGTGCTTGTTCCTCTTGCTTTACATCCTCCTGACATAAGCAGCTATTTTTAGGTGTGTAACTTAGGTTGTGAGCATCTGATGTAGAAGAACTGCTTACGGAGCAGGAGTATGTAGTTACAGAGTGTGTACCCACAGTATATGAGTGTTCCCATGAATTCCTCATTTTATTCTTCACTGACACTGTATCTGTTGAGTTTCAAGGGCATTTCAGAGTGGCAGTGGGGGTGGGATGTTGAAGGCAGCTTGCTGCTGACAATTCTGGCATAAGCATTCTTTGTAACATACATAATTTGGATACCAGGCTGATTTTTCAATGGTAATTAACAGGTTGAGTAACCTCAGCAGTTGTTTATAAAGTACCTGCAGAAGCTGTTCTCTAGAGGGTGGGCATTTTAGCATTGAGCAATTTATACTCTGGCAGATAAACTCTGTAAGTGGCATTTTACCTAGATCCAAATTCACATTAAATTAAAGTTGAGTTGGGTACAAGCAGGTTCCCCGTAAAAGCATTAGAGGTAGAATTATCACAAAACAATTTGTGGTAAATTTGGAACAATATGAGAACTCAAAAAATAATAGTTTTCATATTTCACATTTGCATTTTTTCTGGAGAAAAAATATTGGTAAAAATATTTTTAATTAATATTTCTATGTTCCAGCAAAAGCAAGCCTATTGCAGAAGAGACGCACGCAGAAAGCATGTTTTGAATACATATACTAGATCCACTGAGCTTTAAAATATGCCAAAATTTGGCATGTTTCTAAGGGCATTTTCTGAGCGTTTCTATGTATGTCATGTAGAATTGCTACTGCAGTAATTTTTTGTCTTGTTTTTCAGAAACTCTTGAAGTTGGTTTGGTAGAATTAGTAGCAAAATAATGTGTCTGCACACAAAATGATCAGAACGTTGTTAGTATCTTTAGGCCAGAGAGTGAAATAATGTCCTAGTCAGTTTGTGAAAGCTTGTGTTCTTAAATGGTGATCAAAATCACCTCATAACAGAGACCTGGGACTAATGTGATAAGCCACAGTCTCAGAGGCATCCTATTCAAAGAAGTGAAGTAGGTGCAAGAACCTTAGCGTTTGGGTCCTGTTTCAGGCTCGGAGGACAACTCTGTGTATTCTGGATTAATTTAATGCAACATAATTGTAATTTAAATCTCTGACTCACATGGCTGTTTGGAAGACTTTGTAAGCAGAAGGAAAGTCTCCCTGCAGTGAAAACCCAGGAACAACACCACAGTTGCCTGTGTTGCTGTTGACACTCACATCTGATCTATGCGGATGGTTTGATTCAGGTTTGAAGCTAAAAGAACTAAACCAGCTGGACAGTATTAACAAGCGAAAACAGCTAGGAACAACTGTATTTTGGAATGCTAATAATAACATTTAATAGATTTCAACTAAGAACTGGTATAATTTAGATACAGTGCTGCTGCAGAGGTAAGAGCTGAGCATGTTGCAGCAAATCAGGCACCGTGATGTGCTTCAAAAGCACTTCCATCAAGCCATCTAGATTCAAGCAGCTATCACTATTGATTATCACTTACTCTACTGTGAGTACTAAAGAAGATCGCAAAATGCTCCAACATATACCAAAAAGAATCATAGATTTTATTTTCCAGGTTTTTGTGACTGGGAATATAATGTGCTTCAGCATGTTTGTTTGAAAACATGTACAAAAGAAAGGAAATGGAGCTGGCCGAATTTATTCTCGGGGGAAAAAAGCTTAGGAGGTGAAGCCTCATGATGTCTCTTAAAATATCTTAAGGTATAATAAAGAGGGTTTGAAAAAAAGTCAGAGGTATTAAAACAAGCTTTCATATGCATGCATTCAGCAATGCAGAAGTAATAACATCAGTATAGTATGAGTCTTTAAATCCAATAGCATTACTGAAGAAAACACTACACAAGATCAAAAACGTAAAGTTTAGATTTTCAGTTTTCTCTGTTGCATTGCAATATCCTACAACAATGCTACATAGACAAAGATGTTCTTTTTGTATAGGTTAAGCACGTATCATTTACATGTGTTGTGGTTTAACCCTTGCTGGCTATCAAGCCCCACACAGCTGCTTGCTCACTCCCCACACAGTGGGATGGGGGAGAGGATCAGAAGAGTAAAAGTGAGAAAACCCGTGGGTTGAGATAAAGACAGTTCAATACATAAAGCAAAAGCTGCCCACTCAAGCAAAGCAAAACAAGGAATTCTTTCGTTACTCCCCATGGGCAGGCAGGTGTTCAGCCATCTCCAGGGCAGCAGGGCTCCATCACACGTAACCGTGACTTGGGAAGACAAACGCCATAACACCAAATGCCCCCCGGTTCCTTCTTCTTCCCCCAGCTTATATATACTGAGCATGACATCATACGGTATGGAATAGCCCTTGGGCCAGTTTGGGCCAGCTGTCCTGGCTGAGAACCCTCCCAATTTTTTGTGCTCCTCCAGCCTTCTCGCTGGCACGGCCTGAGAGATGTAAAGACCTTGACTTAGTGTAAACATTACCCAGCAACAACTAAAACCATCAGTGTGTTTATCAACATCGTTCCCACAACAAATCCAAAACACAGCACTGCATCAACTGCTTAGAGGAAAATTATCCCAGCTGAAACCAGGACATACTCATACCTTCAAGAATTTGAAAACAGTTTCTCTATGGGCTGCAGCACACATCAATAGTAAAAAGCTAGTTGTTCTTTTGTCAGTTTTTATTTTCTTTCTCCCCATCTTGTTCTTAGAAACAATAATCCAAGCTTCTTCTCTTTCTGCCATTTGAATGCCTGTATTCTGTATTGACTACTAACCAATCTGAAAGCTATGAATCTGTATTCTTTTTAATCACGTCTGTCATTATAGGAGATGGTCACCTTAGCAGAAAGATCACTATAATGGGTTGCTAATGGGCTATTAAGGGGCTTTCAAGTATCAAGATGATCATCATAAGTAAGAACTGAGAGCCATTCTTTATTTCTGTGTAAGATTAATTTTTCCCAAGTAATTCTGTGGATTAATAATGCAAGGTTTGTGCACCTCAGGAACCGCTTCACAGTTTCTTACCATATGCTATGCAAATTCAATAATTAGCTCTTGACTTCACAATTTAAAAATAAGGTGCTACTAACTCTATTTAGGGATGGGGAAAATACCAAGTCGAGCAAGCATTCTGAAGGAAACAGCTAGATGATATACTCAAAAGGGGGCTTGATTTGATCAGAGTTTTCAGAATTACCTGAACACATATTCAGCTATAATCCATAATCATTGTTCAATGGCACAAATGTGCAAAATATTTGTAACCTCAAGTCCTGTTTTATCATTGCTTTGTTCTCAGATTAATTTCTGGATACTAACACCTTTGAGAGCTTTGCAGACTATATAGAAATATCTGCCTAAGCTTGTGCTCTCAGAGTTGATATCCTTTCAAAAGAAAGCAGAAAACATGGGAAGTGGCACTAGACATTCAGATGTGAAATACTGAACTCATACTTTTGCTTATATAACAAATGGAAATGAAGAATGTGGGTTCTTTGCAGTCCTAGCTGGTTATACATCTTATAACAAACTGTCAAACAATTTGACTTATGTGTCAGATTTTGCTTAGGTATAGCTCTCAGTTTCTTCAGAGTTGAACGGGTACCCTTCACTGACAGGCAAAAGAATAAAGGGGCTTACCTGCACGTGGACCTTTCAGCTTTATAGGTTACCATTCCAAAGTTGTACATATATATGACAGACATATACAAAGCATTTTTTTCCCAGCAATAAACTTATTCTCAAACTCTTCTTTCCAGTTAAATACTTTTTTCTGCCTTCTTTTGGATCTGCATCTTGATCAACATGGTCAGCGCGCCATTTTAAATGGCTTTCTGAAGTTGCTCTTGTGATTCTGCCTGTATTTTCTGACAAGCCAGAGTCGCCCCATGTTGCTTCTCTTCCTCTCCTTTACTATTCTAACACTATCTTGGAGGGTAAGTGTCAGCAGGTGTAAACAGGAAAAAGACAAGTGGCACCATTACAGCATTGCTTTCACTTGAGAGGGGCTACTTTTAGAAAAGAAAGCACTTGCAGCAACTCTTATTTGATTGGCATCATTGTCTAGTGAAGCTGGCACACCATCTTGTGAGCAGGCACAATGCCATCATAACAGATGGGCATGTGAATAGGAAGCCAAAAGATAATGTACGAGTACCAAATGTGTGTATTGGAGGGCAAGTTTCCCAGTCAGGAACACCAGAATGGCAGTTTATAAGCTTCTGCACCTATGTTTAAGGGAGATAAGGTACACATTGCATCTTTACAATAGACGCGTGGGTAATGCACTCTGAAACAGAAAGGGACGTGCGACTGGAATTCAGTGACTGCAGAAGGAATTGTGAAATTTGTGACTTCATGTAAGTAAAAGAGCCACTTAAAACCGAAAGACGATGTCTCTGTAGTTGCAAACTAGGATACTGTTTCTGGCTATGACATTGATCAAGGGGGGATAACTGAAGATGGAACCAGGGACTGCATGCAGGGGTCCTCTCCATGGTATACCTCCCAAGGAAAACTATCCGAGCTGAAGTTTTCGTGTGGACCGTTGTACTTAGTAACAGCTAACTTAATTCCATGAATTCGTGTTACATCTTTATGAATCCATTTATACTTTCAGATTCCACAATATCTTATCTTAATGAGTTCTAGAAGCACATTATTCAGCATAAAATGAAGGAGCGCTTCCTTTGATTTCTGTTAAACTTGCCACTTGACCAGTGTTATGGGGTAGCTGCATAGTTCTTACATTGTCAGAAATAACTGCTTCTTATTCATCTTTTCTATATTGCTTGTGAATATAGACTTATACAATAGTCCCCTGCTGCACTAAGTTATATTTGTACTTCATGGCTATCATTTCAGGCCTCCCAGATTCTACTAGTAGTGGAATGTAAAAATAACAATGGACCAAGGATATAGGAGTTATACAAAGACCTGAGAAGATGTATTTCTCGGCAGACAGACACACAATGCATCGTTCCCTGTCAGCCCACTGCATACCGGCAAAATTACATAAAAGTTTTCATTCATATTCTCAACTCATTGCTAAATATTTTCTTAAGCATAGCCTGTTGGGTCTTTTTTCCTTATTAGTAACCAAAGGATAAACAAGGCTGTGATTATAATCTATCTGTTTTCATACTACCATAGGGATTTTTAATTCTTCTAACTGGACACCTGAGGTAGGACACAGCAATGTCCTCCTCTATTCCCAAGAACAACAAGAAATGGACAACTGCTCTAAGTCTAAATGCTTAGTATTTGTACCAGTAAAATTTCAACAATGTCACACAGCACAATATTTTTTAATACAGATAGCACGTTGTCCTGGTTTCATCTGGGATAGAGTTAATTTTCCTCTAAGCAGTTGATGCAGTGCTGTGTTTTGGATTTGTTGTGGGAACGATGTTGATAAACACACTGATGGTTTTAGTTGTTGCTGGGTAATGTTTACACTAAGTCAAGGACTTTTCATCTCTCAGGTCGTGCCAGCGAGAAGGCTGGAGGGGCACAAAAAATTTGGGAGGGTTCTCAGCCAGGACAGCTGGCCCAAACTGGCCCAAGGGCTATTCCATACCGTACGATGTCATGCTCAGTATATATAAGCTGGGGGAAGAAGAAGGAACCGGGGGGCATTTGGTGTTATGGTGTTTGTCTTCCCAAGTCACAGTCACGCGTGATGGAGCCCTGCTGCCCTGGAGATGGCTGAACACCTGCCTGCCCATGGGAAGTAACGAAAGAATTCCTTGTTTTGTTTTGCTCGCATGCACGGTTTTTGCTTTACCTAACTGTCTTTATCTCAGCCCATGGGTTTTCTCACTTTTACTCTTCCGATCCTCTCCCCCATCCCACTGTGTGGGGAGTGAGCAAGCAGTTCTATGGTTCTTCATTGCCAGATGAGGTTAAACCACAGCAAAGTAAAATGCTGGAACAGAAGAATGATTATTAATGCCAAGATTCAACAACTGAAGATATCAGTCTCTGCATAGGGTTCTTGTAGCTTTTCAAATTAATTTTAACATTATTTCTTTTCCAGTGGAATATTGCTGCTTCATAACAAAACAGGAGAGGTATCTGTATGGGAAAAGAGAGTGTTTGGGGTCTTACACTCAACACAGTAAGCAAGGCTGAAGATTAGGCAATCACAGAAGGTGAAGTGAGCTGCCTAAAGTGTCCAGAAAATTAAGTATCAGATCTGGAAATATATCTGGCTTCTGAGTTCCAGTGATGTCCTGTCTGGGTCAAACCATTACCTTGTGTGGGCAATAGGTTGGATAATGTCTAATTCACTAATATCTTGAAGTGATTGGACCTGGGTAAGCAGTGATAGGACCTAACACCTATATAGAGATGAAAAGGTAATAGTCCATGAACTCATACTGGCTTTGCAAAGAGAAATAGAAAGTTTTACATTCATAGTTTAAATTGATCTAGGAGAGTATCTGATATTATAGAAATACTTTATCTGTTCACAACTAAAGATATTTCACAATGTGAGAGTCCTCTTTAGTCATAGAAAATGCATAAAATCTCTATTATATGAAAAAAACCTGAAAGCCAACTTTTAAATTTCACTTTACAGAGAACAATAAAAGTCAATCATTGAACCAGAAAAGCTCAAATAAAGCTTTACTTATAATTCACATCCAAACAATATACATCAAACATTTTCTGAAGGAGAGAGATGTGAATAAAGCTTTGCTTATAATTTACATCCAAACAATTTACATCAAACATATTCTGAAGGAGAGAGATGTGAATGACTCATTGGAAAGTGTAATCTAGAATAACCCTTGACCTTCTGCTCTCTAATTCAGGCTGCTGAGGCTGTTCATTTAATGCAAAAGCAGCTCCATTCTTCTAAGGAAGACTTGAATCCATTGCATACTAGCATTATTGGGACATGGGATTAACACACTGTAAACAAGATTTGTCTTATCACAACTCATAGCAAGACACTGCTATGTAGAACTGTAAATTGTCATGAAGCTGTCTCCTTAATCCTTTCTGCATTCATTTTTATTAGATTTCTTACTGCTTCCTTCAATCATGTTTGCAGATTATTAAAAGTAGAGTTTGGGAAAATGCAGTCTTTTGAGCTGTCAACTCTGACACTGCTGCACAGACAGAATACATATACATAAAACCCTTCCTAATATTTACTTTAGTATTTTCTGGCATAGTATTGTGTGTAATTGTGCTGTTAGCTGCAAGTCCCCAGGTGAGATTGGAAGTGATTTTGTCTCCCTTATCATGGCTTGATGACTTTCGTAATACTGAGGGAACGCTCTCATTTATTAGAATGTCAGGCTGGGAAAACTACCCGGTTGATATTGAAATCACTTTGGTTTGTTAAATTCTTATCTTCATTTCCATTTTAACAGTTCAAACTTTCTGAGTTTGTCAGCAATAAAGCACCTCCAGCAATAAAAACAAAGTAACGGAAAGAAAAGGGAATTGTGTTCAAAGCAGGGGAGGAATGGGAAGTTTGTTCCCTCCATACAGAGATAAGGGAGAGACACACGGGAATACCATGCTATAATCAGAGTTTTTTTGTCACTGAGTGGCAGCTTTAAGAAGTCGTGAATTTAATCAAGGATGGAAGCAGACACAGCACACCTGTATCTCTCGTGCAGCCTTCTCTCTGAAGTTCAGCAAAGTCACCTGAGTGTGCTGCTGGTTTTATGTTTGCTGTAGCTGCCCATGACCTTGTAGGAAATCTCCCTGCCTTGCCCTGGCAGGAGAACCCTTCCTCCCCCTCAGCTTTTGCTTTATAATCCTCTTTCTATTATTCTTTTAGGAGAAGATAGCAACCCTTTCTCATTTCAATTTCTCTGCCCTCTCTAGAATATTTAATTCTTTGATAAGACTGCCTAAGCACCTTCGCTGTGCTCATTTCACACGGCAGGTAGCTGACAAAGTTTCCTTTATTGACAACAGGTTGGTTTTTTTCTTTCTAGCTCCTGCATAGCTTTTCTTCTCTAGAAAGCAAGAACACACCAGCCCTCCTTTACAGAAACCTTAAAAAAGGTATGTCTTCTTGTTTACTGGGTTTTTATGGGTTTCCCATTCCTGATTCACAGGTGTCCTTCCTCCAAGGTAGAAGACCACCCCTGTAAGCACCTTTGCCTCCTCAGGCAATCGTTACAGGTTGGATTTCTTCTGAGCCCCATCATGGGCCTGATATAAGCCTCCTTTTATGCAGCAGGTAGTTAGTATATCATTTATAGTAAGCTGTTAGGAATAACACGCTTCTGCTTCAAAACAAAATTAACTAATCACAGAAATGAGTACAAGTGAGTAATTAAATGGAGAAAAAAAGTTTAATTCGCACCAATGCCTAATTATTGTCAGATTATTACAATTTTCAAAATCTCTTACATATCTAAGTTGCTTTTGAAAGTGTGAAGGCAGCTTCTATGTCACTTAAATGGTTTTGGAAATTTTATACACCAGTTCTCGTTTCTTCCATTGAAACTATTTTATGTGTTCATGTTGAATGGTTTATACGCAGCTGCCTGTAACAGTACAGACTAGTAGGGTGCTGGATCATTAAGTATTAGGCCAGTGTTAAACTGGACCAACTGAAATGCATTTCATTGCCTGAGAAGGGAGAAGAGAAAGTTGCAGATGTCTATTTTATGATAAATGATCTTCACATGATTTACATTAATTTATGAGAGAGCAAATGTGTCTAGGGGTGTCAGGGTGATTAGAGAGAAGTATTTAATGGTTTACGACGAAGTGAGCTCTGTTTACTTTCAGGAGTGAGGCCTGCATGTGAGAAGATAAATGACTCTGGTACCATAACACATTTGATCGGATTCATTATGTGCGGCTTTACATGTCTTTGAATTCTGACTGAATCTGCAAAACCGAAAGGGCAACATCATGTTTTGGGGTGCACTCTAATAAGCAAGCTTTTTAAAATATACATATTTACCTGCACTGTGTGGGGTTTAAACAGCAAAAGAGCTAGAGGGCTGGCTGATTTTCCTCAAAGGGCCATTTCCAATGTTGTGTTACCTTAATTTTCACTTGTGGTTTGGGGAAGGATTTTTTAGGCCCAGCCAGCGTGGGTTTATGAAAGGCAGGTCCTGCCTGACCAGCCTGATCTCCTTCTACAACAAGATGACCATCTTCGTGGCTGAGGGCAAGGCTGTGGATGGTGCCTGCCTGGACCTTGGAAAAGCCTTTGGCACCATCTCCCACAGCATCTGCTGGAGCCAGCGGCTGCTCCCGGCCGGGCCGGGGGTGCCCTGCGCTGGGGTAGGGGCCGGCTGGGCAGCCGGGCAGTGGGTGGTGGTGGATGGAGTCACATCCTGCTGGTGCTGGGCACACGGGGGTTCCCCCCAGGGCTCCGTGCTGTCACACGTGTCACCCCGTGGGCACAGCGGCTGGGAAGCTGCCGGCGGGAAGGGGCCTGGGGTGCTGCTGGCGGAGTGTGAGCCGGCCGTGTGCCCGGGTGGCCAAGGAGGCCAGCAGCACCCTGGCCTGTATCCCAAACGGTGTGGCCAGCAGGGCCGGGGCAGTGACCGTCCCCCTGCACTCGGTGCTGGTGCGGCCGCCCCTGGAGCCCTGGGCTCAGTTCTGGGCCCCTCAGGGCAGGGGGACGCAGAGGGGCTGCGGGTGCCCAGGGACGGGCAGCGGGGGTGGGGAAGGGGCCGGAGCACCAGGCTTCTGAGGGGTGGCCGGGGGCACTGGGGGGGCTCAGCCTGCAGAGGAGGGGGCTCAGGGGGGCCCTGGTCGCTCCCTACAAGTACCTGACAGGAGGGGGTGGGCAGGGGTCGGTCTCTGCTCCCAGGGAACAAGCGATGGGACAAGAGGGAACAGCCTCGAGCTGCGCCAGGGGAGGGGTCGGTTGGGTGTGGGGGGAAATTTCTTCACCGAAAGGGTGGTCAGGCATCGGCACAGGCTGCCGGGGAGGCGGTGGAGTCACCATCCCTGGGGTGTTTAAAAAACGTGTAAACGTGGTGCTCAGGGACACGGTGTGGTGGTGTGGGCTTGGCAGTGCTGGGTTAATGGTTGGACTCAATAATCTTAAAGGTCTTTTCCAACCTAATCTGAGTCTATAATTCTGTGTGTAGAAAATGGAAGGGGAATGAAGAAAGTACATAGAGGAAGAGATGCTGTCAGACATGGTGGCTATATCAGGGGCTAGCTGAAGGTAAAGGGGGTAATTTATTGCCTGGTGGTGTATCCCTGCTTCCTTACATAGTTTGAGCTATGAAACATAATCTGGGCCGCTGGGTCACTCCCCAGCACTCACCCTGGCACCTGGCTGCTGCTGCTGTCTTTTTTTCCTGTGTCCATGGGCTCTTTCCAGACTCTTTCCTTGGTCAAAACAGCAGTGAACAGGGCTTAGCCTTACTGGATCTAAGGGAAGCCTTTTTGCCTCTAAAGTAGCACAGACATATTTTGTTATGTCTGCTGTAAGCATCGCATCTTGGAGACAAATCATGAAATTACAGTTTCAGCCCATTTGAAAAGGACTGCATTTTTCTTAGATGGACATTGTGGCTGTTAGGAAAATTTGGAAGTGTGAACTGCAGACACCCATGCTAACATAGGAAAAAACCACCTTAACAATCATTAGCTATTAAAAATCACAGCATTTTAAGCTTGTTTACAATTCATATGTACATGCTGTGAAATGTTTCACCTTCATTCCTATGTTTGTCTTCACCTGGGGTAAGCTAACTTGCATGGTAGAGGATTGCAGCTCCAAAACCTTAGACTGTCGCTGTTTTCACTAACAAACTAATACAATATAGTTTTCTGATTGTTACCACTTAGCTACAAAGACAAGTCAAGGGGAGAATCTGACTTGGTCCGATAGCAGTACTGTTAACCCCAGGCATGCCAAAGTCTTGATGCCAGTTTAAAAAAAAAAAAAAATCACTTATACTTAAGGAATTAGTAAATGTTGAGACCCCTGTATTTGCTTCTGATTTCTGAGGTTTGGGATTCTTTTATTATTATTTCTGAATTTAGGGAATGTTCCTGTTGCATTTTTTCAGCCTTTTTTTCCACAACAAATGAAGTGTAGAAGTATATTCTCTCTTTTTAATGTAAGAAAATCAGTGTGTTCAGTGGGTAGGGCATTCTTGTTTCTTATGTTTCTGATTCTGCCATGGCCCTGCAGGGTGATTTGGATTAGCAGTTTTCCTGTACTTACATGCTTTGCAAAGTAGGCTGAAAGCTGTGGGTGTGAGTTACTAGAGACCAATCATGTTACAGGGTTATCTGGATCCAGAAGATTTTCTTCTGTCCCAAATTCCTGGTAGGCATATTTCCTGTTCTCTCATGTACACCAAGGAACCACAAGAAACAATGGGTACTTTTTACTCTGATCTCTCCTAATCCTTGGCATCATTCCTCAAACAGTCTGTATATCTACCAGTATATTGCACTGCTTAATATTTACCTCTTTTGTGTTTATATATTCATTATCTTGTCTTTCAGTAGAAGTTTATGCGAGTGATCAACTTGCTTTGAAATGTTTTTCTTAATTTCACTTCTCTTCTAAAATAATTAATATTGGAAATGAAGTCCACATTTTATATGTCCTGGTTGGTTCTTTTTGCTCAGCTCTGGAATACTTTCCCTCCCAGTGAACAGTATATTTGTGTCTTCCTTTCTGTAACCTGGGGAGAACTTGGGAACAGTATCCATTCCTCAAAGTGTTTTCTTTAAAGTTTTTGCTCTGAGTTCGTTTGGTTTGCCTTAAATGTAACAATAAGCATTTCTCATAAAAGAGAGGTTCAAAGAATACCAGCTATGACTCAGTAATGTTAACTTTATTTTCCCCTCCTCACCCTTATGAAAACGTAGAGCTTCATTCTTTATTAACTATGTGAATTTCCTTAGATTACAAGGAACATATAAACCGTTTTTAACCTGCTTCTTTAAATGACTGATATTATTGGGGAGGGGAGGGCTTTGCTTCCAAAAAGCTTTTGTTCTCACTCTAAGTGAAATTGCTCATAGCATTTTAAATGAACTACAAACTAACACAGTTTCTCCTTAGCAACTGCTGTCTCTGCCAGTGTACGAGCTGTATTCTGAGATTTGAATATGCAAAATGACTAGGTCAGGCTGTCTTGAGGATATAAAAAATACTGGATGAAGTAAAATTTTGCCTGAAATTAAATTTACAGAAAATCAAATATCTGTTGTTTAGTTCTAAGCAGATGTTGAAAAGGTTTTCCTGGATGCCATCCTTATTGATAGTATGTCTTTTGATCTGAAGCCAAATAAGAAATCTGGATGTTAGTCTGGATTTGGAAATTTTCTTTAAATAAACATATTAGTTAAGTATGTAAATCTGCTTATCATCACTTAAGGAATGTTGCCAGAGTAAGAAACATCTGGAGCTCAATGTCAGCTAACTTATTAATTCACATTTTTAGTATGTTTCATCTAGAGTATTGTAGGATTCTGTTATCTCAATTGCTTAAGTCAGCTTTATCTAAAAGGCAATTAGTTGTAAGTTCTGTTGTTTACATTTAGACTCACATGAAATCCATGGAGTGTAGTCTTATAGGCCCAGTTACTTAGCTTTCCAGATCTGTTCAGAAGTAAGCCAATGCACACTGTGGTACGAGTGAATCAGAGCTAAAATAATCATGGCTTTGAAAGACCAGTGCTTTCTTTCACAGGAGACAGATTCTGAAAATTAATTGTTACTGTTTAGGATTATGAATTACATGGTCTAGTTTATTTATCTGAACTCATCACCATGTAATTCCAAGAAAGGATTATTTGACCTGTTCTTGATAAGGGTGTAAATATAGATACAAATAGATATACAAATACATATATAGATATACAAATACAGCCTTCTGCCATAACGTTTCCCCAGTTTTATGACCACGTTTCTCCTTAAGCTTAGAAAAGGTTCTCAGTCTAGTTCAACTTTAAAACGTATAGCAAACTGTTTGTATGTTAGCGTTTTCAAAACTGATGGATGCTGAATGTGTTATAGTGTACTTTTGCTAGCACAGATGATAGGTTTTGTTAACCCATGACATGGACCTCATAGTTATGGAAGTAAGAATGGCTAATGGCTGAACTTTTATATGTGAAAAGCCTGTTAAATTAAGGAAATGTGCTGTTTAAGGAAATACTATTTATTGTTGGTGAGAAATTACTATAAATCTCTACACAAAAAAAAACCCTATATTGAAACTATGAGTCAGAGCCTTAGAACTGCACAAGCAAGCATGAATTTGCACTTCTACATAATTTTTATAGAGTCTACCTAGTTCACATACTTGTGTTTGGCTGCACAGTTAAGTGGACTATGAAAAAACAAAGTGCATAACCTTCTGTGTATACAAATTGCATGCACATGATTCTGAAACTCAGGTAGCAAGATTTATTTTAAAACTATAAATACAGCTTTGTTTCAAATTTTTTTGCAATGAAGTTTGATGATAATAGTATATTAAAGGAAAACTTTGCAGACCTACAGAGAAATAGGAAATGTATGAGCTCCAGTGAATATCCTAAAGAGATCCAGGCCTTTCCAGGAACTTGGTAACAATGTAAGGTAGTTCAGGTTTGTGTACCTTAAAATTAAAGATCGTTTTTAGCTGCGTGCTCTTGCAAGAATATGTTTATGTTTTGCCTTTACTCCGCCAGAAGAGGAGTTAAGCACATGCCAAAGCATACTGTTCAACGTTCAGTGAGGTCACAATCACGTAGCAGTGGATCAGAAGCATTGGTCTTGTGTCCTTGAGCAAATCATGTAACAATTTATGACTACCTAGTGCTTGAGGTGGTATCTGCTGATTAATCTAAATACAGTCTTACAAACAGACCTTAATGATCAGTATTACTGCTTTTAATAACTTGGTTATATACAAAGGCTTTGGAGCAGGGGTTGCTTTGCTGTTGCTTGGACTTGTCATTGTGGAAGGGAGTATTGATTCACATTTCCTTGGTGCTGCCGTGAAATGAAAACTAAATAACAATTATTAATAATAATTTGGAAATGTAAGTCAAGTGATTATTTTAGTTTCTTAAGATGATTTTCTGTCTTTTTCTTGCTGCTGCTTTGACTATGGAAAGTCACGTTAGGGGAAAGAGAGCTCACTCATTTTTATATGAAAGGCAAAACTGAAATATCTTACTGATCATGAAATTAATGAAAGAATTTTAATACTAAGTGAGCAAACAAAACTAGTGGATGTGACCCTCTGTTACTGTTTAAATGATCATTATGTTTCTGCTTCACAACGTACCTACTGTGTGAGTTAAGCTGTTCCAAGTCTTTTTCATGACTCAGATCAATTAAGAATAGAAGATATCAGTGAATATCAGTGTTTGTGTACTCATAAATACAGTTGCAGTCTTCCTCTAGAGAGTGTATAGATTAGAAGAGGCATTTTCTGGAAGGAATAGACAGAATAGATCTGGATGACAAGAAATTACTAGCGCAGTATTGACAACGCATTTCCTACATGAAACATAGAAAGTGTATTAATTTGCATGGTATCCAGTAACTATACACTGCATTACTCAGCATGTCATGTACCTACTTGTTTTATTTCCTTATAATGTTATGTGTCTATATAATAGATCATAATTTTCTGCTGATGAAGATGAAAAAACAAAAGGAGTATGAAGCAGATATAACCCAAAAGTAATATCTACTCATACAGGAATATTTCCAATCACTTGTTTTTCGAAGGGATCTCAGGGTTGGACTGAGGGAAACCTATCTCATGTTATTTTAAAATCTTTTTCGCATGCATCTCAGCATTGGAAAGAGCAGTGGAGTCAAAGTAATCTTCATACTGGCTTTCTTATATACAGGCAAAATATCTTTAACAGGGAGAATTACTGCTATTTTCTATTGTGGTTTTATCTAATTCATGTTATTTCACCTGTGTACAGACGACATACTGGGTTGGGTTCATAATGTGTCTGTTATTGTGAATCCACTAACTTCAGCACAGCAGTATGCACAAGCTGAAACCTGTTCTTTGAATCATGTTACACCCAAGTGTAGGCTTATTTGTATTTATGTTAGTTTGGACCGTCTCCCCTTTCTCCTGTCTTCCATTTCTTAAATAGTGAAGATGCTTACCCAAATCATGGGGGAAAACTAATACCTATTGTGTAAAGAAACAGTTATCTGAAAAGAAATAAATCTGTGATACGGTTAATCTTGGGCAGGGGAAAGGCATGAACTGCCTGGTGCTCTCCTTGCCTTACTTCTTGTTCTGGATGAAGCATAGCAGGAGAAGGTAAATCATTAGTATGTTACAGGAAAAATGCAGCTCAGTAGTACACTCGGTGGAGCAGACTTACTGAAATGAGTACTGTTAGGAAAACACTATTGCATAGGCAGTGACGGGTCTAAGACTGCTTTTCCAGCCCCTAAATGGTCAATTGTATGCATGTAAATGATCACCAATGTAGCTTTTAGGCTGAAAAGTTTTGACAGAGGTGTTCAAACAACCTCCACGGAGCACTGCAAAGACAAATACTCTTTCTAATGTCATTGGGGGTTACAGATTGTTATTTGCTGAATGAAAATGCTTTCACTCACACAGAACACAGAATTTCATCACATTCATGTATCTGAAATAAGCTGTTGAAAAGGAAGATACTGGAATTCAGAAAGAATTTTCTCGAGTTCTTATGGTGATAATAGGCTCTCTTTCTCTGATGCATCACTCAGCAGGTGTCAGCACTGAAAATGTGGTCCTAAAATTTTCACATGGAGTTTTCTCCATTATGTTATTATTCTTTAAAAATAATATAAATAGTGGGTTTTGTTGAATCCAAGGAAGAAATTTGTTATGACTGTAGAATGTGATTTTGTAGAGGAACAATGTGTAATAGCAAATAGCCAATGAATCATACTTTCCAAACAAAAACTAGTGTAAAAAAAAAGATCAAGGTTTATTATACCTCACTTATTATCCAAGAAAAATGTACCGGCAGATGCAATGTTAGCAAATTCATGGTGCACTGTTCACGTTTCCACAGCAGATGAATGACTGTCATTGATAAACTGGTCAGACAGACTGGAACAAAATAACGTTTATCTTTTACAGATCAAGGATTCACCTTCTTTCTTTTCCAAGAAAAACATGAAAGTTGGAATGAAGTTTATTGGAAGTGATGCGCCTTCATTGTCAATAGCAGGCAAACATGTAGTGGAGTAACAGAAGGTAAGCTCAATGTTCATATTTAATATTTTATTGCTAAGAGGCGTGGGATTCTGCGTCATTCACACTTTTAAGAGCAAGATTGAGCAAGACTCAGTGTTCAGTACCAAGTGATGAGGCCAAATGATTTTTGAAAATTTACTGCGTGGAACAAAATCATTCAACTGCTCAGTGTATCTCAGGGTGTGCGGCATGGACTCAGCAATATGGAAAATAACCATGAGGTCCTCCTTCAGCCATATCTCCTTCTTGCTGGATGGTATTTTTCTTTATGGTATACCTAATGACTCCATGGTTTTTTTGAGGGACATTCCTCAGTGTGTTTAAAATGTTCTTGAACACCACAGGTTATCTTTGTACATCAGAGGAGATGAGCCCATCCACACTGGTAGAAGAGATCTTGGGTCCACACGCCTCCCCCCTTTGCCCCAGTTAGACTGTATGTTTTAGGTACAGGAGAAATGCCATAATAAAATGTTAATATAAGGACAGTTTTTGTGGACTTTGGTTGTCTTCCAATCTTTTGATTTTCTTTACAAGAAAAATACTGTGCCTACATAATGTACTACTCTAAATTTGGAAACAAGGTAATTCCTAAACGATAAATCTGAGAGCTAGGTCCCCGCTTTGGTTTGATTACAGAAAAAGGTTGGAAAAAAATATATCTTTGTCTTTCAGTTCCTGCTATGCAGACTAACTCATCTCCTTGTTCACATTAGTGTGTTTCTTTTATAATACTAAATGTAAACAGGCACTGGAGAACTGAATCCAGTGATGGCTTTAATGGGTACTCACTATATTTGTAGTAGGAAGAGGCAATAACTTAAAACTGTGTGAAACAAGCAGAAGACAAAGTTGGTGGTCTTATAAATCTAATTTTATCCAAAAATTTCCAATTCAATCAAGGATTTGCAGAAAAAAACCCATTCTTTCAATAAATATCTGTTATTCTTTAA
Source organism: Falco biarmicus (assembly GCF_023638135.1). Taxonomy (NCBI): domain Eukaryota; kingdom Metazoa; phylum Chordata; class Aves; order Falconiformes; family Falconidae; genus Falco; species Falco biarmicus. Next base: position 18,216,595 of record NC_079302.1, on the reverse strand, counting down.
AAAAAACACAGCATCGGGGGTACTGAAAAAAAATAAGGGAAAAGGGTTTTTTTGCTGCCACGCTATCTAAAGTGCACAGCCTTTGCAATGAAGAAATCCAGTATAGAAAGTAACTTTTCTGATGAGAGCTGAATAAACACTAGGCAGTTGGGCTTCATTTGCAAACTGTTAAATTTTCAATAACCCTCTTTAAACACTATGATTCTCTACTGTACTTAGCTGATATATTTCTTTTTTGCGGTATGGCTGTGTCCTTTCAATACGTGTTGTCATACCTCTGATAAAATGGAGTTGAGAGTGATGACAAAACCAGAAACATCTGGGAAATGAAAACAGAAAAGCTAAGTGTCAGATAGCAATCAATGGATCACTTACGGCAGTTATGCTTAGAAAGTGAAAGTAGTTCCTATGATGCAATTTGCAGATGATCAGGCTGGTGAAGGGAGTCAGTGCCGCTTCCCTTAGGCTGTTACAGAGATGTCTGTGCAGATGTCTGTCCCAGAAATGCCACGCATTCAGGAGAAGCTGTCAACTCCCTGAGGTACCACCCACTTCAGATGAGACAGAAGAGGGCATATGCCCTGTGGCAGTGCCATCCATTAGAACAGTCTGTGTAAGCTACACTGTAAAGAAATGAGCAAACTGGAACAGAATGAAACATGAATTGTAAAGCATGGAAAAGTTCTCCTTCCAGTCAGTTTAAGCTTCCTGACTCAGTCCAGTCTCGACACCTCTCCACTGACACATAACTTCCTCTGTTTTGCCAGGTCTGCCCTTTCCCATTTGTCCAAGTTTACTTTTTTGTCATTTCAACTTAGCCCATTTTCCTTCTCTACGTTTTCTAGTGCAGTTAATGTAGTGATTTTGCTCCTTTCCTTTTCACATCATGTCCCAAAATCACTTGCCTATATTTCTCTTGCCTCAGTTTGGCTAACGTTTCTCCTATGCAACAATTCAGCTTTATGCGCCACCTCCCCTTAGCGCCCCTTCCCGCCTCCCCCTTATTATTTATTAATAGATTGCACAACTCTTCACCAAGAACCTTGACATATCTTAAAGACGTTCAATAATTAAGCCCCACAATGAGCCTATAAAGGGTGCAATTATATTATCTATTTACCAGATGGCTAACCAGGAACAGACAGAAGTTAGGTAAATTGCCCTGGGTTAAAAGTTGGGGAAAGGCAGCACTGGGAATAGAATCCAGTGTCAGTTGAGTTTCTTTGCCAAAAGCTTGTACTACTACAAAGTACATACACCAGCTGTTGGGGAATCGCTGTGCTGGCCCAGAATTGTCCTGTTCTAGCTAAGAGCTTAAGATCTATTATTGAATAGGTTTTCAAACTCAGTCCTTGCCCTTCTCTTTCCTAAGGGGACAACAGAAATTGTAAACTTAAAATAAAAGCCTGCCTATGTTTTCGGGTCTATCCTGTTCTGTAGGTTAGTGAGGTCTATGCATAGCCGTTTTTTTTTTTTATTATTATTATAAAATGTGTATTAGCAGCAAAACTGTTTCAAGAAGAGAAGGTCATTGTCTGTCTGTCTATCAATCTATCTATCTATCTATCCTAGTGTGAGCCAGTCAGACAGTCTGTCCATAGCATCGAAAAGCTAGGCTAGATTTGTTATCTGTGCAACCATCTGGACTAAATACTAAATTCTCTGTCACCATTAAACAGATGAATCACACTTTGTAAATAGTGAGGTTTTGCTAGAGCTACTTGTTTTGAGAGGTTTGCAAATTCTTAAACAGTCCTTGTAAGATTAGGTCTTTTTGAGCATGTTCGTCCTATTATCATGTGTATGATCCTCTTTGAGATGTAGAATTTTGAACAGAATATAACCTGTTGAATATTCTAGATGCAGGGTTTGCAGGACATCTGTGAAAGCATTGACATGGTGCTCTAACCATTTTCATGAAATATTTTAGGTTGATTTTAAGCCTTTTTTGGGGAGTCAGTGTTGCATTGCAGTCTCCTAGTCATTACATGATCAATTAATACACTGTGATCTTGAAATCTCATTTTAGAGTAGATATTCTTAATTTTCATGATGGGAATTAATCTATGAAGGATAATGCTTATGGTGGACAAAAGTTCTGATTCTCTGCTGCAAAAAGCTGCAGGCCAAAGCATGATCATTTCTGTAAGGTGGGTCCCATCACCAGACATTGTGTCCCTGCTCTCACTGTCCTAAACTGCACTGCCTCTATGAAGGGAGAGCTGGCGTGCAAAATATTGCCATCATGCAGTTGAAAACATGAAGAAATGCCTTTTGGTCATTTTGCCTTTTGGTTTTTGATGTTTGCCTTGAACTATTTGTGGGTTCCTGGAAGCTTTCCAGTACAAACACTGAGGGCAGTAATCTCCAGGTGTTTGGTGTTCTCAGCAGATATCCAAACCTTCAGGAATTAGTGCGTTCCAGTGCCCGAGGTGGTGCCTTGCAGCAGGGCTAGTTGCAGTATCTTGCGTAAACTCAGTGGAGTTGCAGATCTGTAGGGGCCATTTGACGTTTTTGCAGGAGAAAGACTGAATGCTGAAATATAGATTGTCTTTCTATTTTGTGGAGGAAAGAAAGCCCATCCATATGAAATTGTGCTCATTACTGAGGAAAATAAATTCTTGTCTCTCAAGCAAATGGCCAGCCTTTAGAAGTGGTTAGACTTGCATATCAATTACTAGGGAAAAACACCACCTGTGTACACTAATTATTTCTTTAATGGAAGGTTTTCAGATATAGAGTCAAATTCTCCATTTGCATCAATTGTATGCCAGAAAAATTTCATTGTTGTCAGTGAGATAACTACTGATTTACATTGGTAGGTGTTAGAGTAAATTAGGTGAATAGTATGTTATTGCATACAACAGGAGTGGCATCCATAATAGGTGATGGCTTTAACTTTTAAACATGTACTTTATATATTCTTACATGATCAATGTCCCTTTAAATACTATTTGAGTTAAATTGAGTACAGTTTTATTTCTTGCCTTTGTCTGATGTTTGTTGACTTTTTACTCTCCTTACTACTGTCAAAAACATTTTGATGCTATAAATAAGAGCATGGATTAAATACATTCTTTGTGACAAGCACTGTGCAGTGTATTCACTTCATTCTTCTAGACGATATATTATCTTTTTTATTATTTTGAATCTGCACTCTTCCGTTATTCTGAAGATCAGTAGAAGTACCTCTGAGACCCAGTTATGAAAAAATGATGTGTCTGTGTGTGTATATATATACACACGTATACATACATATATTATCCTTGTGACAGATATATGCTTGCACCTGAAAATATCCACAGTCATATGAACTACAATTTTAAGGAAGTTGCAGATGCTGTGTTGTTGGTTTTATTCATTGGAGGGGTTCCATACGATGCTGTGATACCATATCTTGTGCTATGATGAGATTGCATATGATTAATAGGATAAATCAATTAGGCTTTAAGTCTTCCTTCTGGCTAAAGAGTTAGGTATGCAAAGGATCAAAATTGGAGAGGTCATCATGCATTGGTTGTACCTCCCTGTGCCCAGGCACTTGGGTTGTGTCTTAATTCCCACCACAGCCAAGCATTCTGCAGTGTCTGATGTTCTGGCAGGTATGTTTATGATTTATACAGATATGACCAAATCTTTTGCACGTGTAAGTTGACCGGCGTGAAACTGTGCCTGTTTGCATTAAAAGAAAATATCACCGATGATGTGCATTATACCCATTGCACAGGGAGACTGATGCCTTTTGAAAATCTGACCTTGTTACTCCCTGTGGTGCACAGTACAGTAAGGATTCACTTTAAATAAAACCAAGATACACACAGGAGGAAGCATCAAGGGCAGTTAGGTATACATTTTAGGTGCAGACAGCAGACATTGGCAGACATTGTATATTTTCAGGTCATATATTTTCACTGACTATTAGGCCAGTGATTTGCAGGCAGGCGGAAGACAGAAAAAGTCTTTCCCTGTGTAACTGTCGTAGGGCTTGCAAAGTCCAGTGACTATGAAGTCTATTCTCGTCTCAGGCAACTCTGTTTTATATTTGTCTTCATTATTGAGCATGCTTCATGTTCTCTTCCTCAGCTCACTGCGGTTTCATTTCTTCATTTTATGTATCAGGAAGCCGGACAAAGTCAGCTGAGCTGGCAGCAGAATTTAGACTTTTATTAAATCAGATAGGAATCATCTCGCTCAGTAATCTGGGAAGACGGTGAAATTTGTGGGTTTGGCACGATGGTCTTTTTTAATTACTGTGGATTTCTGATCTTCTGCATTTCCCTGCAGTTTAGTATATAGTTGTGAACTTGCAACGTGAGTGTCAAACTCCCCTCTAGTGGTTGCTCTACACAGAGAATAAACGTTGATTTACTCGACGAGAACTATTTAACTCTGGACTGAAAAAGATGACAATTCATATGAGTTTCTGATGATTGTGTATAGCAAAATTTGTTTTTTGTCTTTCTTCCTCTTTTAATGATTTAGTTACTTCACATGTTGAAATACTGCAATTAAAACATGACTCATCGTCAAAGCAAACAAACAAACAAACAAAACCAGACAAAAAGAATTATGGCACTAGACTCTGCAAAATGCGAATGTGCCACCTATCGGCGATGGCTCTGCAATTCCTGATCACTCTCCAGCAGGTCAGCAGCAATGTCACCACGAACAATGTCATTCGTCCCATGCAACACAACAGAGCCGCACACAGCCCTGTGCACAGTTGTATTAATGCAGTACTCGTGCGACAACAATATAAAAGCAAGAATTGAGCAATAAGTGTGAAATAAAGAACTGAGTGTTAAAAATGTGCAAAGAATAGAGTGACTCATTAAGTGTCATTAAGATTAAAGAGTTCCATTTCTCGCTAACAGAGTTCTTAGCAGCAGATTGTGGAACCAGAAATATACTCTACAAGGCAGAAGTTTTTTGCTATGTGTGAAGAGGAAAGATATGGTGAACTTGTGTGTTTCTCAGCCATCTGAGCTGTAAATTTGCACCTCTACAATCCTCTCAAGAGAATCTGTTAATAACTTTTTGGAAGCTATTCTGCTCAAATCTTATAAGGCACTAAGATTGGACCTTGCATGCACAGGGTCCATGCATGGAAAGGAAAAAGCCTAGGGACATCTGACTTTGCAAACTCTTTTGTGAAGGTTTTATTTCCCAATTTTCAAAAGGAGCCTTCGTTCATCCTTTCTGCATATTCAGAATTACATTTGTGTTGATTATACGTTTTACGCAGATACCCCTGGTCTTCTGTAAGTGCCGGTAATTACACTTGTGCATGCAGAAGTGAAGACTATATTTTAAAAGTGTAGTTCTTCTAATTTAATATTCTTAAGTTTTACATAGCAGTTATCAATTTTTCCAACTCTCCAGGATAATATTCAATCACTGCTTATGGTACAGTACCACTTCTACTTCATTTTATTTAGTAGGAAAAAATTTAATTGTAATATTACTGGTTTCCTCAGTCTAAAAAAGAAAACCTGCTGTTTAGTAAAAATTTTCGAAATACGTTTTTGCTCATAATCTTGCTGCTTCCTCACAGCTTAGTTTTGGTGGTGGTTTGGGGTTTTTTTGTTGGGTTGGGGTTTTTTTGTGTGAGTGGCTTAGCTTAGTGAAAGGACAGAGTCAACCCTGACTGGCTGGAATAAGCTAAGCACTGGTGTGTGACATTAAATGTACACACTAGAATGTAAGATGTCAATGAAAACAAAATCAGTTCTGGAGAGATAAGGTAATAATGATAGCTAGCATACAGCAAGCATGATTAAAATACACTGCAGTATAATATATGACTAATCATCTAAAAATATTGTTTTTCCTTAAACTTGAGATTTTGTCAGAATAATAAACCAACCCAGCAACCTAGGTAAAGCTTGGAATGAAGAACCAAAAAAGCACGTTTGAAAAGATGGGGTATGTTGTTATACCCATAAAGATTGTAAAGCAATAGCTGTGTCAGGTCCTCTTAAAAATAATATGCTTTCATCTTATGTCTTAATGTAAGACCGTCTTTTATAGCAGATGTTCGGGGAGCACACCCTCCCTTACGCAATGACAGAAGCATACCAATGCTCCTAGAGAGGTTTACCTTTCAGAACTGACAAGTGTTAAAAGAAAAGGGGGGTGAGAACAGGTTTATAATCTACATCACAGATATGTGGGAAAGGGTTTTAAAATATACTGTGTAAGGGAGAGGAGAAAAAATCAGACACATTAAATAAAATCTATATAAATAGTAACAGTGAAGTCATACAATGATCTTTAGCAAAATAAGCCCCGCTAAAGCAGGCCAGGAGCAGTGAGAGCCTGCTATTTCTTATGGGATGCAGTGATAAAGAAATTACATACTTATTTGAGAGGAACATAAATAAAGATTAATAGGTTAATGAGTTATTTTCCTTTCATTACTATACTATTGTACTTTATTATAATTGCTTTGCACTCATTTAATTAAATTTGAACTAGGGCCAACACAAGATAATTTGTTTTCCCTGTACTAAACAATGAGTATGCAGATTGGAAGTACTGAAGCAGTAATCAGCCCTCTGTTTGCAACACTTTTCTACTCTGAGTAGACATTATAATTGATAATTTGATTGTTGCAGCACTCTGTGCAATATATTTTAAAGCAACATTAACATAATGGAAATTATGTTGTGTGCCTAATCCGAGCTTTTCACTGTGTAAGTATACGAATCCCATTCTGTAACGAATTAGGGCACTATCCACCAAACGTTCGTACAACCTTTGCATGCCTCATTTTGGAATAGAGCTATCTGCTTCTAGTCTCCATGCAATGCCTTCCCTATCAAGTTATATCACTTAAGTTGAACACAAAAAGAGCAAAAGTCACAAGCTAAAACAGCTAAGCTAAGCATTTCAGTAAAAACTGATTTGTTCTGACATAAATCTGTCATTAAAATTAAGTAGTTTTTGTATAGTCCCTGTACAATTCTTGCGTTGTTTCAAAGCAAGATATTTATCCAGTCCATTAGAATTTATCTTTCCATTGTCTCTTTCCAACTTCTGAGAAACCTGGTAGCAATTGACCTGAGTAGCAAAAACATGATGTGACTCAGATATCAAGGTAGGACTTTTCAATACCTGTAACATAAACAAAGCTACCTCAGGCTCGCTTTTTTATATTTTTATATGCATTGGACTTATTTTAGAAAAAACAGTATCATCTGTGCATGTTCTGCAAGAATAAAAAGAAGGCTGGGGTTCTGTTTCATCTTTGCTTTATCCCAATCACGTGCCCACCATGCACTTTTAACATGTTGCTTCCTGGTGCCCCCAGTACCTGCTGAGGACTGCGTACGTCCTGACTGAATGAAATGCTGAGAACGGTGGGACAGTCCTCAGCAGTTGTGTGCCACCTCAGCAGTCACCAAGGTTACCTTGCCTTTCAAGTCTGGGCCACGAAAAAGAAGTGGAAAAACAAAGTGAAGTGCCATGGCTTATAAAACTCTGCCAACACTGAACTTTATTTGTTTTCTGGCAAAATAAGAGTGGCTTTGCTTGCGTAAATGTTTGAGTCACCTCACTTAATATTTGCCTATTTACTTTTACGGCCTGAAGTGTCCCTGTACTGAAAAGGTGAGTTGTGGGTTTGCAAAATAAGTTCAGCTTCTGTGAAAAATTGTTGGTAGAGGAGAGTATTTCACTTACTGTCTTCTAGGGCTGAGCTTGCAAAGCCTCCTATGATCTTCCTTAGGCAAGGAATCCTACTGAAGAATAATCATGATTAGTATTTTAGATAAGTCATCATGAGGTTAAATGCGCCTGTTGGTACGCTAAATGTGTCTGGTCTGGTCTGGTCACTCTGCTAGTGAGTGTGGGGTGTCCAGGTTGCCCGCACAAGCTTCTTTTGTTCTGTACCAGGTTTTCAAAGGAATTTTTTTAAGAAGGCAGGAGACCTGACTGACACTTTTTTGGTTCTAGTGTGTTTCTCTAGGAGAATGCTGTGGGAGATGGTGTCAAAGGTTTTTCCAAGGTCCAGGTGGACAACATCCACAGCCTTTCCCTCAGCCACGAAGGCATTCATCTTGTCATAAAGGGAGATCAGGCTGGTCAGGCAGGACCTGCCTTTTATAACCCACGCTGGCTGGCTCTGATGCCCCAGCTGTCCTGCCCATGCTGCCTGATGGCCCTGGGGGTGATCTGCTCCATAACCTCCCCCAGCACTGAGGTCAGGTTGACAGGCCTGTAGCTCCCCAGGTCCTCCCCTTCCCACCCTTCCTGTAGATGAGCATCCCACCAGCTAACCTCCAGCCTGCTGGGACCTCCCCGGTTAGCCAGGGATGCTGTTAAGTGATGGAGAGTGGCTTGGGGGAGTGCCTCCACCAGCTCCCTCAGGACTCTTGCATGGATCCCATCCATCCCCATGGACTTGTGCATGTTTAAGTGGAGAAGCAGGCCACCGACCATGTCCTCCTGGACTGTGGAGACTTCATTCTGTTCCTCATCCTCAGTCTTCCAGCTCAAGGGGCTGAGTACCCAGAGGGAAGCTGGTCTTGCTTTTAAAGAGTAAGACAAAGAAACCATTAAGTACCTCAGCCTTTTCCTCATCCTCTATGGCAATGTTCCCTGACACATCCAATAAAAGCTGCAGATTATCCTTGGCCCTTCTTGTGTTTCTAATGTATTTATAAAAACTTTTCTTGTTATCTTTTTCAGCAGTGGCCAGCCTGAGTTCTGGCTGGGCTTTCGCCTCTGTAATCTTCACCCTACACAACCTCCAGACATCCTTACAGTCCTTCAGAGCTGCCTGCCCCTTCTTCCAAAGGTGGTAAACTCTCCTTTTTGCCCCGAGTTCTGGCCAAAGCTCTCTGTTCAGCCAGGCTGCTCCTCTTCCTCACCAGCTCGTCTCTTGGCACGTGGGGGCAACCTGCTCCTGCACCTTTAAGCCTTCCTTCCTGAAGAAAGTCCAGCCTCCCTGGACCTCTTGACCCTTCATAATGATTTCCCAAGGCACTCTGTCAACCAGGCTCTTAAACAGACCAAAATTGGCCCTCTGGAAGTCCAAAGTACTGGTTCTGGTCACCCTCCTCCTTACTTCTCTGAGGACTGAAAACTATCACTTCATGATAGCTATGCCCAAGACATTGTCTGATCACCACATCACCCACAGCAGGTCCAGCAGGGCACCTACCCAGCTTGGCTCAGTGACCAGCTGCATCAGGAAGTTATCTTCCACACACTCCAGAACTCATAGGCTTTTTCCTCTCTGCTGTGTTGTATTTCCAGTGGACATCTGGTAAGCTGAAGCCCCTACGAGAAGAAGGGCTAGCTGTCTTGAGACTTCTCCCAGTCGCTTGTAGAATGTTTCATCTGCCTCTTCGTCCTGTTTGGGTGGCCTGTAACAGAGTCTCACCATGATATCTGCCTTGTTGGCCCTCCCCCTCATTCTTACCCACAAGCACTCAACCCTATTGTCAGCATCATTCAGTTCCAGGCAGTCAAAACACTCCCTGACATACAGAGCTACTTGGATTTTTGGGACTTCTGCAGATTTCCAGCCTTGTAATAGGTACTTGGGGAATCCTGCCCCAGATAGTCTTTCTCTCTCACATACTGAGGTTTCACTAATTTGCACCCTCAAGATCTATTTAAAGTCCAGAAGTAATGAGGTGGACTTCGTGTCAGTAAAATGAGATGGAGCTAACTGCCAGCGGTGAGGCACGTACGTCGGGACGGGGCTCGGAAGCCAGTGTCCCATCTGTAGGTTAGCATGTAGGGGACCTCCTCTCTTCTTCATTCAAAGCCTGTAGGCAGGTTTCTTTCCCACAGATAATAGCACAAAGCACAGGAGCCTTTTGTAACCTGTTTGCTGTGAGGCCTAACCAAAAAGTCTCCTGAGTCTTAATAAAGGTTGCAATCATCCTCAGTGCAGTTCAGTTTTGCAATAAAGGCTGATGCATTTCAGCAGCTTTTGAGTTTCCCAGAGACAGGCTTTGCCTGAGCAAGGAGACATGGGATCTGTGGAAGACAAGGCATCATTTAGTCTTCATCTCAAGGAGTGGTGGGATTTTTCCACACCACCTTAGAATTTGTTACGGTGGGTTATGCCTTCAGAAAAACTAATTTATATTTCTCAAGTAGAAAGTGGATCATAAGTGCTCTCTCTTTTTATACAAAGCCAATGCTATCAGCCCACAAGGCAAATCCAGGGAGGTTTCTGCTTTCCATTTACCGTACTTTTCAATTGATTGGTCAGTGGTGTGTATCCTTTTTCAGTTTCTTTATTCCCTCTCTTTCAGACTTGGTATATCATTGCCTGAAATCCTGAGGGTAACATTATAGATTTCTTTTTCTTTCACACAGAGACCTTTAAACACACAACATGCCTGAATTGCCCCTCCATCTAGCTTTAATTCAGTCTGGGTGTGTAGCCCAAATCACAGACTGAACACTATAATATTGCTTCTTTACACAATTTAAAAGGTTGGACTAAAAAAGGGAACAATCCTTGTCATAGGTGTGCATAACAAATATAGCACAGCTGGAGGTTTAAGAATGGGAGAATATCTCAATATGAGGTGTTACAACCAAGTTTGGTTTGTAATTAAATCAAAAAGTACATGAAAAAAGAAAAGCTTTAGAAAGCATGAGGATCATGGAAAGGTATGGGTGGAAAATAAAATAGGAGATTTTCAAAGCTAAAGTTTTGTAGCTAGAGAATTACACCTGCCATCCAGTGTGGATATTTATTTGGGATAAATAAAATAGCAGTTGAGACTGCTGAAATGCATATATCAATCATCGGCAAGATAAAGCTGGTGGGGAAGATTGAAAGATTACAGAACAAAGGGAAGAGTGCAAGCAAAAGGAACAAAATAAAAGAAGTTTGTGCAAAGAGCTAAGATAAGAGACTTTCTGAATACAAAAGAAACGAGGTCACTGGAGAAAGCAGTAGAGTTTGAGACATTGCAAAGGTAACCTACCTTTGGTTAAGAGAAATGTTTTTCAGATGTTAAGCGTTTTGACTCAGTTTTCTCAATGAAGATAAGGATAATACAAATAAGAAAGAAACACAAACAGAAAAAGAATAAGGCATTAATATAGACACAATACTGACAAAATCCAGGACTTTAAAAAATCAACCCCGATTTCTGTGAGAAGTTCAGACACTCAGGAGCAGACATGAAGGTGCTGACCATGTCATGGGAAATAGCGGCTGGCTGGAAATGCCTGGTGACTTGAAGTGACTTCTAATTCTTGGCAGATTGTAAATCATGCCAGATGTTTTGGACAGTCTGTGGTTACAAGATAATAATTTTGCACACAGCAGTTTCCATTATCCTTGTGTACTATGTGCTTTCTTTTTTTTTTTTTTTCTAGTTTGCTTTAGAGAGAAGGGCATCAAAATGGGACCAAGTTGAGGCTGATGTGGAGGAGCAGTGATGAGAGGCCACAGACTCATTCTGTTTGAGCAGAGTATTTAATGGTAAATTTAACAAGTAGAGCAGTTGAAGAGGAGAAAGAATCTGCCAAAGCAAGGTTTCCCAGTGCTTTGCTAGTGCTTGTGTTCATCATACCATACATAATCTAACCCAAATTCTTCTATTATAAATACAGTAAGGAAAATTAGACATATGGAGTTTCTGTACAGGCAATTTTGGGTTGTATACACTCTTAAGTAATATGTATCCTATTCATCATCATCCCATACAGTTCCAAATGCTAGGCATATGTAAATTCTCCTTAGAAGGAGAAAACACAAAGATATGCAATGACAATTTTAGATGGAAGTAGAAGTAATTTTAAGAAGCTGACTTAAAAATGTGAGAAAACACAATGAACAGTACCGAGGAGAACAGAAAAGACTATGAGCTCACAATCAAGTAAAGAACATATGAATTATGCCTTCAAAGACAGCACAAACCAATGGACAGCAGTAAGGCTGAAGAGTTTTCAACAGCAAAAAAAGAATGAACAAAAACAATCACAGCAAACTGTGAAATGCAAATACAGAAGCTTCAGGTAGTCTGATATTGGTGAGAGATGACAGTCTTATGGTAACGCTCAAAAGACCAGTCTCTGGTTTCAGTTATTTTAAAGAAAAGTTATCGTACAAACAGACAAGGTTCAAAACCAATGCTAGTATGGTCCAAGGGCAGAGAGACCTTAGTTATTTGTTAAAGTTAGAGAAAGCAGGTCTGTAGAAGAGAGGAAATGAAGAGGTTATCTCACTGAGTCAGAGATAATTCTGAAGGGAATAGGCAGGATAAATGCTACCAGGTTAGTTGAATTCTTCTGAGATGCAAGAAAAAAGGAGCGTGCATGAAAAGAAATCGATGGCAAAAATATTTAGCTGGAATTTCTGACACAAATGGGGGAACAAGTGCATATATAAAATATTTCACTCATGGCAGCAAAAGGAAAAAATATTTGAATCAATGATTTGAAGGGTTAGGGTATATAAGGTTTAAAAATTACAGACATTTAACATTAGCATGTGCAGTGAGCTCTTTTCTTTGCGAATAATTATGCATAATCTTTTTGCAAGGCAGCTCAATTTTAATACAGAGTAAAAGAAGGCAGAAAAACTTTTAAATAGAAATTTTAATTTAGAGGTAGTTATAATTCTGGTTATTGGAAAATTTTATGCAATGATTCCCCAGCAGCACAAGTGTGTTCCATGGAAAGGGGGAGTAAAAGTTACTTCACTAATATATTTTTGTGTCTACCATTTACCCAGTTTGGAAACATGTACAGCAAAAGGCATTGTGTCATCAGAGGAGTTATTTGTTCCTTTAAAAACCCAATAATTTAATCTTGCATCTATGCAGAGGAGTACACAATTGCACACACCAAATAAAACACAACTCAGGAATTTACCTGTTGTAGCTGTGAAGAAAAATTGTAAGAGCACTTCAGGGATGGTGCTTCCTGAGAGCCTCCCTGTTTCACCAGCAGCTCCCCTTATGCTTCAGCCATGGCCCTCTTCTGTAGCACAGCTCTTAATGGAAAGTGCTAACTGGAATGTGAAGTAAAAGGAACACATACATTAATTTCTAACAGGAGACAAGAGACCTCCTGGTTTAATGGCAAAATGGAGCATTCCACCTGTGGGTGCTACAGCCTAACACGTGCTGTATTTGCTTTTATACTTAGGAGTCACGCAAAAGCTCAGATGAGGCTGTAACATCATGCCTACAAATGGGAGCCTTTCTTCCAGGGTGATGATGGATTGTGAGATTCACTCTATCAGACAGAAATCTTAATCTTGAATAAATGAAGCTCAGGTGTCATGCAAGACCACTTCCATGCATCCAAAGGTGACCGTCTGTATAGAAGCTGTCAGCAGAGGTCCCTATGGTCTGCCGAAACCTGGATCTTCCATTTTTCTCTGAGGATATGAAGATGGGCAAAAATGTAAATTAATAGTAAATGATGAAGCAAATTGAAAAGTGGAGAGGTGTATGATTGTAAAGATGATCGAATATTGAATTGCTGTACATTGACACAGGAACATTGATTACTGTAGATTTTAAATATGCTGGGGGGGGGGGGGGGGGGGCAGGGAGGGGGGCATCCTCTGTCCAGGACATGTGCTTCTAGTATGTGTGCTTAAGAAGTTGAAATAGATGTGCATAACCCTAAAAAAAAACCCTATAGACTCAGAACCGTTCCTGAAACCTGCCTAGATTGGGGTTTACTTCACTAAGCTTATAGAAAAGAGAGGATTCTCCCTTCTCCTTCTCAGGCAAAGTGGGTCCCAAATTGGTTTGAATCCTGGTAATCCAGCCTGAGGAGTGAAATATTCTTGAAAAAAGGGGGTACGCTGTCTGCAGTACAGACTATGCCGGGGCTGCTGCCCTTAAAGGCATATCCAAGCTGGCTTTAAATTAGGTTGCTCAGCTAGTAATGTAGCCACGGCAGCACAGAGCCGGCATAGGGCAAGCTGTTTACCCAGTTTTTCAGCCATGGAACAACATTCACATCAGTGAATGCAGTGGAGACATACCCAGAATAAGAATGTGATTTATTCTTTCAATGTGAGAAGCAGCTATATGTTCAACAAAGGCTTTCCTTAGACTAATGGCCAAAGTAGGCCCCAGTGCAGCTCGTCTATAGACTATAGAGAAGAAAGGATTGTTTGTTGAGGCCCAACTGTCCCCAAAAACCAGTCTGCTGAGTGGATTCCGTCATGTATGAGTTCTCTGCTCACTTCATTGTCACGGGTGTTTCCGCAAGCCTGCCATGCACAGCATAACTGGGGAATTTACTACAGCAGTTGCTGATAGAGCAAATAATTCAAAGTCCTGTCACAGCTTGAAAAGAACAGATGACTACTATAAACCAGTTTAATATATATAAGATATTGTTTACTGATGGAATACAGGACAATGTGATTTTCTATAGAACCTCTCATTCTCAAGGAACGGCAAAGCATTTAATGAAGGGATGAGTTAGAGTCGTGGTTGTTCAGGCCAGAGCATGGCTGGTTTAGCGTTTCAATGCAAAATCATTATGTGCTCAGCAGTAGCTCACAGGGCCATGGCCAGCACGGGCTGTCATGCTGAGGCAGGGGACACTGGCCCTGAGATTGTCTTTGTCCCCTTGAACTGTTTGTGGTATTGCTTACCCTCTCCTTGGATGGGTACCAGAGGAAGAAAGAAGGAAACTTTTGTTAATTCTGAGCATTTCCCCAATGCCAATGACAATAACTTTGACCATGTGGCACCTTTAATAGTTAATTGCAAGGGCTGCAACTGGGTGAGCTCTAGTTTGTGTGTAGGAATTCTGTTCTCCACAACTATTTTCTTGGTCAGCATGTGCCTTCTGTATTCTTGTGAAACATGGGCTCTCCTGTTCCAGTGAAGATAGCTACCCTTCCCAAACAGTTGAAACAGCCAAGAAGTACAAGTACACCATTTTCTTTCCCGGGAAACTTGACTTCAGTTATATTTGAAAGCCATTTATGCATCTAATTCATGTAAACTAATGCTCCTGAAAACTGCTGCTTTTTAACCCCAGTTTATTATGTCACTCATTTTGGATGCTACTCATTTCCAGCCTTTTGAAATACTGATTTCGTTTGCATATCTCTAGCACTGATTCTTGGATGTAACAGTGCTGTTTCGTTTGCCTTTCTTAGTATTAGGTTCAGGTTTAGGTTATCATTACAGAAAAGCAAGACCACTCTTCCCAGCAATGATGTGTCTCACCAGTGTATTGCAAGTACATTCAAGCACGTGATGCAGAGCAAATGGTCATGCTTGAACCAGCTTGCATGTTTGAACTGCATGGGTTTGGTGTTTGTACAATTTGCAATAAACTTGGCTGGAAGGGTAAGATGGAAGCAATCACCCTTAAATAAAGGCAATCAGCTGAAGGACGTAGTGTAAACCTAGGAAGCTTGCAGAAGAAGGGAAAAAACGCATGCTTTCAGTTGTCTTAGGTGAAGCTTGGTTATAAACCATGTGCTAGAGCAGAGACTAGTCCAAAAGGGGCTAAAACTGCTGAACCAGAAGATCATACTGCTCATTTGACATAGAAAATGGTTTTACTCTGTTCTGCTGCCTGCCGTCTCTGAATAGCACATGCAAGTTTTCCATTAGTGGGGGAAATTTATTTAGTTGGACTAATATTGTTCTTTTTCTGTCTGTAAATAATACCAAGGTGGCACTGAAATCACAGCTATTAACCTTTGAGATCTATATGGCCTGAAAACAATGGAAATGGCTTTTGTCCTATGCTGCTGTCATTAGGGACATTCAAATCGCTCTCCTTGGTCTGCAGCAGACAGTATTGTTCTTATAATATTCTGGGAACCTGAACCACAGTGTGGATGAAACAAAGCCTACCAAAGCTTGCTGAGCAGATGCACAGCCTTGGATGTTGCAGGCAGTGTGGCTCATCTCTGAATTGCAAGTGTTTCCCGAGTTCAGCTCTGTGGCAGATGAGGCAGAACTCCAGGAGCAGTGTATCTGCCCATGGCTGGCCACACGGTATCCCTGTATGGGCGCTGTGGCTTTATGGTAGCAGCAAGCTGTAGGTAGGTAAACGTTGGGTTTCTGAGGGAGGTAGCTGGAGGCAGAGTTTCATTCCAGAACGCCCTGCAGTTTCTCTAAGCATGCAGCTCTCGGCACAGACGAAGCCCAGGCTTTGTGAGATTCTGACTTACTATTTGTCCCATGCATTATGTACTTACTATGCAGGCACTGGCAACATGCAGCTGGCAGGACATGAAGATGCCATGGCACCATGGTCAGAAATAGCTGGACTATGATGGTAAAATGCAAAAGATCTGGAAAGACCTGAGAGGATGATTTCTCAAGGGACAGGGAGCAGTTTATGGAAGTTGCTAGCTACCTACAGTAGCTGCTTTGGAGCTGCTGGGGTCTTAGCACATTATTAATGAGGGGCACTGAGTGCCTTTCTTCAGTATCAGTTTTCTGGCAATTATTTCAATACAAATTAAAAAAAAAAAAAATTGTCCATTCCAATTTTTTAAATACTTCCACTCAGTGATTGTTCAGGCAGCTCGCAGTTGTCTGGGAGCTTTGTCTTGAACAAATACATAACAATAGAATATTTGCAATACTATTTTCCCCATTTAAGACATCATACATTGAGGTTGCAATAAAGCAGATGTGGGGGAGCTAACAGTCTTTTCTGGAGAGCCCTGAATTTGCTCTTTCTGGAATGGCATGCTTTTTAAAGCTAAATTACCACTAATCCTTCAACGAGTGAGTTTCAGGACAAATTTTAAGTTACTTGTTGGAGAATATTCATCTAGAGTTATTCTGAATAGATAAATATGAGATTTTTCAGAAGATGATCAATTATTTCCACTTATCCCTCACAAAGAAGAGCAACTATACATCCTGACTGCTGAAGCCAGTAAAAGGCAACAAAAGAAACCCAGTCTAGGCATTTCACAATAGATACTCACATAAATACTCACGATTTATAGGCCAGTAAGGTCTCATGCTTGGGAGCATGAGACACATTCATGGATCCCCAGCTTTGCTCTCCCTGGTCCAGCCCTTGTGTATCATGCTGTGGTGGCTCAGCACAGAACCGTAGCTGCTCTCCAGCCCGGGTGTTTGCTGGCCCACACATGGTGAGTGGAGCCCCCGAGCAGGACAGGGGTCATGGCTTCATGATCCGCAAAAGCAGAACTTCTCCTCAGAAGACTGTTGTGCAGGTCTTCCTCAAATGTGGCTTGTCATTACGGGGCCTCAGGCTTCAGTACTCAGAAATGCGAGCGGTCTGGTTTCAATCCGTGTGAACAGATGCAGGTTTATTGAGAAGACAATACTCATAGGGGTTCTGGTTCAATCACTTAAGCACATCCCTACCTTAGCTGTCTGGTCCATTTAATATGTAATGATACGTACCTTTGGAGAAAGCACAAGCTGTTCATGACACTTAGTGGACAGAATGGGAGGCTGTGCGTGTCAACTTTTTTCTGCTGGAAACTATTCATTCAGGTGACCCTTTTACTGTAAAAGTATGGAATTGGGAGTGAGTCACGCCAAGTCCTTGAGGGGTAGAGTCACCCCATTGCATGCAGAATGTGGAAGAACAGGCGAGAGGGTGGGGAAAAAAGAGCTGCTGCACCCTCGTGCTCCTAATCCCCAAAGCACTGCATCGGGCACCGACGCTCCGCACCCTGGTACGGCGCCCGGGCTGCCGTCGTGTGCTCCTCTTGCTGGCCCAGCCCCGATGCTTCCCCCCACGTTAAGAAGCTGATTTCACAGTACCTCTCTGTGACTGTTTTGCCTGCCTCCCCCCAAACGTCCCATGGTATTGGTGGCCCGCAGTGTCACTGGGCAAATGCCCTTCCCCCTGGGCACACTGTGGGTAAAGCTGCCCCCACTGCCCCCTGTCCCCCTCTCAATTCACCCTGGGGGGAAGAGAAACTTTGCAGAGCTGAAGCCTTGATTGCCACGAAGGGCCTTACAGTTACCTCAGCAGCTGGATGGATGTCACTGGGAGCGAGAGAAGGGAAAAAAATAACCCCACAAAACAAGTTTTGGAAAAATCCTTGTCAGACAATACCTGTTGTAGGAACTGCTTTCAGCGAGATACGAACACATTATCCTTTCCTTTCTGCAACAGTTCTGAGCTGCTTCATTAATAACAGACCTGTTTTGGAGAGTGACAAGATGGGAACCAGCACTGTAATTACACACTGCTCTTTTTGTGAGGACTGCCATAAAAACAACTGTGTATTCTCATTACCTCCAAAGACAAGCAGCAAAACAAATTTCTAACACCTTGCCCTCCATTACAGCTGGACACTGTTCCAGAATGGCATGAATCATTCAAAAGTGAAAATGTAGCCAATAGAAATGTTATTCAGTAGACTTCATACAAAAGAAGGCATTTCTACTTGCCTAATTAAAGGATAATGGAAAAAAATATGTATCTTCTTGGCAGCAGTTGTGGAAGTACATCGCTTTTTTTCTCAAAAGTCAGATCATCATAGCACAAACAATTTGAAAAAGAAAAATGTTTCCTTTTCCTGGAGTTGAGTAATTAAAAACTTTCTCCCTGATCAATTCACCAAACACCAAAGGAGACATTCCATGGCTCTTTAGTACCTGGAATGCCATATTTATTTATTTTTTTCAGTTGAAAAACTGTATTAGAGTTAACCAAAATACACACGGCTTACCTGTGCTCTTTAAATAAAGCAGGAATAATCTTTATCATTACTCTCTTGACTTTGTTTCAACATGCTTTTTAATGCAAATTTCCTAATCTAACTTGTAAAACATTTAATATTTAGAATATACTCCTTTAAGATCCATCAAAAGAGGCAAAGCTGCATAACAATGCCTGGTGCTGGAGCATTGTGAGCCTGCTACAAAGGAATGAGGTGATTCTTTCTTTCAGGTCAGAAGGTCAGGCTTCACTGCATTAATTTTGCTGAGTCTCTTTGTTATTTATAACAAACAAGGTCATTTATTTTCATTTCCTTGTTTCTAATTGCATGCATCTCCTTTGGAGTATGAACTCAGTAAACAGGTGGCTGAAATGCTGGGGAAAATGCTTGAAGCTGTTCCAGAAAAAAGGGCATGTCCCACACTGGTAAAGCAATTTGATGAGTTAGAGATTTAGTCATAGCAGGATGTGCACCTGCTTGAAAGCAAACACGCTTCTCTTTGGCACACACAGATACATGCAAATTAAAAGAGATTATTTCACTCTGAATGGTGGGTTGATATTTGATCAAATTTAACATTGTATATTTTAAATAAAGCCTTGGTGTATATTAGTGAAATACAATCTCTTTTCAGCTGCTTTTGATTTTTTTTCCACTTCTCTTTGATGAGTATTACAAATGAATGATTTTTTTTTCACTAGCTGAGCCTACAAAAAGAGTATGTCTCCGGAGGAGAACTTTATCAGAGAATCTTTATGATGAGAACTACCTCCATGCACTGCAAAAACTGGAATAATGAAAAGCTAGGATGTTTGACTGACAAGGAATAAACCAGATCTTAAATTTTTAATTCTTAAACGAACTCCCACAAATTAAAGGGCATTCATCGCAGTGATAGTAATATGTCTTTTTAATCCAGTAAGACCCACGTTTCCAGGCAGCCCAAACAGAACTCCTAAATATATTCATGGGCAGCTTTTGCATAGGTAGTTATTGAATTTGCATTGAATACAGGCAGTATATGGCTAAATCTGTGCCTGCTTTGTCCTGAAAGGGGTAGGTTATGGACTACCTTGATTTTAGGGGCAGTTCAGAATGTGGCAGGAAGCATTAACTGTCTGGCATGGTTGGGCTTTTCTTGCTGATAGTTGAGAAGGGCTGAATCAAGGGAAGCAGAGGGAGCTCGTTTGGCAAGGTCTTCTACTTCCCTAAAGAATGGGAAGGACTGTGCCCTACGTCCACAGGCTCTGTGGCAAGCTCTGGGGTTTAAGAAACTACCTCTAAGCCAGGGGGAAATGTGGGATGAAAGCTGGAGAGATGGTCGCGCCATTCCAAGGGACAATTGTTTTGTCCATTTTCTAAGATTGGGTATTCTAAGATTGGTGGGGGGCATTTGGAGGAAGCACCACAAGGTCATGTATCCTCCTGCTCTCCCTGTCATTTATCTGCAGATTATTTCCTAAGAGTGGTACAGGGAAGGCAATTTGGTTGTAAGGATTATGCTACAGCTTTCATTGTTTAGGATGCATACTGTAGCCTTTCTATGAGAAGATTACTGTCCTGGGCTTCTTTCTCCATGCAAACACACTTTGTAATTTTAGGGATAAAATATCTTTAAATGGAATGTTAGAGGAAAGAAAATATTTTGTATCTTGAAAAAAGACAAGAATCCAAACCCTTTCTTAGTAGCAAAATATTTGTTTCTTGAATGTAATTATAAATGTCATTGTACATTCTTCCTGACTTCAATGCTTATCTTGAAGAGTTCAGTGAAAATAAATTGTTTTCATGAAAGCAGAGAAGCCATTTGATAAACACACTGTTTCAGAAAATTGTTCCTGAAGCAGAGGTCGTTCTCTCACTTTAAAAGAGAGTATGTTTTAGAAAACAAGCCAGGCAGCAGAAATAAGCATTTTTTTTGTTTCAGTCAATTCATTTTAAAAAGCAATGTGTAAATCACATGGAAAAT
Organism: Falco biarmicus; assembly: GCF_023638135.1. Taxonomy (NCBI): domain Eukaryota; kingdom Metazoa; phylum Chordata; class Aves; order Falconiformes; family Falconidae; genus Falco; species Falco biarmicus. Next base: position 18,195,986 of record NC_079302.1, on the reverse strand, counting down.
TCTGCATTGATTATTTTGACTGCTGTAGAACCCTGGAATAAATGGAGTTGAAATGGACTTATATCAAAGAACATTGCATTTAGTAGCAAGTTGGAGTGTTATTTTAGTACTGATTTTTCTTAGATTTGGTTTTGTGATCAGATGTTTTATTAAATATTAGCCGTTCATGGAAATGAGGGCTGATTCTTTAAGAACAGCTTGGCACATACTGTTTATGAGCTTGGGGAAATAGTCTAGAGAACTGGATGAAATCTGTCTTCAGCTTTTCAGTGTTGAAACCCAGTTCATCGAAGCATCAAAAACAGAGGTTCCACTCTATAAAATGAACATAAGTCTCCTGAATGAAAGTATAGCAGTTCAGTTTTGAGATGTTTTTGTGGTCCCTAGATCACACTTCTAGAAATCTGTTTGTTAATTTTTAATCTGATGAATTTATATATGCGTCTGTTACTAAGTCCCAAATTCTATTGTACAAGTACTTATAAAATAGTGTTTTATTTTTTTAATTCTCAGCTAGAATTATGCTGCTATTAATACCAGAATTATTAATATGCTCTCAAAAGACTACATTATTAATTAGGAGACCTAAAGTATAACTAATGAGCCCTTTGGAAGACTACTCCCAGTTATTGTTGGGACCTGATCAATCTGAGTAAAGCTGTATGTCTAATGTGGATAAATTTTTGTTTATCTTCACATATTTTCTAGCATTGGCCACTAATTATTTTACAGTATAACCTGTGCTGGTAGAAGGTGGCATTAATATCATGATAAGTCCCTGCAAAATTTGAAAGGGCCATGAGAACAGCAGCATTCTTAAATAATGGCTTCTTTTTTAAGGCATTACTATGAAAATATGCATGGCTTTTTACTTTAAATCTTGGCAGCATCTCATCAAGTCCTTCAGTGCCTTCCAAGCAATGACCAAAAGCCCATCCCCTCCATACCCACCAACAAAAGATGTGCACTGTGGTCACTGAGAACGTACACAACCGCTTGCACAGCTGCCGGGGACAGCCAGGGCACTGCTGCTCGCAGCTCCCCAGGGTACCACGCAGGCTCTCAAGGGTAAGCGTGCCGTCCCTTTGGGGAAATACAGTATCATTGCATTGAACCCACCAAAGCACAGAAAGAGATTTTCTTGATTACTTCAGGAACATCGCCACAGCCTTATTTAGATGCTTTATAATGAAATGTGTGCACCTGAAATCACCAGAGGTCCTATAGGTATATGCCGTAGATCTCAAATAGCTACCTAATAGAACACTGGATGAAATTAAAACTGAAAAACATGTATGAGTGAATCTGGTGCAGATACAAAGATTAAATGTAACTTTTCACACCTGGAAATACTCTTCATCATATCTTACTAAGACTTTTCAGATAAGTTTCATTAAAATAATTCTTTCAGTAATTAGCTTTGGTTCTCCTGTAAAATGGAAGTTTCTGCCTGACAAATTCCACTAGACTAAGACTGAAATTTAAAGAAGAATTTGGGTTGCTCATGATGAGCATATTTTTCTTTCTGTAGATACTGTCCTTGTAAATTCCTTTAAAAAAGTATATGCCAACAACACCCCCCCCCCCCCCCCCCCCCCCCAGTCATTCTTTTAGTTTAAATTCAGCACATATATGAATGTGGAGAGGGCTGGAAGAGGGAAACAAACAAACAGAAACATACTACACAGCTTTATGTCAACAGATGATATAAATACTATATATATACATATATACACACAGACACACACAGAGCCATCTCTAAGCAAGTTTTTCTGTCTTGCTTTAAAATGGCATCCCTGGAAGAAAGGAGTACATTGCAACAATTTCTTAGTTTCAGTTAAAGCTTTTATTCTTTAATGCTAATCTAGAAATGACACTGTTCCAGTCATTGTTCTCTTAAAGAAGTCAATTTTTATATTACTGGACAGTTCCCTTTCTGTTTTCAGTACTGCAATCAGTTTGTTTTTCAGCGTGGTCTTTATCTCACAATAACTGTATACTAGTATGTCAGGATACTGTAACACTGCAGTCAATAGCAACAGGATATTCACCCTGCCAAAAAGTAATCCTATATTGTCCATTACACACAGGTTATTTTGGAGGGTTGTGGAATACTTTCTTTAAAGCGGCAGAAACCTTTTTGCTGTAACATAGTTCAACACTATTAGTGGTTGTCTCTGCTCTGTAAACAACTCAAATACCTGTTTTTCTGCTAGAATATAGTTAAAGCTGTCATATGTGAGTTGATGTGGTAAAATACTTCAGGTAAGATAAGAGACTTCAGAATCCACAGAAACATCAAAGCAGGCACATGTAAATGTTTGAAAAGTTTAATGTTTGTTTTTCCCAGTTTCACAAAGTGATGCGTTTCCTGACTTGGGCCTGAAAGAAATAGAATTTTCACAAACCAAAACCTTCCAGTTGTCATTATTTTTTTCCCTGCAACACTCCATACTTGTATTTTGAAGTACTGGTTGGTGTTTTTAAGGAATGACTATTAAAAATACTTTTTTTTTTTTTTTAAATCCTTTGATCTACAATTTTTTTAGATGCAGCAACTGAGACAAAGAGAAGGTAAATGATCATCTGGCAGACAAGCACTAGACTCCAGCTCCCCCGATTATTTGGCTGTTCCCATCTGCTGGCTGACATCCCCTCCTTTACTTCAGGAAACATGGTCAGTGACTAATAAGTGTTTATTGATCTCTGCTTGAGATACTTGCTGAGAAATGTAGATATCAATGAGTATTTGATCTGAATTAATGCTAAGAACAAAAGTTTTTTCTTCACTGCCTCATTTATATAGGATATTCATGCCTGCATGATCACTTATAAATGCCAGGCAGCTGACTTTACAATCTGATGAGAAGGGGACTTCAGTGAGATAAACTCTAATGAATTAATATGCCGTTAATTGTACTTTTTCTTAGCCAAAAGTTACCGGTGTAGTTGTTGCTTTGAGGGTTAAGTCAAAATTTTATTGATTCTCAGCAGCTGTACTTGATAAGTAGAATATAGGTCTAATTCAAAGCCCATTGCAATCAATTAAAAGGACTTCCTATTGATTCTAGGAGGCTTTAGATTATTTTCTAAACCAGACCTGGTTGGTGCTCTGTCTTTCTCTTCTTCTCCTGTGTTCCATCCTTTTTGTTTTGTGTCCCTTTCAGCCTCCACATGCTCTGGGAGGAAGGGGCTAAGACACTGCTCCTTAATAAGGTGACATCAGGGATGTTGTATTTGTCCATCTCCTCTCGTTCATCCCAGTTCTCATAGGAGCCAATAGGTGTGGGCCCTGCACTGTGAAAATGAATGTCAGTTTTTTTAAAATGTGGATTCTGCATCGTGACACTGGAGTGAACGGCCGCAGTCCAGCCTCGGTTCATTCCACCCCTTCTCCCCTCATCCTGCCCCCTCACACACGTGCCGTCTTTGCCAGTGAGGGGACATCGGCAGAGACGTGGGGTTGTTGAGGTGCAGTACTCGGGGAAGGCTTGGCTGGCTGGCTGAACGTTTGGGTGTTAGGAAGCTGGTGTGTCTGCTCTTATCTCTGAGCTTTCTTCCTGACTACTACTTGTTGGAGTAAATCTCCTCCCAGTGCCTTTGACTTCTCTATAGTAAAAAGAAAGAAAATGTTACCAAGCCTCTGGTACTTGATAAATCAAATGAGCTGTAACCATTAAGAATGTTCCCGTGCTATATCCCGGTACAAAGAAAAGGACGTGCTAGGCGTGTGTGGGAATCAGCTAGGCCTGGAACATTATATTTACCTGTGCAAGCTGAAAGGTTTCTGAGCAGCAGTGAGAATTTGTGCATGCACACTTTCAAGTTTGCGTGTGACTGATTCACTTCAATACAATTTCTGCACTTACATCAGAAAAGCAGTTTGAGTGTCATTAATGGCTTTTAAAATTGAATTGTGATGATGAGTCAGAAGTATAGCTGAAGATGGAACAAAGTCACAGTTTGTGTGTTACTGCCTGAATCATAATTGTTGGCATCTGTAGGCATATATTCCAATCTTTATGGAACAATGCTTTTCAAAGTTTCTTCGAAATCATGGCTACCTAGGACCAGGGAAATTACTGGAATACTCCGCTTACAGATGCTTACTTTTATTAAACCAGCAGAAAAGAAGGGAATACTTACTCAACATTGCGAACACTTCATATTTTTAACTGCTCTGAAATACGAAAATTAAAAGTAGAATTCCAAAGCCATAGTTTTACTGAAGGACCTTAAAGAGAATAACTTGAGAGAAGAATTTGTTGGATTCCTTTCAAGTGATATGTACAGAAAGATATAAATACTTTTGCTCATATTTCATCTTTAATGTACTTCTGAGATAAATGCATTGTTACTATACATCATGTATATGGATTGAAAGTGTAGCACAGATGACTCAAGTTTACTTATTTTATAAACTATATCAAGGGAGTGTTGAGAAAGGAAAACACACGTCTAGTTTTTTTAGTTTGTAAAATTCTCTCTGGCATGACATCACACAAAACCTAATATTTTGTTTAAGAAGAAAACGAAATTAGCATATATATCCCAGTTTCTCTTCTGTTTTTCTTTAAATCACTCATTAATCTCACTGCAGTCTTTCTAGTTTTGCAAAACACTTAATTTGGGCACTCGGTAGAGGTGCCAAACCTAGATTATAGTCAGGAACTGGAATTTTTTTTAGTTGGAATTATCTCCAAATTTCTGTATTTTAGTTTCATAATTGCATAAATAGACAGTATTCCAAAGCTTTTCACCAAATATATTTTTGGGATAAGTCTTTTGCGTACCTGGAATTTAATTTTATTTTTTTAATTCTGTCTTGTTCCATTTCAATTTTACATTAACTTTCTGTGCCAGTAATGTCAAGATGGAATATTTTTGGGTTTTTCTATTGCACCTGTTTTTTTATTTTCTGAAGAAACTGTGTTGGAAATGGTATATTCCATCAGAATACTTAAAATAATCATTATTTACATCACCAGCATTTGCTTATGTTCTGAGTTTAGGACTTCTAACCCAGAGGCAGTAGTTGCCAGCCCACCATGGCACCGTGCCTGCTTCCTGGGTGCCACCTCCTGCTCCGCAGGCGCCTGTTTCTGCCCCTGGAGCGGCGGCCAGCGCCAAGGCTGTGGGACAGGAGATGAGCTGGGCTGGTCAGCCTGGGCGTGCCCTGTCAGGCAGCCCCCACCAGCCAAGGCAGGGTTGTGCAGCAGCCAAAGCGCCTGTAGGCCCCGTGCTGCCCAGAAGCCACGCATTATGTAGGTCTGCAGCCTTTCAGAGGCTCCTTTCAGTACCATAACGGGACCAAACCCTGAACTTGGGAATATTTGCTGCTCATTCCTCACTGAAGCAATCCCGTTCTGAATTCAATGGGAATACGCTTTCAGATTTTGTTAAAAGTGTAGAGCACCAGAGCAAGGCAGTCTGGAAATACCTGTGTTTACATAGCAGAGCACCTCGGAACTTGGTGCCAATGATCCGTTCCCATACCTGAGAATCTGCTTATTCTAACGTGTGCACGTGGGTTTACAGAACGGCTCATCACCCAATGAAGAAAACAAAGCAGGAATTTCTTTATTAGCCTCGGTTGAAATGAGTAGGCTGTGCCTATACACTACCACTTTTCTGTCACTGCTTTGGAGGAACGCTCTAACGCAATGTCACATTCTGAAACAGATTCAGTATCGTCGTGTTTCCGAAAAATTTGTTTCTCTTAGGAGCATAAATTATTTTTGCCACAGGTATGGGGCGTGCCCATGTGAATGCTCTGCGCTGGATGTTCCTCAAGCATTTCCCTTCTAGCAACAGAGGAGATTTTACATTTTTTCCCCTTTGGTTAAAAATGGTTGACACAACAAATATGAAATTGGATTAGGTATTTGACAGAATATTCCTGTCTTCTTTTCTACCAAGACATTTACCACGTACCGATGTATATCTGTGCTATGTTTAATTCTGCTCTTAGTGCCAAATGTCACTTCAGAGATCTTTCTTCACTTCAGACTGTGACACTTCAGGATCAATACCCTGGATAAGGGTGATCTGGTGTTTCCTGTGCTAGCAGGAGCTACATGTGCTGCTGTAAATATTGAAAATCAGATTTCTAGGAGTGGAGTTGGGAAGATGTTCCCTTTCTACAAGTCATAGCTACTACCTGTTTTACGGTTTGCTCCCCATCTATCTAGACAGTGCAAAATCATGCCTGGACACGAGGAGTGGGGCATTAAGCTCCTGAGCAGCTTCAGTCCGAAGCGGGACTGCAGCACAGGCCCAGGATAGCTGCCCTCGGCAGCCATGGCAGAGACCTTCACAGAACATCTTGCTGCTGTTGTACAGTTAAACCTTGTGTACTTGCGCTGTCGCTGCTATTTGGCAACCGCATGGAGTAAATTCAGTCTGGGGTGTATTTCCAGTTGGGCCATAACCACACAGGTGCCAGCCCCAGACCCAAGAGGCGATTCTCTCCCTGGCATAGAAGCTTTGAGGTTAAGGGCGCATTTTCATCCTTCTTCCTCACATCTTGTCTGCAGGGCACAACTCACCAGGTCAAACAGCCTTTGTACTGCTTTAGTGTTTCCTCCAAAAGTTCTGGAGCGGGATTTTGGGTTAGGGTAGCTCCACGCAAGGCGGCACGTAGGGCTGGGCAGTGCCCATGGCTGACTAAAATCTGGATTGTTGGGGGATGCTTTGAATCAGCATCCAAGGGAGAGCTGAAGAAGGTTTCTGTGAGGCAGGCTACCGTGTCTTAAAGTCCTGCTCTTGTCAGTACGTTTGGAAAAATCTCCTTTTTCTGCCACCAACCTGACGCAGCAAGGCAGCGGTGTCAATCAATAAAGTGCATTACCAAAAAAAAAAAAAAAAAAAAAAAGGCAGAAAACTGGTGGAAGCGGTGAAAGTTACTCACCTAGAACCTTCCAAGGAAGAGGAGAGCCATGGCAAGGGCCGGCTGCCGCTGCCGGCCCCGCTGCCGGCCCGGGCTGCGAGCAGCGGCGCGGCCCCGCACCGGGCGCCGGGGGGGCAGCGGGCGGGGCGGGGAGGGGCGCGGACCCCGCTCGCTCCTCCCGGAGCGCGGCCAGCGCGGCGCCGGCTCCCTCGGCACTTGGCCCCCGCGCTCCCCGCCCGCCCCGGCCGGCGCAGCCCCTGTTGCACCAACTCCGGGGCGGCTGCCCCCTCTCCGGCGGCCGCGGGGCGGCTGTGGCACCGCAACGCCCGGCACCCCCGGCCCCCGCGGGAGGCGGCGGGGACGGGCCCCCCCCTCCGCCTTTGTCGGCGGTGCGGGCAGGGGCTGCGGCGGGCAGCGGCCGCCCGTCCGTCGGTCCGGCCGCCCGGACGCGTGGCTCCTTTGTGTACGGCAGCTGCTCCTGAATGCGGAGGCAAAGCCCGTGGCTTGGCACTGAGCTTTTAAAAAACAACAGCCCTCCCTCTCTCCCTCCCTCCCTCTCTCTCTCCCTCCTTCTCTCTCTCTCCCCCTCCCTCCCTCTCTCCTGCCCTCCCTCCTTCCCTCCCCTCCTCCCGCCGAGGCGGACGGGCACCCACCTGGGCTCCGCCGCCCACCTCTCCGCTCCTCTCCTCCTCTCCTCCTCTCCTCTCTTCTCCTCCTTGTTTACCTGCACTTTTCCTCCGCCTCTTCCCCTCGCTGTCCCCCGCCGTCTCCCGGCCCGCGTTGGTGCCCGCTCCCGGGAAGGCTCGGCGCCCCGCCGCGCCGCTCCCCCGACGCTTTGCCCGCGCCCCAGCCCCGGGGAAGGCACCTGAAGGTGGATCTATTAAACCTCCCGGCGGCCTCTCCAAGTGCACTTCTGGGACCAAAGCACCGGCATGGATGTAAGATTTTACCCGGCTGCGGCGGGCAGCGCGCTTCCCGGAGACCCCTCCAACCTGGACTTTGCCCAGTGTTTGGGTTACTACAACTACAACAAGGTGATTATCCCCGCGGGTGTTAATTCCTCCTGCCCGCTGCCAGGGCCGGTGCCCCGCAAGCCGGGGCTCCGTCGGGGCGGGGAGGCTCGGGGCTGGGGGATGCCCGAAAGCCCGGGGCGGCGGGGCGCGCCCGCGGGGTGCCCGTCCCCGCAAAGTTGGCGGGGGCCGGGGCAGCCGCGCCGCTCCCCCCCGCCAACCCGCCGCGGGGCTCGCCCCGGGGGACCCCCCCGCCAGGCCGCGGCCGGCCTCCGCCTGGCCCCGAGCCGCGAGTTCGAAACCCGCGCAGCCCCGCCGGTAACTTCGGGGTGCGCGTCCCTGGGCGCCGCGGCCGCGGCACAAAAGGCGGCTTTCCCCAGCGCGCAGCGCTCCGCGGCCCGGCCCGGGACTCGCTGGAGTTGTCCCCGGGCTGGCGCCGCAGCGGCTGCCCCGGCGGGTTGGGCAGAGCCCTGATGGAGCTCGGGCGTCCCTGCGAGGGAGGGAGGGAGGGGAAGGGGCGCCTCCCGCTGCTCCGCTCTGCTCCGCCGGGGGATTCCGGCTCGAACTAAGGGGTTACTCCAAGCAGGAGGGTACCGGGGGCGCACCGGCTGCTAGCAGGGGAAGGCAGCCACATCTCGGTGTGCCGAGGATGGGCTGAGAAGTTGCGGTACCACTTCCCCCTGCTTGCACCTCTCTGCGGCATGTGTAGTTTCTGGAGTAAACGTTACGGTCAGAAGCAATAGTCGTTTCCCGGCGCCTACCTTCATTTACCAAAACGTGTTTTAATCATACGGGGATGATTTGTTTCACAAATTGCCCAGATCTGGGAAAGGCAAAGTTAAGAATGACACTGTGAGTCATGCTATTTTGAAAAAGACTTAGCTGTTTGCACTGGGATGTGTCAATAGCACATTGAGCTATTAGCACTGGGCCCTCACACATGCACATAAAGATCCCTTTCACACTCTGTTTTTCCTGGTGCTATGTTTGTCCAACCTCTGGGGCCTTTTGTGAGGCGCTCTACGAGATGCTGGGGAGAAGAAGGGTGCTGCAAAGTCTGAACTTACGTTAAAACCTGGCCTTTTTAGAGTCCTTTCCCAACGGCTAGGTAAAGTTTGATGAAATACAAAGATGACTTTCAGAGAGAGGAGCAACGCGGGCACAAATAAAGAGATTCGGTAGCCGAAGAAAGCTTCTGCTAGAGAAATTGCATCTAGGTAGATGTCGCAGGGGTACTTTCCTGTTGCTCTTTGCGATAACCTCCGGCTTGGTTGCTGCGACGTTCAAGTTTGTCGGTACCGATTTGGTGGCTGCCTGCCTTGTGGAAAGGCACAGAGCTACTTTTCAGCGGAGACACAGCCCAGCGTTCCGTGGAGCGTGCACAGCCCCTGCCTCGCGCATGCTCGCTGGGCTGGGGCTATTAGCATGCTGCTTTGTTAGTAGTTAATATAGAAAGACACAGGAGCATGAATTAAAGATGAAATGTCAGCCTTAACTCTGAATGCTGCTAAGGACTTCAAGAGCTTGAAAAATGCATAGTAAATGTTCGCTGTTATCGGATATGCCAACTAATTTTGGAAACTTGCAACACTTACTGACAAACAGCATGCTTACTGTATATTTCACTTATTCAGTGACTTTATTGTGTTATGCATGGCATGCGTTTTTTCAGGCTGTGTTACAGGTTACTGTATGGGTTCTTTTTTATTTTTTTTAACATCCAGATTCTCAAATGTCTTCTGAAAACCAGTAGTTTATTGTGTCCATTAACTTGCTGCAAACGCACAGTTATATATAACCTTTTGACTGTATTTCCCTTCATGATACAATGAGAACAGAGCACGCATTCAGAAAAAGTCAAAAGTAACTAACTTTTGACCTATTCAAAAACTCATTTCAGTTGCTGTGCTCTCGAACATAATTTTGGCAAGTATCTCGTAGGCCAGGCTTCCAATCTGCAGCAGAAAATATTTTAATTAACAGAGTGCAGCTCATGATGCGTGTGCCTTATAATAGATATCTTTGTATGCAAAAGGCCCGAGCCAGAGCAGGCTGACACATGCAAAACGGTGTTGCTGTTGCTGTGAGCTCTTCTTCGGCTCAGCTGGGAAAGCAGCAACGTGGTGTACAGGTGTTTCAAGGACAGAAGAGGAATTTGTGAATGAGTTCCTAGAAAGGAGGATCTTAACTGCATTAATCTAATCTCATGTTCTGCATTGTTTCTAAACAGTAACTATAGGGATCATTGTAAGTTGGGTGGGTTTGGGTTTTTGTGTTTGTTTTTTGAACTATTCTGACAAAAGAGTACATTTCTTTTGAAATCTTTCCTCCCTCCCTCGCTTTCCGTCCATTCTGTCCTTTCCCCTGTGTTCATAAGGAAAATAAATGATTATTCTGTTAGGCTCTGAGATGACCAGAAGGCATAGAAAAAAAGAGTTGAAATATTTACTCGGCCGAAGTAAATGGGAGAACTGTTATTGATTTCACTAGGGACAGTATTTCACCTCAAGTCTTTCTGAAACTCATTTGAGTAGCCTGCCCACTCATCCGTGCCTGCTTCATTGTTAGGAGCTGAATCCATATTCTCCTTGTGACAGTGACATTGCCTGTGACAACTGCTGGGAAGCAGGAAGTGCGATGGGAAGAGTAAACATGCTGCGTGGTTGTATATATGTGCAAAAGCAGAATTATTTATGGGAAAATATTCTCAGGAACATTAAGACATGGAGTTGATGGCATGTGGCCTACCTGTGGAAAAGCAGACCTTGTGTCACAATGCCTAAAGACACTGAGCATGAAGCCGGTTGGCGTAAGTGCGTTGTCTCGGCCTGTGAGACAATGCTGTCTTCCACCTGCATGCTTTAAACAGATTTTCCCAGGACTGCACAGCCTTTTTCTTCATGCGGGTATAGCACCGGCAGAACCGTGGCAGGCTTACTGATGGCTCCCCGGGCAGGTCTTGGGGTCTCACGTTGCCCGGTGAGCAGAAGACTAGCAGTGGGTGGGGAATGGCAGCGTGAGCCCTGGGCTTGTAACCACATGTGCCTGGGAGCTGCCCCGGCCCGTACCGGCAGGTCCCCTTCGGTTCCATGCCTTCTCCACAACTGCTCTTTAAGAGCAACGTTGTGCTTTTGAAATTGGTTGTCAGTACTGGATAAGTAGATGTAAGGGTAAGGGATGTCGCCTTGGGTTTTTACGGGGGGGAGTGTTAGTTCTGAGTATATGACTTGCGTATCCCTGCCATTATTTGTAGTACAGCAGTTTCTAGAAGATTCTAGATTGGGATTATTTTTGTTGAGAGGGTGTGCAACATGACAAACACACGTGAAGGGCAAAAGAGAAATACGGTGATTTGTCCAAGGTTACACAGTTGGTCACTGACATAATCAGGGCCACAACCAAGGTATTCTGAGATTCAGTCCAGTGGTTTATGCTGAATCTCATTTACTCTAATAGGATTACTTACATGTTTAAAGTAAAGCATGTGCTTAAGTGCTTTGCTGGATCAGGGCCATATTTGATAAGTTTTTAGTGCTGGTGTGAGAGTACATAACTTGACCCTGCATGTGTCTGGCTGGTGGTAGTTTGGGATAACGGCGATCCACCTCCACTTCATGGAATTGCCCAAGTGAAATTGTGGTCTGCCTGCTTCTAGAAGAGTCCTGCTGTCGTGTGCTGAAAAAAACTCACCAAAATGTAGCTATAAGAATTACAGAAAGTTGAAAGAGACCAGCTGTTGTAAAACATTCTGCTTCTGTTTTGAGCCCTTTTACGGTTCTGCAGATGGAAAATGATTTTGGACATTCGCTATGGTTGAGTAGTTTTTTTCTAAACAAACTTTTTCACTTACTAAGTTACATATCACGTACTAAAAATATTTAGGGAATTCATCATAGCAAATACATTTTTTTGTTAAAGGAACCATAATTCTTATAACACAATTTGAAAAAGGGAAAACTCCAAAACCTAAGCACGTACAGCTCAGTGCTTGAGTTATCATTATGTTAAATTCCAGAATTTTTACTTCATTATTTAGCTGTCAACATTTTATAATGTTTATCTCTTCTACACAGATTGTCCTTGAAGGATACAAATTTCAAACATACATACCTTAATTTAGGCACTAGCATACATATGTGAATGTCAGAGCATGATGTTTTGGGCTGAAATATTTTGCATTTCACAAAGGAAGCTCAGGAGGGTTATCTTGTTCTTCCAGAGGTAAAGCAAAGAGAGTGGTAGTTTGGTAGCACGCTAAACTGGGGCTGGAAGTCATTCCTATTAGTGCACGTTGTTAGGAAAAATGGATTACAGTTATGCAAACAATTGAAAATTACTCTTCTTGCAAATTCAGTGTTGCTATATATGCATAGGTTTTTCTTTCATATAGCAGATGGTGGTGAGAGACAATGGGTGCATGTATGCTGTTAAGATAGAAAGCTCACTCATCATCTGCCCTGCATATGTGTTAGTTTACATCTGGGCTTTGCTCTGATGCAGACGGCATGGTCTCTGGTGTCCAGAAGGTGATGCATGCTGCGGTCATGCATGTACCTATGGTCTGACCGTGACAAGGGTGGCCCCAGGTGATGGGAGAGTGCCAGAAAGCACCAAGGAGCTCCCACAGGGTGGAGAGTAGAGATGCATAAGCAGAGACACAAATATGGGTCTCACTGGAGACAGCTGAAGGAAAGGGTTGGGAACGTTCTGTTGCAGTGTCAACTCAGTAAATACCATTTTATCTTCAGTATTTCCCATTGATCTTCTGGCACATGTGGCAGGTATGCTGAACTGCTGCTGTCCCAGAACAGCCCTCCCCTGCCTCCGATGCCTCAAAACCTCAGGACTACGCAGGCAAGTGCTGCTGGGGAGCAAAGAAGTTCCCAAAATACTTGGTTGTCCAATCCAGCATTAAAAATGTTGGATATATGATTCCTGGTGCTTGGAAGAAGAAGTGCAAGGATCAGATGAGTACGTCCACAGGAATAGAAATTATAATTTGTATCCTTACCACGGCTTGCATTATTTCATGAGCAATCATCCCGCAGGTTTCATGACATATTTGGAGAGCTAGCTGTGAAAGGAAACCCCTGTATGCCAAAGGCATCAACTGGGTGAGAACCTGTGCTGCTCAGAATGAAGATGTAGAGTGGTGATACTGGCTGGATTGTGCAGTGTACAATTTTTCTGTTGCTCAAATAATGCAGTTCCTATACTGAATGTACCATCTGTTATCAAGACATAAGGAATTGGTTGTACACAAAGTATACCTAGCAGAAGTCAATTTTAGAAAATATTTTTTCGGAAGTTTTCATTACAATGGGGTTACGATTGTATTAGTAAGATATTTGTAATAATGCACAGTAATATATGAATATATGCTTAGAGGTAGTCTGGAGTATTTATGGCATGTGTGGAAATGACTAGTGGGTGTGTTTTTAAAATAATGATAATTTGTAGCAGTCACAACTCTGATGTGTGGGTGCTGTGGACATGGACACCCACTCACGTCTGGCTCTAGAGTGAGGAAATATTGACTAAATCCATGAGGATGATAAGAGGCTCGTTCCCATAGCATCGCCTGCATCAAGCCTTGGACTTCACGGGGAGGTACCGTGAGTCCAGCCTAACCCTATAATGAATTATTGTGAATTTCCAATAAAATCCAAAATAGAAAGACAGGAAATAACAGCTTCTATTCTTTGGCAGATAGTGGAGATGAGAGGAGCTTGCGTTGACTGCAAGTTGTGTGACTCATTTGTTGCAGTTTTGTGCGGTGTCTGGCAAAGCAAGGCTAATCGAACTGTGACCTTTGTTTTGTGCTGCCGGCTTTTATTAAATTTACAGTTAATACATGCCTATATATTTGTTGAATTCTGACGCTCCCTCAAAACCTAACTAATGCTATTGAATGATGATAATCTAATTTAAAGAGGAGAAAAATTTGTACAGCACTAATCCTACCTTTTTATCTGTAATCACATTTCTCCTGCCGTAAAATTGAGTCCTGTTGTACAGACCTAATGGCAGGGTTGAATTTTCAAATGCTTCAAACTCTTATCTGATAGCCATCTTCTATACTGTTACCTGTCTGTGTGATGTATTTATAGAGTGCCAGTCACCATAGTATCTTTGCGATGATTGCTACCAAAATTGAGAACTCCGAGGTGAAAATCTAATCAGGACTTTAGATAACAGTGTCACATAAGCGCCTTCTGGTCGTTGCCACTATGCTCCGTTTAGATGAAGGCTTTGATGAGATCATGCTTGCTGCCGCGTTATTCATTATTTATTTTTGTAACAAGATTTCTAGGCCATATCTTTTCCACTGCACGTTAGCACGTGTCAAACCAATCCAAATCCTGTTTTGAATGTGTTCTCTCTGTTTGGACCTGGAACAATGTATGGAAAAATACAGGCATTACAGGGCTGCTGAAGTGGCAAAACCAGGAGGGGGGGACTGTCGTTACACAACTGCTTCTGCCGCAGGTACCTTGGATATCTGAGCAGGTGTTTTCATGAACTTCTTCAGACACTTTGTGGTAATGGGCAGGCAGGGCTGAAAGTACTATTTTCATCACATTAAAAATAAAAATGAGTTTTATGAGCAGAGTGCTGGAGGTATGATTGAGCAGTGCTGCAAACTCGGTTCCGTTGGAAGAGGTATGCTCCTAAAACTAGACAATATTGGTTTATTATTCAAAATGAAAAATATCGTAGACAATTAATCTATTTTTCAGTTTGTTTGTATAGTTCATGTGCCAGCTATTGGCATCAGAGTTCTCTGTTCACTCCTGCATGGCCAGTTTGCCCAGCAGACCACGTTTTGTTGAATAGCCCTGCATAAGTATGAGGAGGGAAGAGAAAAGCAGTCCATTCTCAAAAAATGCAAGTTGAAGGTATCCTATAATATCCCTTTAAGTTTGGTTAAAACACAAAGACAGAAATCTGATTATTCCCCTCCCCCCCCCCCCCCCCCCCCCCAACATCTCAGCTTTTTTTATGCTCATTGGAGACTGATTCAGTGTGGGCATCTTTCACTTACTTATACGGGCATTACATCAGGCTTGCTCTTGGCATTTCATGGGAGAAATTTGTTATCAATTTGATGTTTTATTTTTGCTGTTGTAAAGTTATAGCTCTTCTTACTGTCTGGGTCACTATGACCATATATTATCGTTCCTGGCCAAAGACTTGTGAGAGCTAAGACTAAATCTTATGGCAAAGAGTGGGTTGTGACATAGTGAAGTTAAAAATGAAGGGTATGTTGGGATGAAATGCCAGGGTTTGGACTGGCAACCTCTAAAGTAAGGGATCTGTTTGTCTTCTGCTTTTTTCAAATTATTTTTTGTTGTTGTTGGCATGACCTTATCTTCTACTGGCTGAGGTGAGAGCTGCAGAGGCAATAGCATGGGTATTTCCTCGCTTTCCTCATCTGCTTTACAAAGTGTGTAATTGATGATTATGTGAAATCATTATGTTAAAGCAGAATATTGCTTGAACAGACACATTTACATTGGGATTTTCTTTTCTCTGTATTTAATATTCTGAAGAGTTCTGATCGTCCGGGCAACCTAACAAAAGGTTGCATGTATGTAAAATTACCAGTACAGTGGGATTTGTGGAAAATGAAGTCTATGTGCAGATGTTTTTGGTCACTTCAAGCAGGTTGTCTTTATCTGTTGGTTTCATTTTCTTACAAAAAATTTTCAAGAGTATCTCTTAAGTACTCTTTTCAGCACTTGAGTTTAGCACTCGAGGTGGATGTAGTTTACACTGTAATTCTGTAAACAATATGACAGAAATTACATATGGATCTAAGAAACCCTAGTTTTAGATATGCAAATAATAAAGTATTAGGGTTTTTTTTGTTTTGGGACATTTTTGTTTTGTTGTTTTTGGTGAGTTTTTTTTGCAAGGAACCCACGTATGGGAGGCAACTTGAGCTGTATGAGTCATCATTTCTGTCCCAATGGGACAACTCCTAGGTTTAAAGTCACTGAATTATATAAAGGTTTGTAGGTTCAGGACATATTTAAACACCTCAGTATTGATTAACTGTCTAATTTTGATATGAAAAATTGTGTTAAAACCATGCAAAAATCAATTGCCGCATGGTGGAGTAGCTTATTTTCAGAGCGGAACATATTTATCTGCTGTTCTTATGCTACTTTCCTTACATTCATGTGGCTTATATAAATAGTTGAATTTTGAATGGTTTAGGATTCTGTATTTCAGCATTACTCTGTTATTAATAAAAGTGCTTTTGTTATACTGTACTTTTAATCAGTAAACTTTTATTGATAGAGGATTAGCAGACCTCTTTTTTTTAAGCAATTTGCTT
This sequence comes from Falco biarmicus, assembly GCF_023638135.1. NCBI lineage: Eukaryota > Metazoa > Chordata > Aves > Falconiformes > Falconidae > Falco > Falco biarmicus. The sequence continues at coordinate 18,179,743 of NC_079302.1, read as the reverse complement.
TCTTAAATAAAAATTTGATTAAGCGTGGGAAAATAGGCATTGTGTTTGCTCTAGTAGGTTAATGCTGTTACTTTTGTGGGTACTTGGTAAGCGTGTGATAAAATTATATTAATAATAGGTGATATTAATTGCCTGTTGTAATGTAAATATGGGGCTGTCATGGTATTGGTTTGTTCTAGTGAAAAACTTGATAGTTGTGGTTTCCTACCACAACCCAACATGGTTCTGTTTTCTCCTATTCTTTTGCTTGATATGGTTTGAAATACATTAACCTTGCATTAAAATAAAAAAAGAAAAAGCCTACTGTGGCAAAATAAACAGAAATTTACAATGCATTTTCTGTTCTTTTTCACAGCAGAACTGTACGTAAAGGCAAGACTGATCTCAAGACTGCACACTGGACATACCACAAACGGAAATACTTTGTGAGGTGCAAACACAAGAGCTTAATTTAGTCTTGCACTACAAAGTAATCATTAAAGTAAATAGTATGTTTAGACCTATATGACTTTCTGTTTGTGGTTTTCTGAGTGTGTCTTTATCAGTTTATTTTACAAGTACGAATAATTATTAGTGGAAGATACTATTAAGTAAAGGGATTTAACAGACGCTTCTGCTGTGCTTTCCTTCTGACATTTTTAAAACCTACTTAAAGTTATCTTTATTCTCCCGTGGTGGTGCAACTGAGACCCAGGGAGCACGCGTGGAGTGATAAATCAGACTTTACTTTATACAAGGCAGCCTGGCTTCCTAAACGGTGGCTTGCATCATTGCTTCCACGATAGAGACCTGCGTGTTGTTTATGACATAGCAGAAGCACTGGTAAGGAAAGCCGCCTTTGGTTCTCATACCTTAGTCTAAGCCTTTTTTAACATAATAGCTTTGTACTGGGATCTTGGATGGTGTTTGTAGGGTGTCTAGGGTATTCTGGGGCTTGTTGAAAATATGGAATTGTTGTTTCAAGGATCTGACAAGCTGTATGTCCATGCGTTCTCAGTTCTGATGGTTGCCTTGCCTTGGTCTTTTTAAAGTAACGTTTGCATCAGATGTGTGCAACAGTGGCTTCAGTGAAGTGTTTCAGTACCCCACGCTCTCCCAGTTGTCATGCCTTAGGGGAATGATGACTTGCTTCTGAGATTGTGCCTTTGTGAAATCAGCTTTGTGGGTGCCTTTCTCTGTGAGGGGACCTTTGGAGCACGCTCTGCGTCAGCACATTCCTTGGGTGGCTCCCTCATGTCCCCTTGGCTCTGCTGCCTGCTTTGGCTTGGGCTTGCTGCCTGACAGCACAGAGCAAAACCCTGACGTTCGTGGAGCCACCCACAGCTGGGGCAGAATTTCAGTTGTTGTGCAGCTCTGAACAAGGTGAGAGGCCCGCAGAGTCATCTAGGGCTAGATGTCATTGAGAGACATTAATCAAAGATCATATGAAAGGAAAACATGGTGGTTTGGTTCATTAAATACATACTCAAGTGTGCAAACCAATAACACTTTGATATTTTGCATACACCGGTTTGTGGGATGTCCTCTGTACAGCTTTGGGATCAGTCTTGCTCTTCTACCTGTAATTCCTCCCCAGAAACAGCTATGGAATCGTATTGTGGGTTTCTGTGTTTATTTTGCCTCCGTCTCTGGCTATAGCTGCCCAGTTTAAGTAGCAAACTGTTTTTCTAAATTTAGTCAGCAAACAACTTGTGATAGGATAGCAGCCTTTTTCTGTCTTGTCTGTTAGAAAGTGTTTGAGTAAGGATGGCGAAGATTGGCTTTGATTTCTATCAGCACAAATATATTGCTGGCGATAACGTATCATACGAGTATGCTGCCTATCTTCCTGTATTCTTGTCTCTAGTAAATAGCAGTTTTTCAAGGAAGGTCTCAGAATTTGCCCTTTTGTTAACAGTCTGGTGGAGAGTTTACATACCAGAAAAGATTCCCGATTCTTCACTTGATAATGTATTAAAGGGGTGGTTTTCTTGAACTTTGTGTTGGTTTTTGTAAAGAAAATTGGCAGCTGTTACTTGTAACGCATGTAACTAATAAAATGTGACTCAAAAACGTGACTCTTGTAGAGTCACACATTTTTAAAGCGCAGACAGTGTGTATTGGTCTGCATCACTTGTAACCATCTTCCACTGCCTGGAAAATGTGGGGAGAGGCTGTTTGCTGCTGTGCAGGGCATGTGCATCAGGACACATCCATCTTCTCTGGACATCTTGGGGCTCCTTAACATTGCTCATAACTTTTGGATTGCTAATTAACTGGATTGCACTGTAGCTCTCTGCATCATATTCCATGCCATTTGTGTGTTTATGAGGAATTACTTGGAAATAAAAGTATTTAAGGTTATTCCATCATGAGGCATAAGAGAGAGACAGTGATGATAAAGAACTTGATTCATATTATGACTAACTGCAGGTGAACGTTATGCTGTTATGCCCTATTCTCAGTGTTTCTGTGACTCAAAAATGGTAATAAACTCCATTAAATACCGTGACATCAACACAGTGAGTATTTAAAATACATATGAAAGGATAAAGTATAGAAATAGTAAGAAAATAGAATAGCTATGTAATTTTAGACTGTATAAAATATTTGCAGATCTTTGGAGTTTCATCAATTATCTGCGTGGGTGAGAACTGATAGGAGCATACACCTTGCTTTCTGCCCCCCAGATGTAACCCTTTTCTTTTAAAATAAATGTGAAAGTGAAAAAGAAGGAACAATTTTCATGGAGGAAAATAAATTATAGTCCTTCAGAATCATGAACTCAGATTGATACTTCTCAGCTATAGCGCATACGAGCAATGCACCACAAATCTGGCACAGAATTTTGACAGTAAGAAATATTTGATCTCCTACTTCTTTAACTACAGTTTTCCTATGTCTTCTTATTTTGTTATATTTTACTGTTTTACTCCATCTTCCACACTGCTGTGGTAGGAAGCAATCATTGCATTCTCTGTTGCCAAAGGAAATGACCATTCATTGATTTAGAAAAGAATAGAGAAATGGCTGTGAAACACCTTAATGAGGGACTGGTGGCTAGGGAACACTGCTAAATACTTATAATTTTAGTATTCAGTATTTTCAGGTCTGTCTGAGTTCCTAACCTTCCTGAAGTTCTGAGTGTTTGGGTTTTGTTGTGGGGTGGGGTGGGGAGAAGAGGGTTAAATTACATATTATTCACATTTCAGGATTTCCTGTACATTTTGGAGAACTGATCTTGGGGTCTCATTTGATGAAAAGAAAGGTTCATGTTTGCTTCTCTGTTGGGTTGGCTTACGGCACCCAAACAGAAGAGCTCCTATTCTGCAGCCTTTTCCCAAAAACTCTAGTTGCCAGGGATCTTTGAATGTAGAAAAAGAAATAACAAGGTTTTAGGTGATGAATCTCAGTAGGTATGCTAGAGCAAGGCTGCTTGCTTTATTGATCCCAACTACCGAAGTTTTCCCTGTGAAGATGATTTATGTTTATCTTAAAAAAAAAAAAACACAAAACAATCAATGATACAAACAAACTGAACTTCATGTAAGAACTGATTTAAAACATACTCAACTTTTTCTTTCTCATCCTTTCTAAAATCTTCTATGGATTCAAAAGAAATGGGTGCAGTCCTGCTCTTGCACATAGGAATATATACCCCCTTTGAAGAACAGAGATGTTTCTGCTTTTGAATTGAGCTTCGTAAACTTGCTGGAAAAAAATCAGCTCAGAGGGTGTATTTTGAAGTAGTAGTTTCTTGGGCACTGAACCATTCATTTCCTAAAAGGGTAAAGTCACTTTGTACCTGCTGATGAGACAGAGGAATCAGTACTGATAGTATGTTACCAACCTTACAGCCTGTCCCCCATGTAAGCATTGCTGTGGCTGCTGGAAAGCACCAGTTCTATTTGGTCCCTTATCCTTACCGTAAGCAACACACCTGCTTTGCTGGAAATCATAAAAATGGTCTCCAATTGGTTTAGTCTGCACACTTACTAAATAAATGAACCATTATTATGTTTTCTCCAGCTTAGATGCAAAATGCTACATTCAGCTGCTTCAAATTGAGAAGGTCTAAAGAATCTTCATCTCTGAAGTGTGAAAGAACTGACACATAAAATTGCAGATCTGGTAACAAAGTTGTGGGGTTTATATATATATTTAATAAGTACCGAACAGTTGGAGAATTTATTTTTCTTAAGAAAAGAAGACATAAGGGACCTGAAGTATCTCTGCTTTAACAGTAATGCTGGAAACAGCAGGGTGAGAGAGAAGACCGTGTTGTTCCAAGTGTGGCTGTATAAACACTGGCTATGAGCTGTAAACAATGGGAATGAGAGGAAAACCTTCCGGAGGAGTAGGGTGCTGAGGCAGCCTTCCCGGGATAGTGGGGACAAAGGAGCAGCAGACACTCTCAAGGCGCTGAGTTTATACCAAGTATTGTACTGTGGTTGGCTGAAACAGGGACCAGGGGGTTGATTGTAATTTTAATCTTGTTCAACGTAGATCTTTTAGGCTTCAAGTTTATGTTTGTAAACTTACGGTATTGAAGTTGTGTTATGCACTCTGTGATGACGAGTGAGCCTCTGATTTGGGCGACCGTAGACATGAGAGTTATTTACAGACTCAACAATTTTGGAGTTACGCATAATGGCTAGTAAAAAACATTCATGCCTGAAGTCTAATTTTATAGTGAAAACCTATTATAAATGAGATTTACACATGCTGCGGAGTTACCTCATACCTGTGACCATGGAGAGATTACCCAGGTCTTCCTGCAGAGATGGTGTGCTCTTCTGTGGTGCTGGTGGGGAGGGCAAGGCTGAAAGTGTCTGAAAGGTGACGGGAAACCCCCACCTCTGGAGATTTGACAGTCTGCAGAGCCGTGGGAGTGACCGATTACCTGGTTTGTCTTGAGGTGGGTGTTTTGAGAGTGCCCATCAGATAATCATCTGCTTCCTTCCCTCCATGCTCTGCTCACTGGTACCTGCCTCAGTTCAAAGCTTCTAAAAATACTCTGGTCTTGCGGATCTGAATGAGAACTTCATTTCCAAAAAGCATTTGGACAGCAGAACTAAGCAGCCCTTTGGAGAGGTGTATGAAACACGCCAAAATTTGCAGCCCATTTTAGTGTCCATTTGTGTTCTTTAGCAATGCAAGTCTGTTTCTCTAGAGGCATAAAAATTGAAAGTGATCTTTATTTTGCCTTTAATCCATAAAGACAGAGTATGTAGTCTTGTTTGTGTAAAAAGTTCCATCTGCCAGCACTTATGTAAATATTCCAGCTGCGGAAGGAGCAGCTACTACAACTGTGTGGTTCTTTGCAGATAGACTTCCACCCCAATTTGGACACTTAATTACCTGACCTGATTCATTTGTGTGGCAAAGGGAAGACTCGTATTCCCTCATCCAGTTGGTATTTTTTGCCATTGCAGAACATAACCTTGTAATTTTTAAATTTAAGCAAAGCTGTTGACAGTACCAGTTGGTTTTATATATATGAGAAAAGTGGAATTACAGTAAATTAAGAATAAAATTAAATTATGGATTACTAGTTAATACCAAAAGTACACAGGTACAGCATAATTCCATTCTTTCAAAATTTCGAAAAGTCCAGTTGATAGTCCTATTAGATGGCAATTTGATGCATTTTATACAACTCCTTATATAATTTTATAGAGTATTTGTGCTTGTAGACATAGTAATGATACATATTTTTGTCTAGAGTTGCAAGGAGACTTCTAGCCTAGTTTAACTTTGCTAGACCAGTAAATTAATTCAAAAGGAATTTAGTTCTAAAAGAAGTCTTGTGTCAATTTTCTGTAAGCAAATCGCAAGTTTTTGAGAATGCAGCATGCCCAAGAAATAAGGGTTTGTGCTTTATCCTGTGATGTTCACTTGTATCTGTATTTAGTTCAGTGTACAAAAATGACAGCATAATTTCTTATCTACCGTACAGGGAAATTTCTACTGTCCTCTTACTATTATTATTATTATTAATTTCTAATTACTTTTATGATATATTTTGTATATTGCCTTTTCCTGGCCTATTATATGATAGAAAAATGTAGGTGGCATGTTTGTTCATTTTAAACAAATAATGTCTGGTGACTTCCTAGAGAGTCATCTGGTTAGAGTATATAAACCTGAACCTTCCTCCAATTCATTTTCTTTGAAAAGCTGCATTAAATAAGGGTGGAACTGAGCAGAAGCTGCATGTCAACAGTCAGTATCTTGAGAATTCTTCAACTGGGGTGGAATCAGTTTAGTTATTGTTTACAAAAGAGATGGCCCAAACGTGTGGTACGGTAGTCCAAGACCTGGTAGATCATAGACCTGTTTGAAAGCATCTCATTTGCAGCTCTGGATGTGGCGGGATGATGTTGCTGGAAGCGGTCATTCAGTTGAACTGGTTTTGAGTCTCAGGCTCAAGAAATCTGTAGATTGATTTCAGAAGTCCAAAAAAATTAAAAAAAAAAAAAAAAAAAAAAGCAAATACCTCCTAGTTCTGAGGTTTTATGAATTGGATGGCTCTTTTGGGACACCAGTAGCCTCATTTCTAGAGGTCTGATTGTTTCCAGCATGATTTCTTGGGAATTACTGAACTCTGAAATCTCCCGTAAAGATTTGCTGCTTGGTTATAAGGCAGTTTGAGTGCAAAAATCTTACTGTCAAGTTTCATTGCTGCTGTTTCTTACTGTGTCCTGGGACAGGTATGTAATGCTGTGCAATTAAAGTGTGATTAAAAACCAGTATGCAATTTTTTAAAGAGGGTTCTAGCTTTGTCCTTTTTTGAAGTGTGGGTTCTTTTGTTGTTGGAGTTAAACTTTGAAGCAGGTGGCTATAGCTGATGTAAGTTTTCTTTAAAGTGTCAGTTATCCAAAATAATGATTCTTCCTACTTCAGCTGCTTAATGCTAACAGTAGGATTTTATCTGTTGTGCTTGCCCGTTATATTGGTAATTATTTTACCTGGGCAGAAAAAATGGAAAAGGAATTTTTCTTTCTTGTAAAGTGGACTTTAAAAAAGGGTCTGGGAGACCTGCGAGGCACTTTTAGCATGGCAGAGCCCTGAAGTTCAATGTTGGTGCATTTATCCTTGGCCTAATGTATGAAAACCTTGTTATTGTGTATTGGCTTGAGAGAGAACTGTCTGGGGAGCAGATCCCTTGAAAAGGACCAGTGGGTCCTGGTGGATAGTAACATAAATCAACAACCTGGAGCGAGTTCCTGGTGGGCTGGCAAGACGGTCAGTCCCTGGCACCCTTGCCCTGGGAGCAGAGGCTCAGGGGGTGGGATTTGTCCAGCCTGGGGAAGGGAGGACTCGGGGGACTCGACAGCAGCCCCAGTACCTGCGAGGAGATGGAGTCAGGCCCTTCACAAGGGTACCTGGCAGGAGGATGGGAGGCGGCAGGCACAAGTTGAAGTGAGATATTCAGACTGGACATAACAGGGGGGAAAAAATCACATGGAAAGTAACGGGGTATTGGAATAGGTTGCCCAAAAGGGTTGTGTCTATCCTTGGCAGTTTTTAAGACCTGACTGAAGAAAAGCCCAAGCAATTCCTGACTTTAGCGTGGCCTGTGCTTTGAGCAGAGGTTGATTAAGAGACCTCCTGATGTCCCTTCCAGCCAGAATGCTCCTAGGATTGCACAGGTGAATAGGCAGCAAAGATTAGCTAGATCCTCCCTGTACTATTTTAGAAAGACATGCCTCTGGAAGAGCGGCATTGTTTCACCCTTTGCCTGGAAGGTCCATGCGGTGGGAGAACTGGGCACTTGGTTCATATTCAGGATAGCTATCTTAACTCGTCTGGTGAAGAGTTGGCTTCCAAGTTGAAGAGCCAGGCTGGGGATCCCAGTCCTGTGAGGTGTGCAGGTGTGGACTGGTGTGAGCGAGCTGATAATTGTGACCTGTCTAGAGCATATAGATTTAACATAGCCAGCTGGATACTCCTCCCTTTATAGTTGCATGTTAACTCATGACATCCTAGAATAAATTATTTTTGTTTAGCTCCATGTAATCTTGCTGTGAGGGATTGCAAGTTGGAGCCCATCGGTTTGGTTTGGCAGATTTAACAGTGTAGAAATATAACAGTGTGTAAAGACACTTTCTTTCAAACTCCAGTCTGGAATGTGTTTCACTGGTACCTGTTAGCTTTTTATATATGTGACTAGACTGTTGCTTCTATAATTAAGTTTTAGAGTTTCTTCTTTCTTTCTTCAGAATTGCAGTCACATGATAATTCAATTTTTATTCTCTGTAGTGCTCTTTAGAGGAAGGTAGTTCAGGCACCAGAATTTCCTATAAACCCTGTTACTTTTGACACACAGAAGAATAAATCACAGTAGTTTAGCACAGATTTGGAGATGTAAAGTAGTTTTCCCAGAAAATAAAACTTTGTTGTGCACAACATTCATGGAAGAATCTTTGTCGAAGGAAGCTTTTAACGTAAGTAAGTGTTAATTACTGCATTCTTCATTTCTTCTTCCTCTCTAGTTTGATGCCGATTGCTGGTTGCGTGGAGGCTAAAGTGCTCATGTGTGAGAGGAATGGGGAATATGGTGAACTTTAAAATCATGGACTGAATAATACTTTTAAAAGTCCTGGTTCCAGCCTCAATCTTTGTGGTATGTAATGGTACCCAAAATGTTTGCGTGTGGTAGCGTATTTTGGATTCTACGTTCAAGACACTAGAAAAAGATCTGATTTTCAGAGGATGGGTATTATAGTTATGAAAATGAAGCCCTTTAAAATGTCACATGTCCATGTCCAAACCCCTCCCCCTAATCATCATCTGTATTGTAATAAATTAAGCATTGACTGTTTTAGTGCAATCTGAGAATAGGAAGTGTGAGAATCATCATGGTAGTGATGCAGATCATAGCTACAAGAGAGTAGCCTAATCAAATTGCTTTGTTTGGGGGGCAGGGGGGGTTGGACCCAAACTCTAAAATTGAAAAAAGCTCATGATTGTCCTCCAAACCCAAAGATTTCACTGTCATTGAGATCTACTCCAAACACTGAAAGGCATAGTAGGTTGAAAAAAAAGTATCACCACTTTTATATCTGAGTACATTTAAAAGCAGCTTTTTTATTCTTATTAAAGTATTTTATAATCACATTAATTTATTAATCAGAAATAATTAGCTTTTCCATCTTCAGAGACGTTAGTCACAGACATCCTAGAGAATATGGACCAAGATTTCTTACATCTGGCAAAAACATGGTGCTACCTCTCTGGAAATGGAGTTTTCCCTGTGTTCTTTTGTATTAGTTAATAGAAACCCTCCCTGAAAAAGGATACTCATCAAAGAATGTTTTATGAAACAGAAAAACAGTACTCATAAACCCTGTTGGATTCCAAGAGTTATTACATTTTACATCATATATAGTTTATTTTTCCAGATGCCACAGTTCAAAATAATGTATTTTTAATACTGCTTGTAGAATTCTACAGATTCATAATAGCACGTGACACGTTAATATCCTCTGTGACATCCTACTGGTCATATCCAACTGTGATAAACAGTTGTATATGCTATAAAAGTGACATCTATTATAAAAATAAGGATAATGCAAAAGGATACAAACAATTCCTTAAATTTGTAAAGACTGTTACAAATCTTGAATGTTAATTTGAAGGAAAAAAGTAAATGCTAATGCTAAGTTTATGTCTTCAGTTAATAGTCCTTTATTCCTTCAGGAAAAAAAATCAAGCAGCTATACTTTAAATGAATTTAATGAACTGCAAAGACTGACATTTTCACTATAAAAGTCACACTTCATTTAATGAAGTAGTTAAATATTGATGCTATATTAAAATACAGGCTGAATAAAAATGGCAGTATGGTTTTCAAAATAGGAATTTGAGCTGTTTTTTTCTTGTTATATTGAAAATTTCATGAACTGACAAAAGGGAAATACAGCAGAATATCTCCATAATAAACACAAAGCACTTTGTTGAAATAACATTAAAGTTGAAAGAGACAAACCCGTAAAAGCAAGGAAATTAAGTCACTGTACTCTTAACTCGGCGTCTTTGTGCTTAAGCACTGAATCTCTTTAACAAATGGATCCCACATCATCACCATTAGATGTGCAATATTTTCTAAAATTCTTGAAAACGAAGACAGATTGTAACCCTGTGCCACAGGTGGTACATAAAAGACCTAGCCATGTGTTTACCCAGGATGAATAGTTATATCATGATACTGTTTGATCTTAATTCAAAGTAATTGTGTTTTAAATGCTATGATTTCGATGGATATATTCTGGCAAAGGTATGCTGCCTGTGTTGCGGCTTCCACATATTTTCAGTGATATAATTTGAATTTTCAACTTCATTTTTACATCTGCGCTTTCACCATAACAACGTAACACTGACAGTGGGTAAAGGAATATTGCTGACAAACACGGTTGAGGTTTTTTTCCCAGCTCCAACACCTCTGCGATGGGAAAGGGAAAAGAAAACAAGAATAAGTCTTACCATGGATGTGAGTAGGAATGATGATTGAGTGATGATATGATTGGCTTCACTTTGATGGATTGAATTATGTTGTACTGTACTTCATAAAGCTGTACTAATTCCGACATCAGGCTTCTGTGTAGAGTAAAATACTGAGGATGACATCTTTGGCCTGTTGAAGTCAATGGCAAAACTCCCATTAATTTCAGCTGTCTGTGATTTCATTCTCAGTGGCTGACTTGTAAAACAATGGCAAATTGATTTAGTACATTTTTATTTGTCTTCCTCCCTTGGGAAAGATCTCTACTCCATGTAAAATGATTTGTCTTTTGACTTTGATGCTCTTACTCTGAAAATATAAATTTTAATTCAGGATAAATATAGTCTGATTTCTTCCCCGTACCTATTATCATGTAAACATCAAAGATGATGGAAGAAAGTGGAGCTGTTTTGAAAGTGGTAGGTTGTATACGCAGTTATATACGCAATTATTAATAGAAACCAGTGATAAGGAATGCAGCTTTCCTGTGACAGACTAATGAATCATTTCTGTAACTAGCAGCTCTCAGATGCGGTCTCTAGATGTATTGGTGGAAGTGTGGTTTTTTAGGTGTTTGCTTTTTCCCCCCTTACATGCAAACAGTTTTTCTTTAAAACAACAATAGAAAAGAAAACATTGGAATATGAAGAAGTAATTATATAAATGTATTTGTATTTGGAATATGTGGTATTTGTGTTTATGATAATGATCCTCAAAATTCTTCATAAGATGCTAGATCAGCATCGATTTGCATAGTTATGTCTCTTGGTATTTTGCCACAGCAAGCACTGAAATGATCTACCTAATAGAATATAAAATTTTGTAGGGTGTTATGTAAAATCACCAAAATTTACTGAGACTTAATAGAGCATTGAAGAATTTCTTCCTTTTCTAGACATCCTTCCAGGGAAAGGAAGAAAATTGATGTCAGAAATACATTCATGCTTTTCATTGTCCAGCTCTGCAATAGTTGTGGCTCGTGGTTGCGTCTGATCTGCTTTCCGCTTAAGGCAGCGGTCCCACTGAATAGAAAAGGATAAGGCATAACCCAAAGAGAAACATTTGGTGACGTTTAGCGATCTTTGTCCTTTCGTAGGTACTGCAAAAGGTATCTGAAAAGGTATTTCTATACTGCACGTACCCAATGGTTACATATTAGAATGCTAAAATTAAAACTGTAGCAGTGCTGCTGTCTTTAACAGTAGTATAGGGAAAAAATGTTTTATTAAACACTAATTTCACTAGTTATTTAAGAAGTAGTTGGCTTTGCACACATTAATCTCTTTTTCTTTTTAATTCAAGGTTGATGGTCTAGGTCTTACACATTGTATTTATGAATAGGGCACTCAATAACTATGCAAAATATCTATTTCTCCCGTGGGAATCTGTGCTTTGATATATTCTGATCCTTATTAAATTTAAACAGGATCAAATTTATACAGCTTTGGCAGAGATTTATTAAAATACACTGAGTGGACAGCTTGTGGGAGTGCAGTGTGCTGTAATAACATATGCCTTTTACCAGAGAATAGTAATTATTGAGAATCAAATAAATCTGTAGGAGGTTAAGTATATATGGAAAAGATATCAATTGTAGTTTTCTACAACCAGACAGAAGTACTGTCTGAAGATTTGTTGCTGTATAAAGAAATGAACTACTCTTATAAAGCCCTAAATATCCAAAATGTCATTTACCAACAAAGCTAATATTCATCCAGTCTTCAAGAAATGTTAATGACATTTGCTCAGTAGCATTAAGTTAATTGTTTAGTGCTCTTCAGCTGCATAAGCAGCTATTCAGCTTTATACCAAAGATTTATTAAATGTAATTGAAAATTGTCTTTGTTATGAAGTTTTGTGAATTTCTTTTCTTAATCAGAATCATCATGTCCTTGGAAAGGAAAATCCACAATAAAGGTTTACAAATTAACCACAGAAGTTTTATAAAGTTAAAAATATGTGACATCCATCATTTATCCAGAGTTCAGCAATATTCTGTTTAAGCTTAGACACTTTAGCCTTTTAAATTACTGTATGTGGTAATTTTAGTAGTGCAAGAATTGAAAAATTGATATGTGGGTCAGTAAAAGCAGTAACTTCTGGCATAGCTGTGGTTTGGATGAAGTTACCATATTTTGTAATGCAGTTCTTTGGAATTTCAAAGCTTGAGATATGTAAAAATGACAATTTTGTCAATAAATGTGGAAAAAAAAAAAAAAGACAAGCAAACCATTAGTGGGTAGGTGGGAGGTGACAGTATAAAGCTTATCCCTGTCTTTGCTGCTCCTGGCAAAAAGACTCATGGTTACATGTCCAGACAGGAGGATTTGGAGAAAAGCATTGCAATTTGTGAATCTTGAGGAGGTTGTCCTGTGCTCAAGGAACACAGCAGGGAGAGGTGAGTCGTTCTGGGTCTTGCGTGGTTTGGAGCTTCGCAACAACTTTTTTTGGAAGGCCAAAACAGCGGTCTGCTCAAACACCTCATTGGTTCCTTCAGTTACGTACGGAGTTTCTCTACCTTGGTTTCCATGTCTTCTCTGCCCTTTCAATCTAAAACAGATTTGTATTTAAGCAGTAGTTAAAAAATCTGTAATTTTTTGTGCTGTAGTAATTTGTAATAAGCCATGATCATCATTTTTATGGGTTAGGGATGTTTGAAAGTTAGCAGTATCCCAGTCTGTTCTGTGCGTGCAGGAGTGATTCAGCACTAATGCGACCTTGGGATTCTGCGCTTTGCTAGGGATGGTTTAAGCAAGTAGGGCTTCGTTTGGACTATTCTACTTGCATTTCTCCCTGTGGCATGAATGGAATGGAGTAATTTCAGAGGGAAATGTATTTCTCAGGGCTTAATGTATTAAGAAAGTGACTTTTTAAAGAAAACGCATTTAGATAGAGATTATGTTAATACTAGTACCATCAGAATTCCTCTGTATTTTATTACGAACATCTAGTGAAAGCTGTCTAGTTTCTTGGTAAGAAATGTAAAAGATACTAATTTTGGTGAAAGTCTTTATGCTTGAACAATTGTATCCTTTTAAAAAAATTCACCGATTCACATTGATGTGGATGTGTTACGAATCCAGTTCACTCCTTATCAAATTGGTGGTGGTTCTTTTATTAGTCTTTTATCCTATTATTCTTCTTTTGTCCCATGGTTCCAAACATAGCTCAAGATTTTTCTAAACAAACTAATGAAACCTGATTATTTCAAGCTAGCAAGTGTGCTCTCTTACAATAATGTATGTTCTGTTTCTGCCCTTTATTATAAGAGAAGAAACACTGTGTATTTGTTAAAATAAAAGTCAGGGCATTTGGGTTCCAATCTCATTTCAGTTATTACATTGCTGTATGACCTTGGGCAAGCCGTTTATTGTGCCTGTCCCTCACTGACTTTTTCTATGGAAATAGAGATGATAACATATAGGGACCTCCTGGTAGTGCTCTGAAGCTTAATACATTGCTATCTGGGGAGGGCTCTGGGAGACCTGCCTAGGCACTACCGTGGACTTTTCTATACGTTCGTGCAGATTATGACTGTGTGTAATGCATGTTGTTAAAGATGAAGTAGATATACATAATGTGTATCAGCATGTTTGACTGCCATCCTGTGTAATTATAGTTTATATTAATGAGTCATCTTGTGACACTACTGACATTTTTGTTTTCTGTTCATGATTATAGTAGAATAAAGATGTAGGAAGTAGGAGCAAATTCTTTTTTTTTTAAATCCACAGGTGTTTTGACTCAGAATGTCTTCTTTCTGTGAGTGTCAGGTGGGTTTTTTTGGTTGGTTTTTTTTGTGTTTTTTTTTAAAGTGGATACACTGTAACAATATACATATGTATTTTAATTTATATGGGGTTAACAAAAACTGAATAATTACACTAAAAAGAGGAATTGCAAAGTCAAATTACTAGAATAGCAGTCTGCTTACGTCATTATACAGATAGCTATACTGTATGGTAGGTGGCTGCCTAGTTGTCCTAAATTTTCGTGTTTAAGGCTGTATGGAATCAAGTAATTGTGGAATAAAACTGAGAATCTGATGTGCCGCAGTTCTAAGAAAATCTTTATCTCATCTGTTAAATGTTTCTAGGTCATGCTTTTCATTTTCTAAGCCAATTAAAGAAAGCATAATGTTTTACAATGGATTCCTGTTGTGTTTTCTTGGGAATACACTAATTTCCTTTGGCGCAATACAGATTATGGAGTCCTTTGCTTATAAACAGACATGAGACAGTTTCTAGTTTAAGCACAGGGAATTTATTGTTAAAAAAGATAGCTTTATTTGTTGATGGAGACTGGCCACGTTGTGCTGGTTTGTGTTTGCTTTTATTAAATCTGATATGTGACAGAAAAATTGTAAATCTTCCGGGGTTTTTAAGTATTTTATAAGGACAATCATCTTTTGAAATCACTTCCTCTTTTAATGTCTCAAATCAAACGTATTGCGACAAGCTATTAGGCTATGAATTTATTCATTCATTACAGTAAATCAAGTTGGCACAGTGGCTTATAAAAGATCTTCGTCTATATTGGTATCTTCAGGGTCAAACAATCACATTGCTTCTTACTTTGAATTGCTGCTACTGTCTATATGTTTTACTACAGGCCTTAATAGAGAGGAAGATTCTTGACTGTATTGAGGGGTTTATTAAGGATTTAAAAAAAATTTCTTTTTTCTTTTTTACCAAAATTTTATCTTGCCTGCAATATTTGGATATTTTGTACAATGCAACGCTAAAAATTGTTTGCAGATGTAAAGCAATTTATGTAATGATTACTTGTGTATGTTCTGTGAAGACAGCATAAGGGAAAGGTAACAGCCTTGTAGTATTTGGAGAAAGCTAAATAATTGTTCTAAAATGTCAGTGGCTGTGACATTCTGAAAACACCGACTTTCTCTTGAATTATGTCTGTTTCTTCTTAGACTTGCATTGATTAATTAATAATGCTCAGATAGTAAAAGTTTTAATTTGAAGATAACATATGAGGTACAAGATATTAATTGCACCAAAGATAACATGCTAATTAAAAGGTTCATGCACAGTTGTTGAAGGTTAACAGCATGCATTGAAATACTTGGAAAAGAAACCTAATTATAATCTCTGAATGCTGTATTTTTGCAAAGGTAGCATCTTTGGTGCTTTCTGATTTTCTTTTTCTGGGGAAGAATTCTTTGCAATGTTCCTTTTGCAGTGAGGTAGTTTGATACAAAAACAGACATTGTAAGGCAATGATTTAAAGCAGTATAAATGGTTCTGCATTGAATATTAGTTCCAAATGTGGTTGCAAAGAGTGTCAAAACAAATATATTTACAGTCACAGTTTAGAAGAGATGCGAATTGCAAACCTCTTGCATCTTTAAAACCAGGACATTGTTTTCAGCTGTTAGATGCCTTCTTTTTAGGTAGAGGAATGACGCACAGTGTAATCAAGGTAATTGATAAGTCTCAAATATTAGTGCCTACAGTTTATGTGGTGATCTGGAGTCTGTCTCGTGGGCCAACCTCTGTCTCATTCTCTTAGCAAAAATGGAAAGGAGAAAAATGCAACTCCTGTGGCTCTCCTGTGATTTATTCTATTGCAGTGCAATTTTCCAGCACAGCAGTTTCTACCATTTCTTCCTCTGTCCTCGGCAACCTTTCAGAAGTTTCAGTGTCACCTTATCTAGCTCACAGGAGTGAAGCGAAAGCTTCTAGCTCGGGAAGGCATTGGTTTTCAGCTACAGGAAGGCTGCAAGTCAGTGCTGGCTTCAGGCTCAGTGCGATCAGTCTGCCACTTGTGCCATGATTAACATAAATAAATAGCATATATAATGCAAGTGTTGTAGTTTAGGGTACAAAGATTATCTCACGTTGAACATTCGTGACTTGCTATGCAGTGGAAACACCTACCTTTACGTTCTGCCTAGATCAAAATGGAACCAACAAATTCACACCAGAATAAAACTAGATTAAGTGGTAGTGAAGTGGGTTCTGAATTCTTACCGGCAGGAAGGAATGGCTTTGGACATCGACTGTGATCACAAACCAGTGTTAACATTCATTAATTGTTGGCTTGGAGGGAGCAGCCATTCTTAAGCTCTCTGAACCATTTATACAATTCACTTACTCAAAGTGCAGGAGCAGTATAACTTATATTTTAAATCATCAAGGTGAATAATGGAAAAAAGTCTCCATGCAAGAAAATTAAGCAAATATTTAAAGAACATAAATCTTCAGTCTTGGCTTTCTCCAGTGCTACTGTGGGCAGCAGCAGCAGTTGCTGCTCTGTGCAGTTATATGCATGTGCAGGGGGAGGTACTGAGTTGCACGTGAATACGATGCGTACAGCTAAAGGAGCTTCATATCACTAATATTGTCCAGTCCTCTTTTAATGAGGAAAAAAAAAAGTCTTAAATTATTTGAGCCAGCCAGATGAGTTATCAGAATAAAATCTATCAGTCCCTTCTGATCACTTGTTTCAGTCTGTGATCCTGTAGTGCCAAGGACTAATTCACCAAATAACATTTCTGTCATTTAGGAACCTGAATGGTTTAGAAGTTTATACCATAGTATGTAGGACTGATGTCTAGACAGAAAGTCTCTAAATCCAAAAGTGTGAGCTTTAGAAATTTCTGCTTTAGTGTTCTTTTCCCTAAAGCCCATAGAAACCTGCAATTTTTTTCAGAAGTGTTTATACCTAGAAAAAGTTCCTGTGTTTCTACAGGCAGCCACCAATGCCATCCGTTTGCAGAAAGCCTGGCAAAGAGAAGACCACAGCTTGACAGGACCTAGATCAAAGAGAAGCTTTGCAGTTGTGACTCCTGCTTTCACTCAGGGCTGTAGCTTCTGCTGGGGAACTCGGATGCCTACGAGTTCTGTGCAGGCAAGAATCACAGAGAGTGTTTTGCAGATGGAGCCCTAAGCCAGCTGAAGGGGACTCTGTTTTAAACGTGCCCCTGTTACCCTGGTATTTGTTTGCTGCTTAAGTGTATCTCCAAAGAAAGACTGCTACCTCTTAGTTCAACCTGTAAGTGTGTGGCTTTCTGTTGCTGTTTTTGGTTGTCTGACAAACATTATTTAACAGAAGTACAAGCAAATATCAACAATTAGTTTCTAATCGGCAGTTTTCTATGAATAGAGGCTGTATGAACATTATCACCTTTTTGGCTCCTTAATTTGATACCCAACTGGATGTTAACATATGGCTTGGTGATTATATTTTGGAGCTTGATTTATCCTTATAGATTTTAGTGCTTTTGGCTTATTCTCTTTGGCTTTGAACAACAGTCCTTTAAGTTTTCCTATGTATGTTTTAGTGGTACCTAAAATCCATACCCTGTGATGTTAGAAGCTTTCTTCTTTTTGTTAGATGCTCAGGGCTGAGAGTTATGGAGAAGTTAAGTAAGTTGATCAAGGTCATGCAGACTCAGGTGGCAGAATTAAGAACTGTACATATCTTTTCTTAGCTGTAACTCCATCCTTCCTTTCCTAGTAAGATGCAGAAACCTATAGGTAACTCCCTTGAGACTGTTACATGTGTATCGGTGGTTCCAGGGAAGAAATTAAAAAAAGTGGAATTGGATTGTAATCAGTAAAAGTCCCCAGGCTGGTTACAGTTCCCTGGGCTCAGGAGATTGCACCGTAGCATCAGAACTATTTCCCCCTGCCCCTTGGCACAAGTTGGGGTTTCTGCCATTACCCCATCAGTGTGTCTGAGACCTCTCGAACTCTTCAGGGAATCGTGTTCAAGAAATAAATAAAAGAATCTGTCTTCCAAGAGTAACGATTTCAAATCAGCCGTAACAGATGTGAGAATAACTTACTGTGCCAGAAAAATAAAAATAAAAAAATCACAGGAATATGTTCCTGTTGGTTATTGCTCAGGGATAGAGACACCTTCAGATTTGATTCAAACTTAAATGATGACACGTACCATTGTTTAAAAAAAAGCTTGAAATGAGTGTACATAGACATACAGATTTGAGTTAGAAAAGTGGGGTTTTTCTTAGGGTATTTGTGCTTTTAGTGAAGTGCTTTTACTTGGATGGACATTGTTTAGTTTATGTGCTCTTAATTTTCTTTTTCTCGTCTGCTTTCAGGAACAGACCTTACCATCCAATAAGGTGCAAAGTAATTTCTTCCAAAATAAAAAAAGATCTGAACTACCAGCTATCTAAACAGTAAAAGGCAAAGACATTACATTTTGAAAATCAAAACTTCTGCATATGTTTCTTTCTTAATACACTAAGCCCTACAAAAAAGGTAATGTTTTTGAATGTTTTCCTGAAAAACACTGAAGTGTGTGTTTTGCATCACATGGCATTAAGTTCTTTTCTTGGCATTCAAAATACAGCTTTTTTCAAGGCAGCTTAGTTTGTAGCATCTGGATGTTTGAAAATAAAAGAATCCATATTTCATAGTCAATAACAACTTGGGCTTTTTCAGCCTGTAGATGCCTGGGTAACAACAATTTGATATGGCTGATGCTTCAGTTCAGCAAATGCCCAAGTTTTCCATTAGTCATGATATATTTTTTTTTAACATAGTGTGGTTATATGTAAGAAGATACTCTAACAGCATTCGGAACAGAATGCTGAAAGTGCTTATTTGAGTGGAATGGGCTGAGTTGTCCCTATCTCATTGAGCAAGTGATGGTTAGTACATTGCCCAGTGGTGTGACAACTTTCAGACTTTGCAAATACAGCCTTCAGGGCAACTTACCTAACTGTGGTAACAGCAAAAGTTAGGGCAGTTACCTGTTTCACAGAGGTTATTATGTTGGTGTCATTAATATAAAACCAGAGATCATTATTTCATTGTGACGGGTTCATATCAGGAAATCTGGAAGACTGTGTTTCAAGGAGTTATTGTCTTGGCAAGTCATAAACAAGTCACTTCTGTTCAAAGCTGGTGAGTGTGCTGTGTGGAGGCAGCAGTGAAATTCCATGTTAACAGAATATTCAAGGGACAAAGGACCTTTTCCAGCACCTTTTGATCAGCTCCTTCTAAAGAGAATTGCTGTTATGAGTACTACAGAAAACAGTATGTCAGTGGCACTTATCCTGGAAAGATCATCAGTAACTCTTAGCACAGCATATGTCAGAAGTATTATAGCCACTGTAATAGGTGTTAGGTAGAAAAAAAAATATCTGAGAACAGTTTAAACAAGCTGTAACAAGAACTAAGGCAGATTAAGCTACTACACTAAATGAGGAAGAGATGCTCAATGAAATTATATCCTGAGAACAACATGTGTCAGATGAAAATATATTACTGCCTCGGAAGGAGGGCAGTGTGGGGTTCTTAATTTTAAGCATAATAAACAGCTGGCGTAGCGAACTGGTTTGATGATTCAGGGCTGATTGTTGGGGAGGGGAGGAAAAAAAGGGACTTGAATTTTAAAGTATTATAGTTAGAACCCAGCTGTGTAGACCACAGAAGCTGTGTACATGGAATACGTAGTCATTGCTACTGTGGAGGAGTGCGGGAGTGCCTGCCTGCAGGTAGCTGAAATAGGGGACAAACAGTTGTCAAAATCTGGGCCTCTCTAAGCCATACCTGGGAACGAGACTGATGCAGACCATCTGAAATTGCTCTTCCCTCTAGCCCAAGTTGTTCCAAGCATACTGAACTAAAATTGGAAAGAATTCTTTCCTCTGCAGGAACTGGAAACATGCTAGAGGTAAAGCTCAATGTCTTTTTAGGTAAAGTCAATGACTTTCTAGGCACTGCTATGAAGTGCTTAAATTTTGAACCTAGGCATCGAAGTCTTTCCTTGCAAGCTTTTTTTATTGATGCACATTTCATAACTGAACAGGTTCAGTATCACAATGCGGTATCACTGTATTTGTTAAAAGAATCAATGTGTAAAAATCCAGTTTTGAACAAGGGGAGGCTGTCGCTGTGCATACGTAATGTTTTGGAAGTCCAAGCCTGCACTTGTAGGCGCTGTATGTTCTGACAGCAAGCGTTACTGTTCACTGGGTGATTAGTTGGCCTTCTACCCTGGATATGTACTACTTACTCTTTTTAATGTGATAGTTACTATTAAATGTTCTCCTAATCACTATTTTGGAAGCCCTGCGCTAGTATAGCAAGCAGCTCTATAGTCCACCTAAAATATGAGTTTTGTGTGTTTTTTCTCCTTGATGTCAGCTTGTGCATCATAATGAAAAAGAGGAAGAGAAAAGCCATGACAGCTTAAGTTTTCTACTACTTTGTACTGAACAGTGCTTAAACGGTATTACAGAAAGGACAAGAAAACTTGCAGAGCCTTTAGGAGAAGTTATTTATTTGTGCTTCTCGATATTTCTACTGGAATATTTGCATTGGGAAGGGAGTTGAAGTGGTTTAGTTTTTAATGTCTTCTCCAATGGTAAGAATGTATCTCTCTGAATTTTGTCAAATCATTATAATAGCTTCACACCTTGTATAACATTTCAGATTTTTGCCATTGTTATAACCTTTGCTAATGAAAATGTCCATTAAAGTGCCACAAATATTTTAACTACATATTCATGCTGTGCTTGAAATTCTGCACATCGTTTTCTAAGCTAGGCCATTAGCATTGATAGATACTGTTATTTTGCAAATCTTCACTTCAGCAATTTGTACATGTCAAATTTAACCACCGCAGAATACCTATATAGAGTAAATAAAACCATCTGAGTTTAGTGCTGTCTATACACACAGCTCTCAGTATCTCTTTTGACGGTTGATAACGATCATGCTGCTAGATGTGTTTTGCACTGTATAATGTGGAACACAGGTCACTATTGGTAAACCTGTTCTAATCATGGCTTCTCAGAACACAAATCCATTAACCTGTAGCGATAACCCTGCTGCAAAGACTTGACACGAACAATGCTGCACTATAAATGATGGAGTTCATGGCTGAACTGCATTTGAAAGGGCATTCTGAATGAAGTTAAGAAAGTAATGTAAAAGAAAAGTTAATGAAATTTAAGATGAGTTGCCTGCTAGCAAGCTCCAGCTGCATACTGAAGTTTCTACTCAGACAAAGGCTAATTCCAACTAGAATATCGCACTAACATATGCATAGCCTAACTCAAGCAATATAGAATACTTTTGCCTCTTTTTTGCTGAAGGTGTTCAGCAAATACTTTTCCAGGTTGCTTCAGTGTCACTCAGTCTTGAAGAATTGAAGAGCCACTTCATAATCAAGAGCTATAGAATAATTCTGGCATGACAGACGATGGTGATGGTAAAGCTGACATTATCATAACACATCATCATCACTTTCGATGAAACGTTCCACAGCAAACATCAGCTAGTTAAGGTGAAAATCCGCTTTGCTTCATGTTCAGCTTCACTTCTTGGGATGGGTGGTGTTTGCTTGGGCTTTTTCCCCCCTCTTAATTCTAGCATATAGGGATTCTCCTATGTGTGTGTGTGTGTATGTATGGCTTCTTGGAAGCAGATGAAATGATTGCTTTTTTTTTTTTCCCTTAATCAGGTCTTCTGAGACCTCAGGTTCTGTGACTCGCCTCCTTAGACTTTTGTGTAACAGAAAGTCTCTTGCTGTACGTAGGATCATCTTTGGGGCTGTGCTGAGATCTCTTCTCTCACTTGTGTTTTTTCAACAAGTTCCCTGAAAACTGCTTCAGGCCTCTCTCTTTCATTGTTCAGCATTTTGATTTTTCTAGCTCCCAACCTTGGCAAAACAATTGTTTTAATGTTGTTGCAACCAGGCTTCGTTCAGGAACTGAATCCTGTGAAATACTGAAAAGTCATTGTCATGCTGGAACCAGAGGTTCCGTTTAAAGCATTTGTTTCATTGTTAACTTGATATTAATCTTTCTAGAAGAAATCACCTCAGGCAAAGAGAATTGGTAGGTAATTGGCATGTGGCTGGTTTTGAGAACCCCTGGATCTGCAAGCTGATCTTGCCAAGCCACTTTCTGTTGAGAATCAACTGCCTGCAACAGCCGTAGAGTGAACCAGATGTGAAAACCACTTGTGAAGTTTTTTGATCTCCCTGTCATCATGGAGACATTCGCTCCTTCTTGAGAATGGCCAAGGCCTGTGTCATCGGGGAAGGAAAAGTGACAAACTTGGAACTTGGAAGCAATGCAGAGGGCCTGAAATCTTCAGCATCTCAGATGAGCAAGTGAAAGAGGAGCCAGTTTTTTCCTTCCAAAGAGAAGGCTCAGGGTGTGTTGGTAAAGGCATTTGCAGTCACAGATGCTAGTGCAGATACACGGATGCTCATGCAGATAATACCAGTCCAGCATAATGCTGGATTGGCTGAGGTGAAACCTAATGCCACCAGCGGCTTTCCCGTGAATTGTCCGTCCTCTTGTAAAAGCCTGACAAAAATGTCACCAGGGAGTGTGGTGTGATTGCTCTAATGCTGATGTAAGAACATCTGATTAAAAGGAACTTCAGATCAGCATCCCAGCTTATAGACAAGCATTCCTTCTGTGGTGGAGGAAAATGCACCACCTTAGCAGAGATTATTTAGTTACTACCTGTAATGCCTTCTGTAGCCAAGAAATTAAGGTACTTACCATAAATACACCTATGCCAGGTCTTGATTGTACATTGCACACCTGTTAATTTTTCTTGTCCACGCTTTTGGAAGTATTTTCAGTATTTCAGCATAGTTTCTGATACTCATAGAACCCTGTAAAATAATGATAACAAATAAGATGTTCTGTGTCTTCCCTTGGTAAGATACAGTTTGGATGCTTTAAAAAAAAAAAAAAAAAAAAAGAGTAAAAAATATAGTGCTATAAATCCAACTTAGCATGACTGAAGTATCTGTTTGTTAAAAGACTTATTTGGTTTGTATAAAAGAAGTCTGGTCATTTTCTGGAGATCTCAGTGAAATCCATCTTACCTCAGTATTGTACATACATATTTTCTGTTTGATTCTGTGGTCTTTACTTGCATTCAGCAGTGTTTTCCTGGATGGGTAAGTCCCTGGTGTGCTTAGCAGCTCTATGGAACCACTCATGTAAGACCTGATCAGCATGAAAAAGGGTTGAAGAACTTACTGCCTAAAAGAAATCTATGTGGGTGTATTTTAATTGCTACATTACCATGACAGTCTACAATATTTATAATTCTAAAGACTTCTTTGAAAAAAGAAAGATAAGCAGCTTGTGTGCAATAGAAAAACAGAGTCAATACATCCGACGTTTGTCAGATAAACATTTTAGATCTACCCTAACGAAGGTATTGCAATTGCATGAATGTCTGTGATAGTTGTAATGTCTAAAGCTTAACACCTTTTGGTGCTTTTAGCCTTTCTGATTTCTCTAAGCGATCATAAAGTTATAAACAGTCTTTCTAGGAGGTCTCTAAGAATCCTGTTAGAAGCTTTTTATTATACTGGCAAATTCATATTGAATTGGTATTCATTTTCACTATTACAGAATAATCGAATCAGTGCTGTTATTATTATACTGTTGAAAAAGAAAATAATGGGGGTGTAATGTAAAACTGGTAATGTGATGAAGAGCTCTTATTGTGTTAAGTTAAGAATGCTATGGCTGCTTGTCCCAGCTTGCTTGGAGCAGCGATTGAGGGAGGAGATGGAGGGTGTCTGGTTTGTGGCAAGAGGTTGCATACATTCTCATTTGAACCTGTAATTGTCTTTCAGTGGCCAAAAGCATGATTGCTTTGCCCACTTGTGCTCTCTGCTGGGCTGTGGTGTGGGTTCTGGGCTGTAAGAACGCTACTGTTCCCACAGTCACTCATACCGTGCTGCCATCTCCTTTTTTTAATCACGACTAGTATATGGTTCTCTCTCCAGAAGGAATGGCTCATATATTCTTTTATGTTCATCTGAGTTTTTTTTCCAAAAGGGAATAGAGCTTTTAGAGTACATTGTTAGAAGTACAACAAGCCCCCTGAAGGTTCAAATTTGACAGGGATGTTAGGAGGCAGGTCAAGTGACTGCCTAATGAAGATGAATGGAGAAAATTGCTGGTACAAGAATCACGTGGTGGGTGCTTAGCCCAGGTTGCTGAAAGTGTGATGGAATCTCACAGCTTCATTTATCAGTGTCATATTTGGGCTAAAAGTGAGCAGTATTGTTCTCATTTCTTCCAGATGGATAGGTCAACTTTAATATTTATTGCTCTTGTAGAACATTTGTTTGATGTATTTCCATTAGCTAGGCAATAATAGAAAAGCAGTGGAGAGAAACATAAAACAGCTCCCTTACTCTTCAGCCGAAATATGGCATTCACTAATGTGTAAATATTTCTAGGACTATCACTGTTTTTAAAAAATATTTTTTAATTTGATGACATGATCATATATACTGGAATTTTATAAAAATAATGGAAAAGCCACATCACGAAAATATAAAATATTCTACTTGTGGTCTGTGGTTGTAAATCTTCTAACTTTTCATGAGCTTATAGTGCCTTTCGGGAGTGGCTTTTGCTAAAGAATGTCAACTTTATACACATGTATATATCTGCCTCTATAAAAAAAGACAGAAGAGCACTGTGTTTGAAGGACTGTTGTAAGACTGGAACCATTTTAGCAAAATCAACTTCCAATTTTAGATTTCTAAAATGGAATATAAAGATTTTGTTTCTGTCATATTTTTTCTTCATTTCTGTTGTTGCTAATGACTTTTTCTATGATGGGAAAAGACCACTTAATCTGGGTGGGTGTAAAATTTTAAATAAACAAGGAATCTAACAGTTACAGAATGGTGGCTTGTAGCTAATAGTGGTAACCCCTGGTTACTGTTTATTAACTGATTTTTTTCCCATTTATAGGAATCGGGTTCAAGGTGTTTGACATATATTATTTAATACTGTGGAAGGAAACTTAGCTGTTTGTGAAGCAGGTGTTGTGTTAAGTGCAGTGCAAACATTCTAGCCATATGTTTCTATAATTTAAATTAATTTGGTACAGTCATACTGTTAATCTTTAGTGACTTGTTGATTGGCATTTTGCAGACATATTTCTGGAAGGCACCCAATACCATTTTCTGTAGCCTTTCTGGCAGTAGCAGAGAGTAACATTTCCACAAATTGGAATCTTGTACAGCTCTGGGAAGGGAGCCAAGATTTAAATTAGACAATAACCTCTGCTCTGTATATAGCTTCTATTCTTCAGCTGTAGGGAAAGTGATTTGTTTAATACAGTCAGCTCTGTAGCATATAATAGACTGATATATGAGTCACTCCTTGGCGCTGTGTGTTTCTTAAATTTATATAGATTGAACAACTAGTTGGTAATGTACTTAGTTACAGTTGTGCAAACAATAACTATTAGCAGAGCTGAACAGACCTAGAAAAAATCGCATTTGGTTGGTGTTTGCTCAGATTCTGCAGAACTGTTGTTTTTTAGAACAGTCCTTCTCTTCAGGTGCAGAGGAAACTATTTCATAAGCATGAGTATTATTTGAGCTTTGGAAAATCAATAATAAAGCTTTTACATCATAGTTTAGTGTTTCTTGCATTTTGTATATGGACATGTGTACACAATGTTCCTTAAAAATAAACGCAGTATCAGGCTGTGTTGTAGCTACATAATTAGGTTGCAGCTCTTTTTGTTTTGCACTTGTATGGTTTTTTTTCCTCTCTTCATGTTAAAATCTGATACTGTCAATGGATATCTGTGAATGCAAAGAATTCTTTTCTTTCCAAACAGCCAGGATCTTGTCTTAAAAGGAGAGCTCTTTACACCATTCGGTTCATGTTTATTTAAAAGCTTAAAATCATTAGACCAAATCTCACTTTTTGTCCAACAGAAAATTGATTTTGCTAACAAAAATGGTGTGGGCCTGAAAGGGAATATTCAGAAATATGCAAATAAGTAGAGATAGAAATCTGTTTGAGCAGCTGAACAAAGCAATCAAATTTTTCCCATTGAAAGTTTATTTAGCTTCACTGTGAGCATTTTTGAACAAAATTATAAACTGCCGTTAGTGAAATACTTCTTTTTATAGGGAAAAGGGGATTCTTTTTAAGTAGGACTATTTTTAATACTCTATGTTTTTCTGCCAGGTTTTATATTTTCAAAATAAAGCACATTGTAAATATTGAACAATACACAGATATATTTCCTAACAGTTTATAGTATGCTGCATATTCTGGGTGGGTTCCAAGCAGTAGTTAGTATAAATGATATGCCAATCAAAATTATTTTTGCAACTATAACCTGTTATAATGCAGTCTCTTATCTGAAGCGTCAACTTGATATAAGCCAGATCTTTTTTCTTAAGCTTTAACTCTTACATGTATAATTTCCCTTGTCCTGAACTAATCCTGCTTCTGGCCCATAAGCTTCTAGGTAGTGCACGACAGCAAAGCATAATTTATCTACTAGTTATATAAATCTTAATCATCACTGCTTCCATTAGGTCATATGCATTTTATTCCTTGGTCAGGAGTGGTTTTTGTGGATATCTGACGTACTTCGATGAGTAAATAAGGTTTGCAAATGTCCCGCATGTCCCTTCCAGGCCAGTTTTCTAATGACTCAGCTTCTGTGTAAAAGGTGGTTTTTCTTAAACAGTCCCCTGTAGCCAGCAAGGTGATTATTACTGAAAATTTGACTATTGCCATTGGTAAATAAAGGTGTGATTTCATAATGTGCCATGTTGGTCATTTTAGCTAGCTTAAGGGGCTCCTTCTGCCGCTCTTCATTCCTGCCCCAGATGAAAAAGAAACCGTAATTGCACTTTCCTCCCCAAATCCTAATGAGTTCAGTATTTCATTTTTGCAGTGGGACCTTAGAAACAATTGTATCAACATAAGCAAAGGGATACTGAATTAAAAAGCAAAAACCTAAACAAATAAGTAGGTGGAGGTTTGAAGCATGATGCATAATGAGATCTCCGGAACTTGTGGCCACTTGACAGCATGGCTGCAGGTGGCAGTGCCAACATCGTGACTTTGAGTCCCTGGAATGCCCATTGGTTTGATTCTCACTGCTGCTGATAGCTGAAATTGAATCCTGATGATGACCATTTTATGGAAGCTGGAGATGCTGGAAGTCTCCTTCGTTGTTGTTGATGATCATTCTAAGTGTTGACAATGCTGTTTAGATGACCCAGGAGCTTCTGGTGTGAGGAGAATGTGTGAAATTGCCATTTTTAGGTTCTGATAATAAAAAAAAAATCCGTTGATGAGGTTCAAGTGCTGTGATATTCACGAGCTGAACACCATTCTATCTCTCTCTGAAGGATCAGAGGTTGCTGAGGCAGCAGCACGGTTTGTGCTTCTGAGGGGATGAAGAGACCAGAAAGGGGCCTGACTTTCCCCAAATTTATGTTTACAGAGCAAGACGTATGAGGAGTGCACAGCAGAGAGAGAATTTGCATTTGAGAACGGTGAAGGGTTTATAGAGACTTGCCATATTCACAGAGATGGGGTAGTCTTTCAATTTAGTGTACATCTCTGTAAGGAATGTAATCAATATCTGCACCCTCGCTCGCTCTTTACTACCTTTTCATTTGTGCATGGTTAAGTATTACAACATGGCAGAAACTTTCTTCTTGTCTCAGAAGATGATATATTTATATGTTGACATGAAAATTGATAGCCCTTTTATTTTTTTATAGTAGCTAGTTTAGCTAAAGATGATATTCCAGTTACTGGAATATAGCACACAACCACCGCCACCATCTGAATCAAATGGTACAGCCTGATTTATGTTAGCACACAACCCTTCACCGTTCTTCTGCCTGGTAAGTACCACTGCAGATTGCTGGTCTTCCTAGGTGACTCTTACACAATTTATTGTTTGTATTTTGGTTTTATGAGCAATGCGGGGGTTTTGGCATATGTATCTAGAAACGGAGGTGTTTCTTGTAACCAGTGGCTTGTATGTATGGTTGGATGAAGGTGTGATTGTAGCACTGGAAGAGATTCTTGAGTCACCTGTAATCTGTCGTTATTGGTTTCAGTGGTGGTAAGGAAGGTCTCGCATGGAGATGTTTGAAGGATCGTTGTGACATGTTACCCAGAATTTTCCATGGATGTATGTGAGCTTGGGTGTGGACAGCTGTTCCATGCTGTTGGGAAGGCAAAACCATAAGATTGTATAGGAGATGATGGCAAAAGACCTTTTTCTGTAGAACTACTAGTGGTCTGGAATTGTGAGATTTAAGTTAAATTTCGTATTCACTGTTACAAGCTGTCTGGTTTTTCAAAAAATAAAAAAATGACTATGTGACAGTTTATATAAATACGTATGCTTTGAATTGCTTCTAGATGCTCTCAAAATCATAGTTTACAAGATACTACAAACTTCTAAATCTTTTTTCTTTTAATTTTGAATAACTCCCCTTTGTTACGTGTTACTTTTTCCTCAAAGGTTATTTTCTTACCTTTTCTCATACCAGTTTTCAGTTTATCTTTTCCTTATCTATCAGATAAGCTGATTTCTGTTATCCTGCTCTGATAACTTTCTTCCACCCTTTCTGTGCTTCCTAGTACCCAGCACTTGTACATCATTTTATAACACTTGTATATAATTTTATTCCTCTCAAAACCAGACTATGTATATCGGGTTGGATGGGGCTTTGAGCAACCTGGTCTAATGGAAGGTGTCCCTGCCTATGGCAGTGGGGTTGGAATGAGGTGATCTTTAAGGTCCCTTCCAACACAACCCATTCTGTGGTGATGATTCTATGATATTTAACAACTCAGTTCTCCCATTAAAATACATATATATTTTTAATGTTGTTAACAAGTTTTGAAAATACCATTGAGCAACCTGGTTTTGATTTTTGAAGGAAATCTCTTTCACTGGAGAACTGTTGAAATAATTCCAGGGCAGATCAGGCAAGCAATTAAAGGCAAAACCATTATCTTAGGGATTGTTCAGTCTGGGGATTTTGAAGTGTAAAAATCACTGGACAACAAAACGTTATCAGAAACAATTCTAAAAGCTTATACAAATGAAGAGAAAGTCATGATTTATAATACCATTTCATTTTTACTGTGACCAATTAGTTATTTACCCACCCTTGGTTGGTATTTTCCTCTTTTGATGGCAAGAGAGCTGCCAGAACATTCCATGCTATTCCTCTGTTCCTGCCACCTTCGTTGTGTTCACACTAACAGTGTGCAGTGTCTCCCAATTCAGGTAGAAAAAATTACTGAGAAGTTTTATGGTAGAGCAGAATCTCCCCAGTTTTGCAGACAATGAAGCAACCAACCTTGTGGATTTCCTGTGATTTGTTCTTACTGTGAACATATAAAGCAATTTTCATGTTTCATGCTCCCTTGCATGGTTTTGCATCATTTTACTTGCTCACCAGAACTGGACGTGGGATTAGTAGTTCTCAAATTTTACCCAACTTTGATATCACATAAAGATAGTCTGTGTCGTAAAACTTGGCTAAAGTTATGTGATCCGAAATATAATTTAGTGATGAGGCAGCTTTAGCCCTGGGCATTTGGAAAAAAACCCAAACTCCAAATATATAGGATTTTCTGAAAGTACACTGAGTCCAGGTCTTGCTTCTACTACACAAAGATTTCTGATCTCTGGGAAATTTTCTACTTAAAAGAGGGATGGAATGATAAGGTTCAAGGTGTCAAATAAAAATGCAAGAACTCCCAGTAGTTTGCAGCTAATTGTAGCAGGTAGCTGCCTGCCAGAAGCACACGGTTATGGTAGAATGTATTATTTGTTTCCATCAGGATGGTTTCTGTATAAAAAAGGCTGTCTTCAAGACACCTGAGGAAATATTTCTGTAGACCTGATCATGCCATCAGCTGGTAGGAAAACTTGAGTGCTACATGAGTATGAGCTTGTGACTTTTCCCGTTTGACCTCCAATTATTAACCTGTCTTGTAATTAACAGGTATTCCTAGGAATATCTTACATAGTTTCCAAACATTCAGACGAAGAGGTTCATGACAAGATTACAGCTAATTCATACATCTAATTTGAATTCATACTAAAGCTAAATCTGATTATTTAAATTCAACTAAGAAGTATTCAACTTCTCACACATCTTTGGCATGAATAACCCAAGACTCAATTGTCTCAGTCCACTAAATTGGGAGAATGTTTTCAGAGCATGAGTTGTGAGCTGTGGAACAGCTTGGCAGCAGAAATGCCACTAGGATCTGATGTCTTTTATACTGCAAGAAAAGAAACTCAAGAATTTGCATGTACCAGAGCTCAGGCTTGCTTACATCAAGACATGAAGGGTAATACTTGATGCTTCAAGAGAGCTTTTATTACCATTTTTAGTCATATTTAAAAACATGGGGTTTTTTATGGCATCTGAAAATTATGAGGAGAAATTACATTACTCAAATGCCTGGTGTGCTTTTTAATATGCATTTAATTTTAACACTAATTAGTTGTTTGTATTTTGAAATATCAGTGCTGAAGATCACCTGAAGACTTGAGAGGGCAGAGCTTTCATACAGCACTAGGTATTGCCAGCCCTGCATTTGATAGGCTATCGGTCAGGGTGCGTTTGAAATAATATTGTAAACAGAGCAACCAGATTCTTCTTAACTGGCATTAATTTGCCTAATACAAGATTTCAGTATTCTAACATGAGGATTTTCATGGTTGTTTTTTTTTGTTTTGTTTTGTTTTTTATTACTGGGAGTGAAGGTTTTGAAATTTCCTTCATTTCACTCATCATAAATGGAATTTGCCGTGTACCCTTTGTGTGTCCTAAACTCTCAGCAGAACCTCAGGGGCTGCAATCAATATCAGAAGTAATTTCTGTGCCCACTTACAAGAAGAAATACAGTGACCCAATTAAGTGAAGAAAATGCTAGACTGTAGTAATGGATGAAAATGCAATTAAAGTAGGTTACTCACCTACAAAATAAAGTTTCTGCTGCCCAAAACGTTGCCTTTAGGTTGGAATGAAACAGTGGGAAGCTAAAGATAGATAAATTAAGCTTGATTAGTCTCAGTGGCATAAATTAGGAATACAAGCTAGCATCAGGGATTATTTCACTCTTAAATTTAAATCTTCTCTACTGTTATTGCAGAGCATTGCATCCAATTCCATCTTGCATGTTTAAATAAAGTTAGTTGTTGCTGAAGACTCTCCAGAGGCCTCTCTGCTGTGGGATTTGTAATCCAGGCCCAACTAAAAATAGTGGAGAAATCCTCCAGGTTTAAGGTCGATGGAACATAAAGAGACAGCAGGAAACAATGCATTATGTGCCTGTTTCCAAAATGCGTCTATAATCTATATTATATTGGCACGCAGAATTTTTCTAAATTGGAGAACATTTTCACCTGAGGAAAATTCCCAATTCTCGTGCCTGTCAGTCATCTCACACAACTCCTGCTTTTGCAAGGAGAGTGTATGAATTCCTTGAGCCTCACCAGTGCTTCCCTCGTGGAAGGGCATTGCTTACTGCATGCTGCGGCTTAGAGCTTTGGTTGAGGGTGGCCATCACAGACTCTGGTGCTAGAGTCGGTGTCCTGCTGGGTGGCTTTCCTCTGTTTCTCATGGATGTGTGTGTAATGAGAGTGGAGTTACGTCCTACAGGCTGGCTTTGCAAGAGACCGCGTGCTTCGTACGGCCTGCCATGTGGTGAAGTAGAGTTAGTATAGATTTTAAAGAAATGCTATTTTTTCTATTTGATTATGATTAGTATTTCTAAAGTGGAAAGTATTTAATTTCAGAAAAAATCACAGGCACCCACAGTATCAACCTGTCTGAGAGTTGGGATATTTAAGATTTTATGCATGTACTGATTTTAGCCTGAAAGTGTCTTGACTGATCCTCCATTATGATTATTATAAAATGTCTACATCTGCTTCACCCTTTCTCTATCAATTTTATATTTAAAACTTGATATAATTTGCTAGTGTAGTAGAGCTGAATCATAGTCTAGAATGGAATTTACAATTTTCACTGGAGTGAGTGAAATTTGATATAAGATTCTAAGAAAAGCTACTTACAGCCCAATTGCAGTATAATCACATCACTTTAAATTTGTGTGAGAAAATGTTGCAGTAATCTTGAATATAGTGATATAAAACTATTTCTTGGGATTCTTAGAATAAAATGCTCTCATTATGTTAAGAAATGCTTAGATTCAATGCTTAGACAGTTTATATAAAATAAAGGGGGGATGTTGGAAATTATTAACACCTTGGTTGTATGAACTTAATGCCTTGGAGAGGAATGTGAAACAGAAATGTTCATATGGCAAAACCAGTTCCGTATTTATGCATTTCCCCCTAAAAAAGCTATAAAAATTTTCCTTATAGCAGTTAAAAATAAATGGTTGGGGCTAAAAGGATACTCGGATAGAGGTGTAGGGTTGTCTAATACCCCTGCTGAGGGGGCGCTGAAGAAGGACCCTTAATAGTGACCTTGGTGTGTTATGGCAGGAGGTGGCATGGGGCTGCTCTCTCATGGGACCTTGCTGGCTTTCAGGTCTCATGTGTGCTGGAGGGCTCCGGTCACCGAGCAGGGCATGGGCCTGCAGCCTCCAGTCATGGCACCAGGAGCTGGCATCGGTGTGCCTGTCGCAACCCGGAGGGGCGTGGGAAGGTAGATTGGAGGGGCGGCCCCAGAATCGGGTCCACAGGTTTGCTTTGGGTCTTTCTTGCAAGTTATCTTGCAGTACCACGTGTTGAGGCCATTCTGAGAGGCTGCTGGTCTTCTTCCATTTGGAAAATGTCATGGAGAATAGAGACATTTCCACCCTCTTACAGGGCCACAGAAAGGGAGCAATTGTGCTTTACCCTTTCTTCAGTTCGTTAGAGCAGTTGTGGAAAAAAGCATCATTTAATCGCCATCTGTCCTCTGATGTCATCAGAAATAAGATCCTATGTGTAATGTGAGCTGTTCAGAGAAATGTAACTCATAAAATACGTACATTGAATGGATGCTGTGAACTGCGTATTTGAGAAGACCTTTCTCATCTGAAATTCAAATTGCTACAAAGTTCTAGAAAAATATATATAAATAAGAGACTTAGCCGTATAAGTTCTTTCTCCATTTTAGCAGTATATTCCTTCCATGACGTACATGTCTAATCTGGTTTATTCCAGCAACAAGTACGGGCTCATGAGAGCGATCACAAAAATCATTTTGTGATTCATCACCACAAACGTCTCTGGGTTAGAAAGCAAAGAAAGAAAACATGTTCTTTAAATATTTGTATATTTTTAAACAAATGCTTAAATCACACTGGCCTCTCCTTGGCTTTGCTACTGAATGGGTTTATCTTAACACTGGGACTCTTCCTGTATTTTAAGTTTCGGGCAACAACAGGGTGCAGTGATACTCAAAACTCTTTGAAGTAACATCTGTAGATCTTGTAGAATCTTTTTTATGTAAAACTTAGTGGGTTGATCTGAGTTTGGTATTTGTATTAGCCTTGTCCAGAGGAAAAGTAGCCTTGGTGTATGTAGGTGTGTGCAGAGGTCTGCCCAGAATCCATGTTTGATTCTCCGTTTTACTGCCTTTGAAGGCAGTGTGGGCAGAATGGAGAACCCATTCTCGTCTACAAAGAGCCAAAATGGTAAATTGAGACTCTTTGAACATGTGACAGCAAGGTATTTGCTATGTTTGTCTTGGAGAGAACTGTCAAGATTCAGACTAATTATATAACACCTTAATCTTGTATAAAAATTAGGACCAGGACTGCACTTTGGACCACCTTTTACTATTTATGCATTTAAATGTGGAGCAAGTAGCATTAAAAAAATGGTATGTATTGAATTGCCTTGACCATAGTCAACAGAATAATAATGCTGTGCATATTCATATAAAGTTCTTGCATATAAAAACTTTTGTAGGCTGTATCCTTCTTAAGAGATCTGAAAATGTCTAACATGAGACCATTAAATATTCCTTTCATTTCTGTTCCTAACGCTTGTGCGGTATCACACTTTGCAAAATATCATTCAGTTACTGGGTTTGGCCGTGGAATTCACTGAAGAAGTTCATATTAAAGAGTTTGGCTGGAATCTGAGAGATTAAGTCAGTGCTTTTTATTGTTATTGTCGAAGTTTTTTATTTGCTGGCTGAAAGCTTTTAAAGTAACTGCAAATGTTTTCATTCTAATTGCTTTCCTAAAACTTTTAAATCTGTACTGTCTGCAAACAGTGTGTCTGATGGAGGTTTGAGGATATATGAATGAATTTTTCTTTACCATCTCGCTCAAGTATTTTATCCCACTGAGATCTTTTTGGCTCTAAGCAAAAAGTAGAGAATGTGTGTATATGTATATACACGCATAGATAGACACATGTATATGAACATATACATAACAATTAGGGTGGCAGATGCTGAAGACTCAAAAATTGGAACCTAAATGGTCCCCTGAATTAAAGGCTTTTCAGTTTTTAAATATCAAAAGGTTGTCAAATGTATGACTGTACAGATACTTATGTACAGATTCAATAATTAATGAACCTCTAATGAGATTATTCATTTGCCTAAAATTCAGCTTTGGAGATGTGACTGCAAAACCGGGTACTTAGCTACATTCATTTTTACACGTTGTGCTCCTGTCTGTTGTTGGCTAGCTGTTCATCAGCGATGTGTTCTTAAGCTAATGAAGCTTTCTGGTGTGAAATCCCCTATAGAAACTCCTTTTGTTTTCAGTGGGGTCTGCATTTCCTCCTGGTTATTGCAGGATCCTCTTATGATGTGTTAGAGAATCTTGATGTGGAAGAAGCAGGGAGAATTAATTGTGTAGTAAGTTCTGGTGGCCAAAGTCACCGAGGCTAACACTGCTCAGGCAGTTTTTCACATGTACGTGAAGTTCTTTCCTATAAAATTTGTAGGCAGAACCTAGCAGGAAATAAACCTGCTTCCAGATGTTATTTGCTGAAAATAAGAATAATACTGTAATATGTCTCAAAAAGCTGATTTCTATTGCACTATCCTTTAATAACCATTATAAATTTGCTGTAAGAACATGAATGGAAAGGTTGAAAAACTTGACATATATAATGAAAAACTTGACATATATAATACATGCTGCCTGGTGGTCCAGTACTTCATGAAATTCTTCAAAAATTTTACCTTTTGCTGACAAAAGCATTGTCTCTGTGCGTGTATCCATACCCTGGTGCGCACACATGTAGTGGTTTGATCTTTGATGTAACCGCGATACCTTATCTGCTGACTCTGTTTGGTCAGAGGCTGCCCCAAATGGCCCAACCACATCTCCTTCATACTCAGCGGCTCAGTCCTTAACCTCCAGTAGCTGCATCTTGTCTATGGTAAATAATACTTCTTGCGTTTGGCAGTGCCTGCTCCTTCTTTCAACACGTTAGCGTGCTGCCAGAGGAATACAGACATTTCAGTGGGTGGCCACGTAGCGTCAAAATTGAAGGTACCATTTTGCATGCGCTCTGAGATAAAATTACTTCTTTATTTACGAAGTTGTAAAATATGCTTCATTCACTTAGGATGGTACAAATCCCCAACATTTTAAGTGGTATTGTATCCGTGAAGTAGCTGCTAAAATCTGCCTCGTTGTTTCTAGTAGTAAAAATAAAACAGAAAACTTGTATTTTGTAAAACAATATGAATACCACCTACTGCTTCTGAAGGATTGAAACTGTCGTGAAGGACTTTCTTTTCCAGAAAAGAACACTCTGCTCCTGCTATGAACACATCACGCTTAAAAGTAAAGCCGCTACAGAGATTAGCTGGATATCCATCTAGAACAGAAATGACCGGAGAATTCTTGCCTGTTATTTTTATGTTGTTCATTGAGAAAATAAATTGTGTTTCCTGATGAGAAAAAAAATAATATTTAACTTAATACATCTGGGGAGGACACTGCTGTTCATAGATGGTGATAGTTGATACTATTTTAAAGAAAAAAAAGACAACACCCACCTTTCTCCCAACCCTCCTCCCACTCCATCTACTTCTGTTGCCAGAGTAATTTTAGTGTATATTGTTTTGTTTGGAGTAATCAGGCTGAAGTAGCATTAGTCCAGCTCTCATCTTTTAATTACAGACAGTTTATTGTCTGTGCTGTCCCACTTTCTGCATGGTTCCCCACCAGCCAGCTAGACTTAGCAATCTCCATTAATTTAATTTGGCATTTCATTCAATCAGGCAGGCTGTGAACATGATGAATTTTTTTTTAAAAAAAAATAACACAATGCTCATTTTTAATTGATGTCCTTATCAGACATTGTATTTGCCGGAGCTGTAATTATTGGTCAGGCTGCAAAATCAAATCTGCCCAAATGCAGTGAAGATGTTCTGCAGTGAAATTATTAAGATACAGTAGTTAGACCTGCAAAGTAATTTAGTTTTGGTCTGTAATTACATCTTTTGGGATCGTTATCTTTCTTTTTACTCATAAGGATAGTGTAACCTCAGAGGAATTAATTTGCCAAATATGAAGATAGAAATGAGATCCTTGCCATAATATATATTTGTGCAAGTAGATATTATTCTACATAAAAAAAATATGAGCAAGCTTACACCATAAAATAATGATTTTATTAATGGCCATATTTTTAAAAATATGTTTCTAATTTTATTGCAGGAATACTGGAAATGTGATCAGTTGAGGCTGCCATTTTCCATAAGCAATAAATTGGCATCAGAAGTGATAGAATTTGGATGTGTAACTATCTAAAATACATATGTGAGTGGATATGTAGTGCTGTGACAGAGCTGGTTCTGTGGATAGGAGCCCAGCATCAAGCCAGTGAGATTTTTGTCTGGAGATAATATCCCGAGAGAAACTTTTAAATGTGTATTTTGACTAAACAGTAACCAATAATTATGAAAGGTCTGTTAGTGTTGTGATAACTCAGCCTGAATTCTGGTTTGCAGTAAGGGTTGGGATATGGCTTTCTTTAAAAAAGGGGGTGTGTGGATTGTGTAATAACTTAATTTTTTTATTCTTTCTCTTATTTATGATATGTAGTCTTTGAGTACAGAATTACAGTCATTCCTGTTAAGCAAAATTTAAGTCTCAGGATTAGTTATGAGAAGATGATAAAATGTGTTTCATTCCTGTTCCTATTTTGTTTGACTTTTTCATTTGGGACATTTATTCACATTCTGTGGTTTTGGTGGTATTCCCTAACCCTTCCAATAGTTTTCATCCTTGTGGTTGCACTATTAAATTAAGCAGAAATGTTATAAAAAGAATTATTTAGAACATCTAATGTATTAGCCTGAGGAATCTAGTTTTAATGTTGAGCATAAAAATACTAGTATTTAAAAATTTCAGTTTTGTTCCATTGACATGCTCAGATAAAAGTCTGGTTCCTTTATGTCTGGTTTTAAAATAGGTATTTCTGTATTTGCTCTTTTTAGGAAATGAATAATGGCTGTGAGTTCTAATGTTTTTCAAGTTAGAGTTGCACCATGATTGAGTGGATTTAAAGACTGAAATGTAGACAGTTGCAATAAATATGAATGACTGAATGTTGTAAGTGAAATAATTTCTCCATTAAAATCCGTTGCAACATTCCCATTAACTTTTATAGGTTCAAAATGGTATTCTCTGTGTCCATAACACCTTCAAAATCAGTTATTTGCTTTATTTTCTACGTTTTTTTTTTAATGTTATGGTTGTGTCGCGTAAACTCTTTTGCTTGTTTTATTTCTTGCTGTGCCTTTTGACTCATCACAGTTGCAAAAGTAGAGCCCAGACAGGAGTCACTATTTAACCTTTTGAGATTTTCTGAAGTTTGGTGGGGTTTTTTTTGTTTGTTTGGTTTTTTGTGGGTTTTTTTGGTTTTTTTCCCCAGTAAGAATTCAGACTCTGTGGACATTTAATCACTGATCTTTTTTATCCCAGACTGCCCAGGTTTTCTGTGATGTTCATCATATCAGACTTCTTTCTTAAAACTACTGTTCAGTAGCCGGAGCTTTCATGACCAACCAATTTTTAAGCTCTGGTGAGTGCAAAGGGGAGCCTGAAAATGCAAGCAGCGTTGTGCGGTGCTGACTTAGGGTGGCTGATCCCTTGATTTGCAAACAGGTATCGTAACGTCTGGCCTAGGAGGTTTGGTCTTTGAAAACTTGCCGTTTGTACAAGTGGGGCAGCAATACAGTTTTTGTATCCCTGGTCCTGGGCAGGAGTTGGTTTGGTCTTCACGAGGGCGTGTGTTGGGAAGGAGTAGAGGGCGTGAATTTTCCCTTAACATTGCAAATACACACCCTTCCTAGAAAAGATGAACAAGACTAGGTGTTGGGCTCTAGGTTTGGTAGTCAAAGCTAAAAGAAGAGCTTCAACAAGCTATTTAAGAAAGAATCGATTTTCTTGACGTTCTTTATATGAGGTATTAGTAAGCAAGCATCCAGTCTCTCTTGTTACAGTCTCTATGTCGATTCCAACAGATTTCAGCGGGGCCAAGATTCAAGTGCCCTTGTAGTACAAAAGGCTGAACTGTCGTAGTTTTAATGCACTGATTTGCATGAAGAATCAAAACTGTGATTCATAACAAGTTCAGAAGAGGTTTTGTTTGCCTGCAGTCCATTTACTGAAATTGGCATATGCCTGCAGTGTCCATGGGTTTGCTGTGGCAGTAGGTTATGGTACTTACGCTTAATATATTTATCAAAACCTGAGATGGCGTTTGAACTCCTGAGATCAAAGGAAACAAGTAGTAGTTTGTAAAGCAGTGGTATGTGTTGCCAGTGAAAAGATTTTATTCTTTCATTGGTACGGAGCAAGGGTGCTCTGAGATCTTTAGATTCAAAAGTTTATGCAAAACCTCAGTAATTGCTATGGCTAGGTCATTTGCGAAGCATCCCAACACCACCACAAAACACAAAAATAACTGGACTAGGTGCTGCTCTCTGTCCCAGGGAAACCCAGCAGGGGGGACCCCTCAGGAGTATACCTGGGCAGACCAAATTGCTGGATGTCACCTTTCTTTTGAGTGCCTGCTGTCAACTACAGCAATGCTCTGAGATGTTTGTGAGGGGTCTGAGCAAGGGATCCTTTAGAAAATAATTGGAGAAATTCGAGAAAATAATTTGGAAAATAAATGGAGAAACTGTTGACTGCAACAAGAGTTATTTCACAAATAACATCTTTCCCAAATTATTTTACTAAAATAGACAAGAACCCCTTGTTCTATTTAGAATGATTTATAACTGTTCCCAGCTGATCACAAAGTGTTTCTAAATTAAAAGCCATTAATTATAGCCTTATATAGATACAAAGATATGCAAGAAGTGCTTTGTAATTCCAGCTCTGCACTTCAGGTGAGAGCTTTTTAAATTACTTGGACCGTTGGAGCCACCTGCTTGACTAAATGCTGAGGGCCCTGTGTTTCAGTACTCATCAGTGCATTGCAGTGTTAACATTGTTACTGATTTTTCTCATTTCTCCAGGGCAAATACTAATTAATGGATACAATTCACAGCTGATTAGCTGTAGTTTCTTCAGTAATTACATTCGCAGACTAACTGTTCAGAAGAGGATTTCTAACCCAGTTCTTATTTCACTCTAAGCTTAATTTGTTTTTTGAATTGTTTAGGTCCTTAAGATAATAACCATTTTATTTTCTTTTGTTGTTATAGGTACCATTAGATAATAAGGAAGTTTAATCTTAGAAGTACTCACTGATAATTGTTGCGTGCCTTCAATGGATTTCTAACTCAGAGACAAAAAAATAAATTTAAATATTTTTTAGTTACCATCCATTCCAACAGAAGCCTAAATATGCTGGGTTCTGACCTCAGTGCCCGAGTCACACACGACAGATAGGGTCTTAAATGCGGTAGCCCAAGAACAGAACGTATCTAAGGATATGTACTTGTAACTTTTAGCTTTGACTTTCCTCGTTACATCATTTCCTTCCACAGTCCTAATAAAACGGAAAATTATGTTGTCACTTTCCTTATTGTCTTACTTAAATAAACCAAAAAGGAAGAGAACCACTTGGCAACCGGAACAGCAGTAGCTGTGGCATAAGGAATACACGTAGATCAAAACAATGTAGAATTTTACTCCTCAAGGTAAAAATCAGCTACATTTCCATTTTGAGGCACTGGAGCCCCTAGGATGCTAAGCTCATTAAAATAGGATGGGGTTTGCTCCCACTTATTTATCCAATGTTGGAGCTATACTTGCCTATTGTACCTTTGCACTTAGGTAAAATTTGAAAGCTTGATTATCATTATTTATTTAATTTTTTTTTTGTTACAGTAGAAAGAACAGCTCTATTGAAGACGTTTGAGTTTTTAATATAAATACTTCTTAGTTTGCCACTAACCGAGATGAAAAAAATCTATCCTGTTGATCTCACTGTTGCGCTGAAGTACCATGTCTTTGTGCAACAAATCTGCACACACGTATCCTTATGTGCCAAAACAGTAATTTGAATGTGCAATTTTATTTGAATTTTTTAATCTCCAAAAATGGGTGACATCTGGGCTTTTAAAAATGGATGACATTGCTTGAGTATCTGCATAGCTGGGGATAACAGAGTTTTAATAGCTATGAGGCAGCCTACATATTGTGTTTAGACCTCGGTTGCTTAACATGTGATATAGGTTGAAAGATTCAGCATGTTAAGTACACAAATGGAATTTCATACTTCAGAAAGAGGGATCTCATCTCATATTCCTTCTTCCGCATGATTGTTTTCTGATTTTGTTGATGTCCTCTTTCGTCAATCAGACAATTCATCAGGTACACGAGACTCAGTTCTTTGTGTCCGTCTTCCTTCTTGCATCCTCTATCACTATAGTTTCCTCCCTTTTTTTCTTTTCTTTTTTTTTTTTTTTTTGTTTTTGTTTTTCCTCCTTTTGATTTTTGGTCTTATTTTCAGAAATGGATTTTGGAGTTTTCAGGGAAAGAGCCTTTCTTGAAAGGATCGCTCTGGCCCCTCCACTGCTCTAGGATGCTGGAGGAACCTGGGGAGAGTCAAGGTCTGAAACACTTCCCTGCTACAAACAGTCTTGCACCAAGTACTGCAGGAGAATTGAGCTGGAGCAAAGTGGTTTTCCTTTCTGGATAGGGTCAGCCGCTCGGAAAGCACAACGGCCTTTCCTGCTTGGAAAGAAGAGTCTGTGCAAGTGCATCGTTACCCATCCTCATGCACTTGTTGCAGAGCTTATGCTGGTGGTGTTTGCTGTTGTGGTTTGGCAGGGGGGCAGGTCGGCTGAGACAAAACAAAGCCTTCCTGAAAAATTTGCTGTACGGAACTTGAAAATGGGAGTTAAGGGAAGAATGTGGCTTTAGCAGCAATGACGTGGCAGGGCATTGCAGGGACAGCACAGGGACATTTCTCTGATTTGCTACTCTTACGTTGCAGCGTGCACTGTGCCTGATAATAGAAATGGGAAAATGTGAAGGCTTGTGATTTAGTTTTTAGTGGTAGCGGCGTAACAGGCATGGTGTCTGTTCCTTGAAGCAAAAGCAAAGGTGTCTGCCTGTGCAGGGACCACCCGCAGAAAGAGTTACCAGGCTACCTGCTTTTTGGAAGTGCCGTTTGAAGGAATAAGGCTCACTAATGAACCAATTAACCAAATGCTGATAATCTTTCAATTCTATGCTCAGTCTGTAAAAGCAAAAGTACTTGTCGTCTTCAACAAATGTTCAGAGTTGAGAATATGGAGGAAATGACTCTGTGGCATCCGGGAGGATCATTTCAGATCACTCCTGTGTGAGGGGAGATGCACCTCGGCAGGAGCAGGTGGGTGCTCAGCCCGCTCCACCCCAGGTAGATCTCAAGGTCTCAGTGTGATAGTTTCTCTGATTTGCAAAGTCTTCTGGTGTTAATATCCACTGGGGGTGTGGGAGCTCAGCTGGAATGAAAGATAGACAAAGGGGATTGCTTGGCTTTTTAATTTTGTGGAAAGAATGGGATTTTAAGAACAATGCTGCAGATTCTCCTTCTTCCCCTTATTGACCTTCATCTCTTTAAAACCAGGTCTACTTGGAATAGTAATATGCCAGCTACTTCTAGCTGCAGCAATCCTCTGGATCAGGATCATCTGCAGAAATATTGTAATGTGTGCCAGGAAAGATGTAGTAGAGTCGAAATATCTTTTTGGGAGAATATTCTCTTTCTAATGGACACTTAATTTCCAAAGTCACCTCTAGGTCTGTGGGGTGGCTTTGCTACATGGACAAAGAAATTTGAAGAGATACGCTTGGATATCTACCATGTACAGACCTGGGGGTGCAGAGTATGTAACAACAACAATAATAATAATAATGTTGACTCCAGTCTAGTACTGACTTCAAAGGACATCTGCAAAGTTACATCTTATCTGTTTGTTGTTTTGTTTTTGTTAGGGTTTTTTCAACTTTTTCTATGCCAGTGAGGGGGTAAAGAAAAGTTTGTTGTGGCATACATTAAAATCCAAATATTTATTTTTCTTTCAGTTTGGAAACAATAACAACTACATGAACATGGCAGAGGCAAATAATGCGTTTCTTGCTGCAAATGAGGTAGATGTTTTTCTTTTTTATCTATGCTCATGTTCTGCTGTTTGCTGTGATAATTTAACAGACTTTGAATGGATGAAGAGTGAAGTGCCGAATTTCTGTGTGTTTTATGGAGCACAAAATAAAGACTTTAATGAGAAAGAAAATAACCTGACAGCTCTCCATTACTAGTCAATTTAGCTGTCCATAAGGCTGTTACTTACATAGCATGTCAATAGAAACAAATCTGCTTTGTGTATGAAAAAAATTATAAACAGAAGGAAACAAATAAAAGGCACAGTAGGTGTACATTTTGAAAGCAAGCTTAGTAATAGTCGTTACTAGCTAATACACTGATTTCTGTTATAGATATAAACGTTTTAATTTGGGTTCTTAATACTCATGTAAGCTAGAAAACAAAAACCAGCTTTGTTGCAGGAGGTGTATGTGTTGCATGAAGGGAACTTCTGACCAGGATCAAGAACAAACCCATGGCCGAGCTGGTGGAGGCTGGCTGGGCTGCGGAGCCTGGTGTATTTGATCCCTGCCTTTGAGAATGGAAACAGGAGGAAAGTATGGCAGCTACCGTCACCGTGTGTTTGTTACAGTGGCCCTGCCATACAGCCAGTTAACAGACTGTCAGCCTGCTAATACCAACCCCAGCTCCAGGCACAAACACTTATTGCTAAAACCCCACAGCGCTAAAAACCTTTATTCCAAAGGGAAGGATGGAAAGTGTAAGATGCACCGCCTAGTCACGTGCATAGCAATACGGAGAACAAAACCTGATGGTTTGTATAGGGCGCATGCCATAAATATCTTCCCAACATGAGGAAAGGTTAGAAAACTGGGCAGCCTTGATTGTACATGTTGTAAGTGGTGATGCAGTCGCAGATGTTCTTGTGCACTTTAAAAAAAAAAAAAAAATCCATCTCAGAGAAAATAGGCAGAAAGGTATAACAATAAATATGAAGGTTAGAATTAAGAGTCGTATTTTATAAATCATTTATACAGTGGTCACCATCTCTTTTTACCCAGCAAGACTGCTTAGATAAGGGAATATTGTTTGGCACTAGCTCCAGTGTTATTTGTGATAATGAACACAAACCCCATCTGTAATGACAACATGATGTTTCTTTCTGTAGAATTTCTTTCCTACATTTGAATCAAACATTGATGAAAGCTCTGCTGCCAGCAGCTGTTCAGAGACAATTTAATTCCAGCTGTGATAATTCACCGTGTCAGACATTGGCTGTTATATGTTGATACAACAGTTCTCCAGATTTGCATTTTTATCAAAAGGAACAAATG
The DNA here is from genome assembly GCF_023638135.1 of Falco biarmicus. Lineage (NCBI taxonomy): Eukaryota > Metazoa > Chordata > Aves > Falconiformes > Falconidae > Falco > Falco biarmicus. The sequence continues at coordinate 18,135,632 of NC_079302.1, read as the reverse complement.
TTTTAAACATTTCAGTACAGATGGCATTTAAACATGCACACATTATTTTTTTTTTTAAATGTGTAAGATATTAACTTTTCAAATATTTATAACTTTGAAGAATGTGATTGTTAATATAAATCCCACAAATGTTATACCATCTTTTGGTCATAACAGCACCTTTCTGCAATCCCAAATTGCATAGTATTCAGGCTCTTTTTACAGACTGAATAGCCCAGTGATTTGGATTTAAGACTACTTCACTCTGGGGCTTGCTTTCTTCTTAGATTACATCTATTTTATCTTCAGTCTTAGGTCCCTTATATGTTTTTACAAAAAGATATATACATGTTTGAATAAGTTATATTGTGAGAATTAAATTCACATTTAAAAAAATGTGAAGGTTTCCATCAGTTTACTCTCCCTTTTGTAGCAAGCTATAAGTATGAAGACAAATGCTACTTTTCTAAGTAAAATATTGTATTATTATCTAGCTGTGTTATATATTTATACAGCTGTCCTAGAGTTATTCTGTTAGATGGGGAAAAAAAGACCCAGTTCTTATAATTACTACTATCTCATGAATATGTCAAGTAAAGAGAGGTTCAAATGTACTATAATAATACTGATTTCAGTGAACCCTTTTGCTTGAACAAGGAATAAAAATATGATTAAGTGTTAGCGTTCGCATTAAAGCGTGAACCTAACTTTACAATTACTGCATTACAATGTATTTAATTACAGTGTTTTTACATTAACATGAATGCAGCTTTCTCGCTGTGATTTTGGGCCTGAGCGCTGCTAAACTAGAAGCCCATTTTATTCCAGTAAATAATGCCTTAAGAGTGTAATCCTAGAGCACATTCAGGCTTAGAAACCACACGTTTGCTTTATGTTTTCTGTCTCTATGTCATGATTACTATGACCCATTTTAAAGCACCTTAAATATTTATTGAAATAATATTTCAAGTGTTAATTACAGTGGTAATGAAAACAGCCAAATGCCACATATCAAGAATGAGTGTTTATCCGTATTGTTAATGTGATATGTTAGATTTCATTAAGCAGTAATGGGGTAGCAAATGAGTCACAAATTACAGTTGCATCTGTTACTAGACCACATTAGTGCCAAAATAACTGCAAATGCAGCCATAGGGTTACGTTCATTAGCCAACCACTTCTCCTGGCCAATCCATCCTTTGTGTTTGTGAACTACGGGGTCCACAGGAAGAAAAAATCACACCTTTTGTAATATAGCAGCGGGGAAGTCAAACGTCTCCCTAATCCAGGCCCAGCTTTCCCATCCAGAATTAAGTTACAGTCTTGCAGTTGGAGCAAGATAGGGAGGGTTTCGGCAGACTCGGAGGGTGCTGCAGACTGCAGCAATCTGGGACCTCATCATTTCTGGTGTGAGACCAATAATGACAGCTGACAGGTTCTATATGCAAGCAAAGGTTTTTCTTGTGTTTCAGTTTCCATCTTCTCTCAAGCGGTTATTAATTTATATCATCATTAACAGTTTGAAGGATGACAATTTGCAGCAGTTAATGAGATCTTTCACTGAACTTATCATTTTTAAATTAACTGGCATTAAGTCACTCTTTCAAACAATGTAAATAATACATAAAACAATTCCGCCCCCCCCCCCCAGCCCCCAACTCGAATCCTGAACGAACGCAAACAAACAAATCTCAGAGCAGCCTTGCATGTCCAGAACAAGACAAGGGTGCCTATTTTAGGACTGCCAACTGCCCAATTTGATCAAGACGGTTCTGATTTGGGTACCTTTAAAATGGCCTAATTTCAAGCACTGAATTTCTATTATTAAGTAGCAGTGGACCTGAAATAATATATGAAAGTTCATTTAACTCGCAAGAAATTTGAATAAGCATAGCTCATTTGTTTCCCAAAGAAAAGTCAGCAATGTTGAAGCCAGATACAGACTCTACTTGAATAAAGATTATCTTTGACAGGCACATGCACACGTACAAACACGCACAAACCCTGAAGATAACTGGCAGTAAATGTTTTGCTCAAGGCATCTTAACAGGTGTTTAGTTCATAACAAACCTACTGTTCAAACAAAGCTGGCTTGCTTCAGAAAGCACTGGAAGCTGCTGTAATCACCCTCACTCTTTCATACGTGTCTCTGCTCCAAATTACAAGCCTCGTTTAAAAGGGTGCATTGTACTTTTGGGATGGAAACGAAAAGAAATGAAGACCAGAATTACTATATTTCATGTTTATTAGTGGATAAAAAGGAAACAAAAGATGTGAAATGGTCAGTGCTGAATTAATGGGTGTGTGTGTGCGGGCGTTACAAAATTGTCAGTATTTTATGAAGCATGAGAGTAATGTAAGCTGTTTGTGCTCTTTTACGAACATATCAATAAACTGGCAATTTGTTATACAGCCAAATCCAATGTAGCTGATATTCAGACTAACAACAGACAGATGTTGCTAATTAAGTACACATTAAAAAACTGTTAATACTGATACTCCATTAAAACCATATGATAATGAGACTTAAATCTTTAATCAGAATGATCCACAAACCTCTTCAGCATACACAAAAATTTTGTGGCGTATAGAGTTTGCATTTGGGAAAGGTTTGGACCTCGGGTCCGGAGGTCGTTGCCGAGAGCGGTGTGCCCTAACGTGGTTTGCCTTGTCCTGTCCTTTTCTAGCAGACGTTCCATACGCCAAGCCTTGGGGACGAGGAGTTCGAAATCCCACCCATTACCCCCCCGCCCGAGTCAGACCCTGCACTGGGGATGGCAGATATACTGCTGCCCTTTCAGGGCCTTGGTGACCAGCTGCCTGTACAAGGAAATGAATTTACACCTCAGTTTCCCCCCCAGAGCTTGGATCTTCCCTCTATTACAATATCCCGAAATCTCGTGGAGCAAGACGGTGTCATCCACAGCAATGGATTGCATATGGTAGGTCCGGTTCTTTGTGTGATTCTGTTGCCTAATACTGTCTGTCAAAGCAGAGTAATGTAGATTTGTGTCATCTCTAGTTTTAATTGACCTCTCAGAAGGTCTGTATTATTTCTTGGTGTTGTAGCCTGACTAAGCATTTGCTAATGTTCTGTGTTGTGTGCAGATGTATTCTGTATGAATGATGACACGTGTTGTCAGTGTTACACAGCAAACAATGATCTGCTATTATTCAGTTCCCTAAGGCAGTTGGCAAATGGTGAAGGGTTTGGGATTGGTGGATTCGGGAAGATAAACATGGCTGTTAATGTACGGTGCAATGTTATACGGTCTGTTAACAGATCTCTTGTGAAGAAGCAGACAGGCTTTATAAACAAAGATTTTTAATTTTGGGAATGGACTTGGAAGCCCATGTCCATTGGCAGCATCTGCGTCCCAAGTGCTGCTGAAGTTCAAAAATGTGTTGCACAGTTGACACTGGCACCAAGAGTTGAAAGACCATTGTGTTGGCTAGGGTGAACGACAGCACTGAGAAGAAATTGCTTGTGTGTATTTCAACTCTTGGACCCACATGTGAAAGCCATCAGGGTATTTTGGAAGTGCAGGGTTGAGAGTAGCTCAGAAAAAGTGCCAGAAACAGTATGCCAGCAGTAAAAAAACCACGTATTTCCCTATATTCTGTATATTCTATGGGCTAAATCTTTATAAGTGGTAATTTATTTATTTATTTATTTTAAATTAAACTCATAATAGAAGCGATAGGGATGTATTACCTTGACAATACTCAGAAATACCAGGCAATAAGAAAACTTTGTTCTGTCCATTGCTGTTGTTGACCATAGAGGCTGGGGCAGGTTGGGCTATTTCTGAGCCCTCTGGAAAGGGGAGGGATGATCAGGATGTGGGGAAGGGCTGAGTGCCGGCGACAGTTAGGCTAATTCCAGTGATCATTCCTGTTAATTAGAACAATCAAAGCCAAGGCCTTACGGAGTCTTCTCCAGAATCCATACAGGCTGTGTGGCTGTGATCTCGGTGGGAGGCTATACAGTGCAGTTTCCGCTTTCATGTTGTGTTTCCCTTTCAGCTTTGGGGGATCTCCCTGCTTGGGTTTCTCAAAGATTTGTGCAGTAATGTTCGTACTCGCAGTGATGAGACACAGCTGTGAGTCAGTTTATCATACTTAGCATTTTAAACTCGGTGGTTACAATTAGAATTAGTTTCTGTATTGCATATTGAAGACAGAGTGAATGTTTAGCTTGAACAGATTTTTTACGCTGACTATTTTTTTCTGATTAGCTGTTTTATATTGGACCTTTTTCTAAACTTGGTGTAGTGAAAATGGAGATTTACTGCAGGACAGTAATAAAGGTCATCGTGTTGTCATGTTATAATTTCATATGAATCTTTTTTTTTTTCTTTTTTATTATTCTGGCAAGTGAAAATTAATTAAAGATTTACAAATCAACATGCAGCAAATATGAATTCTGCAGGCTCCTGGCTTTGCTGCAAATTTTAATATACCTTGGAGGTCACAAAGTGTAGCTAGCACTAATACAGAATTAAGTACAAACTGCTCACTACTGAGGAGGTACAGAATTCAGTAATTCCATAGGTACAAAGCAGACACTGCCTAAAAAGAAGCCTTGGAGGATATGGTACTTCTTTTCGGATCCCATTTTGCATGGGATTTTGTATGCACTGGACACGTTGGGTGAATATTAAAGAAAGATCAGAGTTAAAAAAAAAACAAACATAAGAGCCAGGAATGTTGTGCCCCAAAACTAAAGTAATGGAGTGTGTACATATAGGCTGGATCAGTGTTGTGTTACATGTGTGACAATCCCCTCAGTGTTATCAAGCAGTTTGTAACCTAGCCCAGTTTTGTCTTTTAATTTTGCATCCTTTCACCAAATGTGATTCTTTGATGATGCTGCCACCCCAGCAGTGCCAGCCAGAAGAGGCATTCTCTCACCTCTTCTTGCTCTGGATGAGAGGCATTACATCTTTTCCTTTTTTTCTGGACTGTGCAATGTAGAAATTAATGGCATCTTTTACACTGACTTTGGTGGTAAGAATTTCTTCCCGTATAGGCCAAAGAGAAGATCTAGAGAAACTCACGACTTCTTATCCCAGTAGTCCAGTGGTATTTTCTAGGGTGATTGCCAGCTCAGAACTGTGGGCTGGGAACTTGTGTGTAGTTTTGCTGCAGAGAATTGATGAGGAATAGTGTGATTTGATACAGGGGAGCCACACAGGGAGGTTCGTGTGTCACTCTTCCTCACAGCTGCTTGATTTGTTTTATACTGTGAGATGGAGCGGCCCCTGCCATTGTATTTTTACTCAGTAGCCTTGTTCTCTTCCACTCATAAATGCTGGGTAGCTTCAGGAAGTCAAAAAACATTAGCAGAGGGTCCTTGCGTAGGTTTCCCCTAACTCACATAGCTCTCTAGTACTCAAATTTTCCAGCAGTTAATCTGTATTTCAAAAATAGAAAATGAAAACATTCTATCATATTTTATGTGAAAAACGTGCACTTTATTAAACTGGTAAATATTTATTAATAATATTAGAATTCATCTTTAAATTAGACGTTTCATGAATTACCTTGCCTTGGAGCTATAAAAACTTTATTGCAGCAATAAAAAAATGTAAAGGAGGCATTTTGACTATGAAATTTCATTTCATGGTCAATTGAATTTACTATATCTGAAAGAACTAAAGATGGGGTTGTAAAATAATTACGATGTTCGTATACACTTACAGAACAATGTTCTTATCCAGCGATACAAGGATAGTCTTATTTAAAGGCTTTATTAATAGTGTATTGCTAATCACTAAAGCTTCTTTAGCTGAATACAAACTTAAATTCTTTTAATATGAACTGCGTTGAGTTTATTGGTTATCTTGTGAAGCATTAGAGAGCTTTACTGTAAGCAATATTTAATTTGGATGAATATAGTCCTACTCTGTTGAAAAGTCCAGTAGAAGAATTTCACCTTGAAGAAATGTCATGAGATTTTAAATCACAAATGTTGAAAAAATGAAATGGGCTTGGACAGAATTATGATTAATACTGTGTGTCTTTGGCTTTTTTCTATGTACTACCTGACATGTTCACCTATAAACTTGAATGCAGAATCGCTGGAGGCATGGTTAAAAATAGGTTATGTCAAGGTTTTCCTATGTCTCCCTTAGGGTATGGAGCTGGCTAGCTACCTCGTAATACTTCTGCAAGGATCTCACATATTTCCCACAGGAAGGCCAAAAAACCCTCCCACCAAACAAAATACCCAAAACCCACAAAAACCCCCAAAAGGAATAATTCTCTTTTTAACACGTTCTTTGTATATTATTATAGTGAAAAAATCATTCACGGTGCAAGAAAGATATTTATTCTCAGCATAAGTGTGGCCTAGCAATTATTAAAAGATCATATTGATGAGTTAACAATTAGTCATACTATTAAGATATACATACTATGGAAAGAGTGACAATTTGCCACTATGCTGATTAACTTCATTATTATTGGCAACAAACACAACACATTCATCTTGCTTAAACACATTTGTCTCCATTCAAAAACAGACAACAGCAGCAAAAAGAGGAGAGAAAATGGAGGCAGTTAGAGTAATTTTAAGATTTTAGTAATATGCAAATGAAATCCTGATGTTCAGAAATGAGTCACTGAAAAATGGAGTGTTGATGTACATTTGACTTCAAAGAACACATGGATTTACATGATGCAAATATTATCCCCATAAATACTTGAATGTAAATAAGTAGAAATCAACAGCGGTATCCTCATTAAAAATCAACCGCCAATATTTTATATTAATGCTCTCTTTTCTGTTGAGCTGCCCATAGAAAAATTATTTTAATCTGCAAACTGTGGCGATTCTATAAAACTACAACTTGTGCTCCTGAGGGTTCCTTTTTTTAACACCTCTCTCTAATCTGCCCAGCCTGCTGAGTAGCATTGACATCAGTAGTACATCAATTTCAGAAAGTGGATTATTTTTACTAGACAGCTATTGTGACATATTGGGTCAGTCATAAATGAAAGATATTCATGCAAGCATGCAATACTTGTAATGAAGTCTCACTCTGACCTTCTGTATGATTGATTCTGTAATTTAGTTTTCTCAGGCAGTGCCTGAAATGAAATGAAATCATGTTGAACAAGTTTTGAATACCCACAGTGCACCAGGAGAAGAAAAATCTGCAGCCCCAGAGGCTTGAGAGAGAGCAGCTGAACGATTTATCTCCATGCTATTATAGCCTTTGCCAGCATTCAACGTTTCTTTTTTTTCTTTTTTTTTTTTTTTTTTTTTTTCTTATTTGGCTTAAGTACTTAATTCTGCAGGTAGCTGTAAATGGGAAAATAAAATGCTGTTCAGATTTAAAATGACAGGACAGGAGTATGTGCAGGGGACTGATAAAATATCTTGAATAGAACTGACCTTTCATGTAGCTGAAAGTTACTGGGGGATTCATCCTCATAATTACCATATAGATTATTTTTATTTCTTTCCTGCAATGAAACATTTCAGAGAGCAGTAGTGCTGATTGAATGAAAATTGAACTTGTTAACATTCTTTTCAGCTTAGCCTGTTGTACATAACAGAAGGTTAGCTTTGATGAATTTCAAAATTCTCTTTCTGATATCTAAGAAACAGACAGTAAAATAATTGTCTCTTTTCAGTCTGATTTTTTTCTTTTATTCAAAAAAGTACAGATGTTACAAAAACAGACTGATAATTTTACATATATTGCTCCCTATATTACTTATGCCGCTAGAGGAAATGTGTTTCCTATTTGATGAAGATTTGAGCCTGTTTATATTTTATAATTGTTACAGTGCTGTCACTGCATTCAGGATTCTATGCAGATAAGGCTAATTCATAGTGGAATATGCTCATCTTTAATTACATTACTACTTAGGAGTGGCATTGTGCTCAAAGGCGTGATGGTGACTATTGCTTTTATTTCAAGAAGAGACTTCTGAAATAAATGGCTCGATGTGGCTTTAGAGAGCTGAGTTACAAATTTGAGCTTATTAAGGCTGCATTCAACAGAAATATTAATGTTTCAGAACAGTGGTGCCTTTTACTTAAAGGTCTACATTTTTTTTAGTAATTTAAATTCCCAAATTACTAATTAACTTTAAATGATTAGATTAACAGAAGGTTGCAAGAATGAAAGCTGGAAAAGTTGCTTTAAAATTTGCAAAAGACGGTTAATTCACTACTCACCTGACTGCATCCCTCTAATTTATATGTTTAATTTTCCTTTACAAAGAAACTTATTTGTAAATCTCTCTTTTAATACCCAGTCTGTAATCTCCTATCTAGAGAGAATGCAGTAGGTTTTCAATTAATACAATGTTATAACAACATTGTTTAATGTGTTGCAGATGAAACAGTTATTTCATGGGTCATTAATGTGTTTAACGCCTGGAACGGTCTATTAAAACAAGCCCTTGTTATTGTTATGAACATGTTTATTGTCATCTTTAATACAAAACATACAAGTAATTCTGGAAGGTTATAATTATTCATTTATAGGAGTAGCAACTAGTTGTGCTAGAAAGAGAGATTATTTTCAGAGTTTTCTTATTTCTGATTTTTCTTTGATTACTTCAGCAGATTACTAAATTCAAGGTTTAAATCAACAGTGGCAGTCTGGCCTGTGTTGGACTTTCCCAGCAGGAATGGTGGCTGTTATCACCACTATTTTTAATAATTTGTGGTACCAAGAAAAATTAATCTCAAAATTAAGTCATACCAAACGGAACGATGCTCTGGTGGCTCAGATCCGTGACATTTGGCTCTATACAGAACCTTTCAAGTGGTGGCGGACGCTTTATAAAATTAGACATTTAGGACTCAGTTGGGATTTTGCAGCTGCGGCGCCACTGCCAGCGCAGCCCTGATGCTGGTTCCTGCCCACAGGTCTGTGCTCTCTGCTTTGCTGATTAACTTTTAAGTCTTTACAGTCATCTTTTTTTTTTTTTTTATGGGTGAATAGTTAAATATTATTTTACGTCTCATGTCATGGTTGCACATTTTTTAGTTACCTTTCAGAGAGTGTCTGTGCACAGCTCACGGGGCATCGGGGGAAGGTGGGTGATGGGCTGTAAATCCTGGAGGCAACAGACAGCAGTGGCTACTGCGCAGAAGCTCCATGCTACGACTTTAACATGGTGTGAAGATGGTGCTAGCCTGATGATGCACTAAATAATAGGGTTTGAATAGGTTTTCATGTCCTCAGTGACACTGTTATACTTGGTGTGGATAATATAGTCACTTCTCTGAGGGACATGCTCTTCCTTCCTTCCTCATCAATACAGGCATAATGGGCCATCTGTTAATGAGTCATTATGGTTGGAAAAGGAAATGTGTTCTGGTGTTCTCCTCAAAACCAGGCAACTTATAGTAACCACAAGAAAGGACATGTCAGTAGGAAACGAAGTGGCAGCAGTTGCCAAGGACACCTATCTGAATAGCAGGTACTGCTGGTACTAAAAAAAACCATTTAATTAAAAAATTCTGCAAGTAGGTTGTTACCTATCAAGGTACATGAGGGACTCCCGCACAGAAGAAGAGAAACACAGTAACATTGGCAGAACAGTCTGGGGAAAAAAAAAGACTGTGACTATTTTATATTAATAGTGCCTAAATCAAGATCTATCAGCTCCAGAAAACACATTGAGGTGCCATATGAATATGTGGAAAATTATATACCCCACGGGGAACGCTGTCAGCAATTGGAGTAGAAGCTGAATCTCCGATATCCCTCAGAACAGAGCTCAGAAGGAATGCGGACATATATGACTGTGGACACCAGCTCAGCTTAAGCCTGGGCCATGGGTTTAAGCTATTCTGCCTCCTGAGTTTAAACTCTAGAATCGGGTGCTGCTGTCTGAAGCCAGCCAAATGAGGCAGATGCAGCAGCTGGTCTGGAGATGTTGTACCAGCCCAAGGGCTTTGTTGGGTCCAGGCACCCTTGTCCTTGGGTCACTGGAAAATTTCCTTTGAAATTCCTGCCATTCTCTGCTGTGACCACCTATGTGTCCTCATGGATGGCTTACTATTACGCAGCTTCCACTTCAAGTTCTCAAGCTATGAAGAAATGCTCAGTCTCTACAGAGTTTTAAATTATTTTGTGTTGTCACGTAGATGGATAAAAAAAACCCAAACAACTGGCTCTGGTAATACAAAAGATAGCGAGACAGTGAGATCTACTTTTCTGATTTGCTTTAAAAAACAGCAACAAAGAAACCCCAAAGTCCCCCAAACCCAAAGGAAAAATATACACCACCACCCCCCAAACATAGTTACCAACACTTGTAACAATTTTTAAACAAACAAATGCCATGTAACCCCCAAGTCTGTCTGCCCCAATTCCTTGCACAATTTCTGTTACCTTTGATAATGTTTGTTAGTTGTCATGCTTCCTTGCAGCCTCTCCCCACGTTGCTTACTGCATAATCAGGACCTTTGAAGTCTGCCTTTGATTTTGTAGCTGAAACACCTGAAGTTGCAGAGGTTGTAACAAAACTGCTAACAGCATTTATCTGACATTCTGGGACTTCACTTTAACTCTCCAGGGTTTGTTTGCAGTGTGCCATCACTGTTTGCATACAGCAGACCTAAGCTTGTACTGCTAATTTGGAGAGAAGCTCCCCATGCCAACAGACTCATCAGATCAGAGCCGAGATCTGTGATCTGAGTCACACATGTATTGTGATCATGCTGTTGGGTACCTTGTCCAAAAGGAGTGTGATTCAATATGCTTTAAAGTATGGTAGATGTTTGGGGAGAAGAGAGTGGAGAATCTGTTTTTAAATGCCTCTACGAAATGGTGTAAAAATTATACTATAAAGAAGTTGTGAATTAGGTGATGCTAAAGCATCAGTACCAGCTGCTGTGGATGGGTGGAGGGTCATCTGAAGCCCATGGTGCCGGTCATCTGCAGGAGCAGAAGGACTCAAGAGCAACCGAGGCACCCAAGTAGGATTGCCCCTTCCACCCATGCTGGGGACTCTGTGAGGAACCTGCTGGGTCACAGGAAGGTAAATGAGTAAAAACAAAGTTCCCAAAGAGCAAACACTCTGTGCTAGGATTGTGTGGCCTCTTGGGGAAGAATTATAAGTGTTCCAGAGAAAAGTCTTTGTCCCTTGGTTTATTAGTTGTGTGATTTTGGCCTGGCTGTGTACTTTCAGTATTTCTTCACCATGTAGTGAGATGTTTTGTTAGAGACAGCTGGGCATGAACAAACAGTACCACCAAAGGCCACAGAGCAGCGTTGCGGTGGAGCCTAGGCCTGGCCTGGCAGGTGCCCGTGTTGGTTGGCCACTGTTCCTTGGCACCATCTTGCTTGGAATCACATATCTGAGGTGGTGCTGTGCCTAATCCCCGAATGTGATTCCCTAGAAGAAATGGCTTTAACTGGTGACTCGGTGCTCCCACAGGACCCTTATCGGCCTGGATGAGGCCAGGCTGCCTGCTCTGAGGGAGCCGCGCCAGCGGGGGAGGCTGAGGGACACTGTCCATGCCAGGTGGCACAGCCAGCGTGGTTGTGGGTCAGACCCCAAAGAAAAGCAGGGGACTGTAAATCAGAAAGATTCCAATAAAACATGTTAAACTAACTCAGAGGTTGCAGCTGTATAGGAAAGTTCTGTCACATAGCAGGAGGTTAATTTCTGGAGACATCCGAGATCACCAGAACAGGAGGAGATGGCTGCTCGGTTTTGAGGTCTAAATCAGTGGGCCCTCACGTTTGTTGTTTCTGGTTGAGTTTTTGGTCAGGTTTTTGTTGGTTTTTTTCCCCTCTTCATGTCCCTTCTGTGGCTGCTCTCTATTAGAGCATATAACAGTAAATTCTGATTAATCTTTTTTTCTTTCTGATTAGAAAAGAGTAGTTTCTGATGTAGTGGGATGGGGTAGGGAAGCACACAAACCAAGAAATTGCGTATTCTTCATGTTCCTCAGGCAGCAGAACGTGGGTAAGCCTCCTGTCTCCAACTGATCTTTAAGATCTAGCTGCAGACATATTTTTTTTTTTTTTCCTGAACTGACATGTACTGTTTGTTGTAGCCTTTATTTGGGAATTAAATTAGGTAAGGTTTGCTTTTCTACAGAGACGCAAAGCAAAACATGGGAGTTTTCTCATTGCCAGAGAAAAGGAGCTGCTGCTTGTAGTGGATCTTCTGGTAACTGTGGTTTGACAGGTCTATTAGTGATGGCACTATCTGTGAGGGGGAGAGGAAGGACACTTCTTCAGTGGTGGCAGCACCAAGTGCAACTGTTTTGTATTCTGTTAAGTAAGGATTTAATCTCTGACAGAGAAAAGCATCCTGTTGGTTTGATTTGTTTTGATTGGCAGTGAATTCCAATCTTGTAAAAATTTAGATTAATGGATTCTTTTATCGATACTTGTGGAGAAAAAGAGTATTGAGGATTTCTTCTAGAGATATGCTGACTTGCCCAAAAGTAAAGGGAGTAATTTACAGACAGGGACAACTGAGGATTTCACTCTTTGCGTTGCAGTGCATTTATATCCTTTAAAATATTACATCAGCTCATGGTGCATTGACAGTGACGAATTCCTAAGGCAATGGAATATATAATGTTTGAAGTTAACTTCTGAAGCCGGGGCACAGTGAGCATAACCATAAACGTTGGGTTCTGCGTAGTTATTTTTGTTGGCAGCTTTCTCACTTCCCTTAAAGTAGCTGCTGTGGTATGGGGTCAGAGTCCAGCCCTACGTCCTCCTGTAGGCGCTTCCATGGGCTCAGTCCTGACATGGCTACAAAGAGTCTTACTGGAGGTGTTGCCTGTGTAAGTGATTGAAGGCTGTAGACATTGATTTTAATCAAGACTTCAGTATTACTCAGAATGTTCTAAAGGGTAATTTCCCAGTTACATTTTTAAATATCATGTTGAATGTTGCTAGACATGAAAATTGTATCAGGGTAGAAATCCAGGATAAAACTACTGTATGTAAATGATCCTCAAAGTGCAGAGTAAGTGGAAATTAGGGCATCTCTCGATTTAACAGCTGGATACATTTATCTGTCAAAATAAATACTGGCTGTATTATTAGCTGTATTAACTACTGGATGCTTAATGAGTTGATAACAGAAGAACGAACTATCTTTTACTACCTTAATTTTTCCCTTAGTACTCAATGGTATGTTTTCCTTTCGCTGGCTCAGGTACAGTCATTGTTGAAAACACCTTTGATAATACAATATAAATTAAAACATGGGAGTTCACACATTCCTTTTTTGTTTAAGTCTCATTGCTCTGTTGTTTGCTCTCCAGTGGCTTTTGAGGAATGGATATTTTATCAATTTTTGAGAAGTTACACTTTTACAAATCACAGTAAAACAAGTTATATATTTGGCATATACCATGAGAGATGTATCCTTTGGCAATATGACTAAACATGATTTCTTCAGCATGACTATCTAAATAGATTAGAATAGTTGAGAGTAGGATAGTGTGATGGACAGATATCCTTATGGTTCCTTTGAGGTGGCCTTCTATGCATCAAATGTAGAATGTCTTTGTAATGTGTGCTATTGGAGCTGTGCAAGAGGGTGGTGACAGAAAGCCAATGTGCTTAGGTACAGTCACCCTAATGTTGTTTAGAGAAGGAGGAAACATTTTGGACCAGGTTTTGCTTTTTTTTTAATCGACGTGTATAATTGAAGAGACCAGAGAGGTGGCTGGCATTCCCCTCGGTAACTGTCTCTATAGCTTAGGGTTTTTTGTAGCCTTGACTTAGGATAACAGTAGAGAGATCTGAGATAAAGTCATTTCAGTCTGCAGAGGAATCACACAAGTTATTTATCTTTTTTGGTTTTCCGTTTCACACGTTATGTCCTTGTTTGATTGTCATGCTGTGTAAACCAGTGGTTGAATTTTGCCTGACGTGTTAAAACCACCAAGTTTTGCCTAGCTTCAATCCAAGACTGTAAAGCAGATCAGGCTCAATCAAAAGTTGATTCTGTCTGCTTGAGAAGTTCATGAATTTTTGTCAGAACTAATCTGTCATTTTTGCATAATGTTATGAAAATGCTGAACGCTTATAATACTCCTGTATCACACTTACTTCTGGTTAAGTCTATGTAAAAAAGCTTGTGATATTCTCTAAAATTTTCATAGTATTCTCAGTGGATTATTTTGAATACATGAGCTTTTCAATTTTCATGTAGTAATGTAATTAGGATGTCATGTGGATGTTTTAGTGCACTTGTATTTCCATGCATGCTTCTGATATAAGATAATTTTCGTTGTTAAACATTTATTTGATAAAAATTTTGTGCATAATGACATGCTACTGCTCCTTTTTGTTCACTCTTGGTCTTTGTAGTATAAGGGGAAAAATAAGAGTTAAGAGAATTGAAGGAAATTTTGATTTTAGATTCTTCCTTAGAAGACTTCGTTTGCTCAGGAGCTATATACAAATGCTGTGGACTTTAATGTTGCTATTGACTAGCTTCTCTAGTGTCTTGCTACTTGCCAAACCACTGTACAAATATAAAAAATTATTTATACTTCCTTGTCTGAAAGCTCTTCTGTAGGTACCGTAGGTTGTTGAGGCCCACAACACTGTACCACAAAGTAAAAAAATGAAATTCCCATTCCTTTCTGTGTGATTTTTTTTTAAAGTGTTGATTAGGCATATAACTTAAATTCAAAGTCCAGAAAGTACGTTGTTTGTTGTTGTTATATGTGCATATGATGTAAAGTATAAGAGATAGGAAATGATACAAAGTATTTTCCTTTATATAATATGTCTTAACTGTTAGGCACTAGATAGCCAGTTACCGTTTCCACATCTAGCTTTTACTGAAGTTTTTAAGATGAAAAAAAAAGCTTATAAAATTAAGAAAATATACAGAAAAGAAAAATTGGAATTAAATAAGTGGACATAAAACACACAAGCGTCAGATAGTGTCAGAAAAAGGGACAGTTAAGAATTCATGGGCTTGTGTATAAAATTAGATTCTGGGTCAGTGCAAGTCAAGAGAATTTAGTCTCAATAAAATCATAGATGCAACTGAAATGACAAGACTTGGCGTAAATGGTTTGTAACCCATGTCATCACATTTTGTTGCCTGGTGTAAAGGCCAGAAAGGCCTGTATTGTGTGACCATAAAGAGAGAACAAAAGCTAGCCTTTTAGGTGTAGAACACTTCCAAGAAAGTACTGTCTGCAAAATAACAAAGAAAGTTAATTTCTGAGAGAAGGCCATTCTGATGATCTGCACCTTTGCTTTACCAGCAGCGTATTTCTTCGTGCAGTAAAGTAATGTCTATAAACTAAAATGAATGGAGTAATATGCAGAAATTGATATCCTTTTACAAAAGACTTTGAATGACTTCCAGATGCCGCTGCCAATACAAGTCATAATCAAAATGACCCTGTAGTTAACAGTAGTAAATTTTCACAGAAAGGTGCCCTGAAGCAAATGGGTATTTCAGCCGGTAAGTCTGATGTTTTGATCTTTCTATATCAAGTGCACCACTTTTGGCACATGCCTTCAACTCTAAGGAACTACACTCCTTTATTGGAAAACATTAGAAGAATTTAAGAAGTAGGAAAAGCAGTGTGGTGCAGTATGGATCATGAGCCAAGCTGGCAACGGCTTGGAATGCACGGGGAAAATAAGGGTGAGACTTAGTGTATAGGATCTAGATCACGAGCTTGTGGGGTTTACTTCATCTGTATTGCATCCAGGTGCCATGCTACATGTACTTTTATGCTAAGAAGGATTTATTTTTTTCTGTACAGGCTTCGGCAGAAAGACACGCAAGTGCCCAAATCAGAATTAATATGATTTATTGCTATAGGGAAGCAGTGTGCTGCAGCACTTGTATGTGAGATGGATGAGGCAGGCTGTGCGTCTCCTCTAACACACGTATAGCTGCTTTGTATGGCTGCACTTGTCCCGTCCAAGAAAAGGCTTCCAGGAGCACAGACCCCACTGCCTCTGTTGAGGGAAGAGTGGTACAAAGTAAGAGGAAAGTCACTTGGGCTAAACTTACCTCCATGGTGACACAGATTTTAGAAAACGCGTTTGGGCTTATCCACACTTAATAAGAGAGCACTGGGAAGGTCGGATTCCTTTGTGGAAGTCCAGTGGACTGTATGCTTGGCTCCCAGAATCGCTGTTTTGTTCTGTCATTTCATTAAGGATCATTGCACCTGCTACTAATTGCAATGTAGGTTATTAATAATGAAAGAGTTTTCAAAATCTAATTTATTTCTCATGTTTCTGTCTGTTCAAACAATGGCTGTAGATTAATCAGTTTGCTGAATCAATTTGTGAGCTATTTATTCTCTTCACTTACTGTTTTAAAAAGCTTGTTTTCTGTTTAAATGTTCCTTCTTTGTGTATTGATCCATGTGTGGTTAAAAATAAGAAAACTGAGTTGTTCATAGGCAGATTTCAGTTGACTTTACCTTCAGGGTCTGGCTTCTTTTTATTTACAAACACAGTAAGTGGTGTGCAGAGGTAGAAGATGACATAGTTTGTGCCCTCGAGAAAGAGTAGAAACAAACCATGCAAGCACTTGAGTTTCTGAGACGTGAGGTACAAGAAAAATGAAGCTGGTGATTGGTACATAGCTTACTGCGCCCACCCGTATTTGATTGTTGGATTAAATATGTAGGTTTGTGTGATACTTGCAAACAAGGATTTTTAGGAGTGATCGGGATTACTTGAGCGGTTCTCCAGTGTGCTGCAGTGGCTGCATGCAAGACCTGGCAGGGCAGTGTTCTTTGTTTAAAACAACTTTAAAATCCCATTCGGACAGGATTGGTTTATACCTACTACTGTTAGTAGTAACAGCTAAGAATAATTGAACGTCAGAAAATAAGAAAGAAGATTTTTCTCTCTCTATATATATCCCCACCCCACCCCCCGCCCCGGTGTTGTTTACTTCTGGCATTTGACAGCAGCTTGTGTCTTCTCAGTTGCAGTGTTTTCCCTGTACCATCAGGCAGGCTGTTTCCCTGTTGTTTATGTGGGTATTTCACACCACATCAAGAGGACAAATGTTTAAAAATGGGGAAATGCTATTTTTTATTCCACAAACCTTCCCCACCGAAGAAGTGAAGTCTGGGGCAAGTACAGTAACTGTTGCTGCATTTAATTTATTAAAAAGAAATGAAACAAACTGCAAGTTGATGGTGTCAGTTCTGTAAGCCGGTGCAAATAACTTGATGTGCTAATGTTGTATGGCAACTGCTAATGACTAAATAATGTTTCCATCTCTTTTAGGATCAGCCTCACACACAAGTTGCCCAGTATCGCCAGGATCACTCTCTGATTATGAGATCTATTGTCCATATGACTGACGCTGCTCATTCGGGAATGCTGCCTCCCTCTCAGCTAACCACCATTAACCAGTCTCAGCTAAGTGCGCAGCTGGGGCTAAATTTAGGAGGCACTAATTTGCCACACACTTCTCCCTCCCCTCCTGCAAGTAAATCAGCCACTCCTTCCCCATCCAGCTCTATAAATGAAGAAGATGCAGATGAATCGAATAGAGTAAGTCACTCCATGTGCTGCAGTGAGTAAGCTTCACATGTCTATGTGCGATGTTTTCAGAAGTGTGGTGGTAGCATCTCAGCTGCAGTGGGGTCATATAAAATACAAATGTTACAGTATAGTGGAAAGTGATTCATTTGCTGTGTAGCTGCTTTACTGAAGAAGTTTCCATAATACCTCCATACTAATAAACTTAAGAATACACGTATATATTTGGTCTAGTACACTCATAATTCATTTCAGATTTTATAGATATGGTGAATCTCTTTACTTGACAACTTTGGACAGTTTTGTCATTTGGGTATTCTCTGGAGTCATATAAAACATAGATGCATTTAGAGAGAAATAAAATAAGCTTTCTTCTGAATGAAAACTTAGTTAATTTACATTTTGCTTTCAATAAATCTGTTATAAAAGGAAAATTTTATCAACAAAGCATGAATGTTATTATAGCAGTATATTTAAGGGGCCTAATTTAGACCGCTCCATGAAAGGTTTTCTCATTAAGGTAATGGAAATTGTGCATATGGAAAGATCAGGGTACAGGAGCCTCAAAATATCAAAGTATGATGACTATCATAGGGGTGCATTTAGAGCCGCTTTACCCCCTTGTTGCAGTGACCTGTGCGTAGCTCAATGAAAGAAGGTGCAGGACACATGGCACACATGGGGACAAGTCACCTGCAGTCCTGGCGTGCTGCTCTGGGGGTTCCCCATCCCAGAGGCAGGAGTGGGGCATGGGGCAGGGCTGGTGCCTGGCGCCACGGAGCCTCCAGCTGCAGGCATCCGTCCCTGCCCTGGGAGCGGCAGAGTGGGGTGGTGGGCACGGTGGGCGCTTGCTGCGGGTGGATAGAAGCTGCAGAGCTGGTAATGCTTTTTGCCTGAAAGGTGGGCTTGTTAACCCCCTGACCCATGTCGAAGTTGACCATCATATCTGGGAATCAGGAAATGCCTCTGAGCTCTTGTCTTTTGAGTCACCACTGCTGAAATTACATCTTAATGGAAAAACATAGATTGCCTATTCAAAATATACTATAGATTAAATCTTAATTTTTTAAAATACAAATTGGCATTGGGGTGTACTTTTTCAGGTCAGGCTCATAGGATTTGACTCTCCGAGCCATGGTTACAATGAGTAGTACCTATTCATGCATTTAGTTCTGGTAGATCCGACGAGATTAGGCTGAGACTAAGTACTAGCAGGTAGGAGAAAGGCTTGCACAACAGGACTCGCCAGAATATTGCCTACCCAGTAGCTTTATCCATATATTATTAACCCAGACTGTCAATAACTTTTTGGAATTAATCTGACTTTTTTTCATGCTTATATTGACTGTTCTTGTTATTACTGTTTCTTAGGCTACTGGAGAAAAAAGAGCCGCCCCAGATTCTGGCAAGAAGCCCAAGACTCCAAAGAAGAAGAAAAAGAAAGATCCCAATGAGCCACAAAAGCCAGTGTCAGCGTACGCCCTTTTCTTCAGGGATACACAAGCTGCGATTAAAGGGCAGAACCCAAATGCTACGTTCGGAGACGTTTCAAAAATAGTGGCATCTATGTGGGACAGTTTAGGAGAAGAACAGAAACAGGTAAAAAATTGATCGCGGGTTGTCTCACAAGAGGTGACATCGTAATCCTCGTAAAAAATTCCTCCTGCCTCTGCTCGGAGTGGACCATGACATTTTCTAGTGTAGGCTCGATAGAGCTCCACTGATTTTTAAGCTTGCTGAAGCCCCGGCATCTAAAAAAGCATTTTGTTATAGGAGCCAGTAGGTAGCTAAATGGCTGTGTTTGTCTTTAAATTTTAAAGGGCAGTTTGTAAAAAAGCACAGGTGATACTGTCCTAGAGTCCTGTTAAGACCATCTTTTGATGATTCCTATTTCAAAGCTCTTGTTTCCTATTAATCAGAAGTTAGAAGAGAAAAGGGGAAGGTACGGCACATTTACCATTTTCCTTTGATCTGCCTTATGAATTTGTTACAAAGCGTGTTGATTTCCAACCTTTGAAGCCAATCCTCTGTGCCTCATTACAATGTTGTGTGTGAAATGTTATCTCCAACTCAAACTGGGTACAGAGTGATGAGTTTTGTTCTTCCTTGAGGGTTATTCTTCTTTCTATACACATGTAACTCCAACACATGGATTGAAGGGGGAAAAAAAATTAAAAAAAATATCCTTTGAGGCTGTTTGCCTGTTGATACGCAGCGCAGCTCCCAGTAAGCTTCTTAGTTGTTCGTGAAACAGATTTGGAAACATTTAATCTGATCTAATAGACAGTGGTGGACATGTTTTAAAGGTGAACTTTAAATTTACTGATGATGAAAAATGCCGATTAATACATTTCTGCCTAGCTGTTCTTGTTTAACTCCATGGGGTTCTTTCATACTGTCTTTGGGGAAAGTGAATTCTCCAAGCTCTAGGAAGCACTTTTTCTAAAGGTATAAAGATATTTTTTTTAATGCATAGTTCTAATATTTCTTTAAAAAGCAATATTGCATAAGCACTTTTTGCTATTTATGCTGCTGCAGATACCTTTTCAGCATCTGAAATACTTAGTGTTCTAATACCCCTGTTACTTACAGTCATTAAAATATATTTTCCTGGAGAAGTAAAGTATGCATAGGTAGTCTGCTCTAGCAAGTTTCTTATTCACGATAAATCAACAGAAATTGTGGTGCAAGTCCAGCAAGTAGACCTGAAAGTCTGTAACCACCTGCAAGAATATTTAGATCTTTCACGGAAGAAAAAGCATATCTAAGAGTAGTGTGTTTTCAGGTTTCTTGGTCTGTGTTTTTTATTTCTTTGCAAGTGATTTTGACAACATTCTGGCAAAAAGGCCTTAATAATTGAAGCTGGTGAAATTATGGTCTTTTTTAATAGGTGTATAAAAGAAAAACTGAAGCCGCCAAAAAAGAATACCTAAAGGCACTTGCTGCCTATAGAGCAAGCCTTGTTTCTAAGGTAAGCCTAATAATGCCTTCAGTGTAATGCAAGTTCACTTTTGGCAATGGTGTTTACATTGTTAAATTTCGGGGGGAGGTGTTACTCAAAATAAAAGTAGAATCCTAGGATTTCTGTGATATGGCTGTAGAAGATGTGCTGCTGCTTGAACAACCCTGCTTAGTCTCTGCAAAGAAAATTTCATCTCTCTAATGGTACAGTTATGATTACCAAACAATAACTTGGTAAACGTGCATCTTCCTGTATCTATGGAGGCAAAATAACACACTTAGCTACAAAAGTGAAATTTAGTCATGAAGGATGTACTGCCCTTTTGCCATTAACATTTGCAAGCTATTCACAGAGTTTTGTTTTTTTTTCAAATGCTCCTTCTCGAAAGACAGACTTGCTTTGCGTGGAGCTGGAGAGCAGTTATTGTCCGACAAAGCTTAAGCATTTCTTGCAGGTGAGGGGGGAAAAAACCCCACGTGGTGGCTCTGAATTTGGAGAGTACTTACAAATGGACTAGCTGGCAGTGAGCCACATGGAGTATTTTAACAGACCTCGAGTTAAAATAAAACTTGTGAAGAAAACAAAGCTCTGCTGTCTTATTTGAGAATTTACCTTCTTAACTGGCAGTGCTACACTGGTTGTAGACCTGTTGCATTTGAATACTACAGATCGAAATAAGCTTATAGGCATCTAAGATATGGGTAAAAATTAATTGAGGTAGTTATTTCTCTAATAACATTTCATAAAGATCCATTACAAAAGTATCTTTGATCTCAAGAAAGCAACAGAAGAAGGTGATGTTATCTAACTCCTGAGAGTATTTGTTTTTATGTACAACAGCAGAGCATTAGTAAATCACACAGATATTTGTGTATTTTAATTAATGATTAAAAATACAACAGCCAAAATTACACACATGCATTCTTGGAAGCTGGAAGATTTCTTCTTCTATGGAGAAGCTGCATGTTTTCTCTTGTCTGTAGGACTTAGATAATATTCTCAAAGCCTTTAGTATCAGTGCTATGTTCAATGACAGCTAGAACTGACAAATTCCATTCCCTCAAAGGTGTTTAGAATTCCAAGTTTCCTTTTCAAAAACATCAGAAATCATGTTTTCTCCCCAAATCTTTGGGACCTGGACAGCCGAGTAACTTGTGGGAAATCACACTCCTAACTCCAGTATCCACCTCATCTGCTCTAACTTAAGACATCCTTGCTGTAGCTTTTTCACCTGAGGTAGCTGCTGAGAGTAGGGGTGGAGTAGGCACTTCTGCAGCACAATTCGACACGTACTAAGGTAAATGTCTAAAACATGTAAGCTAATTGTGCTGAAGAGACTTTTTCTCTCCATTGTCTTTATATTGGTGTTCTAAACAACTGTTCTGCTTGTTGTGTACGATACAGATGTGTAAAACTATGAAAGAATCCTACCTTTGAGGCCTAATTATATCTCATTTAAGCATACATAACATTTTAAGATATACTGGCTAAAACTATGCCTTCAAAGGCACCAGAGCACTCATTTATTGCCACAGGTCTCTCTGGACTGTGGTTTTCCCACAGGTGTGTCTCATCGGTGAGCTCCAGGGCACTGGAAGCAGGCAGGATTCCCTAAGCAGTCACCCCTCTGGTGCCGCTGTGCCCCTTCCAGGGGACTCAGCTGGGTGCCTTGACAGTGTTCTCCTGGATGTCTGTCTAAGGTACCTTGGTTCAATACCTTGGATGCGAAGAACGGCAACACCCAAATTTAAAAAGTTTGAGAAGTTTTGTTGTTTGCATGCTCCTCTTACGTTATGGTAACTGGCATGGGGGGAAATGCTTCTGCTCAGATCGGTCTCCTAAAGGACAGGCTTCTTTCGAAAACATATAAATATAGAAGGTGTTGAGCCCTTTTTAGCTCTTTTAGCCACAGAATGTGTATGACTTCTGTGACTTTCTGGTGTTGAACGAGGGCACAAGTTAGGTTTTTTGTCCAGGTAAGAACTGGAGGTACCGTGTACACAGCCAGAAGAAGAGGTGGTATAGTACATCAGTGGATCAGTGATCTTTATCAGACTGCCGATTGATCTTTTCTGATAGAAAACAAAAGATAACAAAGTCTCCCTGAGTAGCTGTGACTTTCATTTCCATGTAAACAGTAACAATGTTTTTTTTCTGTTGAAAGACAATTAATTTCTTTTCCAAACACAGGCTGCTGCAGAGTCTGCTGAGGCCCAGACAATTCGTTCTGTTCAGCAAACATTGGCATCCACAAATTTGTCTTCCTCCCTCATTCTGAATACTTCTCTTTCTCAACACGCAACAGTATCGGCATCTCCTCAAACTCTTCAACAGTCCCTTCCTAGAGCGATTGCTCCAAAGCCTTTAACCATGAGACTGCCAATGAATCAGATTGTAGCTTCTGTTACCGTTGCACCGAACATGCCAACAAACATTGCAGCTCCGTTGATAAGCTCGATGGGAACAAACATGGTGGCAACGCCATCTCCATCTCAAGTCAGTCCCTCAATGCAAAGCCAGCAGCACCAGATACAGCAGCTGCAGCAGCAACAGATGCAGCAGATGCAACAGCAGCAACTACATCAGCATCAAATGCATCAGCAAATACAGCAACAGATGCAACAGCAGCATTTTCAGCACCACATGCAACAGCATTTGCAGCAGCAGCAGCATCTCCAGCAGCAAATTAATCAACAGCAAATGCAACAGCAACTGCAGCATATACAGCTTCAGCAAATGCAGCAGCAGCAAATGCAGCATATGCAACACCAGTCACAGCCTTCTCCTCAGCAGCATTCTCCGGTAGCCTCTCAGATCACTTCTCCCATCCCTGCCATTGGGAGCCCTCAGCCAGCACCTCAGCAGCACCAGTCACAAATACAGTCTCAGACACAGACTCAAGTACTATCGCAGGTCAGTATTTTCTGAAGATAAATGATCTTGCAACATGGCTTTGTGTTGATGGAGGGGGTAGGGGTAAACCATATTTGGCTGAAAACTGTAAATTGTTGATGGTAGTTATGCAGGGATGCATAACAGATCAAACGATCCTCTAAAGTGTCTATTAGATAGGCAATAAAGAACTACAATGTAGCTGTGTATCATCTTTTAGCTGACTATAAATCATTTGGTTTCAAAAAAAAAAAAAAAAGCTGTGCTCTTTTTCATGTGATGCCTTTTTAATTTATTTAAGCTTTACCTACAATATGTGAATCAAATGGCCTAATAAATACCTGGACCTTATGACTGCAAAATGGCCTTTCAGAGTTACACGATATATAACCCTTCTTTCTCTAAAAGTGAATAGTGCACTTCAAGGCAGTATGAACTCATGAAGCCCTTAAAGCACAGTTGTAACTACCTGTAAAATGATGATTGGATTTCATACAATCATACTTGTATGACGTGAGTTAGTTGATGGCATTTTTTGTCATGAAAAAATAGAGTAAAACAGATTTTTGCCAAAGCTCTTAATTTTTTTTTTCTCTCCTAAATGTCTTCAGAGAAACAAATGCAAGTAACTGAACTTCAATGTTTGACCCAACCTTTCACTTCATTTCTCCAAATAAACCTACCATAGTTTGTAAGAAAATATATATTGACATTTACCCTCTTATGTTAATTCCAATTACAGAACAAATGTGAATATTATATTCTGTGTCGAAGTGATGAGTTTCAGATTTAATACACTGTATTTTTAAAAGGGAAATGCACTTAAATAAAACTGTTATTACGGAAAGCTGAGATGAAAAATACAAGAGTTTTTAATACGCTCTAAAACCAGTAGAATATTTAAATGAAACTCCACAACTGAATAATCAATGTAAATATTTTCTTTAAAAGTTGTAAGTTTTCATATCATGTGTTGTAAAGTTTTCATAAATGAGGCTTTAATGTAAACACTGGTAACATGAATTATTAATTGCTACATTGCTTATTGTGTTTTTATGCTGTTTTATACTTTTTTATGAGTTATGATAGCAGCAATTAAGTTGTTTGTATTTTGCTTATCTAAAATAAATGCTTTTATCTTGCTATAGAATAAACACATTTCAGTAAAACTGATGAGCCACCGGTCTTTGGTAGAAAAAACAGAAATGTCTCCTTAATGCAAACCCTTGCTTGGAAACGTTCCTTAACTTTTTGGATTTTCATCAAATGTGCTGGGTAAACAGGTACCGCTCGGAACCGAGAGTGTGATTAGCTCTGGGATCCATCCAGACACGGTGCTGAAGAGTCGCGTGCAACTTCTCTGAGTTTTCTGTGGCTTCCGAGGGGGGAAGCAGGCGCTGAGTGACGGTGTGTTCCTGGTACCCTGTGCTGCATTTAGCTGCAGGAGCAGGAGAGCCAACCTGTCCCGCAGCGGTAGTGCTCAGAGATGCAAGTAAGCACAAATGACTGTGGTTTTCGTTGTATCCCTGAGCTTCGGATGTACAGGCAGCTACTGCCGTGGGCTTCCCGTCTGTAAGGCCCCAGCTCTGGCTCGGGCTGGTCCTGAGGTTCTGGCTCACTTTTATTTTGTCATAAAAGTAGGACATGGTAGAGAGGGGATGGAGAGGGCACGTATTTCATATGAAGGATCTGGAAACATTCGCGTCCAATGTGCCGTCAGGTTATTAGTGCTGTTGATGTATTTTTACTCTGGACAGAGAGGAGAAATCCTTTTATTTTCTTCTTTCTATTCATGCAATATCTGTGCTGTGAGTGCAGTCTGACCACTATCCCCAGTTGTCTGGCATGATTAATTACAGCATCTGTCCTGTCAGAAGCTATAATGAAGAGGTCTTGATAAAAATTGCAAATTACCACTGGCAACAATCTTAAACTGCATATGATAAAATGAAAATTAAAAACAGCAAGTGTCAAACCTGAGCAGAATCCTAATCCTGTTTGAGGCGATGTCCGTGGCTACCACGCTTAGACCACAACCCAAAAATAATGGAATATAGATCCCCAAAAAGTTGCAGCCAGACTGGAGAGAAGAGGTGCTACACTGTGTGAGTTTATTAATAATGAATTCAGCTTTCAATATTTCATCGTCCTCAGGTACTCTGTTTATTATGTACAAATATTGAACAGCAAGAGATTCTAATTATAAATTTATAGTTTTCTTGGAGCAGAAAAAAAAATTATGTACGAATTGAAGCTTTTCATAATAGGTGTTGGTTGACGGCTACCCATGCTCCTAATAGCCTTAGTATGATATCTAATAATGTCTGGGACAGAGGATGTTTATTCCAAGTGTGAGGAAGCCTCCCTGCATCAGAGATGGCGTGGCAAAGGCTGGCGGAGAGAGATTCTCGTGTGTGTCGGTTTTAGCCAATGTTACATAACAAAGGGAACCATTTTATAGTCGTTTTGAAACCTTTAGACAAATGTCTTCAGAAATAATTGCTAAACTGCATGTGACAGTAATTGTGTATTAGTTCTATAATTGTCATTTTGAAGACCTATGAAGTATCGTTGGAAAAATGTCACTAGTGATAAGAGTTAATTACAACTGAAGTCTGTTTTCAACTATTTGCAGCGAGAAGCAGGTGTTATTACACTCATTAAATGGTTTCATAAATCCTGGGTTTTATCACATTTGATTAAGAGCTGCTGAACTACTGATGTTCAATTCCAGGAAAAATAGTTTTAATTACCGCAGCTAAAAAAAATTAATCATCAAGCGGGACTGTACATTTTAAATATCAAAATTTGAATCTTGAAAAACTGGAGCGTCTCCCTGCTTGCCTCAAAATTATATTTTACATTACCCACGACAGCATATTGCAGAACATCTTGTGTTTCAAACTGTGCAAGTTGGCGTTCGTATTCCCTCAGTCTAAGTGAATAACTTTGCTATCATAGGTCATAAATAAAACTGTTAATTTAAATCGCTTAATATGCAATTTATACAGGAAGAATGCAGAGCCGTCTGATTCCAGCGTCGTGCACGGTTTAAAGAATGTTTTCCTTCATATCATTTACAAGCACTTAACTGCTCCCTTCTTTTCCCAAGGTTTCAGATGCTTTATCACCCCGGTTAACCACATTCTACTTTCACATTAACCCAGGTTGACACATGATGAAAGAACATAAGGAGGTTTAATTTTTAGCTGACACAGGGTCATTAGTTTCTAACTTGGAGAACAAAGCCTTTAAATACCTCTATGCAACATAATCTCAATTTTATATTATCACCTGACCATTGTGGTTTGCAGGACAGATGGATTAAATATCTCAAGTTTAACCAGAAGTCTTGCGGTGACTCTTTTCAGTGGGGATTGGCTGTTTGAATGGCTCCTTTTCCATTTCTCACTTCATGGAGTATTTTGCAGCACTGGACTTCATTCTAACCTTTCCCTCCCCCCTTTGTTTGGCTTTTGTTTTGCAACAGCTGTTATTATCGTTTTTGGTCAGCTGTGATTGCTGGAGGCAAAATAGGACCAGATGGTGTTTTGCTATGCATGAATGGCGAGTTAGAGGAGTTTAGATTGAATAGGCCAAGTTTGAATGGTGTCTATGCACCACCTGCCCTCTTCAGCAGCAGCATACACATCATAGGAGCATGATCTGTCTCAGACCTACTAGAATTGGATGGGAATGGAGAGAGCCTCGTTGGATTTTCTCCATATTTATTGATCTTCCATGCACTAACAGCATAATGCAGTACACAGTCAATTTGAGTTAATTGGATATGACACAGCATGTACGTGTAATCTATCACTGTAGTCTCCTGGTACACTTTAGGTTTTGCTGCCACAAGAACATGCAGTATTAGCCTGCATTAATAAGCTAAGTGGATGGAAGGAAAACAGGATCATTGTAGGGCTTGATTTAACAAAATATACTGTAGTTTTAAAATGATACCCTGGCAACTGCCAGAGATGCAGTTAAATATGAATGTTTCGGATTTGATAGACCGGACTGAGTGTTTTGGCACGGAACAAAATATACCTCATTCCCGTACTTTTCTGAGAGGCTTGCCAGTAAAATTTAAATGAGCAGTTGACTAAAAGTAGGGAGCAGCGTCAGTAGGGATGAGTCGGTGCCGCTCCAAAAGGGGCACGTGTTTATGTGGAGGAATCTGTGTCTTTCTGATTACTGGCCCCTAAACCACAAGCATTAAAATTAGGCGTCCGGATTGGGTTTAGAGTAGCAAAGGGCTCCTTCGGTACCCGAAATCTGGTCACAGAGGCAGAATTCAAACGTTGCAGAAATTTAAGATCTGTTGTATCCTCGGTTAAGGTTGACTGAAAGACATTGGGTGTGCAAGACTTGTGTCTAGACGTTACGGAATAAAGTGCATATGTTACAAATAACAATTAAAGTATGTAACAATAACATATAGCACATAAATTACTTGAACGGTTGCAGCAATTGGGTGTTTAAAAGCCTACTTACGTATGGAACTGGGGGTTGTGATCATGCTCTGCCTAAGTTGGCAGGAGCTGCTCACTCGGTGTCTTTGTCTGCGGTGTCAGGTAGCTGAGTGAGCTACTTTATTATGAAAATTGCATTCAACTGAAAAAATGCTAAATATTTTCAAGTGCCTGTGGGAAAAGCTAGGTTTGTATTAAAGGATTTGGTTCTTAAAGTCACCAAGAAGTTAATGCTTCTCAGGTGCATCTTAGGGAGAGAATTTTTGATTATAATACTAAAATCTTTCAGAAGAGAATGTATGGCTTTGAATGAGCTGTTCTGACACTTCAATGGGCTACGCTGGAGATTTATAGTGTACTCTGTTTACCGTGGTTAAAAAGTAGAAGTGATATTTTAAATAGTGGATTTTGTCCAAGTTCTTGGAGCGTTAACATCTTCAGCCCCTACACAAACCAAAGGAGCACAGAGTTTTCTTACAAGGTTTGAAATGAAATTTATTTTAATCCTCTTGGTAAAAAAATAATGAACGCATAATTGTACTTGACGTGGTGTAGGTATGTGGGCGCTTCCTACACGTATCATTTATTCTCTTTCCTCTGAAAATATCTTCATTGACATAGCCACCTTTGGTCTGTTATTTTCTCCAAACTGGAGTTGTTGCGTTACTTTAACTCTGCTGCTCTAATTGAAACAGAAAGGCTTTGATCCAGCAAATCACTTAAAATGAGTGGATAATTCATGTATATAAGTAGTAATTTCATTAAAGCGACTACTCATATGCTCCGTTACACAGTTGCTTGAGTGCTTTCATAGATCAGGGGTCTAATTATAAAACGTTGTATTTGTTTTCCAAACAATTCCAAGTACCGATAATAAGAATAATCAGAACCTAAAAGTAACGTAACCTGACTTAACACTTTCTGCATTTTCCTTTATTAAATTCTCTGCTAAACCGGTCACAGGTCTGATTTTCAAGTACAGGTATCTAACCTTTGTGCTGGTTCAGTGACTGTGTATCATCATAAATGTGTAAAGAATTAACTACCTCTCTGGTGGTTTGTACACTCAGTTGTTTAGCTGGGGCTGTGCTGCGCGCAGGTCGGGAAGCCTGCACCTGGATCAGCAGCCACAGCTCCTGGCTGAGCAGATGCCTTGACCAAATATTTGTATTTACAAAACAGAGAAATAAATGCAGGCAAACAAAGCACCATTAGACCTGCTGGCAATATTTGTGGAACCTAAAGGCTATAGTTACTGCTGGCAGGTTTGGTTAGTGCTGTGTCCCATAGCGTACTGATAACAAACACATACATTGCAGTAGCATAAAATACGTAAATGATAAATCCCACGTGTAAGGCTTTTTGCACTGGTGGTTATAGGTGCCGAATTTTGGAGGTTTTGGTGTTCCATGAATCATAAGACTTGACCATACAGCATGGATACTGAAAAAATCGTAAGTAGCTGTCCCGTTGCTTAATTTCTCTCCTGTTCCTAATTTTGGAAGTGCTGAATATTCAGTGTCTGAAAATCAGAGCTCACTTTTGAGAATTCTGCCCTATCAGCTGTTGATCAGGGGCTTCTCTCTGCTGCACCAATGTACATGCGTGTATCTAAGCATAAACCAATGGTAGCGAGCAACCTGCGTGTGTACGTGTTGCAGCCTCACAGGAGAGCAGCCGCCTTCCGTGCTCTTTGCACGGGGCAGTAGGCGTTGGGCTATTGACTTCATGCCATGGGACCCAATGGCCGTGGAGCTGCTCTGTAGCATCAACCAAATCATGTTCCCTGTTCCTCCCAGCCTCTCACTTTTCTGATTGTCCCTTTCCACATCTCTCGCTGCTTTGCTCATCACAGTAGCAGTCAGGACTGACTTACCCCACGCCAGCTCTTGCACCCAGCTCCTCCCTGCTTACCACCTTTGGAAAGTTCCTGCTGAAGAGCTTGTCCTCTTCCAGACCCCCTTCTTGTTCCTCCTGTTCCTGATGATTAAAAAAAAAAATGAATAAATAGTCTACATCCGTGATCATAGAATCATGAAGTCGTGGGATCACAGAACGATTCTATGATTCTAAAACCAATAAACAGGCCACGTACGTGATTCCTATTTGTTTAAATAAGATGTCCAGATGCGTGCACTTAATTTTATGTGGAAAATGTCTATAATATGTGTAAATAGATATAGATAAATATGTATCTATGAGGTTTGGGGGGGTTTGGGGGTAACATTCTAGGTACTTCGCAGCACAGGCTGCCAGAGGATTTGGTTACTGCTTAGCGTACTGTGGCACTGGCAGAATATAGATGAAGCTAGTGATAACTATCATCCTTGTATAAACAGACTTTCTCCCTTTATAAGATTGTGGCAGATAAATCTGTAAGTGTTTATGTCATTTACAGCAGGTAGTCTATTATGGCAGATCTTGAGCTCCTGGTAGAATACATGTAATTCCAGGCGTCGATTTAGAGATATTTGTGTTTCTATAAGGAACGAGCAGCCTTTCTTTTTTGATTCCTTTATTTATTTATTTTATATCCCAATGCAAATGAAACCCTTATCCTTCGCTTCAGAAAACAGCCAGAGCTTGCTAGCAGGCTTGGACAAATTAAACATCTTTGAACAAAAATAGTATTTAAAATGTAATATTTTGACATTCACTTCTGTTGAAGTCTGCTGAAGCTGTACTTGGCTTTAAATCCAAGGCTGAGTTTGTTCTGATTATTTCTTTCCATTTTCAAAGCTGCTGATCAGCAAAAATTAATTGGTACATGATTCTGCATCTCTTCCAGTTCAGCTGCACAACAGGCAGATCCCGTTGGGAATCTGTTCCAGGCCCAGTGCCCGCAGCACAGCTGATGGACATGGCAGGCACTGGCCATGAGTCCATCAGCGTAGGCTCCATCCTCATCCCATTTCACATCATTTTAGTGCTAAAAGTCAATGCAAGATCTTATGGTTAGTTTCAAAGGGAGCAGGAGTGGCCAGTCATGGAGAACTGCATCTCCTCGGCCCTGTCGCGATCGGTTGCGCAGCTGCCGCCCCTTCAGCGGGCAGGGGATCGCTTCCGTGACATTGGGCCAAATTCTCTGCATGAGCAACTCCACTGAGCACCGGACCTATTAAAAATTAAAACAAATTTTGCCGTGCTCTCAGGGCTAAGTAACGGGTCGTGAAGCCAGTAGAAATAATCCCAGTGACTTCAGGGGACTTGGGGCCAGGGCTTAGCTGAAGACGGGCACCAAACCGCAGCCATTATGAGCGTGCTTCTGAGTTTTTCAGATCCTGTAGCTATAATTCTTGCATAAAGAGAATTCAAAAGAAAGGGAGGAACAGCAGCTCTCCTCCTGAACTGAGAAAATGAACACTGTTGGGGGTGTGTTGGTATCACAGCAAAGTGTTTCTGCCCAGCCTCAATGCTTTGGCACGTAAACAACTTCCACTGCGATCTGCAAAGTGACTCTGCAGAGCATCTGGGAAAATATTTGTGATTTAAATGCATTAAGCAAAATGATAATGTTATTTGACTTTGGTTAATCAATAACAGAGGAGAAACGTAACACTTTAGTTTGATTAACCTTCTGCCATACACTACAAAGTCAAGGAAATCAAAAATACTTTGTTCTTTTTCCTCATTTGCATAAATTATAGTGGGGGTTCATATCTGGGAGTGTGGGGCTTTTTCCCTTATCTTTATCTGTATATTTTATCTGAAGTTTGTTTGTTGCTTTAGAACAACGTATTTGTCCACTGTAGACAAAAGCACTTTATTCATTTCCTTACTTGAGGTCAAATTCTCTTGAGGAGAACAAGTGTGGGTTGTGTAGCTGTCAAAAGAGGGTTTAGTGCTTGACCCTAAGAAGCATTCAAAGCCCAGATCTCTCTCTCTTTTTTTTTTTTTTTTATTGCTTTTCATTTTCATTGTTTGTACTTTATACTTAAGAAGGGGCCTCTGCAGAGGGAAAAGCCCCTGCTTTGGTATTCACGACTGGCAGCCTTCTACTGAAACACCTCAAAAGCTTTTCAGGGCAAGAATTTGGAAACCAGGGCTCTGTGTCAGCCCCTGGTGCGTAATCGTACCAGCGCGCCGAGGGGCTGGGGCAGGGTGCGGTGGTACACGCGCCGGAGGGAGCCCCGGGAGGGCTGGATGCAGGTGGAGCCAGGGATCCGGCCCACGGGCAGAGATGTGCTGGCAATAAACAGAAAGTACCGGAGGTAGGTGTGCTGGGGTGCAACGAAGCGGGAGTGGCAACCAAAAGGGTAAGTTGCTGAATCGAGGTAGTTTGGCAGAAGATACAGACGATGGCTGTTTAACTGGATGCTCGCGGAAAAAGTTGATGATACAGCTTTATGTATCTGTGCTCAAACAGAAGTTGTGTCTTACGTTCTCTACAGATGGTGTTTATATAGTGTATACAAACTCAGTGTTAGCCGTAAAAAAAGCCCAAGATTTTGTGTAATTATTCACAATTACTATTGTGTAATTGGAAAGTGTAAGTATTATATTACATTTTATTTTATAGCACTACTGTGCAATTAGGCTTGGTAATAGCTGTTAACAGTATGAGGGGCCTCATTTGTAAAAAACCACAAAATACTTGTAGTATTCCTAACTGCACATGAGTTTTGGCTAATATACAGTTGTAGCGAAGGTGGATTTAAAATCCTTTCCATCCCAGTTGGCAAGACTGTTGGCCTTATCTTTTTTATCTCGGGTAGTAACTCACAGTTTTCCAGGGCCATTCCAAGGGAGCCAGGAGCACAAGAGGACCAAACAAACAAATGGGCTGAGATAACACGAGCCTGAGCAGCGGAGGAAGGTCACCTCTTTGGAGAGTTGCACAATTCTTGTGGGAGCCCATCCGTGGCAGGGCCATGGCTCTCATGTGGGGTGATCATGGGTGCTACCAGGGAGGAGGGGGGGGGCTGCGCAAGCCCTCCCTTCCACTGGGAGAGGCACGTGCTGGGAGTAATCTTAGGAAGAGGAAATGACTAGATATTGTCTCATCTACATTACTTTGGGATAGACTACATATACTATGTACTCTGGGATAATTTTCAACCTTAAGAAACCCTAACAAGGAGCAGTCGCTGCGCTACTCAGAGCAAAGACTCCAAATAGGTGGTTGTATGGGGAAGCATGGTTTTAATTACACAGATCTCCAGCCAGCATCTGGGAGCCAAGGAAATCCAAGGGTGCACGAGCACTCTGTGTCAGCGTCGTCTGGTGCAGCAAACCAGAAGCGTTTCACGTGGTACTGGCTTGACAGAGAACACAGACAAATAAAACTTGAATAAATCAAGAAACTGTACAAGAGAAAAATAAAATAGCTTTCAGGTTATTTGAGAGTACCAAAGAATAATAATAATAATAATAAAAAAAAATTATGGACTACATGAGTTTTTATGTGCAGCAAAAATTCCTTCAGAATTGTATTTGTTGCTTGTAATATTCAACTGGGAATAACATGACAGGCTTGCAGAGTCCCTGCAGGGCACGGTGCACGTGTAGGCACTATCCGAGTGATGTTCTTGAGGGCAAATGCTACTTTCCATTTGTTACCGCTGGTTCAGTACTCTCATTTTTATGCAGACTTGAGGCCATACCATTAGTTTTTGATGCCTGTTCTCAGCAGCCAGACAGCAACCCAGCCAGGCAACGCCGAAGGTGAAGTGACTTTCAGGATCATCATAGGAAGTCCCTGAGAGGGGGGGACCCCTCCCTGCGGAACGGGGCACGTGGGCTGGTGCTGGCCCTGCTGGGGGTGAAGGGCATTCTGCCTGCTGGCTGCATCAGGCGGGGGGGAGCAGAGATGCCCCCGCTTTGCAGGTCCCTTCCAAACACTTACCTGGGACGTCATTTCAAGCGCACTCTCCTGCTGATGTAAGGTGCTCCTGCAGGTGCTGCCCGAGCAGGGCATTACAGGAAAGAAAAACCTGTCTGAATTGGAATGCTGTGTCTGCTGTGTGGGTGCTCAAGGATGCCAGTGGCCTGGAGGGGGCTGCTGGTGGCCCTGACGGGGGCTGGCTGCGGAGCACCAGAACAGTGCCAGCTGTGAACTGTGCAGCGGAAAGACAAGAGTGACCGTCGGTGGCTTTTCTTGCCTTCAGTCACCATCGCTAGAGGATCCAGAGCTACAGCCAACACGAATTTATTGGAAAGGACTAGTTCTGCACACATGCAGAAAACATGTTTTGTCCCCTGTAAAATTAAAAGCCTGGGGAGGAGGAGGGATGGGAGCGAGATGATTTCCAGCCTGTAATCATGCACTTCTGAGGGTTTGATGTTTTTCTGTTTCTGTTGCAACGCATTAACTGTTTAAATTGCAACTATCCTGGGGTCAAGGATAGTTTGCTCTGGGGGTGGTGGGTACCATAGCGTGGCACTGATCTGGCCAGTGGCCTCTGGATGCTGCTGAAAAATAACTGGTAACAAGGCGGCGAGGGGAAAGGTGGGACTCGGTGTAATTGATTGGAAATGCCTACAAAGAGAGAGCAGTTCCAGGGGGTTTGCTGTCATCCTCCCGGCTGGTGTAGGTCAGTGAGTGAGAAGAGGAGCGTTACTAACCAGGCGTTCAGCTGGCTGACGTCGTGACGGGTGTTGGGATCAGGATGGAGTATGGGGCACTAACTCGTGAGGGCTGGCCTGATGGCATTGTGGTCCTTACTGTGCACTGCAAAAGCAGGTGTTCAAGCCTATGGAGATTCAGGTGATACTGATTTGGCATGTATTTAGATGTAAAAATCTGATTAAAATTCATAATTTTAATTACAGAAAAATTATACACACTGATAAAAGCCCAGCTGAAATCAAACCGGTCTGTCTCTCCCACAGGCACCAACGGCCTCTGTCGGCCTTTGAGCCCAGAGACAAACTAACACTATCTGTGACCCACCAAGAGACCATTTCTAGTTGCCAGCATCCTGACTCTACCTTGTTCTTCTTGGATTCAATGACTCTTAAGCACGCGCTTAAAGTTAAGCTCCTTATGAAGTATGTTCCTGTGTAGGAAACATAATTAAGATTTAAGAACAGTAGAAAAACCTGTAACTGCTCATAATCCACCTCATCTTCCTCCAGTCCTTGGAAACAGAAATAATGAGAATTCCCAAAGGATTTATGTTTTCGTTTTATTTTAGTTTTTGGTTCTGTTAAGGATTTCACTTTATAAAAGCAAGTTTCTAAAAAAGTTTGTTAAGGAGGTTTTTGTTAAAACCGAAGCAGCAGATTAAATAGGTGGCTTCATGAAAAGCTGAACCAAGTCGCTATTATTCTTGGTGATTAATTACAGTCTGGGATGTTTAAGTGCTGATAACTGCACCTGTTTCTTTAAAACATCCCCCTGGGCTTCCTATGTGGAAAAGTACGGGGTGAGCGGCTGATCCTCTGCAGCTCAAGGCAAATATTGCTGTGACTGAGATTTGCTGGTCAGGTACTGAAAGAAACTGAGTCCTTGGAGCACAGTAGATAGAAGATTCCTCTGTGAATTAAACAGCACTTGGATAAAGATTCATTAACCCATTACGGTATCATATATAGCATTTCCATCCTATGGTTTTAGCTTAGTGTCAGTGGGGTTTTAGCCATGTCCTCTTGAAATCAGTTGTAAAGCTCACTGTGGCTTTGGTGCTACTGGACTAAATCCTGACAGAGCGGCTTCAATACTTTTATAAAGTAAAAGAATTATTATAACTCAGAGCTGTGCTTAAACACCTGCTGTAAGCAAGGTGAAGGCGGTTTTGACTCGGTGCCCAGTGCAGTCCTGTTTAGCTCTGCAGCCCTGCATGAGTGATTGTGAGCAATACTGAGCTTGGGGAAAATTCAGGGATGCAGCTGGTGTTGAAAGGGTTGATATTGTTTCCCCTTGAAGTATGAGTCCGTTCATGTATCTGTGAGTGCACTGCCTTTCTGCACCTCGGCAATTAAGCGGCTAGTCATTACAAAAAAACAACGCTGCCTCCACCCTCCCAGTAGTTGGTTAGAAAGCAAAACCAGTCTGGGTTTTTTTGTCTTCACATAGTGGCGGGATTAGATTCTCTTCCCTACTTCTTTTCCCACTTTTGGTCCATATACAGCTCTTCAAAGCAAAACAGGTTTGCTTAAAAAAAGCCAACCCAGCAGCATAAACCAAAAGCAACTGTGTTCATTGAAGTGTTTTGTACATCATAGCTGCTACTTACCATTCTTATTCATCTGGCGTTTATAGAGAAAGCCTGCCTTGATATCTTGAAGGCACTTTTAATGAGTACACATCTTGAATTTTCCAACTGCTTTTAGATTGAAAATGATTTCCTTTCTATTTGTCACAGAATCATGTTGTTTTACATTTTAAAAGGTTCTTGCACACCTCCCTGGCACCTGGATTGTAAGTGATTATTGGCTATTGTAGTTTGAAAATGAAAGTTGGTAGAATTTACTTCAGGCCTGTTCAACTAAATAAAAAGTTAACTTCTACTTTAAAAAAAAAAAAGAAAAAAGAAAGAAAAGCAGCACGTAGCTACTGTGCTCTCAGCTGAAGACCTGCTCTGATATGTTCATGAGAGAGGTTAAATCCTGCCCTCCTTGTCTGTAAAGCACCTGTACCGGCCATCCCATTGCTCTTACCAGCCATCCCATTGCTCTTGCCGGCCATCCCATTGCTCTTGCAGAACAGATGATCGGATGGTCGGACTCCTCCTGGCAGGGAGCTAAAACTTTATGCGGGGTCAAAGGATGGACTGGTCAAGCTCATCAAGGAAAATCCATTCAGGTTTATTCAATGCAAAGACACCACTTCTGGTTTGAGAAGCCCCCTAGATAAAATTTATTGGAGACTTTAAGGCAAGCTGGGAAAATACCACGTTGTGCCTGTTTGTGCTTACCCTCATCCCAGAGCAGCTGGCGTTGGACACCGGAGAATGGGCTGGGCAAACTTTTGCTGTGCCTATTTTTAGGTTGTGTGTTGAAAGGACTAATTTTAAAACCACTGCAAAGGTTAGTCTGGCTTTGGGAAGTTTCAGAACGGGGAAAGCAAAGCCCAGTTTCACAAACAAACTCTATAGGCAAAATCTGTGATAATGGGAGTCTGAGTGAGTGGGGGGAAAATTTTACGACATTGAGTTGTTAGTCTCTTCCAAGCCTTAAGCCTAATTGCCGAGCATTGAACAGTAACTACTCACTGCCTTTCTTTATGAAACTAAGTATGTTAGGAGTATTCCTTGATTTTATTTTTCAAATATTACTAAAGTTGAGTACGCTCAGCTTTGGCCTAATCCTGCTCTGCCAAACTGGCTGAGTAACTCCGGGTTTCAACGGGAACAGATGGAGGCTCCTGCCTGTAAGACCATGGCTGATGTTTCATCACCACTAACCTTTACTGACTTTACTGACCTTCACGATTCAGTATAAGAAAACAGTGCATATTTTGGTCATAACCTTGTAAAACCTCCGTTTGCATTTCAAAATATTTGGAGTGAAGAGGAGTAATGAACTTTCACTACCCACATTAAATAGATAATTAAGAATATGAATATTAGGAAGCTCAGTTTAAAGAGCTACTGATTGATTGGCTGCGAATTACTGTGAATGGAGTCTGCAAGAAAGAAAACGGGATTACAATTTAAAGATTGCAATTAAATGGGTCAGAATTTGTAGCATTTCCCATTCTCATTACATTTGCAGGAATAAAGCACTTCCGTCTTACAATTTAGCAATTACTAAATAGGGGAAAAGAGATTTATCTTTTCTGCTTTTAATTATTTTGACGACCATACAATGCCAGAAAGCAGCCAAAACCACTGTTATTTTTTAATGTAGGTTGATGACATGGTTTACTGTCTGGGCAAACGTGGCATTGAGTGGTAAGGACCATGTCCCGTGGATGGCATAAGATGAAAATCTTGCTTCCGAGGTTTAACAAAACGAGGCAAGAAATCTGCTGGAGAGCAGCACGCTTCCCACGGTGAGCCCTGGGGAGTGCAAATCCTTCTGGCATCGCAGGGGTGACATAGCTGAGGACCACTGGCTTTCTGTGGTGTGGTTGCCCGCACTCGGAGCACTTTTCAAGTGTTCCCACTCCAAATCCAGTTGGGCGGCTCTGTGGTCAGACCGCTAATAGCGGCCTGTGAAAGGATTCCTTGAAATGGGAGGCTTGGCAGACTCCTGGCAGTTCTCCAGGCTCGAGCAATTTAATGCTGATGCCTGACGCCTAGGATCTAACATACAGTCTGCTCAGTGTTCATATTTAAGGACAAATTTGCAGACAGGGAGCAGAGAAATGACTTGTTTTTTAGCTAGCTATCACATATGGCTGTTCAGTTTTTGTGTGAGGTCTTTACAGAAAGATCTAAGGCTTGTTTTCCAAAACTCACCAGCAGCGAATATGATGGCAGCTCTTATTAGGAAACAAACACAGCTCTATTTATGCAGAAAAGCTGTCTGTTCATTAATGATCTTATGTAGGTAATAGCTAGCAGTAGTGATGGTAATTCATTGCTTGGAACACATTTACCCAAATACTTGTATTTATTTTCAGAGAAGATGACATATACTGACTTGTTCAATACCGATATAAAGAAATATCTGTTGTGTTTTACAGAACAACTGGCTTTATTCTCTCTTTTCCTTTGTCCCTTGAGCTTTAGAGTATGACTATTTAATTAAAGATTGAATGAGAGACCAAGTTTAATTTTTTCTAAACAATAAACTCCAACATATTCAACAATGTCTCATGCCTT
Source organism: Falco biarmicus (assembly GCF_023638135.1). Taxonomy (NCBI): domain Eukaryota; kingdom Metazoa; phylum Chordata; class Aves; order Falconiformes; family Falconidae; genus Falco; species Falco biarmicus. Next base: position 18,097,114 of record NC_079302.1, on the reverse strand, counting down.
CCTGGCATTTTGACGTACGCCTGCAGCAGAGAGTCTATTGAATTTGGTATGTGACTAAAATCTAACAAAGACCACTGTCTACTGAACTCTAAATCTGCTTGGTTAAATCATTCAGTGTGCTGTACAAGTTGTACAGCTGAAACTGAAAATAAGCAGAGCCCTTACAAAACACAGCCAAGAAGAAGCTTAGCTAAAATTCTCAAGACACGACTTAGGAGCTTTGTGGTTGTTTTGGCAGTACAAAACACGCTGAAATTGTTACTTTATATGAATTCACCTTATTGCTTTTTCTTGCTACTTAATACTACTAATCACTACTTAAATTAAGGCTTGGAGAAATGTGTTTGGTTAGATCCTTGCAACCGATTGCCACAATGATTGCTATTTGCGTAACTACATTATTGCAGTAAGAACCCTGTCCGACCAGGACATGGAATTGTCTCAGCTTTGACATCCATACAGTTAGACAATACATCCTTCTTGTGCAGGATGTAAAAAAAAAAATAATAAAAATCCCTCTACTGAAAAATAAAAACCGTCTTTTGCATCTCCAATACATCTGTCTGTCAGACCGTACTCTGCAGGGGAGATGCTTCCATGTATTAGCACATTGTAAATAATAAATAAAAATAACAATAAGACTGTACATTTTCACATTTAAATGACAAATAAAGAAAATAGGAAGCACCACTCACTGCACGTTGAGAGATCTATAAAGACTGCATTTCATGCTAGATAGGGCCTAGAGGAATGGGTGGAAGAAGATGAGAATACTCTCAGAAATCTGTTGAAATGCTGTTTGTTATAAATCCTGTGCTAAGGAGTCAGCTTTGGTCCAACTCTGTTGAAAGCAGTGATTGGAAATAAAAAGTGAGGATATTTATGAGCTTTTTAATACAATAATCTGAAGCCATGTTAAATCTAAATGACGTGTTCCACATGGAGATTGCACCCTGAATTATATTGGGGCAGTTATAATGAAAATAGCAGGTGTCCTATTGCTTTTTGGTCAATTACCATAGTTAATGATTGAAGCAATTTTTTTATTACAATTTAATTACCCAAGATTGTTCAGCTCACTTGCAGCATCTGTTTTTCTGCAAGGGCCTGCTTTTGAACCCAATTTTTTATACAAGTAGGTCACCTAGAGCACAAAGAGCTTGATCGAGCACTGTGCATGTGAACTGCAGACAGAAGGCTGGGGGATGAGCCACGAGGTCAGGGACTGCATCCTCTCGTGTTTCAGCCTGGCACTATTGCATCCACCTCAGAGCTGAAGTCTTCCCACCTCCTCGCTTTTTGCCAGAGCATGTTTCTCAGCTCCACGTTTCTCAGCGCCGTGTTTCTTTCCACCAGTGACTGTGACCACCAGCAGCAGAATGATGGGATTAATATAAATATGGTCTCTGGTTTCAGGCTGTGACTTCTGCACACGTGCGAAGTCAGTGAGCTTAACTGTGAAAGGAGTTCCTCTTCAGGGCTTTCCCTGGATCTTTCCCAAAGTTAAGTACTTTGTCCTGACTCCGCTTTCTGTTGCTGTACCACAGCTGAAGTGCTGGAGCAGTACCGTTAGCCTGAGCACTCTCAGCCTGGTGGGATCTTGCCCAAACACAAGGCACCCAGCTCTTACAACTGGGATGTTAGGATACCACGAGAGCGCTTCACTGCACTGTATCACCTTGGCATTGTCCTTGCAAAATGTCCTTATGGCTCACCGTGCAGTAAATACCTGTGGTACTGAGATGTGCTCCTGCTACCAGAAGACATCAGCTTGATAAATGCTTTATTGAGCAAAACGAGTAAAACTCTACGGCCAGACGAGGTAGCCACGGTGATCCATTCTAGCCTTAAAACCTATTATCTTAATTTTCATTTATCCTAAGGCCATTTTACCACCCTCAAGCTATATAAATGGACCTTAAGTTTTGAATGTTTATAACCCTTTTGAGGTATCTTTATGTTGCCAGACTGATGCCTCAGTAACCTTTGTGTGAATGAGAACAAGGAGCTGCCAGTGCCTCAGTTGCTATGTTGGATGTAGGTGCAGGGGTTTTGCAGTTGGTTTTGCTCGCTTCTGTGGTCTTCCTTGTCTGGTCAGTACATGTAGACTGTTTGGGAGTCCTTGGTTTAATATTTTATTACCATTGATTCATGTAACTTTGCTTATGCCTTTTGTGCCGGGGGTTGACTAACTAGTGACATAACCAACAGATCCATTCGCCTCCAGCATAGTGCTCAAATCAGGGTGTACACATTTCCCAGATGTGATGTGAAATCATACCTACCTGTGGAGAAGTGAAAAGAAAACAAAAAGGACATCTAAAATGGTCTGGGCTATAAGCTTGGAAGAGTCCTAATGGCCCACAGCTGGACATCAGATGTCTCTGTAGAACACAGGTCAGTTTCAGCTGGTGCAAATCTGGGTGGCACCAGGAGCTCAGTGTGGAAGTAGAAAGCTTGACCTAAGGGGTACCTGTTAATGTTACTGTGGTTGTGTCTCCAAGATTGGGTTTTCTGTGTTAAAACCTGCAGTAGGATGGCCCTGATGAGCAACACACGCATGCGCACTCTAGTAGCAGCCTCATCTTCCTTATGGTCTAAGCATGATCTAATAATAAACAAAAGTTCATGGTGGGTGCTTGGATTAGAGGAACATCTGCTCACTAATCTGTTTCTAAACTGCATAGTGGCTCTTCCACATAAACTTTTCACTTGGATGAAAAGAGAGTAAAAAAACCCCAACAAAACACCCACAAAAAAAAAAACCCAAAAAACAAAACACCAAAAAAACCCCAAACCAAACCAAAAGAGAAATTGAGATGCTCCAGATTCCTGCTGGACAAACACTGGCTTTTGGTGCTTGCTGGAGCAGAGCCCGCTGTTCCCCGCACGGAGCCCTCATGCAGCCAACATCCACCCAGCTGCCTCTGAGGGAGAGGGGCTCTCTCTGTTTCACTGGGTATTGAATGCAGCATTACAAGCCTTGACTTATGGCAGGAGAAAAGCAGACACCCGAGGACAGATTCTTCTGTTGCACAATTCCATGGCTGAGAAATGTGCCGGGGAATGCAGAATTATGGCTGAGTCTTTTTCCAGCTTTCCTTCTTGTTTTCTTCGTGGCCCAGTAAGAATCGTGACGGCTGGAAGTGAGAAAGAATGGAGCTTTGCTGCAGCCCAGACTAATCAGCCTTCAGCAATTGTTGTAAGAAGTGACAACTGGTCCTTTTAATAGATCTGTCAGAAGTCTGTGGACTTGGTCTGAGTATCTGTCACAGTTGTTCTCCTAGTCCCAAAAAGCTCCCAGAGGTCTCTGGATGGTAGATACCTCCAAGATCTTCCCACCTGCAAATCCATAACTGCAGCTACTCCCTGCAAATGTCCAGCCCACCGCCCTGCCTCCTCAGCACAAGGAAGAGCAAAGTGGGACAAGCTAAGCTTCGAGTTACGCAAAGATCACTGTTCATTTTCAACCCCAGAGTAGAAGCTGTTCAAAGTAAACAGCACGGAATACTTCTGTTGGGTTTGGGTTGTTTGGTTATTTTTAATTTTTGTTTTGAAATATGGGAGCTGTCAGCAGGTCTGTGCTAGGGTATATCCCTGCGTTGGGGGCAGGCGGTTGCAGCATGGTCTGTCCACCCCAGTTTGAAGATGGGTGTGTGGTCCTGTGCTGACCCTGCTCCAAGCAGGATGGAGGTCTCAGCAGACCAGGAGTATCGATCACAGCAGCACCCAGCCCTGTCGCACAAGTGCTTTAATGAGGCAACAGGCTCTTTAGAGCTTATTGCTTTGGATTACACCATGTCGCCTTCTGTTACACTGCGTGAAGCCCTAAGCTGGGCTGACATGGTGTAACTCAGGAGACCTTGATGTGGAATGACATTACATGATGCAGTGTGTGAGAAAATCAAAGTTTGTCTCTCCTGGCATCATGTAGCCCCTCCCCGCTTCTGCAGGGACCGTGTGGTCCAGCTTCCAGCAGGTGATCGGCGGGGAAGGTGTTTGGAAAAACTGGGATGTTTTCATCAAGCAATTTAAAATCTCATTAGAAAATTTTCATGAAGTGATAATGCAGTGGAAATATTAGCCTTATTAATCCAAAATGAAAGTCACTCTCATGACAGAGAAAAGTGCCAATAAAAGCCTTTCATTTCATACAGGCTAATGGCACACGCACCAGTGTGCTCTTAATGAAACAATGCAGAATTTTAATCTCCCAGAATCAGTTCAAAGCTTTGGAATACAGTGAATTAGTACCAATGGAAACAGTTTTAAAGGTTCATTTTTACCTTCGTAACAGCTGCCAGTACTTGCTCAAATCAAGAATCATTGGTTTAAAAAAACCCCACAAAACTAAACAAAACCCCAAGAACTTTTCATTTAAGCCTGACAGGCAGAAGAGTTTTGTGTTGTTGCATACCTCCAGATAAAAGCAGCATCTAGAACTGCGTTTCAGTTGCCAGGACGACTAACCACTGCCACACAGCCCTGCTGACTGCAACGGGGAGATCGAACCCTGTGTGATGGATCAGCTCAACCATCAGCCCCGGTAGCAAGATGAAAGAGCAGGGTTATGGTGATGTCTGGACTGTGTTCATATTTGGCCAATGCTTGATCTGAAGAGAAAAAAAAAAAAAGACGGCCACCATCTATTTCTAATTTCATCTTCAGATGCTAAAGCTTTTTCTAAGGAGATGAATCGCAAAATATATCCAGTTGTTTATACGTTTTGCAAGCCACCGGCTTTCCTCTTGCTCAGCCATTTTCCTCATGGTATCAAATCTGCTTTGTAGAATACATCATCTAAAGCCCGTCTGAAATCAGAGACCCTGCCCCACCGTGTGACTGATTGCAGGGGACAGAGGGAATAGGTGCAGGGCAGCGCTTGCCCTTCTCCCATCTCCCAGCTGGTCCCATCCTGGTGGGTCACAGCAAGGTGGACCAGCCCTGTCAACATATAGATGAACCCCCTGTGCCGCAGCATGCTCGTTCACGCTGTCCCTACTACAGATGTCGTGCCATAAACTCAAGCTCATATACAAGCAGACACTTTGAGGAAGGTATAATAAAATCAACTGTGATTCCAGGCTGAAACCTGTGTCCTCTCCACAAAAGCAGCATCAGCTGGTGCTGAGGCACGGTGCAGAGCCGTGCTGGGTCTGAGGTGGGGTCAGTAATTAATTCCAGCAGTGGGTACTTACTTACAGATGCGGACTAGTTTATGCACCATGAATTTAATTAGGTGGTGGTTTCTCTTTACTATTTTGTCAATTAGTGCGAGCACAAAGTGGTTTGTAAAAAGATCAATAGGGTGGGGGTTTAATTACTTAGAGAACATTATTTAGGTTATTTATCCCATGGTCAGCCAGGTGGACTGTGTTTATAAAAGGGACTTGGAAGTTACAGGGCTGCTGTTGCTGCAGCCCTGGTGGGGTTGGTAGATTGCTCATTGTGTAAGGGATGCTGCTCATGTCAGTAAGTGCTCTGCAGTTTTAGCAAGAGAGGTATAGGTAAATGCTTCCTAGAGGTAATCAGTTTCTTTAGTTTCATACTGCATAAAGAGTTTCTGACTTTAAAGACTCTTTTCATGAATGGGAAAATATGAAATCAATTCCATTTATCTGAATGAATCTTTCAGCAAGCTCAGGGTTTAGTATGGGGGCACTGCAGGCAAAATGTAACAAATGCAGCAGCATAAAAATGATTAAAACATGATGAGCAAGGTTATAGAGATAAAAATGAGAGGGAAAGAGTTGGAAAAGCGAGAACAAGAAATCTGTGTGATACTAAAGGTTTTGTCTATTTTTCATGTTTATTTCTGTGTTCATAATTTTTTGGTCCATCATCAATCACTGTCAATTTGAAAAAGTGCTGTACTTAGGGTCATTTATCTAGGGCTATTGGAGGCTAAAATTATGCGGTTTCAGTCAAATATACATGAATAAAGACTGTCATTTCTGATTAATGACATGTGACTTCAGTGTCTCACAGAATCATCTTGCCATCCAAGCTTTACAAAAAGGTTATTATGTAAGGCCTTTTCCATAATATATCTACTTTTCCTCCAAGAACATTGCAGAAGCCATTTTGCTCACATTAAAATCACTGATGATATCCCTTATTATGCCTCTGGTAGTTGCTTCACAGTTTTTGAGGTTGCCAGAATAAGTACATTTTTGTGGGACTTGAAATTGCATTACTGAGGATGGTTACCAAGCTTGTGGGTTTGGTGCTGTTTCATAGTTTGCTTTTTATTTTAGTTATAAGAGAAGGCCTCGTCTTTTATTGGGGGAAAAAAATACCCATATAAAACACTAATCTCATGCAATGTATTCAAAAAAACACCACACATGGCGTTTCAGCATTAATTACTGTTTTTCATGATTCACCATTTCCCTTATCTCCCCCTGCATAATGCAACCCTTGCACGTGTTTGCCTAAGGAAGGGGAATGGGTGAGAATTTAGAAACTTAAGGAAAATGTCACAACAGGGGGGAAAGGAGGGGAGAGGTGCCTGTGCCAGGGGCTGCAAGAACTTCCCCGCAGCCAGGTTGTGCATACGTTAGTGCTCGCAGGGAAAGTCTCATGGCTGCCTCCAAAGCAGCGCCGGGAAGCACAGACCGCAGCGTGCCATATGTTCTGTTACAGCCTCTCAGCTACTTCACACTCCTGCAAGCGGACTGCATATAGCAACCATCATACGGGCTGTCTCCTTTCAAAGCTGTTTTTTTCAATCCAGGACAGATCATCCCTCTCACAGGAAAGCTTTGCTTCCAGGGGAAAGAGGGAGCTCCTCTGCTGTTTCACCTCCCGTTGCTTGTGGCAGGGTTTGTGGTCTGGCCAGAGACCTTGGGGTGCTGCAGGAAGGCCCCTGTCCTGCTCTGTCACTGCAAGGTCCCCTCTCTTCAGCTCTTCCTAACAGCAACGTTAGTGGTTGCAGCCCTCCAAATGCCCATTTCTGCACTAGATGTGATGGTGGTTAGGCTGCAGCTGTATTTATTAGCCATCATAACCTTTTTTTTTTCCCCTGGTACTGTTGGTGGTAACAAGTCCTGCTCCATCAAAATGTAAGGGTTTCTCTGAAGTCTGGTTCTCACATAGAAATCTGGATTTCTTTTTTTTTTCCCTTTTCCCCGAATGCTGTTAGCAAGACACACTTCTTCACTCGGGCAGCCATAAAACAGAGTAAAGTGTGGTGAAGGCCAGGCATGTCAGAGGAACAGGGGCACTTGCTGAGAGCAGAGTTGCCCATAGAGCTGAGCAGGCAGTAATGCAACTCCTACCCCGGCTCCTCCTTTAAAATCACCCTTTTACTCCCCTGGGTCCTTAGAGAAAAAGTCCAACGAGCAAATATTCCTGCCAAACACCCTTCCCCGGCCCTTCTTTTCCCTGTAGATCCCATCCATATGACTTGATACCAGCAAATTAGATGGTCCCAGGCGCTCTGTATTTGGGCTTGCATTTTCTGAAAAAAGAGTTTTCTGGTCTTGCCTGAAGCCTTTAATGGCAAAGCCCAGCAAAGCTGCGGGGTGACCTTTGCTGGGAGGGGGCAGGTTGTGCAGAAGTGCCAGGTCTGCTGCTGCACCTCTCCCAGGCCTGGGACTTCACACTGGCACTATTTGCTAACTGTGCCAAAGCTGGCCATATAGCTCTGTGTGCCTCTGCACACAGTAATAACAGACTTGGGATAGTCTAGTAGAAAGGCCTAACAGCTGGGTGAATCGATATTTATCATATCATGTCAGAACAGAGCTACGGGTCCAGACTCTCCCCTTGAAGCCTTCTAGTTTTACTACTTATTGCTCTTTTACTATGGTTTCTACATCTGGAATTTGTAATCCTTATGAATTCTGTACAGTCAATGAGAGGAACGGCAATGATAAGGGGTTTAGAAACTAACACCTGGAAAATTATTTTAAAAAACACAATATTTCCCTAAGGAGTATCATTTTTTGTATTTCTCAGGAAGATTAGGGTAGAATTTTGTGTTGCTGTGTAGGTGCACCACACATTTTACACTGTTACTTTTCCACTTTGTTTGTTCAGATTACTGTGACTTTGTTGGGAATATCCTTTGACACAAATGGAAACACATCTTTCAAATAAATGTTGAGATAGACAGAGCACTCCTTGGGAACTGGATTTCCAGCCCCATGAGATGCCATTGTTGGTAACTGTGCTATGAACTGGGTACTGCCCCTTGGGAAAATGGTTCCTGGTCCATGACAAAAAACACATTGGAAGAAGCAAGCAGCTGTGGGATTGGGTGTGTTTGAAGCCCACAGCATCTCCAGGAGGCTCTGCTAGCTAATCTCTTAGTTGCTTTTTGGTTTCTAGATGTTTCTTTTGTAAAAGCCTTCTGTTATTCTGCTTCCTGAAACGCTTGAGAAGTTGCTGAGATGCCCAGTTTCCTTTCTCCCTCCCAACCCAACTGAAGGTTCAAGTATTATCCCTGTATGTTGCAAATTTTGATCATTATTCAAATGGTCAAACAGAACAGGTTTAAAGGAAACTTCCCTAATATGAACCACCGTTTGTTCGAAAGTAAGCTCTTGGTTTTTTCCATTTCTTTGGCATTTGTTGTTCACGATACTGTTAGTAGGGAGAGACCCGTGTGTTTGGCTGTGATAATTTACGTAGTGTTTAGTGGTTAAGAGTTGCAGTCATGGTCAATGAGCTAATTCAGTAATCTCTCACCTTCTGCTAAGCGGTGTGTTACAGAGCCGTGTTGGTACAGGTCTGAAATGGCTGCAGAAGGTGGTGGTGGGATGTGTTGTCCTGCTAGGATACGGCAGCAGCTCCAGGGGTGGGCATGCTTTCTGAGAGATCTGCTATGTAGTAACTGCCTCGAGACCCTGGATGCACTTAAATTTATGACTGTGGTTCTTGTGAATTAGCCTATGTGACGTATGTAGAATCAAAATATGTTAGTATACGTATACGCTCATTAATGTCCGTGAAATGTACGCGCACAAGCACACACACACGTATCATGTCTATTATATGCAGTAGTGTTCAGTTACTAGCAGTACTAACAGATACATTTACCTACTGCAAGAAAAGGTAGCGCTCAGAATGTGAAGGTCTTGCTAGGAAAATAAATTACACGAAGGAGGGCAAAATAAGAACCCAAGGAAAAAAACAAGATCACAGGCCAAAGGAAAAAGATTTTGGGTGATCAATAGACAACAACAGTAAGAGTAGTGAGGAATGCACAAATCCTATTTGCATTGCATAGTGCAGTGTTGTCCTATTTTATGCTATTTTTTCTCTGCAAATCAAATGGTATCCAGAATCATGGCATGATATAGTTCAATCAACTCTCATCCATTATGTTTAAAGACCACAGCACAGGGCATCTGTAATATAGGACTGTACATATTTCTTGTGGTTCTGATACTATTAAAGCTACTTAAGTGTCATGACGTGTTTATTTATGAGATCATCAAAGCCACTTAATAACTTTCTCTTGGTTACTTGTTTACATCTGTGCAATACAGAGCCAGATTGTGCAGCCCACAGTCACATCAGTGAGCACTTACTCATGCAAGTTGTGCCACTGACATAAGGGTTTCACAATCTGGCCCATAATGTATCAAAACACATGAGGCCAAGATCTTATCACTTACAATCATGTAAATCTGGCTTTAATCCATTTAAGCTCCAAGTTAGGTACCTAGATATAAATCAGTGAAATTTTGTTGGCTTCAAGATTTGATTCAGTGAAGCTACTCTGATTATGCTGGGAAGATCAGGCCCGTTAGATTTGCAATTTAGAAATGCATTTGCTCCACTGCATGTATAAACGTTACGAAAGCTGAAATTAACATCACCTCAAAAAAGATTATTTTCAACACTGGCTATTTAAAATATCTCTTTGCACAATATAAACAGAGAGAATTATGTCAGAGTTAGAAGCGAGAAGGTTTAAGAGTCACATATGTCTTAACCTTTACACTGGCTATGAGTACATCAGTTCCTACAAGATGAACTGCATTATAAAGTAAATAGATCTGCTTTAAAGAAAGGTCAGGACACATGTTCTGCTAAAATCTAATTTCAGTCTATTGCCCTATAACCTACTGCTCTCTCGAATACAACAGATATAATAGTAAAGAGCCTGCATTTAATTATCTGTGATATAAAGCCTCCTTATCCTCCTGAGAATATTCACAAGAATAATAGAAGGTATTCGCAAAATACAGTATTTACTTTTGTATACCGAGCGCATTGTTTTAACTGTCCTTCCTGCTTTCTGGCAATATTATTCTAGCACCTTTTATAGCCTTAATCCAGTGTTGTATTACTTTTATGCCCTGAAAGACTAGATTGTTTTACAGATCTAAGCAAACTGTATCCCATACTGTTAGCTGGCGGTAGGCTCCTGCGAGCTTGTTAAGAGCAAGCTTTGGCCATCGTGCTTATACATTAACTGTTTGCTGCTGCCTGTTTCTAAGATGAATTACATTAGGATTCAGTAGCTGAATAATAACATTAATTTTGCCTGATACAAGCCAGAAGAACTTTAAAGTGAAGGGTACTTGCTGCAATCTCAGTGTTAGCCTGGCAGGAAAACAGCTAAAGATAATGTGTAGGCTTACATAAAAGAACAATTAAGATGAGCTTAGTCATGTTGTAACTGATGTGCCATGCAGTCCTAAATCAACATGTCACTTAGGAAGGAGATGGATGGTAAGTTAGCTTTTAACGGTGATCATTCAGGCACCTGTCTGAAATCTTTAAACAATTTTCAGGAAACAAAAGTGAAATACACCTGTCTAGGGCTCAGATCTGAACGAGGAAATTTCTGTCTCAGGTTTGACACTGCATATGTTATTGCAAACAGGCATGTTCAAACTATATTCTGAACTGATATCGACTGGCCTGATTACTAAATAAGAGTGACTCCACCAAAATACAACAGCTGAGGGTCAGGCCTGACCTGGCCAGAGCAATCCATCTCACCTAGATCCCAGGAAAGACTCTCCTGGAGGATGCTTTGAAAGTAAACGCCTCCTAAGAATTAGCATTTTAGCAGAGTATAAGAGGTTTCTAATTTGATTTTTGCAGATGGGTAAGGATCGATTCCCTATAGTTTGACTCCAGAAAATGACCAAGCCAACCACATTCACAGCGTGCTTCTGCCTTTGTTCCTCCATCCATCACCCACTCCACTATATTAAGATGATGGTTCAACGTGTAGGTGAATTAAAACTTCATGTATTTATCCATGTACTTCCCTGGAGTCTTTCCCGTGGAAGACAGTGATAGCCATATAAGGTCATCGTTTGGAGCTCACCGTTCCCATTGAAGTCCAGGGTGTTCTGTGCAAAGGAAGAAAATGATAGGAAAGGAAAAAAAAAGGAAAAGGAAGGAAAGGAAACAGGATGGTTCCTAAAGCTGTGTCAGGAAAATGAATAGCTTGAATTCCGACATCTGTGAGTAGCTTGGGAACTGGATTGGAAATGCCTATGAAATTTTTATGCAAAAAAGATGTGACATCCTCTTTTCTTATGAAATGTCTTACTGTGTTATTGCCTTGTTGGAACATGCTGCTTTGGTAGAGTTTGTGGCAGGAGCTCCTTCCTTGTAAGAAGCACATCGCTTTTGGTATTATTGTGAAGCTGATGTTACATCCATGAAGGTCCTTCCTTCCATCTGCCAACCGCCCAGTAGCTGAAGCACATGGAAGGTCTTGCAAGAACCAGATGACTAAATGTTTAGCCATAGGCCCTTCCAGACACTGCATGGTGATGAGCTCAATACCACTCTGAATGTTTCAAGGGAGGTAAAAAAATAATAAATCACAATATAGTAAATACCTACTTTACGTCAACTGCTTCAGTCTTGCTGCTTATAGATTTCCTGGCCACGTATCTCCAAAAGACCTCCACACCTGGTGCAAAGCCACAGCACAAAATGAGTTACTGGGCCACAGGTAAGTACAGTTATTTTGGGGTATTTATTTATTTATTTTTATCTTGTTTCTTTCAGGAATCACCACAGGGCCTACTTTTAGTCTGGGATTGCTCTAGCACGACTCCTTTGTGGAGGAAAAGGGCTGAGATGACCCACGGGGGGGCTCTGAGCGACCTCCCTTGTGGGCATTTTCTTGCCTTGTTTGACAAGTCCGTAGAACTGTTGCAATCTCATGCACTTTAGAAGTATAAAAGATGTTAAGGCATATGACCGTGCTGGTGAAGCTGGTTTAATCGTACCCAAAGGAGAATAATAAATTCCACCTAGAAGCAAGAAAAATGCCTCTAATTCTCCTTTAGGGAGCATCTATATAACTAACTTTCCTATTCCAGTGCAGTGAGACCTAGCAGTCTCTGCAGAGACTCCTGGTTTTACTGTTTCAAGTTTTCTTAGAAACCATAATACTTCCACACAGGAGAGTTCCTTCTGGGGCATTAGAATACAGATCCCTAGGACCTCTCTTCCATTTCTTGCAATATTAATGGTAATTACCAAGAATGATTAACAGGTTCAGTGCTTATTAGCCTTACTTTTTAGAATTCTGAAACAAATATTTTTTTCTTCCACTTGTAACTGATCATTTTAATTTCCCTTCTTTGTCTGTAATAAAAATTGACGTTAAAGGATGCCTGAGGCAGTGTAATGAGAAAATGAAATTAGTTTTTCAGTTGGCTGGTCAAAAGCATTTTATACATGATAATAAACAGTTTATTTTACTCTTTTGCTTATGACATCATAAATGATAAAAACATTTTCTTGAAATAGATATTGCCCACTTTGCTACAGAGAGCTCAAGCTGGGATCTTTTCCATTCATGGGCTCACATAACAGCTCTGAGGAATGTCTGCCACCTTGATTTGCTTTTCTTAACCTTTTTTGGGTCATAAACAACAGTGGGTCTCCACACTCAGAATGACCAAAAATTTAGGGCTTTTTTCTTCCTCCTTGAAAACCTTGCTCAGAAACGCAGGGTCAATTACACTGTGTAACCTACGAGTAAATCTGTGTCAAGGCATTTCTGAAGAGTGGCTCAGAGTTTTATATAGTATCCTTCAAGCCAAACCACACCCTGTATTTAAACCAAATCATGCTGTTTCATTTGCAAACTTTTAAGCAACAGAGGGAGCCTGAGCAGGAGCACCGCACAGCCATGCAATCCCACTGCACTGGATGAACCCATTTCTTCCCCCCTGTCTTTAAATTTGGGGATGTGGGGAGGGAAATTGGGGTTGTTCATGGTCTGCATAAATTCTTGATTGTCAAACTAGGCACTGTTTTCTGAGGCTGTATCGAGAGTATTTGCAGCTAAGGGGGAAAACAACACAGTTGCTCAGGGTTCAGTGGGAGTCTGTGACCACTTGGGGATTTGGCCCATTTCAGCTGCCTGCCCCTGCACTCATATTTCATGTCAATTGTAAAAGTCTTTTCTTCACAGAAGCTCTTTCTGAAGTGAGCATATGAGACTCCTTGAATTGTTTAGATTGTTTTAGATTGATTATAGAGACTTCTTCAAAGCAAGCAATCAAAATAGGCTAGTGGTGAGATGAACACATAACATATTGATGAATGTAGTTACATATATGAAATGGGCAAGAAAAAGAGAGAAAAGCTGTGTTTCTCGCATCTGATTCTTACAGTTCTTGACAGCTCAAACTCCCACATGCTTGAATAGTTCAATACTGGATTAGTGTGATGCCTGCGTGGCGGATCCTGTGGGGCATAGACTCAGCAAGAAACACATCATTCAGGATTTTGGGGACAGCTTGTAAACTGTCCAACACTACTGGCAATCCCACTCCAATCAAAATCAAACTGGAAGATGGAATGAGTGTGGGGGGAAGAGATGCTGTCTTATTTTATGTTCCCATAATTCATGTTCTAAATTGCGATTAGCCCATTTCTGTAGAATAGTAACAATGAAAGATTTAGTTGCAAAATAATACAAACCTCATTGAGCAAGCTAGAGCATGCTTAATTATGAAAGAAAGAAGGAAATGCAGAACGGACGTGTAAGGACTAAACTTAAATCCTGATTTTTTTAAATTTCTTTGTTATTTCTTTGTTTTAATTGAAGCCCATAGCAAAACTGCCATTATATTTAATAAAGTCAGGGGGTTACCTATTAATATCAGGGCCTGATTTTTTTCTGTGATTAGGGAAAAGGAAAATTCTCACTAGAGCACGTGCACAACTTGTTTGTAAGTGGCAATTAATTGTGTTGAGGTATACCCTTTCGCTGAAAAAAAACCCAACCCAAACCCCATTGTTAAAAAAACCCAAACAAACAATGAACAACTGCACCAGTAATATTAATGTTCCTGTTAACATGTTAATGGCACCACTTTTAGTATGTGCTAAGCTAGTTTTCACTAGAATAATCAAGATTTAGGAACAAATAACCTGTTTGCACATTCCTACTCATGTATATTTTCCCATTGACATTATTAGGAGTGTTCATGAAAGTGAAGACTGCATTTTTGGTAAGACTAGCCAAAGGTAAGAAATGCTGCATCTATATGGTGAGTGAAAATCTTAAAATAAAATGTGGATATGGGTATGTGTTAGAAACAGAGACCTGACACTCTGGTGCTCATGAATACTTCTTTGTTTGTTTGTTTGCAAACAAACCCAAGCCATAATGCAATAGGTGGGAGATGAACATCAAGGTTCAGAATGAAGAATGGCATAAGTTTATGTTGGAAAGACTCCTCTAGTGGTTCCTGAGGGCAGACCTGCTGTGCCAAGGGTGGGGTTTTTTGGCAGTTGTTTTGAATCTGTCCTCAAAAACCTCAGTGGAGAGAGCTGTTGTGTCTTGCACTGCTCAAGGGGCTGCCCAGTGGTCCCTACCATAACTGTCACTTGATTCCTTACCTCTCTGCTAATGTCTTCTACAAACTTTTGAACACTACTGCTGATCTCCCTTCAGTTTTCTCTCTCTCCTTTCTGCTAAACAGTGCAAGTTTAGCTTAATTTTTCTTCCTCAAGTGAGTGGAATTCAAACCCAGCTCAGGAGCCACTTCTCAGCAGGATACCATAAGGATAATTAAACAGCAGAAATGATTAACAAGGAATACAGCAATGTGTCAATTTTTTAACACCCTTAAATCACAGCATATCTGCTGGTACAAATGTAGGCTACTTGGATGGATTATCTGGTGTGATTCGGTGGCATCAGCTCTGCGTACAATTACAAAACTTGTTTGGAAACATGAACTATGGATATTTCACAACTTCTAGGAAGCAGCTTACTCGCTATCCAGGTAACTGTGTCACTCTTCATCTATGTGTACATCAGGGAACCCCAGGAACATGAAAAGAAATGTGACCATTACATCCAAGGTCCATTTTCCCTGCTGAATAATGGATATTCCAGCTTTCAGTGCATCCCTGCTGGGAAGGGGTTGTGCAGAGTCTGAACATTGCTGCACTTCCCCAGCTCTAAATCCAAACCTGAAAGGGTGTCTCCTTTCTTGGCACCAGCACAGGCCTAGAGATGGTGAAGGAGAGCAGGAATGAAATTTCAAATCAACCTAATGCAGTAAAACCGATTACCTAACTTATACATTGAAATTTACTCTATCAAACTACAAATTAATTATCTTTTGTCATTCCAGATGTATTTCCTGAGAGTGATCTAATTTTGGAGGCGGTGAATACTCCCTCTTAAATTTCTCAAGATTACATCACTATCTAGGGATTTCCTTCAGATACCCAGAAAACATTTTAGCAAACATGAATCCATATAGAGCTATAATTAAGAGTGATTGTTCCACAGACAGTTCTTTTTTCTCCAGTGGTGAAAACTGAGTGAACTTCTGAGGAAAACGTCATTCACACTAAGTATTCTGTGCTTTTATAAGACCTTAAATAAACTCTAAATTCCTGAAGGTTGGTTAGTTGGTTGTTTTTCTATGCAAAAAAATGCAGTTGTTTCCTAATTTTCCTGATGATATGCAAATTGATATGTTAGTTTAAATAACATCTATCTCTGCTTAGCATTTGATGCCAAAATTTCATTTTAGAGATATTATCCCCAAAATACTTAATTTAGTTCAAGTGCTTGTCATGTTAGATGAGAAATGGAGTTAAGAATTTCACCTGGCTGCCCCTTCATGGGGTGTGCAGAAGAGGTCATGATATCTTCCACGTATCTCTGACTTTCAATAATTTTCCAGGAAGCCCAAGGACAAGCAGAGTGACCTCCCTTTTATTTTACAATTCAATTATAGAACACAGAAATGTGGGAGGGAAAAAAAATCAAACTTTTTTTTTGGAGAGGAAGCAACCACTTTTTGGCACTCAGCATTGCTTCTCCCGTTCCGGCTCAGCCCCCACTCACGTGCAGTGTCCATATGGATGAGGTTTATGGGTATATACGCTCTTCTAACATATCAAAATATTTACCTTGTGCATTTCAGTACAACGTCATTAATTTTACTAACCTCCCATTCTCAGTAAGTGCCAGCTGTCTTTGGGTTTCCAAGGCACTCAGTTCTGATAAGTGAGCTCTTGTGTTAGCACTGTGACGGTCAAAGGTCCGTGTCAGGTCAGGACCTCTGCTCTGTGGGAGAGATAAACTGATTTAAAACTACCAGAGGAAACAAGTAAAGGGAAAAATGGAATTTATAAAGCTTATGAAATGTCATGAGACATGTTGCAGCCTTTTGGACAAATGCTGAATGCAGTTAACCTGGAGGAAAAAGGGGAAGATCAAAAGATCACCTACTAAGAGAAAATAGACCTGGTGCTAAGGATGAGTGGGACATAATGAGATCTTTTTTAGCTGCATCAGCAATGATCCTTCGATTTTCCTGTAAGAGACTGGAAAGGTATAATTAGGACCTATTTTTCCCTCTACAGATTCAGCTTGTGAGCTTTATTTAGTACAATAAAAATTCCAGGTAAATAAACGCATCATCATTAATTTGAGTTCACAGTATAACATTTGTTAATATTTGTCTTTTTTTGGTTAAGTGGATAAATCACATAACTATTAAATATGCAAGATATAAACCACAGTCAATTAAATGATAGCTAAGGTACTCTGGCAGACCTGATTAAATTGGTGTGTTATTAGGATTACATACCCAACATCCATGTAACAACATCTCGGCTATGTGCTGTGAAATTGAAAAAGAAGTTTGCTGGAGTTCTGGCCACCCAGACATGGCTCCCATGTGTTGGATACAAACCCTGAACCTTTGGACTGTCTCGTCCAAATGACTCCTGCAAGTCACCCCACCTGCCTACAAAGGTGAGCTGCACCTTCTCGTATTTATTTGTACCAACTGCCACGAAGGGAAACAGCAGGAGACCTGGCTTGGAAGGAGCTTAGGTGCAGATATCCCCCTTTCCTCATCCAAAGGTTGTGTCCCTGGGGAGGCTTTCACTGGAGTCAGGGAAAAGGCAACAGCCGTTGAAATGGGTGCCTGCTGCATTTCAGCGCAGGATTTAGCCCTGGACATTCAAGGGTTCACAAGCACGAACACCACTTCACCTCTTGTCTGGTTTCCCAAATAGGAAGCGCAAATGCAACTTTTAAAATCTTTAATCAAATCCTGTAGGAAAGACTCATGCTGAAAACATTTTTTCCCAATGGTCAAATCTGGCATAATATTACATGTGTCACAGCAGAATTAGTATTATCTCTTCTCAAATTCTTTTCCTAAGGTTTCTTGATGTGAACAAGTTCAGGTGTTAGGGGGAAAATGAACTATTTAAGAAAATGTAACTAAATTGGGGATTAATTTCGAAGCAAATCAGAAATAAATTTATTTTATTCATCATAATAATAAATGACTACTGCCTTTTTCAGTTTTGCATTTTGAGGCATCTGTTAACATCAGCAGGAAGAGTTATAATGCTATGTAGTAAATCGTTCTTGTGGGGTTCCCGTCCACTCCTAAAACTGGATTGAAATAAGATTATTCTTTTTCCTTGTCTTTTCCCAATAAAATCTTGCATATTTGAATTAGTAGGAGACCGATTTGGCAAAATCTAAACTAAATAAAATGTAAAGAAAATGCTTGGGTTTGAAGTTGTAACGACTCAGTGAAATCGAGAGTTGTTCAGTCTTCCAGGATTTTCTGAGATGTTCTTGCATGGTATTACAAACTTCGCAGACTTTAGTTTTGAATGAACACAAAAGATTTTGATTTGGTCTTTTGCTTTCCTGTAAGATGTTTGCACAGGAATAGAATTGCTGGGAAACACATCCCAAGAATTGCATAACTCACCATTTCTAAAGCAGATACAAGGCTCTCACAGTTGCAGCGTCTCCCCAGGTAACCACGCATGGATGGCTTTTGTTTCTGCTCTGCCAGTCTTTCCAGCATATACAAAGTAAAACTGCATTATCTTGGCACTTCCTATTTTAATTTCTGCATGGCTAGATTGCTTTTCTCCTCCATTTTTGTTAAGAAGGGCTGGAATGGCGCAGAGTTTTGCTAAGCTTTGCCAGGAGATGTTTCTGGCCTATCAAGAAAATTGGGCAAAAGCATGATCAGACAAGTGTGCACATTTGCCATCTTGCTCTGCTCTTGCGGTGCTGACTCCTTTGTCAGGGATAATAACATCAGGGAGATGACCTTGCGAGGTAAACCACACATTTATTTAGTCTCTAAGCTCTGCTAGCATGTTGGTTGAAGTATGATCTTTGTCAAGCCCAGAGATGTAATTACCCTGAGAGTTAATGCTAATTGGTTTATTGAGTTTAATTGGATATCATTAAAAACACTGTCTTATGCAGGAATGAAGACAATATTCTTCTGAAGGAAGAATGATGATTGTTACTTTGTCATTTGTACACAACCTTATTTTTGCAGCAGTATTTCACATGAACAAGGTCTACCACTGAGGACATTTTATTTTTACTTCTGCCTAATAGTCTCAACCTTTTCCAAAGTTTTGGCTGAAGAACTTGATAAAATGTTTGATGATATCACTAAGGTTAATTACAATTTCAGCTATGGCAAGAGACATGTTGTAAATGCTTTAAAGAATAATGAAACTATAGAGGTCAAAAGAGCTGATAAAGGAGGTTTCAGTCATCATAATGAATAATGAGTTAATATAATTAGCCAGTTTTAGTGATGATAACCAGAAATTAACATGTGATCTCACTAAAGAGTTTCAACTGCTCTTAGATGGGATTTCTGATAAGGTTTTGAAAAAGGGGCAGCTTATAATTAATAAGGGTATTTTTTGACATTGCTAGGACTGCAACTCAGTATGGTATATATTACTTAAGGAAACAGAAGTTTAGGTGGTCCTAGGTAGAGTTTTTGCTTTGGAGGTGGAAAGTAGGAAAATGACAACATTTATGCTCATTTATTTTTAAGTAAGATACGTCTTAAAATAACAATCCTTTCTTCGGGGCCAGAGTTAAAAAAAGTTTATTTCCTAAAAGAACAGGAAAATCTTGGACATATGCTCAGTTTTGGCTGGGGAATTGAAATTCTGGGGAACTGTCCACAAATTCCAACTTTTTTGTGCCACTTAGATTTCCAAAAAGAACCCATTTTTTATTCCCCCCTCTAATATTGAAAGGGATAGAGTGATCTGGACTTCCTTCTGTTTATGTCATTACAGATGTGATAGGTCTTGACCAGAGTCCCATACCCCACTGTTTGGCAAATAACATGCACCTGGTTGCGATGGGGATGACACCAGTAGCTTCTCTTTGATCACTGGCTAAATCCCAACACAGGTCATGCCGATTTCAAGTCATCTTCAGCCCTTTGCAAGTAAAACTTTGCAGAACTGGGTCCAAGCACAGTAACGCATAGAAAATGGGGTATATTGAGCTTTCCAGTTATTCAGAATATATAATGTTATAGCATAATAAAGATAAGGATTGCAGAGTGTAAATCCTTTATAAAACTTAACTTAAACTTCATACTTAATATTAAAAATGTTTCATATTTCATTCCTCTCTAAGGCCTGTCTAGCTGGTTCCCTTTAGTGTCTCTGACTTGTGGTTACTAAGGCAACTCCAGTATTTGAGAAAGGAATACAATATAAAAATATTTGTTATTTACTTAAATTTAAAGACATTTCTTATGTAAAGATTTTTAATATTAAAGATACTTAATGTATTTTCATTATAAAATGTGTTGTATAAAACTTCAATTACAAAAAATGTGATAAATTCTGGGTGTTTTTTTTTTTTTATATTTAAACTAGAGACATCATTAAACAAATTTTCTCCCAGATACATAAGTAAAAGCCAATATTTAATAGCAAAATTTAACATGAATTTTAAAAGCATTTGTGGGGCAATGCTTTTGCCTCTTATTCACTTCACCAGCCACACATAACCCACTATCCTAAGACAGATACTGGTATGACTGTCCTTTATCAGCCATCAGTTTGAGATGGACAAAGCCCATGCTGTGAGAGTGGCTGTGTGAAGCTGCCCCTCTGCCACAATCAGATTTTTGCAGGTGGACCCAATAGAGTTGCTATTGAAGTCAGCTGAGTCTTATTTTATTTTTTACTTTAGCTAAGTGTGGCTGATGGGAAGTTATAAAGAGGTTCATTGTAAAGCAGCAGTAAGAATTTCACTGTTAAGCTTGTTTTCCTGTTTACTAGCTGGAAGTTGGAAGGATTTGAAACTCATCCAGGGATTTGAAACTTCAGCAGTTTTTCTTCTGCTGATATATTTCAGCCAGGCAAAGAAAAATTTCAGGCTGTATTACGACCTTAATTCCTCCATATAACCCATTATCTGCTCATTATTGAGCTATAATAAACATGGAGTCCTTCAAGGACTTTTTCCTCCCTAAATCACTCTAAGAATGAAAGATAGAAATGTTGAATCAAGGACATATTGTCAAATGGAATCATTTCAGGGTAAGCAGAGTTTTCTTTGAATTACGGCTGGCATCTTGGATAGATGGGTGTACTTCAAAAAAAAGGAAAGTCTGAAGTTTCTGTCTAAGAGTGAGCTTAAAGGGGGTTCCCATCAGTCATTAACTGTTGTGGTTTTTTTTCTTTTTATCTGTATCTTATAGCAAAACTAGCCGTAACAGCATTGTATGATTTTCTGGATAATGTGTGGTATGATAAATGAGACTACACAAGTTAAGTGGGTGTGTATGACCAGCAGCAAAGAAGTAACATAAATAAATGAAAGTTAATTAAAATGTTAGAAAATATAAATAATCCAAGGTTAGTGAACATTGTTTCATTTTAAATTAATAAATATGCAAAGGTATGGTTTATAATTAAAGCTATAATTTATCTTCATGCTCTGCTTGTTTAATAACAGTGGTAACATAATGTTACATGCAGAAATGTAGTAATAGATTTGTTTAGCACTGACATTATAAACAAATGTCTCAGTCTATTTATTCTAAGTTATGGTACAGATTCTTTTCACATGCATCTGATAGCCTTTAAACCATTTAAAATGAACTACATTAATGTAATCTAATCTTGATACTGAACATAACATTTCAGTTTGAATTATCCAGAATCCATGATCCATTTTATTACTCACAAAGCACTTTATACATTTATGATAATGGCAAACCTTGCTCTGTTATTTAAATCCCATTTCAGATGGGATATTTTTTTTTATTATTTTATTTTTTTAAAACATTTTTGGTAGTAAAATACAAATAAAGAAAAGTCAATGCTCAGTAAGCCCCTTAACAAAGCAAACAATTCAGCTTTTTATGACATTAGCAAATAATAAAGAAAAGATCTGACATTTACACTTGATGAAATTTTATGCTATAACAGAGGTGAAGAAAATGGAATGGAAATCACACATGATAAAACCTGTCCATGAAATTCAGACGGGTCTTAAAAATAACCACTGCTAAATATTTTGAGAGCTCTCTTACTTTATTGAGGTCCATATTATTTTACTGGAAAAAAAAATCTGTCCTTAAAAGTCAGTTCTTCAATGCATGCAAATACTACTCTATTTAGTTGGGAGTCATTCTGGTAAAATAATGATGAGTGACTTCAGGCAATTTATTAATGTAAGGAAGAAGGCAAGGTAACATGATACAGAAATATTCAAACACGTTTGTAGGAATTAGAATAGATTTGATGTAGTAGTCACAAGAATTGGATTTAGTTTTCCTGCAAGCTTCTGGTAAATGTTCTTGGAATTTGCATTTATTCAACTTTATTTTGAACTCAAAATATCTTATATATATAGTTGGTCTAGATTTTTCAACTCATGTGCCCACGGTACCTTCTGGTGTTAGAATATTACATGTGATGCTAGGAGCAGTTACACGTATTATCTTATTGCAGTGAAATTTATTTACAGTTAGTTCATCCCTTCCCATAGATGAGATCACTCACGTGCATAAAAATAGCTCACACAAAACCTGAACCTGAGGTGAGCAGCTACTAGCACCTTCCTTTAAATAATAAATTAAATTGATTAAATATCAGATTTATTTGACTGGGATTTGAAGGCATCTTTACTACTTTGCATACTTAGCAAAGCATACTTTGTTAGCATCATGACGACAGAGTTGCAGAATCAGGCAACCAGTTCCTACACAAAGCAGTGCCCTGCATGTTAAAGGAAGATGACCGCTAAAGCCCAGCATCGTGAATCAGAACTTATCTGATCAGCACACCGGTCTAAAATAAAAGACAGTTAACTACATTCAGTGCCTGAATGCTAAAGAATGAATTAAAAGAACATCTGTATACTATGGGCTCGCTTTATTTTTGATATGTTGCAAAAATAAGTTTCACAGTAGTTGTGCATGCATAAGGCCTTTATTAATAAATTGGCATTTTAAGGAAGTATTTTTAGAATTATGTCATTGACTTCTGTGGGAAAGTTTATCTTTTGAAAACTTCACCTTCAATGTCATATCCAGCAGAACTGAGTCCTTGATAGAGATGATGCATGAATACTTCTTTTCTCTTTGTATCTGCATATTAGCAAGGGATTTCAATAGAGACATAGAATACTGAAATACAATTTGGCGTGTGGGGGTGTGGGGTGGGGAAGTCCTCTTCACAAAGCTAAATTTTCTCAAAGTGTTTTCTTATAGTACAAGTATAACAAACGAGAAAGAAAAAATAATCTAGTGAAGCATGGAGTGTATAGAATTTTGCAAAGGTGTAGTGAGTGAGCACGTAGGTTATAAACAGGTAAATGTGATGATGTTTTAACAAATGGCATAAGAAGAGAGTAACGGAGGCAGAAGTTTCAGGGTTGTGTGATTTACAGCGTGGCTCTCACTAATTTTTGGTGTATTGGATAGTGTGTCCCTGTCAGGGTTTTGAGACATGCGTGCAATGTTTGGCCAAGAAGAGCCATTAGATTTAACCACAGAGGAGAATTAGGAGCCAGGAGCTCTGCTCTGGCTCTTAATTTTCGAACCCAAGACTGGCTTCTTCAGTTGTGTTGGACAATTTGTAACTGCTCGGAGGCCTTTTCCTTGTTGTAAGTGTGAAGTCAGTAATAATGTTATTTGATTATCTTTAAAGAGATTGGACCATTAACTGATGACCATTAAACAACTTTAAAATAAGGCATACATTTCATGTAACTTTTAGTTATTATTAGGACAGAGCAAGAGACTATTTAGACCACTATTTTTTAGATGTCTCATGATGACAAAAGGAAGACCTCATAAAAGGTTACTTTGAATACTGGATTTAAGGACAAAAAAGAGAAAACATTTTTACAAGAAGTATAACAGCAAGGTTTCAGCTGATCATTCTCTTATAAATGATCTTTTATAATAGGACACAAACCAAGAAAGGTACCCTCAGAAGTGGTACCACATTATTTTCCTGTTGATTGCAGTAAGTGCTGAGAGTAGAGTGCATTCTGTGTAAAATCAAAGTTGGGGGGGAATTAAAAAAAAAAAAAAAAAAAAAAAAAAGCAGCACAAAGACTTCAGGATTTATTCTTTAAGTGCCTCTCTGGGAACAAAGACATGCCCAGCAAGGGCAGGAGTGGAGGCCAGGAGGAAGGAGGTGGACAATAGGAAGGCTATCGCAGGGTGAAAGGGGTAACGCAACAGGAAGAGCATCAGGAGGGAACATCTTCATTAATTTTATCATGTATTTACTTTCCCAAATCTTCTTGTGTGTTCACTCAACCTTGATCCCATTCTGTGATATCCTTGCAGATTTATAGTAAATATCTCCCTTCGGGATAGTGAGAAAAAGAGATAAGCCTGAACTGTAAAAAGAAAATAAAAAACCCAAAACATCAACAAATAAACTCCTCACAAAAACAAAGGGAAGAAAGGAAAGCTCAGTTCAAAGCTATCGTGGCTGGTACCGCCTGATAGCACCTGAAACTGAGTCACAGCACCCAGATACAATATAACCGAATTACTCCAATACTCTTTCGCTAGAGAAATCTCTTTCCTTTTCTTCTTCAGAAAAACCTTTCCTCAGAATAATTATTAAGGCAGGCCTAGGGAACTGTGTTCATTTCAGAGCTTTCATTTTTAGAAAGACTGTTTAATATTTATATAAAGCTCATGTTAAGTTTATGCACCTGTCAAAATACTAAATTATATGATAGTGATTGCAAAATGAGCTATTTATCAGACAGATGTCTCTACCCAACCTGGAGTAGGGAGATACGGAGGGGCAGATCCCCTCCCGCTACAGGGTAATGGTGCCTTATTTATGACAACCTGCCAGGAGGGGATGCGTTTAACCCTGCTGGCTCCGAAAGCCGTGTGGGTTCAGTGGGCTCTGCCCTGTCCACCACAGGAGATACAACACTAGTAAGTGTTTCTTGAATCAACGCATGTGAAGCACGAGAAGCATTTCTGATGTCTAGCTTACCTTCGTGTTCCTGACACCTTCCAAAGGTGCCTTGTTTTGGTATCAGGTGGCTTCATCCTCCAGCTGCGGTCGTAGGAGTGGAAAAATAATGTGAAGATACATTTTAAGTGGAAGACAGGCTTTCTCAGGAAATAATTCTATAATCAATGGTGTTGTAGAATAATGCTTAGAGGTGTTCAGGTCTGACCTCGGCCAGCTGTAAATTGTAACTGAAATGTGCTGTTTGTTAGTGCTGGGAACAGGTCAGGAGCTCGAGAGAAGGGGCACAGCTGAAGCGTGAGGTTGTAGCAGGAGACGATGGAGATGTGGCAACTCGAGTACCACAGGGCACTAGTAATACCACAACCCATAGGAAGTTTAAGCAGTTTGCTATAACTTTCTCCAGAAGCTTCTGCATTCATGCCTTGCATTTGTAGGGTATCTGTTTGCCTTGGAGCCACCCAGGCTGCCTGTGCCCCTGAGCTGCACCACTGAGAGGCTGTACAGTGTGGTGGCTTATTTTCACCTTTAATGAACCACTCGTGTGCTTCAGAAACCCTTGCATGTACAAACCTAGATAGACATTCAAAAATAAGTATGCTGGTCCTGGACTTTAGATGCTGGGATCTGACATCGAGGAAAAGTAGCAGTAGCACCTTTCCTCCCACAAGGCTTCTTTTACAGTATCTCATATCTCTATGTCCAAGCTAACCTTGTGCTGCTTTTTTATTTATTTATTTATTTTTTTAAAGGTATTTATTTATGAAGAATAAGCTGTACGGGCTTCACTCTGCTTTGGAGAGAAATTCTTTGTAAATACAACTAAGACTCTCTAATCCTTATTATAATAAACTTCACTGATCTGAACAGGTGTATATCACAGTTGGCACTTTTAGCAGCACAGTGTTTCCCGAGTGATACACTGAGCAACATTTCTCACGCTGGGAGAAAAACAAGAAAAGGGAGAAGGTAAAATAACTGTATTTCTCCCTCAAATGCAAGTCCATAGAAGTTTGCTACTAAGCTCTCTTGAATGTCTGTGCACTCAGAAACCAAGGAGGAAACCAGCAGCTACTATCTGGCTGGCAAATCACAGCCCATGTTATGGCAAAACCCTGGTACCTGTATGTTTGGAAGCATGCAGGGTTTTTTAATAAATCCTCAAATTCAAAAGCTATTGGGGAATTTTGCACAAATGATTGAAATACATTAACGTAATAGAAAAAATACACTTGGTGTACTGCATATTTCTATTTATTCCAGTTACTTAATGCATATATTAAATACACTGGGGAGAGAAATAGTTTTTTTACTCAGTTTGCATTTGTTTTGATTCTGTGTGATGGATTATGAATTACCATGCTACTGATATACCTATGCAAAAATACAATGCAGTAGATGTCTAATTATGACCTGAAGTGAAAATGAATTATAACTCCTCTTGATACTTCTTATGATTTGGTGCGTTATAAATAAGAGTGATTTATTATTGTTTCACCTGCTGCTCTGCTAGTGATGGATCATAATAATAGATCATCATAATTTTGAAATCAGAACACAGCTGTTTTTTCTTCCATATAATTCAATTTTAACTCCACTACTGAGGTTGTTGAGTATCACAATCCATCTACTTTACATTAAGTTTTATTAGAAAAAAGATACGTTAATATATCTGGTAGCTGTTCATTACTAACATCTGTTTATTAGACTTCTCTACTAAACTGTCCAACGTACCTTTTGATCGTCTCATTATCCTTTCAGCATGACCCACATGGCAACTACCAAGAAAAAGAGATGATCAGGGACCACTATTGGAAAGGAAGACTTCTCCTTCTGTATGTACTGTATATTTTATGCAAAATTGCTGTAGTGTTATTGTAAATTTTCAGATCTATGTGGTCTTTGTGCCATAGTATTCAGTGCTTCAACAAGACCCTTCTTTTATACATTTGGTCCCCGGCAGTGCTTTATATCCAGGTACTCTGTATATTGTCCCTCTGTAAAACAGTTGGGTTGGGTCTCATCCAGACAATCCTCCAGCAGCGGTACAGCATGGACAAGGACCGTCCTTTCTCCTCTGTGAGTGTTTTCATGTGTTCACCTCTTCTCACTTCATGTGGAAAGTCTCTCATGAAGCAGGAGCATCCGTGCCATAAATCCAGCCTGTGGTAGCTGCATGAAGCCTGAAATAATTTCGACCTAAGGGAGTATGTTTATATGCAACAGGTTCACATGGTATTACCCTCGGAAGACTCTGAGTCTTCTCTCCCTCTTGCTGTCACCAGACTCCCCTCACACAGCTGTCATCATGCTCTGCTTTCTTTTTGATGCTTCAGCAACCTGCACTCGCCTTCTTGCTAAGGGCCCTGGCATGTCACCACGGCAGATGCTACGTAGCTAATGAGTGGCTGAAGCAAGACTCTCACTGGCAGCTAATAAAAACTTTATATTTGAAATGAAGTTCCTTCCCTAGGGAGAAAACAACCTTCTCCAGCTTCACAGATAGCAAGAGGAGGAGCTGATGGATCTGTTGGATGAACAGATCAGTCGCCACCAGCCATCGCTGTGTTTGCTGTGCACAAAACCCTCGCTGCTAATAGCGATGGACTCTTTAACAGCGGTCACTCCCATCTATAAATAGGGGGCTGTGTCTTTTAAAAATCTGTTTCATTCTAATAATCTTATTCATTTAGTCTATGGCTGCATCCAAAAACCTCCAGCTGCTTCTGCAGTTTCCTCTGAAGTGGGCTATGCCAGAGCAACTCTAGAAAATCGCTGGCAGATGAACGCAGCCTGGCTGCCAGGGCTGGGCGCTGGTCACTTCAGCTTGCTTGGACCCGCAGAGCGCCAAGGAGCCGCTGCAGCCAGCCCCTACAGTGGCTCTGGCCGTCACACATGCCCTGGAATAGCATGAAGCAAGCCATGCAGAAGCAGGTGTGACAGTGTCTGCAGGACAGCAGAGGTGGTGCTTGCTCATCTCTGCTGAAGTACTAAAGCTCAGCTGAGGTTAGGAGCTTGGGGAAAAGGAGAGAGACACAGACAGCCCATGGGGAAGGAGCGTACATCTTTTAGACATGGGGGTGCACTGTGGCCTAAAACACATGCTGGGCATATTATTGAAAACTGTCCTGGATGGCCTGATTTTTATTTTTAATGGCTATGAATGATTCATTGAACCTCAGATAAATTTTTTCAGTAGTTAATTATCTTAGTTTAAAAAACCCATAATGTTAGGCTATCTCTGGCTTAACAAACCTTTCTCTATCCTGTGTTTGCCCATGAGCAGACAGGGTGGATTTGCTTGTTTAAAAGGATTTCTGTGAGCATACTGCAGTTCATAAAATGTTTTCAAATTGTTTTCTGGCTGTTTGCATAGCAAAACTGGAGGTGTTCTGCCTGGACGTAACACCACCTACAATTTCCCTGACACCCTATGTGGAGTAGCTACTTTTTAAATTTGGGCGAATGAATATTTATGATGCAAAGTGCATTTTCTCTGAATATTCTGCAACATCAGTTCAAATTATTTTTTATGACTGTGTCTACCATTAACTTGTAAATGTATGGAAAACAGGCACAAATGGAGGAATTGTGTGGCTGAATTCACTCAGCCCCTTTTGTAACGGGGAGTTTCAATCATCTAACAGCTATTGGGAGACTCTCCGGAGAGAGAGAGATGGTGTCAGACCTGCTCCTCCAAAACAAGCTGCTGAGGTCCACTGCAAGCCTGCTATGAGAACTGACACTAAACTGAAGGAGGTGGGAATGGAGTTGGACAGAGTGTCTTACCTTTGTCACAAGGTGACTCCTTCTAATTGCACCTGAATAAAGCAGGAGGGCAAAAGAAAGTAGCTTGCATCATGGTCGTCCAGTTTATGTACTCTAGGTAACGAGACATCAGTCTCTGGAGCTCTCTTTGGTGTACTCCACAACTGCTGATCTCATGAAATGACCATGAGAAGGGAGTACATTAACCAGTTAATAGTTTCACTTTTCCTTTCCCATCACTATTTTTCTTAGACAACTTATCCTTTATATAGTAAAGGAAATGCCTATGAAGTTATATATCCAGTTCTTGTTTATTGAAGAACAAATAAATATGAGCATCTGAAAACTTTCACAAAAGCTAGATTTTAATGGTCCTCAGAAATCTGGGAAGAAATGATTAAGTAAAATGAAAAGGAAAAAAAATAAAAACCCTGGAAGCACAACTGAAATGTGTGTATATATACAGTTTTAAGGCTGCTGCCTTACAACTGAATAATAACTCCTTGAGCAGTAATTTATTTGCATGCTGTTAATTAGAAGCATAATTAATTTTTTGGGATTATAAATAATGGTGCGCAAAATGTCATTCCCAGCAGATCAAACAGAAATAATATAAACATTCTCAAAAAAACAAGAATAGCTTGTAATGAAACTAATGAAACTTGTACTAATGAAAACTATAGATTTGTGTCTGGAGTTAGTAATTTATTGGTAAAATGCAAGAGTTCATTAATCATTCTGCTTTCTATTATACTTGGCACATATGGAAGGAAAATTTCTATGTTTATCGCTGCTTCAAATAAACAGTAGCATAAGTAGATTATTCCCAACAGAAAGATTTTTCCCACACCCTAATCTCAGAGCAATCATTCACTGATCTAAATGAGCAGTTACTTAAACCGCTAAGAAGGGATGCTAATTAGCTAAGGAAAACTAGGCAAGAGTATTTAATCTAAAGAAGACAAAACAAAACAAAAACCTTTTTTTTTCCCCTGCTATCTTATTTCTAACGTATTATTTACTTTCAGTTTGCTTGGATGCTTTCTCCGTGACAATATCATGCTTAGGTATGTCTTCTCAGGAGGACGAGTTCTTTCAAACTTCTCGGAAGCTTTGCTTTTGTAGCCTCCACTCTGCTGTGGTTACACCTTCCACTTCCCAGCTAATTTAGGTATGTATTGGGGTAAAAATGGGAAATAATACGAGCCCACTCTGCTCTCTGCAAGCAGAGAGGGTGGATCTGGGTCTGCCTGGACTTTAAACACTTTAAAACATGTTAATATTTTAGGTTTTCTACAGATGCCTCATGCCTCCAGGTCGAAATATCTCCTAACAAGCTATATGCCTTAGAAATAAATATCTTTCAGCTTTTGATGCAAAACAGTATCTGCAGCATGTAACGCACAAAAAAACATCAGAGTTCTGCTAGGCTTGTAGATAGTGTTGGGTGTCTGGCTAAAGAAAACAAAAGCGGCTCTGAAGTCAGATTGTTACAATCTATTAGATCTTCTCTGATGAGGTCTGTTGGTATCCTGTGAGCAATGTCTTGAAGGCTTGCCCAGGAAAGATGCTCTGTTTGCTCAGATCCTGGCAGCCTCCTCTGATGATCTGGTCAGCAGTGGGGATAATTAGGTGGCACTCAGGAGACATAAGGAAGGATGAGTTTTTCCCCCAGCCATGGGAATCCTTGTTCCCATGGTCTGTCCTGGGCATAGACCTGACCCCCTTCCATACCTCTAGTGGTGCTGAGGAAAGAAGGGTTGGGATTATGGTCACCATTGGCATGGGCTTGGTGTTTCTGTGTCAATTTGTTTATCCTGGGTCAAGCACCTCTTGATGTAATTCAAATAGCTGTAGAACAACTTCTGCCATTGGGTTACTGGCATTTCTGGTCAGCCATAAGGGTAGATTTTTGTACCTGAAGCATCGCTCCATCACAACAGCTTTGCAGTGCTGACTGTTGTGCTGCTGCTACAGAGCCACACTGGTGCAAAACTGGTGCTGTGTCCTGGAGATGTGGGTCGTCTTATTTTTTGCTGACTATTGTCTTCAGTACTGTGAGGCTCCGATAGCAGACATCATGTGAAAAGGGAGAAAAGTCAACACAAAATAAGGGTAAACCAACATTTTCATGGATGAGAAATTTGGTTTTCAATGTTTGGTTCCATTTTACTCATTGTGCCCTCTGATGTACCAGTGTTGAGGGATGTAAGGGAGGCTCATAGAAAATATATGGACATTGTCAATAGTCAGCTAATGGCTGCAGGCGAGTTTTCAGATTTTAAATTTATGTATTTATTCCATTAAAAAAGAAATGATTCTACAGAGGGGAGAGGCACTGCGCAACAATAGGACTATTACTGAATGGATGGAACATGTTGGATATGGATGGAATTCTTGAACTGTCTTACATGTCATCTCATTCTTTCATCCCTGTTTCTAATTCCAGCATCCAATGCTTTATAGAGCTGACCTCGTCTAAGATATAGCTTACTTCCTCTTGATAAATTGTATTCCATTTATATGCTCTTTTGCAAGTACAAGAATCTGTATGTCTCATACATTGTTCTGCAAAAATCCTTCCACCTCATTTTTTTGCATTAATTCTTCAACGAGAATTTTAATATGTTGTTTAAGGATATTTTCAGGAGGGTTGGCAAAGACAAGGTTCTAACAGATCTAGGTGTTAAGAGATTTTGCTGATATTTCTAGAAGGCTGCAAAAACTGTGTGAACAGTAGCACAGCTGAGTGCTGTTGAGCCCAGGAAAATACATGGAGTATATTCCTGTGTACAGAGATTAAAAATTGAACACATATAAAGTGTTTAGTTTGGTCTTTGTTTTGTATGTGAGCATCTATTCACCAGTTTGGCATTCTGTTGAATAGCCAGATATCATTGTAGACTTTTGATGTATTCTCCATTAAAATGCATGTGCTGTACTTCTGGAGGATTGATGAGAGGTGGAAAAATTGAAGACGTAGTAGAAAGAAAACAAAATAAGAAAGAATTCTCATAGGCTACATAGGCAAAATTCATGTCAACATGTGAATAAATATACCTACGGCTAGACAAAAAACACTAAGACTTCAGTGCTCTGCTGCATTTTGTCTACAAAATTACTAGCATAGAAAATTGTTCTAAACAAGACACATTCTGAAATAATGTTTCTGTGTTCAAAGCACGGTCTTTGGACATCTGCAATTATGGGTTCTGTTCTTAACATCACCACCGGCTTAGTTTAAGATTTCAAAAGATGTTGCAAAAAACTGCCCATGTTTCTCATTCTCTATTGGTAAGATGTGAATAAAAATATGTCTTATTAGGATGCTGTTAATTATCACTTGTGAAATGCTTTGAGGTCCTCTGAGAAAAGCAGTAAAGACATGAAAAGAAGTATTATTTAATAAAGTTTTAACAAATAAATAGCCATGGGGCCTAAATAAAGTGACACTAAGAATAAATTGTTTTATGACATCCCCTCACCTGTTTAATATAACTGTTATGGAAACTAGTGAAAAAGGGCTTGAATTTGAGAAAGCATCTGAACAGTTGTTAGTTTAGCATGAGTACTAGCCTGACCTCAAATTGAGAACTGCTATTGCACAGATGCACGGTTTTATATAGTAATATACAGAAATAATTGAGAAAGGGAGGATTCAGAGCTATGTGATTGAAAGCATGAAAGTCCCCCAAAGCCTTTCATTTTATCATCTTTGAATAGTGCTTTGGTCTTTTGTTCTTCTTATGATAGATGATGCTTTAGTGTTGCAATGACAGAAAATCTCCTACTCTAAATTATAGGGAAAAAAGTTAACAGAGGTTAAATATATGTTCACTTACCCACAATATCTTTTTATAAAGCTAGTTACTACCAATAGTCTTTTCATCTGTTATTGATGATGTGTTACTCATGTATGATTGCCTTCCCTCACGTCACAGTTAAATATAATGAGTCATGCACTATGGCAAAAAATGTTAAATTTCTTCTTTGAGGAAAAGAATTAGGTTTTGAAAATATCACAAAATAGCACCATGATAAACTTTTTTATTAAAATACCAGACAGGGGCTTCTTATACAGATATATGTATCATGTCTGATTTTCTTCACCCTGAATTATAGTTATTTTTTACTGTTCTGTGCCTGACTCTACAACTTTTATTTTGACCTGTTCCAGAAGTTTTAGCAAATCCAAATTCTTATACAAGTTAAGAATGACAAAATCTGGCCTTTTATTATTAAGACAGAGAAAATCCACATGAAAATGCTAGCCTCCTTCTCCAGCATCACCTTTTCTATATGAAAACTAGATGTAAAGATATTTGATTTTTAAAGTAAGTGGAATCTGAGGGGGTAATTACTGAATGAGTAATTGATATGCCGTACTACAGAGCTACTTGGCTTACGCAGCTGCTCAGAGAAGCAGGATGGTCCCTTTTCACTAGACTATTCGGTATAATCGTGGGGCTGCCACAGCATCATCTGGTCCTTTTTGCAGGGCTCTGTGGACAAAAAACACATATGAAATAAAACCAGATTCATTTGGAAACATGTCCTTCACCAAGGTACTCCTGTAAGACATCTAGTTTCATAATGCAAGCCCCCTTTAACCCAGCCATCAAATTGTAATATAATTAAAGCTTTTCTTTGCTAATTATTAGGTCATTAAATGTGTTCTGCCTCTTGCAAACCTAAGGAAAAGACTATGAGAATCTTTGTAGGAGAGAACTCAGAGAACCGCAGGAGAAGTCCTTTAGGGGTTGCACTGTATGTATACACTCTTTAGGAAATGCTACAGGGCTACATTTTATTAAATGGTGTTGGAGAACATTTTGCATTCCTTTTATTTCACTGGGGTAACCACTGCAGCTGCCCAGATATTGCAGCAGGACTTGTATCGAGTTGATTCAAATGCAGGTTGGTAACAATTGTGTTTTATGTGGGTTCTGCATTGATTTTACAGGCTTTCTGCTACTCCTGTTAGATACTTTTGAGTCCTGTGGTTTTTTCAGTCCAGTCTAGAGCTTCTGAAATGCATAGTCATAGGGTGAAACGAGGAAGGGGGGATACTGCTAAGTGCTGTCAGCTGTTGTGGGTGGGTCGTGTGCCCTAATCTTAAAGGACCACAAAATGGAAGTCTTTAGAAATGGGGAACTCAGCTGCAGTCTATTCCCTGATGGCAAACTGGTATGTTCTTGTTAGTGGTTGTCACCTTTTGACCATGATGTCTAAAAATTAGAGAGAAATAGAATAGAGAAGGGGGTTTAACAGGCTCATATTGGAGAAACGCTTTACAAGAATGATGAGCTTGTTTGATTTGTACATAATAAGCACCAGGTGCCACACCATATGTATAAGCTGTGTTCCTCACCATCCTGAGTTTCAGGAAAATTGTTGTGCCTGGCCCCTTGTTTTCCTGAATCAGTTTATACTAAACTTCAGATGGATGACAAAACCACCAAAACATTCAGATTCATCTGCTACTGCTGCCCAGGAGAAGATAATATGTACACAGGTAATAATGCATTCAAAGCAAAATACCTAGTGCTTGTGGAGTTGTTTAAATCTCTCGATGTATATTTTGTTTGGTTTAAAGGTATTATGTGAATGATATAATGTACGATATGAATTGAAAATTACATTTATGGAAATACTTGTATTTTATATATTTTAGCACATCTTATTTGGCATCTAAATGCAAAACAACTTCATTTTTACTGAGATGACATGGTCATGAATAGGAGATACCGAGCAATAGAATAGATAATGACCCATATGTAACAGTTGCCTTTAGATATACAGCCATGTTTACAGAGATGATGGGAAGGCTTCATGTGCCTCAGTGCAATTTACTAAATACAATGTGGGATGAAATTGCTGTTGTTGGAGCACAGGACAGCTTTAAAAATGAGTAGCTTAGAGGGAGGAAAAGCCTTATGTATTCACCTGGAACAAAAAGCATTAGTGTATTTAGATGGCTGTTCTCTTGAAATAATTTACAAAATTGCAATACCTTTGACAGTGAATTCCAGTTAATTGCTTTACCATAAGAGAGCACTTGCTTTTCCGGGAACAACCCCCTTATGAAGCTCCCCTAATGAAATCTTGCAGATTTCTGCCCAATTTCTTCACGTGATCTGTCATGTCAGCAACTTTCTTCCCCCAAGTCACATCTTCTCTATGCAGTACCTCAAAGTCCTTTCCATGTTCCAGCCCTGTCTTCTACTGAAGTTGTTTAATTTAGTATTTTGTAATTCCTTGCATAGTAAGAGGGGCAAAAGACAGCACACGTCACTGCTAGTCCAGGGGTAAACATGTCCTCAGCATGAGCAGCCAACAGTAATGCTGTGAGAATTTACAGGGACAACATCCTCTGAGCATCTCCTTAATGGGGACAGTATTTGGCTCTGGCTTCTAACCAGCCTCTGGGTTTCATGAAACCTTCAGCACGAGTCTCTCTGATAATACTGCCTATCTGTGATGGGTAACTGGCCAGCAGATTCAAAGGGACAGACAGAGGCACAAGCACAAAAACTTCATTTCTTTAAGAGAGCAAGCTAAAAATAATTTGGCCTTTCGATATCTGCAATATGTTACAAATGCATGGTATGCTGCCACACAATTCCCTCTCCTCTCTTCTATCCCCAGAAAAATGTGTGTGTGTATGTATATACATTTATTAAATATGGTGAAGTATTTCAGGGTCTCTATGTAATGTTATCCAAAACATCAATGCATGCTGAATTTAAAATAAGATGAATGCAATTTAACTGTGAAAAGCCTGCAATTAATTTATGAGATATCTCACGAAATGGAAGAACACATCTTTCAGTGGAAGTTGTGAACACTTAATGGAGATTGCTAATAGGATTGACCCAGCAATAGTTGCAACTAATAGCGTGCAGTGGGATTTTCAAAAGCATTAAAGGAAAAAATACTTTAATAGAACTCCCATACTTAATCTTCTCATTGTTGCTAAGCTTCCATGATATGAACTTCTACCTCGTGTTAGGAAATATTCTCCCTGACAGGCTTGTGTTTTCAGGTTATGAGATTGGAAATTCAGTTTTCTAAAGCGTTCTTGTTTTTCATGATAGCTTCTGTGCTTTGTACTGTTCTAAACGAGGCTTATGATGATTTATAGGTAGACATACATATATCTGAATATGAAACCAGAGTAAGTCTTCATTACATTGAACAATTAATGTGTTTATGAAGCCTTAATGTAGTAAGTGGTATAATTTGGACAAACGGGAAAAACATTGTGTTCTAGCATCCTCACAAGGAGAGTGAGCCTATATGAAATCTGTCCATGGCTGCAGTTTGCGCAGGATGCATGCTTCCTAGGTAGAGTAGTAGGGCCCAAATTTTATGTAAGTGCCCTATTTCATGATAATTTAGTTAGTTTCCATGGAGATAATTCTGTTGTCACAAAGTAAGGGTAAAGATTTCAAGTGCAAGATAAATAGGAAAAGCACATGGACTTCCGAGCAGTAAAGATGTTCTTCCTTTGCTCTGTAGGAACAAAAGGCAATGTATCATAACATCCACAGCAGTGAACGAGTGAGCTGGCTTTGCTATAAACATTGCTAGCATTCAGTATAACATAACATTCAGAATGTGTTTCATACTATGCCTCTCAATACCTTTTTCTTTACGATCGTACGTTCAGTGGATAATAGTTTTCACCAGTTACACTAGAATGGGGCCAAATCTTTAGCTGGAATAAATCAGTCCAGCTGGACTGCAGTCAATGAAACTGTGCTAAATTAAAGCTGAATTAAGCTGTGCTGAATTAAATCATTTGAGAATTTGACTTCATATTGTTCACCTACCCTGCCATGTGATCAGGTCAATAATATAAACAACAGAAGACAGATACCTGACAGATTCCACCCACCCACCCTGCTCCCCCCAAGTAGATGCTTCCTTCAACCCTTTGAGCTATTCAAGACAATAAGAGTCATTGATTAAGCTTCTGGATTACCAGTTGCCAAAACAGTTCCTTGCTGAGGGTGATCACCATTCTGGTCAACTGGTAAAACAGCTCTTTGTTGTTATTTATCTTATTCCTTTTTTCCTTTTTTTGTTCTCTCTTCCACGCCAACACCTCCACCCCACCGCCCACCTCCAGCCATAGTTCTTTAAATTAATGACAAATGCCCATTACTGAGATGGCACTGTCATGTTGCCTAAGGCTGTCTGCATTGCTGGCCTGTGAAACTCTTGGTTGAAATTGCTACCAGTTTTTTAACTGCTGGAATATGGCAGTACTGGAAAAGAGTCTGGAGAAAGCCTGAGTGCAGGCATCTACATATGTGAAAAGATAAACTGCAGGTGAGTTGAAGTATGTTTGTCATCTGTAGAGCCACCACTGTATGTTACAGATTTGTCAGGTATTGGTCATGCTGTTTACTTGTTGGCCTTGTAAATCACATCTAACATCAAAATAACAAGGAATATCCCCTTTGAGTGAGTTATATGCTTAGCTTTTTAAATTTACTTAACACCATACAAGCAAAATATTTGATATCTGTTGTTGATTGTGGTTCTAAATGTTGACAGTAGAATTCGGTTGCCTGAAGACAGGCACCCAGCACCAGCCTGTCTCAGGACTGACAGAGCCAACGCTGGGTTTAGGAAGACCTTCATGTGCTGGGTGTATAGGAGAGGCAGTATAGCAGACTGTATTGTAAAGACACTCTTCTCAATGGGTGATTATTTGTACATATATGATCTATACTGTATCTGTATAATTTATATTTTTCTATATAATGCTTACATATACATTAAACACAATAGTTATGTAACTATTAGAAGGCATGATTATACCTTTCCATAAGGAGAGATACACATCGTATATGTAGTGTACTTTATATACTTAGATTGTAAGTATAGATTATATGTTTTATAGATAGATAGGTTATTTATACACATAGATTATATGTTGAAACTCTGTCTTTTATTTATTAATTCAATGGCACTGCCTCAGTTGTGTTCTTTGTTTGCCACTGACAAAAGCTTTTGTACCTTACAGCATCTGAGTTCTAGTTTTCTTTCTGTGGTTTCATGTTACTTGAGAAAGATGCCCTGGACAGTGCTGCTCTGCGAGCTCAGGCTCTCGGCAGGAGCCCAGCCATGGGGGGCTGCCACGCTCCCCAGCTATGCTGGGAGCCCAGTCTCCATGAGCTGTGCCCACGTTGTCTTTCTCCTTCGGATCACAAGTCCTCCCTCATTCATGTTATTCTCTCATTCTGCCACCTGCTTTTAATCTGTGAGTGAGGCTTATTGCTCTTGTTGAACTCTCATCTGCTTATTTTGTCTTATTATCTTCTAAAGTATATGGTAATTAGAATGAGAGAATAGCGACATGACAATAAGCAGAAAATTCCTTCACATTGCCTTTCTTATTCACTCATAGTTGTTTTTCTTATACTCTCTTTTCACTGTGGATGCCTCCTTTTTTTGTTTTCTTTCTTCAATATTATGTCTTGATTTTAGCCTTGGGGCTGGGATCTTGCTATTTCCATCCTACAGTACATTTTGTGTTGGTTGTTTGGTTGGTTTTTTTTTCCCCAAAAGAATACATATTTAAGAAACTTCTGGGTTTTCTTTGCAAACTAGACTCAAACAGTGACGCAGAACTGAACATTGAACTGTCTGAATTATATTTGTCAACTAGTACAACAATGGAATGTCATGGCATTTAAAGCAATTCAGGTTTTCTGTCCAGAAGTTAGTTATGCTGTAAAACTGAACTTGAGGATGTTCAAAAATCTAAGAACCCTGTGCATTTTTTAATAGATTGTTTCTAAAAATATTGTTGTCTTCCTGTGGTGAGATTTTAATATATGCATTTCCAAAGTTTCCAGCTTATCTGTGCGTGGAGTTATTGAAACCTGGTCTTCCACAAACCATAGGTACTAAACATTAAGACCTACCCCTATGGAAATCCACAAAATGTATCTTATCCTTCTGACTCTCCAGTGGGGGTTTCAGTGCTTGCCATGTGAGAAAAGAACAAAGGTCTCAGCTGGATTTCTTTGTCTTTGAATTTGAACTTGAAGTCAAGCATATCCCATAGAGACACTTGCTCACTTTAGGGTTACATGCATTGCTCGATCTATTAATGAACCAGGATGGCAGCTCTGAAGGGGCAGATTTACACGATGAAGCACAAGAATATGAATAGCAGATGTACTCTTTTTCTGCTTGCAGAACATCTGATTATATCACGGAGTAGCACAACTCAAGCACAGGCAGCAATGCCTTGTTAAAGTAGATAGATAGATTCTATAAGTTGTGCTGAGGTCCATTAGGAGAGCTGAGGGTAAACCCGTGGTACATCAACTCTTGCTCAGGCTTTGTATTTCAGACCATTATTTTTACTACATTACTTCTACAAGGAGTACATAAAACAGATATTGCATACAAAATCTATATATCCTAAAATGAAAGTACTTCTCAGACTGTAAGAATCTGAGATTTTTATTTACATATGTCACAAAGGACAAGAGCCCAGGAGATGCTAAGCCTCAGTACCATGAGGAAGGTGGACAGAGATGCACTCCCCTCTCTGTTCCCATCCTAAAAGCAGAAGCTATTGTAGAAGTCTTATTTTGTTCTTTGAAAGGCCAGAAAGACACATTTGGTCATTCGCTTCTGTGTCTTAGTGACTCTTCGGCATTTAAAGATGTGGTTTCTCTTCCTAGATTTGATGCTAATGCTATAGCATCAGTTAAAATTCTCCAGTGGTGGTCACTGTTGTGTCTGCTGTAGTTAGATAGGGATATCTATCAGACCTTCAGGTTATTTAATCCTATTGAATGACACCGTGAGATGTAATAATTGATTTATTCAATGATGTCTGTCTTGCATTTATACTGTCTACCAAAGGACTCCTAGGTCCTAACATTTGTATTGAGAGAATTTCAAAAGGCTCGTAGGGGATGGCAATAACTCAGATTATATCAAAAGGCAATTTCTGTGCCTGGGAGTCTGGGATAGTTAGCAAAGTGCTTCAGTGTTCTCAGAGGTCAAATTAACCACAGCGTGTTGTATAGCTGCTGTTAGTTTGGTTGCAAATCAAATGCCCTTCCTTTGGTAGAGCTTCAGAATGAAGCATTTTGTGAGTGTTCCTTGAAGCTTTCCAGTAATGACAATGATTTAAAAAATAAATCTTTTTGATAGGGTTTAACCTTTCATGGCAAGTGTGTGTTAATGGCAGTTCTTCCCTTTAGCAACTTATTATGGAAAGATAGGCTTAGAAGCTGTTCTCTTCCTTTGCCGCAGCTATGTTATTTATAAATAAAAACAGCAATTCAGTGGACTATGGTAAGTTTGCAATGGGAGTGTGGAGGAGAGGAGCAGCTTTAATGTCAGTACTTGAATCATTAGGTTTATATATTTTCTTGGCTCTTATTTTTCTTAAAACAAAACAGCAACGACAAAAAACAACCCAGTGACAAACAGAATAAACATGAATCAATGTCAAGGCTTGTCACTCTTACCAGCTCTAGCAGGATTAGGCTTTCAGCTCCTGGTGCTTTTCTCCCAGCACCCTGCCTTCTCCGTCCACAGTGCTTTCATTGGAGACAAAAGGATATCTTTTTTTCTTTTTTAATTTTGGATGCTGAGCAATTGTGCCAGGTTGAGCTGGCAAAGAGATAAGTGCCACAGCAGGGAGGAAGATTCATAAATGATGAAGACACAATCTCTTAAACTCCCTGGCTCACAGGTGTTTTGTTATTAATGAAGCTGAAAAAGATGCTCCAAATTATGTCTCCTCCTTGACATGAGAGCTTTGGCAGCTCTTTGTGACTGAAAGCTCCTGCTCTTGCAGGTGTGTGGGATAAACTTGCAAGCCAGAATGAGGAAACAAGAGAGAAAAAGAAAAATATTCGCATACCCAAGGGATCCTAGGGATGGAATAGGGAGGAAGCAGGGAGAGGAAGAAAAAAACCCCACTCGGTCTGTGCATTGTGAAACGTATTCTGTCAATATATGAGAAAAGAGATAACTACAAACTTCATCTCCATGCATCTTATTTATTCCTCCAGCCCACATACATCTGGCAGCAAAGAGAATTGTAGTCTGGTCTGTAACCCCACACTGACATCCTTTTGAAATTCTTAAGCAGAGCAACCCAAAAGCTAAAAAGGATTTATAAAGTTTTGCAAGCTCCTTTCCAAAAAGCAACAGTGATCACATCAGACCTTTGGAACAAAAGAAAAAGTTTATTATTTTCAGTTTTTTCATTTTTTGTCCCCTATGTGTTAAGACCTGACTTATGGAAAATAATTACATTATGCTGTTTTTATTGCCTTGTTATGGAAGAATGAAGTTCATTTTTGCCTTTTATTGGCACCATCTGTTTCTTTTCTGGCAAGTATCTAAGACAGCATCGTAGGATAGTATCATACATATAAGTGGGCTGGTCCAGAGGTATTCAGGTTGTACTGATCATCAGATGCTCAAGAATTCTGTTTTTTCTTATTCGTCCTTCTTTTGCATAGTCTGACAAAACAAAAGACACACCACCACCACCACCACCCCCCCCACCCCCCCCCCAAAAAAAAAAGCAGCTTACATTTTCTTCTGAGAGGTATAGCAAATAGTTACTCGTTAGAGATAATGAAAAATTCAGATAATGTGTTTGGAAAGAGTTTCACTAGATTATTCTCACATCCACCTTTCTGAAACACCAGAAATATCAGTGAGTGATGCCCTTCCCTTTTCAACCCACAGAACGCGAGTGCACAGCCGTATGGTCAGGGTGACCCGCATAGGTCAGCGGCACAGGGGTGTGTGTTATAGTTTTGAGGCTAATTAGAATTTTGTCATTAACTTCATTTTCAGACACAAGCCTTCTCTTAGAGACTTGTTTTCAGTATGTGGGTTGACTCATTATCTGACAGTACCTATTGATTTCTGTTAACTGTAAAGGGAGCCTAAAGAATGAAGTTAAGCAAGATGTATCCCTCTTACTGTCATGGACAAAAGCAATTCCAGGTATTGATACAACAAAAGAATATAGCCTCATTTTAATATTTGTTGCAGTAAAATAAAAGAAAGAAAAGTCTACCCTTTCCTAAAGGCCTTTATAGAAACTGTTTATTTAAGGAGGTTTTGGGAATCTAGTTTGATATCAAAGTGAAGACTACAGAGGAAGTCAATGATGATTAAAGGTCTTAAAGCAGAAGCAGAAGAAAACCAAAGGAAATAGGAGTCTAACCTCAGAATCCATTTTATACCATAAGGAGTATTCACCATATTTTCTTTGGGTTGTGAGTCAGTGTTGTGTGTCAACAATTCATAGTAATCAGAGATCTAATGCATGTTTTAGGATGAACATAGCTACACCTGAACACAAAAGAACACCGAGGCAATCCTGGTGATGAACTGATGAGAAGTTTACTTGGCCCTAATGTAATGATTGATTTATTTTTGCCTAATTAGAGATGGAAAACATTCTTATTTTAATTAATTCCTACTAAAATATTTCGTGGGTTTCTACGAAATCTGCCAGTGGTGACAGTTTGTGCGGTACACGCATTTACTAGGTTTTCAGTAAACAGGGTCCAAATATTGTGCAAATGTTCTATTTCATGAGAACTCAATTAGTTTCTATGGTGACAATTATGTTGTCACAAGCCGAGTGTTATGACTTCAAGTGTGAGATAAATAAGAAGAGCATGGGAACTTCTAATCAGCAAACATGATCTATTTTTGCTTTGTAATAACAAAAAAGCATCAGCAATCCACAGGAATTAAATTAAAGTCGATGCTTTCTTTAATGTTGTCAGAGAGTAATGTATTAATATTCTGAATTCATTGTGTGACTGTGTACACCTGTCTTCTCATATTACTTCTCATCGTTCTTCCGCTAAAAATTAGCATCACTTTTTAAACTGCTTATCCCATGGTAGTGGAAAACAAAACTAGTAAAGCACATACCAGGACTGATACTTCTTCAAGGACCATGTGGCAGATCAGATGACAGATGCATGCACATTCCCCATCTAATGCCTCGCTGGTGTGATGTAGCTGGGTTAGAAATATTTACTGGCATTTTAAATCTCTCTTACTTATGCATTAGAAAATGAAATACAGCCTGTAAGCTGGATGACATACTTAGCTTTTACAAATGCTTGCTGTTCATCCAGTGTACATTTTAAAACTATGAGAGCAAAAAGTGAAGATTTGGTACTTAAAGTGGCTGTAGTTCCACACATCTTTCCCTTGCACTGAACAATGCTTTGGTCAGAGGAAAAGTAAGGGGACTGTGGCCTCGGGGCTCAACAGAGCCTGCACCTTTAGTTTGTATAGCCCAGAGTCATAAAATTCTTTTCTTGCGTCATTATTAGATAGCTGTTAACACGCTAAGGTCTGCTTTTATGAAAGATGTGTGAAAGGGTCGTTCACCCCAAGCAGGGAGGATATTCCCCTGCTCTTTAGGTACAGTGTGTGGAGTTTGGGGATGCTATTCAAGGGGCATAGACTGAGCATGAGTAAGATATGACTCTGGTAATTAGGCAGAACAATTTTTGTTTTCAGTAACAAAACACAGAAGAGGGACATTTACATAGGGGGCAAATTTTATCTACTAGAGGTTAGCATATACCTATGTGTGAGTGTGCATATTAAAATATATTCACACAGTCTGCATCCTACTACACAGTGTAAATATGAAACTAGAGTAAATTTAGAATATTTTCTCTTTTGGTACACATGTACAGGCACGCACATTATATATTTGTATCGAGGCTCCCTCTTTCTTTTTTATTTTGTAATTCAGTAGCACTGTCTTGGCAACACAAATGGCTGGTTTTCTTTGTTCAGCATTGACAAGAGCTTTTCCAACTTAAAAAATCTGACACAGTTCCAGCTTTTTTTTCCCCTTTTCTTTCTTTTTTTCTTTTTTTTTTCTTTTTTTTTTTTTCCAGGGTTTCATGTTACTTGAATGAGAAGGATATATACTGGTTGAACCTTCTGTGTTCAGCTGTTAAACTGACAGCTTTTTCTTCTGCCATGAGAAGGCTTTCAGTAATTTGGATGTGGTGCCTTTTTCCTGTCACTGCCAAGAACAATGCTTCTGTTCAGGCTGACATCAGAGGTATAGAATTGCTCTGTGTTTGACCTCTGATAGCTGTGCATAATAGATCTGTGCATCACAAATACTCCACAAATAGTCT
Organism: Falco biarmicus; assembly: GCF_023638135.1. Taxonomy (NCBI): domain Eukaryota; kingdom Metazoa; phylum Chordata; class Aves; order Falconiformes; family Falconidae; genus Falco; species Falco biarmicus. The sequence continues at coordinate 18,053,402 of NC_079302.1, read as the reverse complement.
ATTTGGGTGCATAGCTCAAGTCAAAACAGCAGTATATATTACAAGGATGTGTAAGTCAGAGGGGAGAGAGTTTCAGGGGGAAAAAGTCATTGCTAGACTTGCCATTCTGTATCAATGTTTACAAAGGAGCTGTCTTCCTTATGCAAATGTGATATACCCCATCCCTGCTCCTGCCTCAGATCTACTTCATACTCTGAACAATAGCATTCAGGAGACAGGTTTCTCAGAAGTTTAGTTCAATTTACCTACAAACGCAGGAAAGGTTTGGAAGGCAATTTAAGTTACGCTTTCCATTACTGTTGGCTGAAATCAGTAATATGAACTTTTTGGTACATTTTTCTAATACTCACTATGCAGTGTGAATAAGGTAAGATGGCACTAGCCAGTGGGTTGCAAAAAGAAGTCAGAATTATTTGGAAGTGGGAGACAGGCTGGTTCCATTCTCATACCAGTGTTGTTTAAAAAAAAATAGAAATCTTTTAATAGAGGTGTCATACACTTCAGGCTCCTCTGAAAATCTCTCTTAAAGTCAGTTATTCTCTAATTAGAATTTTATGGCTGGCATTTTTTATATATCTTTTAATAACAGTAGAACTGAGAAGCCTTTCTAATATACTGAAATATCAGACTGTCTGTATGTATGTTGATTTTTTATAATCTACTACATACCTGACAGAGTAGACTTGCCTGAATTCTATGGTTTTGACACATCTTTTTTACTTCTCTGAAATAAACGGGTAAGTCAGAAAAAGAACGAAAACAGACACGTCTCCCTTTTTACATGTGGAGATTGAGGTACAGGACAATTGTTGAAGCTACTGGTGTCACTAGAGTCTGCAAGCAGCAAGAGAGCTGGTGTATCCCTGTGCAGTATTCTAAGCACAAGTCAATACGCTGGTGAACTTTGTGTTTGATTTTGGTTTTTTTTTCCTCCAAGAAGTACAAAAATTTTAAACTGAAATTGCTATGGAAAAATCTGTTTTGATGTGTCTGTACATGAGTAAATCCTCAGTGTGCCATGAGCTTATGCAGTCTATGTTGAGACCGATGCCACTGTCTTCAGTAGTACTGATGGCTGAGCTGGGAAGGATAAGTAATTTGAAAACTGGGGAACACGTAGTACTTTGTGCAAACACACATCAAAGAATGTACATGACCACAACCACATGTAAAGCTTGCTACAGATCTTTATATGAAGGCTGTCTCACTCCATCCCAAATATAATTACAGAAAAGGAGAAGGCAAGATCTCTTTTACGAGAAATCCCAGAATGTTTATATCAAGGCATCTTTCAATATAAACCTTATATTACTTCTGTTGGAATAATAGTTGAATATTCATATTCTTTTCCTGCTATTTTTTCAATAAAATCTTGTTTATTAGCATTAGCCCCTACTATTGGCCATGTCTTAAATTACTCCATATTGCAGCTTTGTATAATTATGCTGATTTGTGTACTTTGCAAGGGTTTACTAAGTCTTGTGATATTTTCTGTCTCTATACACATGCAATGTGTGTGTTCATACAATTATATATTTCTAAATATAGTTACTACTAGTAGTGGAAGATTAATATTTATTAAAACTGGCCCTTCTTTCCAGAAGGCCTTCAAATACCTTAAAAACATAAAAAAGTGGTGGTGGTGGGGTTATGTTTTAAAAGTGGTATCTTTATTAGTAGTATTCCATAGAAAGCTGAATACAATTGAGAGGCAAAGCGTACATAGGGCTAAGCAAAACACCACTGTGGTCCATTGTTGTTGCAGTAAATCCATTTATCCAGATTTACATCAGAGACAGATTTGACCCAGTAACTACTGAAAATTCAGCAACTTTAAAAATTTTTAGTAAAAAGTTCTATCAGATTTTTATGAGCAATTGGAAGGAACTCCTAATGCAAATGTTCTTAGCAGGAGAAAAACATACTTAAATATCCATTCAAAGAAAATTACAAATTGAAATTAAATGTCTTAGTCATATCACTTGTTACAATATAGGAAACATTAGCCCAAAGATGTAACTGGGAAGTGCCTGACTAACCTGTCTAGTAATCTGATAACTTAATTTGACCTATTATTGGCCCCACCATTTACAGAATCTAGTCCAATTACTGAGAAAAGCTGCTGTACTATAATGAAATAAAGAAAAGCTCTACATTTTTTGAATGAGAAGTTCAGCTCTTTCTGGTAAAATAAGAAGGTAAAAGTTCATATCTACATTTGAAACGCTTGGCAGCTTAAATATAACATTTTTTCCTGTTGCATAGTGCAATTTTATTTGATATATAGCAGTAGTAACAATTTGCTAGTTGCTTACTGAATATTTTAAATACTTCACAAACTGACAAGCAATTTGGAGATTTTGTGCTAATGGTAAGAAATGGTCAGAGATGCTGCTGGAATATGATTCATGGAACATGTATATGAAGTATATGCCTAACTGATCTGCAGTAGATCAAGCATCAAGTGTCTAACACTAAGAGTTACAAAACTTATGCTTGTATTTTGGACAAACAATTTACAAATAGCTGTTTTCATCTTAAATAGCTTGGGTATTTTATGTTAGTCATCCATCCATGGAGACAAGTAAGATATAGGGACAAGCTAGCTGTTTACCCTGGATTTATCAATATCTAATTCTGGAGTTCTTAAGTAGCTGGTATAATGTATTGCTGCTCCACTGAGGTTTGGAATTTTGAGCTATTCCAAATTACCAAAGCTGGGGATAGAAGTAGTTCCAAGAAGAGCGTGAGAGAAATGTCTTCCTCATTGTATAAGCATAGATCCACCTCGTACATAATTTTCTTTTCACATCCTGTGAGAAGTTGTCAACAGGCCTAATCCTCCACCATGTGCATACTTCATCTGGTTGACCGAAAGGCTATTAATTCCTGCAAATCTCTATAAGCCTTCGCTACTGCAGAACTCTGGAAAACACAATAACGTGTCTGCCTCTCTGTTGTTTTCTCACCTTCTGTTAAAATAGGTATCTCCTCAGGAGACATGGACTCCTGCTTTTAATGTAGCTTCTGGCACAGATCAAGACAGGATGGACTGCATTCACACTAGAACTATGAAAAAATGGTCTGTATTCTTCAGATTTGTGTAACATCACTGTACGTGACCATCAAACATGGCATTTAAAAAATTATAGTAAAACAGGAAATCCTTTGGAAATCACAAGTCTGTATGTAGCTAGTTTGGCAATCTGCAGTATTTAATTTTATTCAAGTAACTTGATCACAATTTAGATGACAGCTTTTTAAGGACTGGTGCTTGGTTTAACTGTGAATTGTTGCAATCCTCAATATGTGGCAGGTCAATGTAAATCAGCTGCCATCTCCACACACTGAACTTAGGTCGCATCAGAACATACTAAGAATTCCTGACCTGTATCTGTTTTGCTTTAAAACATATTGCTGGGTCTCAATGATTACCAATGAGAACATCTTAAGTCTATAATATGACAACTAGAACTTCATGTGAGCCTTGCAATCCAAAGACTACACAATTTTGATTATCAAAGATAATTGCTAAGGAATAGCAATCATATAGGAAGGCATTTATATTGTGATGAGAAAATTTGTGATCACACTTGCCCCAACACTGCCCAACTCAAAACTGAGCTCTAAGAATACTGCAAAGCCACTAGCTAGTGAAGTGTAAGAGGGCAGGTATTTGAAAAAGAACAGATTTTCCCCACCACTGCTCTGTTTTATTCTTTGCAAACTAATAAAAGAGAAAATCAGGCAAGCTGTGTAAAAATAATGCTCCCTATTGTAACCATGGGTCTTACAGCATAGGAGGAAGAAAAGGTAGGTAACTCAGAAATACTGAATAGCTTTGTAAAGATAGGTTAGCCAAGGGCTACTGTGGGAAGAAGTAAGGTAATGCTCTTTCTTTCCATGACCATCTCATGCCAAGAGCTATGCAGAGAGAAAACTGTGGTGCAGATTTTTTGGGATAAGAGCGGTGGTTCTTTGTCAGTATGGAACTGGTCCAGCTCTCAAAATGTAGGTTAAACCCACAATAGGACCAACAATGGCTGTGTCTTTATGTAAAGATGAGAGAAAAAAGGCATTATTTCTATCTTTGTTAGCATAAAAATGATGACTACCTTCTGCCCTTTTTTCTAGAAAAAGCTGGACACTTTGAAGTCTGAACCCTACCTTTTCATTTTTTAACTGAAGACAGAATTTCATTTTGGTTTCTTTGGAAATGGACACTATAAAAGAACTCCTGTCATGTTGGTGTCTACCATTTTCTTCTCATCACCTTACTAGTGGAGCAAATCGGAGTGAATTACTCATGTTAAGTGGAAATATTTAAGTGAGGTCCAATGCCTATTTCTTTTCTTTCACCAAATTTGCATTAAGTTACTCTAACCAATCCATTATTTGCAAACTTCTGCGTATTTTATATCTACTTTCATACTCTATTTATGGGCTATTTGGTAAGCAAGCTGCTTTATCAAAAATTGACTGTATGGTGTGGTAGTTGCTTTTGCTTTTAGCTCAATACAATAAATTCATTCTCTCCAAAGCTTTTGCAAAGTAGAAACTCAATATGATCTTTTTATTTATTTTCATCAAATTAATTGTATTGTAGGGAAAATAGATTTCTTTTAAAAGCTAATATTTATGAACATGACTGACATAGACTCGTTCTGCCAGCTGGGGCAGGCGAAAGCCCAGGTTAAGTTCTTGAAGTTTTCCTAAACAGGCTGCTCTTTTTGTTTGATTTCTTTTTGTTTGGATGTTCTGCTACTAACAGATGTGTGTAATCTATGACTAATTACCACCCAGAACCATCTCCAAAGGCAATGTAGTGTTTGTGTGTATGTGTATAAAAGAGAAATTTGCCAACTCACTGCTTTCAAAATGATGTAGGGGGCTGGTACTCAGACTGAAATGATTTGGTGGAAAATTCAGCAAAAGAAATACTCAAAAGTTTAAGTAGGTTAAGGCCTGATTTTCGAAAGAGCTGAACTCTCATGTAAAGCTGCCGTATTTGTCAGAAAGTGAACTCCTGATAGCAAGTACTTGAAAATCTAGCCCTGAGCTTTTGGGTACTTAGAGTTCAGTGCAAATAATAAGGTAAAATATGTCTAGAAAAATAAAGTATTTTCTCAAATAATTTTGTTATTCTTTTAACTAAGACAATACAGGAACATGATAAAGTTTGCAAAAAACAAGCTACTGAGCCAGTAGCTCTAAGCTCTTCGATTATTCTTGGTTTACATTACATTAATTACTGAAATATCCTAGTATCTTACACAAAGGATCATGCAATTATAGCAAATAATAAAAACTAGGAAATTATATGCAAAGTCAACATAAAGAAAAACTTCATACTTATGCCTAATGTAATTTTATATTCCTTTTTTTGTTTGTTTTTATCTGTAGAAATATTTATTTAAACTAACACAAGAAAAGTATCAATTTTACTTGATTCTTTTCTTAGGACCATGCATTATTAATGTCTTATGGAATTGCCATTGTATTTTCCCAGTACAAGAGCTAATGTAGCCTATCTCATGATAGTATACACTGTCGAAGGATGTCTATTACCTGTGAATCTTCTAGTAAGACAGATTTGGTCAATCACTGTATTTGATAAACAGACAAATAAATCAATGATTGTCACTTTGATGATATTGTTCACAAGTATTTATTAAAATTTAAACTGATTTAACTTTTAATATTTTTCTGATGGTCTATAAGAAAGCAAGTAATAATTTTCAGTCTCCTTAGAGACATCTGTAAAAAAGTGCCCACATCTTCATAAGGGATCTGGAGCATTACTAGTCCTCCTGCCTTGAGAACTATTGATTATTACATGGCAGTAAAATATATGCTAAGATTTAAAGTCCCAAAGGCACTTAGGCCCATAAATCCCATTGATTTCAATTGGAATTAAACTTCTCCATGAGTTCAGAGAACTAGGTTTTATTGGATTTTTTTTTAATATAATTTCACTTGTCAAATTATCTTTGATTAGAAGACAATGAATGAGTAACAGCAACAGCCTTTGAGTCTCCTTTGGATGGAGTTAATTCTGTAGCCAGGCTTAGTGCTGTTGAAGAATAGCCGGAGAGGTGTGGGTTTAGTCTTAATCATTTCTTTGGGGATGGTGAGAGCCTCAGAAGTTTCACCATTTCTATTCTATTTCAACTATTTCTGGAATATGTTGCTACATTTTCCATGAGAACACCCTTCCTCCAGCCTTCCTCAAGAGCTTTCCAAGCAGCCCCTATGGAGATTCACAAAATAAAAAGGTACCACCGCGGATCTGCTCCTTCCTTAGGTAGGAAAACAGGTGTGTTTGGCTGGGGTTGACCTTGTTGCAACAGACAACATTGATCCTGGTGATTAGAATCAGTTCAAACTTTTTGACTGAAGGATACTTAATTTAACTAACCTTTCCTTGTCAATACATTATTTATTTCAGACTGCAAAAGTGTCAGTTCATCTAGAGATCAGAGTTGGAGTACTTAGACTAAACCATTGGCTTATTAAGATGAATAAAGAGACAGGTTGTTGAATATCATTTGGTTTTTATCAACTTATAATCGTTTAGGTTGGAAAAAACCTTTAAGATCTTTGAGTCCAACCATTAACCCAGCACTACCAAGTCCACCACTAAACCATGTCCCTAAGCGCCACATCTACACGTCTTTTAAATACCTCCAGGGATGGTGACTCCACCACCTCCCTGGGCAGCCTGTTCCCATGCTTGACCACCCTTTCATGGTCAAGAAGAAATTTTTCCTAATATCTAATCTAAACCTCCTCTGGTGCAACTTGAGGCCATTTCCTCTGAAGGGGAAATAGATTACAGCATGCAGTAAGAACACCGAACTACAGTATTCCCTGAAAAAAATCTGTTGAAAGCAAATTTACATGTCTGTTTAGTCCGTCGTTTGTTACCCCTATTTAGTCATAACTGTCCACGCAGCACAAAATGTTCTGGGCATAGGCCTTGTGTCTGCCTGATGTGGACTTCACCTGCTGCAAATATTATTCATGCGTCTGCAGGCTGACCACCATCAGGACACTCTTTTGCACCTTATGAACAACCGTTTCACAGAATGGAAGAGAAGGGGAGATAGAGGGGTATGTGAGGACAAATGGTGAGTGGGAAATTTTTTTGTAAAAAAGGGCAGGGTGTGCAGTGCATCAACAAGACAAAGTGTCTTGTAGAGTAAAACACTTCCTATAGGAAAATAATATTGCAAGAAAATTTAAAGCTCTTAATGCATATTACCAAGTGCGAATGCTTTAAATTATTTCACTCATGTAGTTGTGAACATTGAATTTTTTCTCTAATGTGATAGATTAGAGCCAAAAACATGTGAAATTTTCCTGACCTCAATCCCCCTGCTGTTTTTATCCACTTCCTGGGAAAGTATCAGTGGTCCTGGGATATGACTGTTATGTTAAAGGAAGCCCTGCCTAGCAGCATCTATTTTACTCCAAACATTTCTAATCCCTGGTGGAGAAAGCAATAAAGCTCTGTGCTTCAGGTCACGTACCTGAGTACTGGCAGTTCTTTTCAATATCTTAGATTAAATGAACTGTGAAATATTTGTTTTATTAGAAGAGCTTTAGTTTACTTGTGAGTTGTTTTCTAAATCATTTCTGTCCAGAGTAGCTTTGGAAATCAAGTAGTGTGTATTGAACACAGTGTTTAGAAACATTTTTAACAGTCTGATGCACAACGCTTCATTGTTCCGATTGTTAAAACATTCATAGAGGGCTATTCTCCTCTTTGGATGCATACATAAATCTCAGGAAGGCTAATGGGAAATTGCGCACATGCAAGGAGAGCACAGCTCATCTAGCATTGTTGGTAAAGGTGTACAGACACAAAATTTCTTGATGAAGAGTAGGCAACAGGAATAAAGGGGCTGGAATAGGGTTTGCAAGGCCCATGTAAATGGTTGGTTCTACTACATGTTTGCCTATGTTCCCAACATGCAAATCATGCAGGATGTTTAGGGGTGCAGGTACCAACATGAACTATGTTCACATTAACCTCAGCAGGGACCTTCTCTGGGTGAGTGGGATAGAGGGAATCTAGGAAGCTGTTCAGGTTTGGACTAGAGGTAGTAAATCCACTACAGGAGCCATCAGTTTGGACGTTGGCTGTCTAAAAAAGCTTCACATCACTTTTCATCTCTATTGCAGATATCCACAGAGACATTTACGTGCAGGAACTTTACAAAAATGTTGTTACCAGAACGTTTTTGCTGCAGTAGAGTTTTGCATATATGCATTAATGTCTGGAAGCACACTGCGTTTTATCTCTGTGCATCTGGAAATGCAATAAGCTATTTCTGCTCTATAGTGAGTTTCTCAGATGTTTTTCAGATAAGATCACCCTGAGCAGTACTCTTGTAAAGGAATTGTGCCTGGAGGGGGTGAATGCCCAGGCTTTGCCAGAATTTCAGCCATTGCTGAGAAAGTCTGCAGGTGATGAGCTGTGAACTTGGGGTGTGAACTCCTTATCTGGTAAAGGCCAGCCTGGATGTGTGATGCTCTCGCTGTCAGACAGTGAGCCATGTCTAGCACAGCGAGCAGGTAGACCTTACCTCTAAAACCCATCAATTTTAGAGTAATGCTGAGTACTGTTTTTTCTTGTTATTGATCTCTGGGCTGGCATATGGGATCCTAAGACAACGATTGTAGTGAGGTGCTCAGAGACGTTTATACCTAGCCTTCTGCTTTCACCTTATCTGACTTGTCAGTAGAGTTGAGGATATTGCCTAATATTTAATGGGTGCTAGGTCTAAAACGGAATGTAGATTTGAGAAAAGGGTGAAATAACATTTATAGTGCAGCCAAAGCAATTGGAGAAGTCAGCAGAGACTGTATCTGTCCTCTTAATCAAGAAGGATTACCTGTCTGTCCTTTGTCTATCACATTCTAAGAACTGTCAGAAGAAGAATACACTAAAATAGTCACCTCTCTTCACATCCCAGTAAAACTGCAGTAGGCAAAAAAACGGGTGGGGATTGGCCAAATAATTGTCATTGTCACATTTCTACTGTGAGCTTGTAATAAATGGGTTTAAAGAACATGGTCTGTGAAAGAATTAGGATGGAGTGAATGGAAAAATATTCAGAAATATGTTATTCAGAACATTTCATGTATTCATAAATTATTCACCCCCACAGAACTGCAGGTGCCTCAGGATTTTTCCATGTAATGTCAGATCCTCAGCTGGCACAAGCTGGCACTGCTGCATTTGTTTCCGTGGAATGACGCCAGTTTACAGGGATCTGGCCCATGTTATTCTTTTCTTGGTTTTGTTTTTTCCTTATTCTTTTTCTGTTCCCAAACATTCAAATATGTGTAACTCTACACAGAAAGCTATGCTGAGCCTGGAGATGAACCTTGGGGCACTATGATAGTGCAATCTCTTTAGGCTTTACTTTCACAGTTTCCATGATAACATCAGTTCTTTTTTATATGTGTTGGTAGTGTTGCTGCTCACAGTTACCTGCATGTACTTTCTTTCTCTCTTGCACCTGTTTGGTGAGTGTATGTTAAATGGTCAAGTTCCATTATCCACCTATCTTCTGTTGTTGTCTAGTTAATTTATGGATGAATGTAGATAGTTTTGTATGTATTTTCAAAACTGAGAGTAAACAGAGTTGGTTTTCCTTATTTAAAATCCCATTATAGCAGCTGCACTATAAAGTGTATTTTTCTGCTGTTAAATATTTTATCTTGACCACAGCTTGCATATCAGCAAACTTGTAGCAGTATGTTGACTGTTATCTTTTGTGTACCAAAGCACAAGATAGTTTGGAATAATTAAATAACATCGCTTCTCTGTTATCCTTGGAGCCCTGATACTCTTTTATTCTAAGAAGATAAGAGGTAAACATAAATTATAGCAAATCAAACTGTAGGTTGATAAATACTGTTGTAAGCCAGGATAATAATATAACAAGAAATAAGATGAAATCCACCCTTTCCCATTTGTATCCCTCTTCTATATTTTTTTGTTTGTTGTTGATATAGCTATCGAAAAGGAAGACAATGTCTGTGGCAGTGCTTTTGCAAGGGCATTACACATTCCTTAATGACACAGTCATCATTACTGTGAGCCTTATTTGCTCAAGGTTTTATAAATATAGATTGGTGTATGAGTTTAGGTGGGAAAAGTATCAAATCTAATGCAGATGCATAACACAGGCCAGCACCATTTCAGACCTTTTTTGAGATTCAGTAGCCTTTTCTTTATAAGATTTCCAGGATGGTTTCTGCAGCAGAGATGTGACCATGTGTTATCTGTGTATTCCCCACATTTTTGTTAGCATGACTGGCAGTTATACTGTCTGTAATTCTTCAAGTGAAATGAAGGCATTCCCAGGTACTACTGAAATTAAGATTTCATAAGATCAGAGCAGAAAATATTTTTATGATAGATTTGTATCTAGTATTTTTCCATGGCATAGATGTTTATCCCAAGAACAAGATTTCCTGGACTTCTGGTCATTACTCAAGTGAACTGCTCAGATGAAACCCATTTTTAATTTGAGAAAAGCCTGAACATTAATTTAGTAGAATAATGGGTAGAGATACAGATATGAAATAGTTTTAGATGTAAAGGGTGAAGTAGTAGTAACAGATGGGAAGTCTTGAGGGAGTTAGGCCTAGGGTAGAAAAGTCCTTATGGCACAGATTCAGGGGAAAAAATAGAATAAATTGAGCATAAGAAAAGGGTGTGATGAGGATCAGGAGGTATCAGAGGATAAAATTATAATTCAATCTGCTAATCTTTCCTGCAGAACTTCACTACAATAATAATTAACAAGATATTGCTACAGCTTTATTTTTTCTTAAAAAAAAGGGACAACAGCCTAGAAAATCCCCATTATTTATTTTTTTTTTAATCTTGAAAATTAACGTTGGTCAGCTGTTATGCCATTCAAGTAAATAGGCTTTTAAATATTATATACACCCTTCTTTCCATTTTATGTTGATTATTTGAAGAGTCTGAATTAAAAAAGTCTTCAGTCACCAAAAGTTTATTTTCCCTTTAGTGTCATTGGTAAAACTGTCACCACTACAAAACCTGGTACCCCAGTGCTATGACTGGCTAGAGATAAACTCCACTTAAAATGGACAAATACATTCATAATTTTCAGTAAAAAATGGGGACTTACATGATCTACAGATGAGCTCAAATATTGGTAAACACTCCAAGTTTTCTGTAGAGCATGAAGTTATCGTGAATTACTTTTATTGTGTTTTGTCATTATTGTCGTTATTCTGCTATTCTCTAAAGGTGCCTTTACCCATTTTAATTTACATATAGCTATTATTAGAGTTTGTGCTAAGAAGTATATAATTTACATAATCATAAAATAAACACTGCACATAAAGATGTGAAGTAAACCAGTAAACATTTTTATCCATTAAATGCTAGTGCCTGACCTAATGTAAATTAAGACCAACTGCTATTTGAATTATTTGTTATTTTGAAATGCTGATACTGAAAATAAATGAGGAATTTTTTGTCATATTATGTGCTGAAATAGTAATCTTTCGTTCAGTTTAGTTCAAGTCTTTGGATTTTATAGAACTGTATCTGTCATTTAATTGTAGCAGAGATGAACAATGGATACTTGTATTCATTTTGGCAGATATAAACAAGTAAACAGAGTGGCCAACACATATTTTCAAGTGCTACAGTCACAGGGAAAACTTTATGAAACATTTCGTTGTTCAACAGAGTAGCAATGCTTAGAGGTTGACCTTGAAGTTTTTGAAATGTGAATTGATCCACTGGAACAAGTACAAAGCCAGCTTTGGTGCTAAACGTAAATTGTTAAAAATGGTGCTGCATAACATCTGCCTTGTAGTAAGCCTTAATCAGCACTGTGAAAAATGAAAGTTTAACGATCTACCATAGTGGCTTCTAAGTGAAGGATAAACAAAGGATGAAAGAGTTTCCTTGCATGGTTTGTAACTGATGGCATGAAAAATGTCAAGAACCATCTGCCTCAAACTTATCCAAACTGTCATCAAGTATTCTAATCCAGTCAAAGGAGATACAACTAGAAAAACCTATGTAACTTGCTGAAGGCTTATCAAAAGAGTTGTAAATAAGGGGGGGGGAGGGGGGGGGGGAGAAAAAAAAAGAAGAAAAAAAAGGGAAAAAAACCCCCTATCAACTGCATAACCACAGATTTCTGCCAGCTTGCCTGTGGCTTTGAAATTCAATCCCATTTCTCTAGTCTGACAAACTGTACTAAATGCTAAAATGGATTTTTATTGCTTTCAGCCATTTTCATTCCAGCTGCTATCACTAGGTAAGTACTCAGTTTTCTAATATGAGAATTATTTCGCTTTTCTCTTTTGTCTGTGTATATTGACTGCAATATGCACGAAAACCTATTTTTACAGAGCTAGGGTGTAAATGGGGACATTTACACATCTGAGCTTAAAAAGCTGCTACTCCCTCTAACCTAGCACACAAAAGAATCCCCAAAATAGCTATGTCACTGCAGAAAGCTACATTCCAGAGAACAGACATCTTTTTTGCATTGGCTTTCACAACAGATAGGAAAATATGATTTTCCCAAGAAAAAAAAAAACACCTCCACATTAAAAACTGGCCTTCCGTAATTATGCTAAGAAATAATTAAAAAACCCATACATTTGCTAGTTAGATTTGCAGTATGTTATGCAATTTTCAGTGAGTTAGGCCATTCTGTACTTTAAGCATAGATTTATCTTTTTGAAATGTCCCTTGATAACTAAAGAGTACAAGTCTCATTGAAAGTCAATGAAAAGTCTGTTACTAAGTCAATGAATTACTTGAAGCGCCGTGTCTCATCTGCTGGCATATGACGCTGCACTTTACCAGAGCATATTGGTTTTTTACTGCAAGTAGTCCTGCTCCTTGTACCTAAGTGATTTCAAGGGCTGCTAGATAAATCCCACTCTGTATTCCTATGGAGTCCCCTTGGTTTTGACTGGTTTCCAAAATGGGGGAGCTGGGGGCTTTTTGTTTGTGCTAGTGTTGTGAAATCGGGGCTCAACCTGGGCTAAAGCATGTACAACCCAACCCCTTTGTTAAAACTTCCTCCAGAGGCATTTGTTGATAACTGAAACTTTGGGGATGTTGGATAATGACTTAAGTAAGCAAAAGGAAAGCATTAAAACAAAAGCAAGGGACACAGAAGGAAAAGAGAAAGGATAAGGAATTCCAAATGTACTTAACATTGTCACTTGTATTTAGGTATCATTTTTTTCTATTATGTAGCATGATGCAAACCATCATAGAGCTGGGAACTATGAATTTTGGGCACGGAATGGGAAACATCAAATTTCATAGGGTTCTGGTTAAGGTTCCATATTGGCAGTCTATATTGAGGTGTTTAATTTTCACTCAAAATTCAGAAGTCTTAGAATGCATATAAACACCCATATATTGTGTTGTTTGAAGTTGTAATTTTTTATTTGCTACCAAGCTATGATATCTTCTAATAGCTGTGTAGCATTTAAGGGGAAAAGAAATCTTTCTATTAAATGTATCCATACTTTTCATTGGCTCTTGAGTGAATTTATACAATTGATGTTGATACATTTGTCATGGAATATTCTAGTGTACAGGTGGAAACAGATGATACAGTATTACTTTTTTTTGGTGACAAAATGGTATGCAATGCATTGGAAGATTAGTTATCCATAGCAGTTATATGAAATGCAAATGTCATAACACAGATTACATTTCCATAAAACCAAAATAACACTTCAATGTATGTGATTTAGTTTTACTGTGCACATTTTTATTTAGCAGAACTGACACATTGCTTCATATTTGCATCACTTTTCTGCCTTTCACATTGAACAAAAAGGTGAAGAACTATTTCAATGTACAGTAACCATTTCAGTGCTGGCAAAGTCTCTCAAAAGGCATTCCTAGCTTAACAAAAATAACCTCCCACTTTTTTCTCTCTTGTGCTAAAAGCAAAATGGGGTAGGTAGGTCGAATATTGAATCTTGTCCTTGCAGTTCCACTGTGGAAATTTTGCCCATCTGAAACCCCACTCTGAGACAGCTTTTACAGAGGAAGAACTAGGGAGATGGAACAGGGAAGGCTGTGGTAAAGGGACAATCTTTTTTGGCATCATCTATTCTTTATTATCCATCTGAAAAAATTAATTAGGCTTACTAGGTATTTATAAAGATAATCAGTGTACTGTCCAGTTCTTGGGACTGGCGGGTTTTAGCTAAAGTAATTCCCAGCCCATCTAAATTCCAAGCATACAGGAAAGAACTGGGAAGAGCTGGTTTCACAGGTACTTAAGTATCAGAGTCTGAACTTCTCTCTTTTTGTTTTGTTTAGTCAGCTGGCTGCTTATTAAAAAAATAGACATTAAATGAGACCACTCATCCTCCAGAGAGCTCTGGTAGTCTGCTTACTCAATGTTGCATTTTTTTTTTTTGTTCATTAATTATTATCATCTGCTTACATATGTGGATAATGAACTCATTTAGCTAGGTTGTCAACAGGGTACAAAAAGTACTTCTAACAAAGAGTTCCAGCAAGCTAAGTGGAAGATGAGAGGCAGCAGTTAAACACAGACAGAAGAAGCTGTTCCAGGAATGAGAAAATTCCCAGTTTGGTAGGCAGAGATCTCACCATGCTGCAGACCTTTCATACTGGTTGTAGGATGGCTCAACCTGTAAAGCACCATGTGTTGCTGTGGGGATTGTTAATATGCCATTGCTATGTTCTTGTCCATTTATAAGATAAGCAACTACCATAAATTGTTATTTAATTTCTCTCTAAAATCAGTGCAGGGGTATAAATACCTTGGAATTGTTAGCATCTATCTTCCGGCATCCATGGAGCAGAATGCTTTTCCATTGATGAGTGGGGGGAATAACTAACTTGATACAGCTAAAATGCAACAAGACAAGTCCCATCCTCTGCATGCTCTCTCAGAGAGCTGGCAGTCATTTCCTGTGGGGGTTGTGGTGTGTGTGGTGGGGTTTTGGTGGTTTTTTTCCCTTTATTTTTTTAATTTCTACACCTGCATAACTTCATCCTGTTAGTATTCATATCCAGAACACTTGGCATGCACTGGCATTTAAAACTAAATTACTGTTAATACTCTGTAACACATCAGTAGTAGCATGAAGTGCTACTTTGTGAGATAACAATGGATGCTGTAAATGGAACTTGATTTTTCACAATATCTGACTGTGGCATGAGAAAAGTGGAATCTAAATGGTCATGATACAATAAAGCATCTGCGGACTAGCTGAGGCACTAAATTAGCATTTTTTGATAAAGAATAGTGTGGTGCATAGCCTGTAAACCATGCTAATAGCTTTATCCTTGTAATCCATAAAGCATATACAGCACATGCAGGTGGTTTCTTATTTTTGTATGGACAGAATTTGAGCCTTGTACCCAGGTATGTATCCCATGAATTCCTGGCTTTCTTACAAATCAGATTTCTCTTTTACTTTTTAATTGCTTTCCCTGATTGTTCATATCTAGTGTTGCTATAAACAGCATGTGGCTTAAAGAAAAGCCCCCTCATTTAATTGCATATTGTTGTTGCTGTTATTCTGTACAGATGTTAAAAAAACCTGCAAGTTATTACTATTCACATTCTTATGGCAATTTCACTTCCACTAGTCAAAGATAGGTCTGTGATGGCAAAACATGTGCCCCCTCAATAGTAAACTACTAGATGTGTATTTGTATTCTTATTGTGAGTCTGGAGCAACTACAAAAATTAAAACTTTCCAAGCAGGGATGTTCAGTTGGCTAGCCTCTAAACAGAAGTTTATTGCAACAAGTTATAAACGGCAGGAGAAAAAAAAGCCACCCTCCTCTGTGCTCTGTGGTTTGCCGTAAGAGATCCTCAGAGGTGTGCTGGTTGTGCAGTCATTTCCGCTGAGATACATGTGAATTTTAATAAAAACAGACAGGCCTCTCCAACTGGGGTTTGCAGGCAAACTATATAAAAACATTGGACTGATATCCACAAAAGAGCTGGATATTTGTTCTCGGCCTGCCTGGAAATACGTTAATGCACTCATATGTAAAAGGAGTTAATGGCAAGAATGGAAAGTGTCCAGCTACAACAGCTAACTTGATAAACCTCAGCATGCTGCCTGTACTGTTCAGCCTGGCTGACCGAAAAAAGATAAATCCCGTCAGTAAGTAGGATGAAAAACACTACCTGGTTTTCCAGCCTGAGGCCCTGGCACACCAGCATTTGGGCTGTGCAGGCCACTCTGTGCATACCCCACCCTGAGAGAAAAAGGTGATTTAAAAAAAAAATATTTTTTTTTTTTTAAAGCTGTGGGACTGCTCTAATTTTGTGTTATTCCTTGGTTTCCCCCAATGACCCCCTGCACAGCTGATGTCCCCCCCACAGCCATGTGGCCCCCTCACAGCTGATGTCCCGTACACAGCCTTATGGCCCCTTACAGCCAATGCCACCCTCACAGCCTTGTGGCCCTGCACAGCCCCTGTGCCCCTCACAGCCCTATGGTTCCTCAGAGCCTTGTGGCCCCTCACGGCTGATATTCCCCGCAGAGCTGTGTGGCACTGCACAGCCGTGTGGCCCCTCACAGCCAATGTCCCCCTCACAGCCGTGTGGCCCCTCACAGCTGATGTCCCCCACAGAACTGTGTGGCCCCATACACCCATGTTGGCCCTGCGCAGCCATGTGGCCCTGCACAGCCGCTGTCCCCTCACAGCTGTGTGGCCCTGCACAACCAATGTCCCCTCCCAGCTGCGTGGCCCCTCACAGCCATGGCCCCACAGCCCAGCCTGCCCCGCTTGGCAGTTTCAGCGTGGAGTTTGCCCCTGAACCCCAAGCTGGGGTGCGAGCGCTCTTCATGGAGACAAGCCAGTGGTGCCAGGCTCTGACCAAACATATCAGTGCAAAGTGGTTGCGCAGGACGTGAAGAGGAGAGCTGGCATTTGGGCCCATGTGCGAGGGTGTTTCATATGCTCCCCTCTCCCCACAGCACCAAACTGTTTCTGTGGGGGGCACAGGAGAGGGTCCACAGGCCCGGGGCAGGGCGGCCCCTGAGGCAGGAGGGTGAGGGGAGCGGGTGGAGCCACTCGTTTTCCCTCAGAAAATGCTGGAAATGTCGGTTCTGACTTCGCTGAGCAGCTGAGCTAGTGCAGTGGGGAGAGGCCCTGCAGTGGCGAGGGAGAAATAAAGTGAGCGAGTTAGGGATTTCTAAGTAAACATCTGTTTTTTTCAGTTTTATATAAAATGGATTTCTGGCAGGAGTTGCAGAGGGCAGGGAAGAAAACCATGAATATTGATTACTCTCTTAGGAGAGAAGGGTCATTTGTTAAATGTAACCTAACATTTGAGTGCAGGGGAATAGGTTAATTTCAAAGAGTGATTTTCCACATTTTGTATATTGAACGTATTCAAAGAAAGAAGTGATTGACCATGTTAAATCTTTCTTCCAGCCCTCAATACCTGTGCTTAATTGACAAGGACTTGGACAAAAACAAGCAATGAAAGGTTAAAAGCTTTTTAATTGTGACTTAGACACCATTGCTTTACTGCAGCTCTTAAGGTTCGCTTTAGCACAGGTTTGGAAATGGCTTATTTTGCAGGGGGGTAAAGGAGAAATTGTAACTACTGTGAGAAGATCTACCACAGTATAACCTCTGTTTCTCAACTAATTAGGGTTCGATGGCAACATTTAGTCATGTCATAGAAGGAAATCAGGAATGTGGTTCCATATGCATTGTTAGTGACTTCGCTCTTGACTCATCTTGCATTGCACATTTCATCTCCTATAAGCTCAGTCTCTGGCTTGTTTGAAGCCCCACAGCCACCAGTGAAATGTTTGTGGTGCCTTTGGGGCTTTATGCTGCAGATTGGACCATACAGTATGCCTGAAACATTTGATCAGCTGATCCTGGAATAAAGATCTATCAGAATAAGGCCTTGGGAAGAAAAAAAAAAACCCAACACGTCTGTGTATATCATAGCCAGTTTCAGGAGTTTGAATAGTGTGACATTTATGATCAAACATTGAAACAGAGTTGATTATCGTGTGGAACCACGAGCTGAAGAGTTGACCACAGCTGCATCAGTCCTTCTTTGCTGCCTGCTCTCCTTTTCCCTTGCAGGTGTATGTTATTAAGGGTAGAATCTCTAATGATGGCTGAGCCAATTAGGCTGTTAGTGCTGATTACTGATATCTTCCAGGTGATGGGAAACACATGCAGTTTGGTGGGGTGAGTTTTTTTGCTAGCTGATCAAAGAAGTGGTGTTTTTCCACTGTGCTGCATTTTCCTGTAGAAGCTGTAGTGTGGTTTTCCTGGCAGAGCCCTATCAGGACCTTGCCAGCCTAGCACCCGTGAATTTGTACTTGTTGAAGAGTTGGCTTACGTACAAATGTCTGCTGTATAAGTTTTTGCAGTATTTGGAGTACCTCATCAGGACTGAGTTTCCTGCTCTTCCACCTTAACAGTGTGTCAACAGAGGTGTGCTGAAAAAATACAGGTAACTTTTAGAAAACCTTTTATTTCTCTAATATATGAGCCTATATATGAAACATTTGAAATGAATGTTAGTTGGTAGCTTTGTAAAGTATGTTTATAAATGTTAATATTTTTCCCTTTTTACTGTTTTTCTTACTTACATACAATGAGTTCTGCATTTTGATGTTGTGTTGTATGTTACCTAAAAATAACTGCCTTGATCTGCAATAGAGTTTGTGGACTTTTACATGTTTTGTCTGAGATAATGCACATTTAAAGATAGTAGATTTTTTTTTTTTACAACCTCTTTGAAGGAAAATAAGCAGTATAGTAGTTTAGTAATTGTTAAATATATATAAAAAAAACTAATAGAAGTCTGAAATGTCTAGCATCAAGAAAGTTTTCGGGGGTGTTTTTTGTTGGTTTGGTTTTTTTTTTTCTTTTGAGAATTTGGAGGTTTTCAAAATGCGCTTGGAGTCTTGATCATCTTGTCTTCTCAAGTGTTTGTGGGTAGCTTTGTTGTTTCCTAGAAATCTCCAGGAGCAATACTGCTCTTTGTGATGATGTAATTTACATCTAGGGATGAATTGCCATCTATGGTGACTTTGTTATTCACATGACTACAATAACATCATATTTGGTTTCAAGTTCTCTTTTCACTTCAGACAGAAGTGTAGCGATTTAGGAAGGGTGATCTTTCTTGTCTGTCATGTGCTGAGTCGTTAGTTTCTATGGTCCTGAAGTTACCAATAAGATTCCTAACAGTTAAGGTGAGGATAATATCCACCATCACCTTCTGATTTCTTTGATGCAGGAAATGGACATTTCTCAAGACTGTTCTAAACAGTGATGCAGACATTCAATAGCTCTGTGGATTTTTGCTTCAGAAATTGGTTTAAAGTTAACAACTTGACATTCATACCCTCAGTCTTTACTTGCCTGGAACTTAAGATAGACTGTTGAGATTTCCAAAATTCATTGACTGTAAAAAAATTCATGGAACTGTTGAATCATTTAGTTTGGAAAATCCCTTTAAGATCGTTGCGTCTAGCTGTTAACCCAGGACTGCTAAGTTCATCACTATACCATGTCCCTAAGCATCACATCTATACTTTTTTTTAAACACCCCAGGGATGGTGACTCCACCGCCTCCCCGGCAGCCTGTGCCGATGCCTGACCACCCTTTCGGTGAACACATTTCCCCCCACACCCAACCGACCCCTCCCCTGGCACAGCTCGAGGCTGTTCCCTCTTGTCCCATCGCTTGTTCCCTGGGAGCAGAGACCGACCCCTGCCCACCCCCTCCTGTCAGGTACTTGTAGGGAGCGACCAGGGCCCCCCTGAGCCCCCTCCTCTGCAGGCTGAGCCCCCCCAGTGCCCCCGGCCACCCCTCAGAAGCCTGGTGCTCCGGCCCCTTCCCCACCCCCGCTGCCCGTCCCTGGGCACCCCCAGCCCCTCTGCGTCCCCCCTGCCCTGAGGGGCCCAGAACTGAGCCCAGGGCTCCAGGGGTGGCCGCACCAGCGCCGAGTGCAGGGGGACGGTCACTGCCCCGGCCCTGCTGGCCACACCGTTTGGGATACAGGCCAGGGTGCTGCTGGCCTCCTTGGCCACCCGGGCATACGGCCGGCTCACGCTCAGCCAGCAACCCAGGCCCCTTCCTGCTGGCAGGCTTCCAGTCGCACTTCCCCAAACCTGCAGCATTGTGAGGGGCTGTTGTGACCCAAGCGCAGGATCTGGTGCTTCTCTTTGTTGAACCTTATACAACTGGCCATGGCCCATCAGTCCAGCTTGCTCAGATCCCTCTGCAAAGCCTGCTGGCCCTCCAGAAGATCAACACACACCACCCACCCACCCCCTGCAGCCTGTTGTAGTCTGCAAACTGACTGAGGGTGCACTCGATCCCCTTGCCCAGGTTGTCAATAAAGACATTAAACAGGATTAAGCTCAGCACTGAGCCCTTGGGAACACCACTTGTGACTGGCCACCAGCAGGATGTAACTCCATTTACTACCATGCTTTGGGCTCGGCCATCCAGCTAGCTTTTAACCTAGTGTAGGGTACACCCATCCATGCCAGGAGCATCTGGTTTCTCCAGGAGATGCTGTGGGAGATAGTGTCAAAGTCTTTACTGAAGTCTAGGTGGACAACATCCACAGCCTTTCCCTCATCCACCAAGTGGGTCATATTGTCATAGAGGGAGATTAGGTTCATCAAGCAGGGCCTGCCTTTCATAAACAGAAGTGCTCTGAGGGCAACAACACACTGGACATACACCCCAAGCCCAAAACCCAACATAACCCAAAAACCCCAACAACTCTGCTTTTGCATGTTTTGTGGAAATTGAGTTTTACTATCTGGCAATAATTCTTTCTCTGCGGGACACTATACCTGGCCTGAAATAATTTGTGCACAAATGTGGCTGATGAGCTCATTGTTGCTGTGATATATGACCGTCTTATTTTGATAATTCAATTCATGGTCTCCATACAGAGGTCTTCTTTTATCAGAACCACTTTCCCATTAAAATCTTTCAGTCAGTCCTCCTTCTTTTCCAAATGTCATCATCTGCACAAATAATCCTTAATGACCCAAGATTATTCAGAACTTCTTTGTAGCCATGGGAACCGAGCTCCAATCCTGTGACAAAAAAAAAAAAACCAACCAAAAAAACCCCACACCCCACACCCCCCCCCAAAAAAAAAACCAAAAAACAAACCAACAACAAAAAAAAAACCACCCCATGAGCCTGCACTACTTGCAGTGATGGAGACTTTGCAGGAGAGTGTAGATGTACAACAGTTATTGTACAGAGCTGAACTCTTTCCCCGTCTATTCAGCTGTATCCCTGATGTTTGGGGTTTGGTTGATTGTTTTAACTGTTTCTGTTGGTGTTTGTTTTTTGGGATTTTTTAATTATCCAAAACCTTTAATGTGTTTTGAGGGGTAATATGATTAATTTACAAGCCTCTCTACCATATTACTGAAATCTCGATCTCTAAGTTTTTATATTTCTTGCTGTTACAGTATTATATGTCAACACTGTTGGCTGGTGTGACTAATACTGTTAGTGCTGTTAATCAGTAAAACTGTGTTTCTCAAAAGAACTTTCAGGTTTGTCTATTTGTTCATGACTTTAGATAAATAATTGTTCAATGGCATGACAAATTTGGCAGAAGTTCCAGCAGTGAAATGTTGCATTGTCTTTAGACTGTGTGACAAACCTGGTGTGTGATCAACCTGTCCTCTAATATTCCATTACCAAGCTAATATAATCCTGTTTGTAGTTCAGAAGGCATTTTCTTTCTGATGTTCTGTATTTCTGTGACACATGTTATTTTGATCAAAACATTTCATTGATTGAGAGGACAGCGTTTATAAGTGGGTTTGGTTTTGTGAGGTTTTGTTCATTTATTTGTTTTCAAAAAATTTAAGGATACTTCAGCAGATCAGTTGCTGAGGACCTGTTTTAACATGGAGAAAAAACTCACTTCCGTTAATTTAAATTACGGGATTTGGACAATAGCAGGAGAGGCTGACAGGCTCCAAAGTGGCAGAAGCTTTTGTACATCATGTATCAAAATATGTCAAATATGAATCGCTATGTTGGGTATACTGTAGTGCTGAGCAGGTTCCAGGTGTATGCTAATGAGACTGTGAAGTGAACAAGATGCCAGGATAACATGTGGTGTATTTTTGACACACAGTAGAAGACATTCTTAACTCCTAATCTATCAAAGTATTTGATTTGGAGTTAAGAACAGATGACTTCTGGTTTTGTTTTACCTTGTAGCTGAGTTAATGGACTGGAGCAAGTAATTTCCTCAACTTTTATTAACTTCTGTTGTTTTAATGGAAGTTAACGAGTGGAGTCCTTGCCCCTGCTGATGGTTAACACAGAAAAGACTCTTCTTTTGCTAGGGCAGTATTTTAAGTTGTTCTAGTGCTCTGCTAATTTTCTATAATGTATTGAGTTCATACTGGTCAGAAAAACAACCATTATGTATTACAGCTCATAAAACTCAAACCAAATCAGTCCAGAGTAGTATACACTGTTTTACCACATAGTATTTCTCATTTTGGTACTTCTCTTCAGGAAATCAGCTAAAAAGAGGATTGGATTCTTCCTCTCAGATGAACTTATCCACTCAGCCAGCCAAAAAAACCCACTTGATAAGGCGTGATGGAGAACAGAGTTTACCTTTAATGTTATGGAGGTCTGAATCTCTGAAGAAGAATTGAAGGCTTAGTGTTTTCCATTAATGATTTCTTTTTACTTAGTGAAAAGATGTAAGAATGAAATTAAGAATGAAATTATTTCTCCCCCACCCCCCCAATCTGGGATGGATGTGAATAACAGCCTTCCATTTAAGAGTTCTGCTGTCCCAGAGGAAGAAAAATCCTCACCACTTTTAAGGAAGTCACAATTTGGTCCACTTGAAACAAAATAAATTTCTTGTTGCTAAGCACAAGCTTTAAGTTTTCTCTGAGTGACTATGAGAAGGTCACAAGCATGAATCACTATTTTTTCTGAATCACATTAAGTTCTTGCAGTAGTGCAAGCCAGATATCAATTCCTATGAAGTTAGAAAGATAGCACTTTGCATACACCCTTTTTTACTTTGCTAAGACTGATTATTAAAGGCGCTTTAAAAAATAAGACAAATTGTAATCTCTATTGAAGCTGTTTAACACCAGTGAGTGCTAGGAAAAAAGTGAAAAGGAAGGGGCTGAGATGATCTGTGAGCACGTTTTGGGGATAGGTGGTATTTGATCTACACTTGCCATGTTTCACTGTGATCACAAGTATTTCACTATAAAGTTATATTGGTTGCCATAACACTTTTTTTTCTGTGCTGGGTTATGCACTCTTTCAATAAGTATAAGAAAAAATTTGGCAGATTTTCTGCATGCTTTTTGGAAGCTTTGTATGCTTAATACTTATCTATTGGGTACTGGTTTCTTGTTTTGCCACTCGCTTATCTTTCTTTTAGAAAGAAATGGTCTTACCAGTTTACAAGCCTTACTTTCTCATAAGTGTATAACCACAATGATTTGCCCCCCAGAAAAAAGTCTTTCAGTTTTGAGAACTACAGTTTATGACTTGCAAAATTGCATATAGAATTCTTATGAGTACATAGTAAATTTCTTCTCTTGGTCATTGTCCCTTCCTTATTTTTCTATGTCGTCTTATCCAAGCTGTATCTGTGGTTTATGCCTCCCTCCCACTATGTGGAAGTCTTACAGACTGTGTCGGTTTCGAGTCTGTGCTTGATATTCCTTGTCAATCCAGGGCTATGAAGAAATCTGATGTATCTCAAAATGTAAAGTAGGCCTTGGTGAGCTGGTTCAAATGGAAGCCCAATGGAGTGGCCTCTCTTTTTTGTTACAAGCATGAGCTCATGTACTGCCAAGCATTTTTATCTTTTAATTTATAAAACCCTAGTTCAGTCTCTTCTCCCCCCACCCCAGCCATTTTTGGGTAAAAGGCATCATCCACTTCTCAACATAGCACAAAAGCAAAAAATACATAGCCTTTTCCTCGGCATTTTATGTATCACAGTACTTCTGGCCAACTAGAAATTCTCTAGGAATTGAGAATTTCTGACTAGAAATGTCAAATTTTAATGCTTATCTGAACAGAGCTGTAGTTACAGATCTTTTGTAATTTACCCTTAATTCCTTTTAGAGGTATTGCAGTTACTAAGGTTCAAGAAGGCCACGGCATAGAGAAACTGAACTTGATTTTAAGTTATTGTCTGAAATGCATGAAAGGGAGATAAGAATTTGACTTGATGCATTCATCGATCTGTTTAACATATAACTTAGATTTTACCAACCAGTGACTCATCTATTTTGCCATAGAGACTTTTTCCTTTGTCAAAAGAATGTGACTATAGAAAAAATGATGCTTGAATTGTACATGCTTTGTAGAATCCTCCAAAGGAAGGAGGAGAGGAAGGTTCTCAGGAGAACTTAAAATAGTTCTGTATCAAGAGTTTGAATTAAAAAAAAATCAGTTTATCACTGCTCTTCAGATGAGTGAGTAGTAGTGGACTCTATTCTCCTTCCGTGAATAAAGCACACAGGACTACTGAGTTGTTTGTGTACTTTGTAGTGTCAATAGATCTATACAGTATTTATGACAATAGAGTCTTATGTTCTCTTATTGCTGGAGAAATGAGGACAAATTAATAGATGTTACAAGGTCTCATTCCCATATTGTATGGTTTCTGAAGTTGTTATATTTTTATAAAGTTTATAAATATTTGAAAAGCTGTCTTTGGAATAGTGTCTTTTAAAATCATGTCTTACAAATAAGTTTGTGCAATATTTTTGTTTCTTAATGGGGATGGCAGTTTTTTTTCTTGCTGGCATTTAACTTTGAAATAGAACCTTTATGTTCTGAATACTTGCTATTTTTAGGGAATTCATAATAGGCAGGATAATAATGTGTATGTATACACATGTTGGTAAGACTTGCAAAATGTATGTTGACTTGGGGGGAATTTAAAGAAAAACAGGGAAGTTTAGTTCAGAAACTCTTGGGTTTTCTACTTACTTGTGCAGTCCTTGGAACATTCATCATGTTAGCTTATCAGATAGTGGGTTTTCTTTCAGCTGAAATAGAAAAGTCTAGATGATACGCTCTTGGCACAGTACTATAAACTAGCTTACACAATGCCTGTTAGCAAGGGTGAAATGTACTGTTGTGGTTTTGTGAAGTCAGTTTTGACTCAGAGCTTCTGAAGTTCCTATCAGCCAGAGTGCAATAGGTATCCTGGAATCTCAGTATCTGTTTAGATAAGTGCCATGTCAATCTCTCAGTCTATATTAACTGCTTTGTATTACACGTATCTCTGGAATATGTGTCTTGGGGTATGGAAGGTTGAAAGAGAAAGAAAAACTGGAATGCATCTTCATCTGCTCAGGTGTTCCTTGATTCTTTTCTGCATTTTGGATTGTGCGTTGATCTATTCTACGAAGGCATGCATTTCTGCATAACATGAAAAATGCAAATGCTGCTTGGGTACACTGGTGACAGCAGTTTTTGAAGAGCTACAGTGATGTTTGAGCAGATCTTGTGCTGATTCTAGGAGTTTTCTATGAATATAATGGGGAACCAAACTTCAGGGGCAGAACAGAGGTCCAAACTATTTGCTGTTATTAAAAAATTGTTCTAGAAACGTATTTAGCTATAACATCTGAACAAAATTGAACTGTATTGCATTATATTTTGATCTCCATCTGACTTAGTAAAATAAGACTATATTCTTTTTCTTCAGTAAATTTTATTGAATGAAAAGCTTTATTTTTTCCAGAAAAAAAATTGAGTGAAGGTAGTTCATAGCAAACACTGGTACTAAGTGAATTTAGTGGGGCTACCCTCGCATTGTCCCAGCATAAGTGAGTGGAAATTGAGGCTGATGGTTTCTTTACTGATGACCCCATTATCCTCAAAAGCTTTACTAAGACCTCTAAAGCTGTGCACATTTTGGCAAGCCTGCCTTCCAACCTTCATGCCCAAGTGGTGCAGAGATCGCTGGAAGATTTGTGAAGTCTGTGAGAGAGGACTGCAAAAAGTGAAAATTACTTAGATAGTTTGGTCTAGTGGTTTGTTTTTAAAAAACAATAGACTTGGAACTGAACGTGGGAAGAGACAGATCAACCAATAGTAAGGCGTGATTCAGACTGAGGTGTATAATGCTCCATGTGAAAAACCCAGGGGATTTCTGAGGAAATGGGTGCTCTTCCAGGCTACCTTTGAGTATGCTTAGACCTTGTTATAAGGGAGTCTTCAACTGCACAGCATCAAGTGTTTCGGCAAATCAAGAAAAAACAGCTGACTATGGAATGCATAATCCTCTCACCAGGATAGCTTTTGTAAGTATCTGAAACAGGAGCAGCTAGAGAGCAGGATGAGTTAAAGTGTAAAATAATGAGAGCAAGACAGGGCACTGAGAGGAAGGATGCTTTTTGGTTGAGAACCAGATGAATGTATGTTCAAACAATACAGTTCTCAGTTTTCAGTTCTAGAGTATAATGAATTTTCTATGGTCCAGAGTGCAGATCCTGCACACTGATAAGCTGTTAAAGGGCTATTTTTAAAATTTAATACTGATATTTCTTCATTATGAGGCCAATGTAGTCATCATTGTGAAGTGCTTGCAGTTTCAAACCGTACACATATATGTGAACCAGTCCTCACTTTGAATTCCTAGGGACTTAAAAGGGCTTTAATCTTCATTCCTAGGAGTCTAGTAGTTCATCCTGTAGACTGAAAGTCAAAAAGGTAGTGGAAAAAATAACTTGCACAAAAGATGACTAGAACAATTTTTTCCGAAGGAAATAAAAAAGGAGTCCTGCAGAAATGATAAACTACATTTGTCCACTGAACCATGATTGTCTAGTGAGCAAGGAAAATGCCTTGCAGAATTAGTTGAAGAAAACTTCATGTGCCCTGAAAAGGGAGGTAGACGTGAAAGGGGGCTTCTTCATCAGTGTCTTTGTACTGATGTCCTGTGGAGCTTACACCATCTGAAGAACTACGCTTCTCCTTTCACTTAGGAGCTACAGCAATATCTGCTTAGCTTTTTTCTTTCTTTTTTCTTTTTTTTTTTATCTTTTGCAGTAAGAGGAGAACTTAAAGCACAGGTGTGGAGAATTAGTAGAACATTATAACACACTAACATCTACTGTTCACAGATCTTTGAGTCTTTAATGAATATCAAATAAGCTACTCCTGTTACACAGCTAAATGTCACTGGCCGCAGTTAGTGAATGGGTAAACTGAGACTGAGAAAGATTAAGGGACCCGTCAAGCATTGTTCAGAAAGTCTGTCAAAGCTATGCATTCCTCACTCTCTTTTCCAGCCAGCAATTTCATTTCTCTGATGTTTAATTAAAAACGTTAATGGAAATATATGCTTAACAGATAATAAAGGTCTGCTGCTATTATCTGTTTGTTTTTTCTACATGTGTTTCTTATCATGCTTCCAGAAAACATTTCTCAAATATTTTCAGTTGCCCAAAGATAGCAAAAGTCCTATTCCTTAACCTTCCCAATGTACTTTTTTTCCTGATGCCAGGGAGATTTGAATGGAGAGATCGGTTTCTGTTTCTGAATGGTTGTGGCTTTTTCTGAGTATGTTGCTGTTTCTCTCTGCCCACTGCCCGTCCGTTCAGTTCCCACAGTTGTCTGTTTGTGTGTGCTGGTTTTTAGCACATAAGTGAAGACATAAAATGACTCAATCTACAATGACACATTTACATTTCAGATGTTATACTGGCCAATATACTCATAGTTAAGCTGTCTTCGTAAAGTGCACTTTTTTTTATTACTGGTGAAAATGGTTTCAGGCTTGCTATGGGGACCTGTGGTAAAATCAAGTTAAATTTAGCGTAGGTGCATTCCCTATAGACATCCAAAAAGATATGGTATCCCAGAACTTATTTTATGTTTTGAATCCATTCTTAATATTTGTTGCAGTGTACACAGAATGAAAAATCAGTTTAACCCATCACACCTCTACTTTCACATCACTTTGGTTTTTTGCAAGGAAGTGTGGTCAGCTTACTTTTCAGTCTAATGTTCTAAATGATTTCTGAGGGGGCTACTTGTGAACAGGCCAGATTATATCAGAATGGTCATTCCTGATGCCATTGGATATTCCTGTCACTATTGGTCTCTGGTCATTTTACAATTAAATATAAAATGATTAAAAATCAATAATATGAATAATCAATTAAAATAGCTGTAGATTTTTCTTGAGGATGTGTTTGTGCATAAAATTTGCAGAAAGGCACTAAATAATGTAAGCAACTGAGTTCAGAGCATGTGGTTAAGGTCTCAAGGTTAAGGATTTATGAAGAGAGCTGCCTTCAAAAAAAGTGTCTGCTTAGCTTCCCATTTGTGGACTGTAGGTAACTAAGCTTTCTTTCCTTTTATGCTTTTTACCATGAACTTTTGGGGTACTGATTCCTTTGTTCTGCTGTGTATAGCCCAGTAGAACTTTGGTCTTATTTGTGGTGCACCTTTTGACAAAAGTACCAATATATTTTATTCGGGTATTAAGTGATCCTATCAGTAAAGATGCATCACTCTCTTGAGAAACCAAAAGTCTTATTCTCCTCTGGGGCAAAAGAGGGTGACTTAATCCAAATCCAACTCAAATCAGGGAACTGACTCTAACCTGTATCAGCTGAAATCAGGTCTTTCCTCAAAAGCCAAACCTGTATCAGACCTGAAAACCTGAAGTCTTCTGAATCGTATGCTTATTCCTTGATCATGCTTCTCCATTAAAGAAAAAAGGGTCTGTGACATCTAGTGTGATAAATGTGTTCTGGATGTGCATGAAAACTTTAGTTGGGTTGAGGCTATGTGTTGGAAGTTAAGGTAGCCAAATAGCCTGTAGTTTTATTCTGTGGAAAATGTCATTAACGCTTGTAATATTACTTGCTATTTTCTGTTTCGTATCTAATTGCTGTAGCAACAAGGCATTAAATCATAAAAGCATCAAGAGGCATTACACGCAACTCTTGACTTTTTTTTTGGGGGGGGGAAGGAAAAAAACCAAGGATGAGTAAATTATATGGTATTATAATACGGTATTTTGTGTAAATGGATCATTCCCTGGAGATCTTCAGTTTTAGTGTTTTGCTGGGTTGCTGTACAGAGAGCACTGCTTTGATAGAAATGACTGCCAGATGTAGATTTACACCATGAACAGGACAATGCTTGTACTTCTGGAGCAGCAGCAAGCAAATTTTTCAGTGTGGATCTCAGCTTGTTACAAAGACTTAGATCTCTCTGATATCTGGTTCCTGGGTTGCTAGGACACATGAAAAGCGTTTTCATTCATTTGTCCACAGGAAAAAAAAAATAGGAAGAGAGCAGATGCTTTAGAAGGCAGGTTAGTACTGCCTTGATCCACTCCCAAGCTGTGTACATGTGCCCTGTGGCTAGCTCCAGGTGCAGACCTTTGGAGAAAGTCCCCAGGTGAGACAGGTTTTTAAAATAAAGTTTTTTTTTTTAAAAAAAGGTCATAATGGGATTTACTTATTAGGGAAACCTGGCTGTAGCCTCTGATCCAGGTACAGACAGAAAGGAACATATTGTGTGCTGCAGGAGCTGCAGTAGATTGTAGAAGACCTCGTTAAGAGATGGTGAAAGGGCTGTTGTTGCCTTTGTGTGCTTTACATGCTTCATCTGGCAAATGACTACTACCTTATCCTGAATAAGTGAGACTTAATATTCATTCAGGTTTATCTGTCAGACAACATGAAAGCAATCAGATGGTAGAAACCAGGCTTAATATAGAGGAGATAGAGTATTGTCAGAAGAACATATTGCAGTCTGCTACCTTAAACATGCTGAAAGACAGACAAACCTGTGCAGTTATCAATAAGGAGGAGTCCTTAGGTAAGAAAATTAAGCTTAGTGTTACCTTTTGGGATAATGCTGAAGGTAGAAGAAAGTTGCCATTTCCAGTTTTTCCTGTCAGATCTCAAAGCAGTGAATTTAGCACTACTAGTGGTGTAAAAGTCTCTTGGAAGGTGAATCATTTCAGAAACGCCAGCAGCTGGCTCAGGTTTTCAGCTTTTTTTTTTTTTTTTTTCCCCCAGAAGTTTATAAAACCTAATTAAATCAGAGTGGATGGCTTTATCCCTTCATTTTCATGTTTTTCATACATATCAATATACACTCAGGTTGTTATTGGATTCCAGAGAGAGATACAGGAAATCTGTGAAACCAAGTCTGTTTATAGTTAGATATAGGGATTTTTCCATTAGAAAAGAAATTGACGTCTGTAAAAGGAAAAACATGTTTCTTGGGGAGCAAGTAAAATCTTCAGAAATGCAGATATAATTCCTTGCTTTTGTCATCAGCTGTTTCTGTCCTTGTGGAAGCTGGTCAGTCTCTGTTACGCAAAGTGGGAATCCCAGTGTATCCCTGTTTCCTAGTGACTATGGTAGAACATATCTTCCAAAGAGTGAGAGGCAATATTTTGGCAATGGAAGCCGTGCGGGGATCCCTTTGATGGGATGGCAATTACTGCATCCATCTCAAGAAAGGGCTAACAAATATTTATTTATGACAGGTTACCATTAGAATGTACCTTCCACTGCTTTAGCAAACTTGTCCTAGGCTTTATGCTGTTTGTTACTGTCTTGGGCTGCTTTTTTGATTTTTATTTTTTTCTAAAGGATAACTTCATATGGTGGCAACTAACTCACAACCCAGGTACACAAGACTGTTAGGGTTTTTTCAGCTTTCTGAGTAGCCTAGAAGGCATGAGTAAGAGAGACACCAAATGCATTCCGAACTGTAAGAAACATGGCCAAGTTTGGAGGGAGTTTCCTAGCAAGACTCTGAATTCTTTGAATTTCAGTGTGCAGCTCCAGCCAAGGAAGGTTCCCCAACAGTCAGTCAGCTTCTGCAGAGATGGTTCCAGTGCAACACACAGGCCCGCAAACAACACAGAAAGCTAAATCTTGTTCTTAGATTTGCCAAGGTTAAGGATGAAATTGGACTGAACTATAGTGTTTGCTCCCTTTTGTGCTGAAGTAGACCCTATGACTACTGTTGCTTTCTGTAATGAGAATAACTTTTTACTTAGATTGAAGAATTTGTATCCTTTTTTAATGTGGCTTTTTTTGTTGTTGCCAAAATTTTTTCCAACTTTAGAAAACTGTTTCGTACTTCTCGCCTACTGATAGGAAGGGAAAACATGCTACTGATTTGTCTTCCCTTCATTCTGTGGCTACTACTTTTCTTGTAAAGGAAGATGAGGTCTCTTGGGTCTTCTGTGCTGTCTCACTGCCTTCTAGTGCCCAAGTAAAATGCTTGTCAGAATCAAGAACTGGCCAATACAGTTGACAGGTCTAAAACATTCAGCTTCTTCCTGTCCTGCAGGACTGCTTCTGTAAAGCAATGATGTATTCCTAATTTAGGGATGCTTGACTTTCTGCAAGGATACAAACTGGTGGTCCCAGGCTTGCAGCTGGCATTAAAAGTTCAGGATTCTCTTCTGGTCTCAGATTTGTGATGTGATAAGAAGCCTGGCTGGTAGTAAAATATTTATTAGTGGTCCTGTGACAAAAAACTGGTAGCTTTCTGGGGCTGTAGTATTAGAAATGTGATCTGGCTGATTTGGGGGAGCATTCTTGCAAGAGCTGGCAAAAACTATGACACATACTTTCCTTTCTATTGGGATGGGTTTTTTTAAGTGAGTTAATCATTCAGGTGACAGTATTATCCTATTGAACATGTCAGCTCTAGCCATGAGCCTTCTCTGAAAATCTTGTTTGACTTCTGAGTGGCGCACAGTCAATTTTTTTTATAATTAAAATTATTTGGTGTCAAGATGCCTATATTTAGACCTGGATGAAAGAAAATGTTGAAGTACTTGAATATTAGATCACAATTTCACCCTGTTTGTTTTTCACTTCCCATGGGAAGTCCTGCATATCTCTCTTGACTAGTCATCTACCTCATATGGAGTTACAGCATATTGAAGATCTGGTTCTGTGGGGTCTGGAGTGTTTCCATGCAGTTTAAATAAGGAATACATTTGAGAAAATACAATCTGCTTGTGGACATGCTGGAAGCAGAAAAAGAGGCTAATTTTGTTTAGTTAATTATTCACTGATAATTATTTACTCAGCTCTACAAATTGATGGAAACTTGTAATCATGTTGCTATGGCACCTGATGTCATTTACAAATGCTGAGTGAAGCAGCTCTATTTAAATTGTAAAACTGGACACAACTATTGAACAAAAGAAATTTGTCAAACTGAATTTTGTAAGGGAAATCTTAGAGTTTGCAAGTTAAGCCTCTAGTTGTAAATAAATTCTTCCCTGTGAACCTGAAAAACACAATTGCGTGGTTTTCTGACTCAAGCCTGCATATTATTATCTTGTTAGAGTAAGCAACATCTGAATAACAAATTCTGTTATCTGAAACTGCTGAAGGCCTTTCTGAACTCTTCCTTCACTGTGAAACTATAGCTGTTTTCTGTAATAGTCTTAGTCTGGCAAAACAGTCTTCCAGAGAAGGCCACTATACAAGGCTTTGATGCAAAGACTTTCTAAATCTAATTTCCCAAGCAGTTTAGGAAGCAGTTGATGGTGCTCCAAGCATTAAAATGTGAATGTTATCAGACCTACAGCATTTAAATGTTTAATCCGCAAGCAGCAAATAAAGCTTTAATTTCCTAAATGTAAGTGGACCTTAACTATTAATTCACTTACTATATGTTTAATTGAGATAAATGAATATAGTACTAAATTCAGCTACATATATTTCTATATGCTTTTCTTTGTAATCTGGTCATGTATAATGCATCGTTATTTTAACAGCCCTACCAGCAAATTATTCTGCATGTACTTCTTTTCTAAGTTCTTTAAACATTTTTCTATATTGTGTGATTTCAATTGTTTCTGCTCCTTTCTTGGTAAATAGTTGAGGAGTAAGCACATTTTCAAGAGCTGTAGGGAGGCTAAGATGCCAGTTGCATTTTAACGATATGGTGCTTTATCATTCTTACTGTAGCCAATTCTCTTTTAAATCATTGCAGTTTCTGCTTTAGCCTCCAGCTATAGAATTCTTTTCAAACCGACAGTGAACTTGGCAGATCGCCAAGAGAAAAATAAAGGTGTTTTGGTCCACCAAAGTATTTTGAGTGGTTCTTAGTGATACAGTTTTCTTCTCTACATCTGCAAAACATTTTTTTCTGAAGTGAA
This sequence comes from Falco biarmicus, assembly GCF_023638135.1. Lineage (NCBI taxonomy): Eukaryota > Metazoa > Chordata > Aves > Falconiformes > Falconidae > Falco > Falco biarmicus. Next base: position 18,020,153 of record NC_079302.1, on the reverse strand, counting down.
TTTTCATGTGAAAAGCCTCCTTAATAATCACCAGTATTGTTTGTTTCAATGCAGTTATTTAACTGCACCCCTGGGTGCTTACAAAATAAACAAGAGAGTCTTCTAAAGAGTTTTAAAAGTGGCAGGTGCTTAGTCTGTGCCCTATTCACTTAGCTTGCAATGACATTTTTGTGCTAATCTATAGACAAACAAGAGACAGGTGACACACAGCATTAAGTACAATGTGCTAAGTCGACAAACTTTGGTCTAGATAAGATGTTTGTGCTGCATATGTCCACAGTGGCAACATGGATTTATACTGTTTATGTTTAAATTCTGCTCCTCAGCATTGGTAATATCACAAACTGAAACGCTTATAAATTGACAGACAATGAAGTATTTTGGGGGTTAGAAATTTCAAAGAATCCCCCCCCCCCAAAAAAAAAAAAATCTTATTCCTGTAAGCAAAGTGTAGTTTTCTTCTTAGCACTGTTGAAATACAGATGTTAAATGCAGCTGAAACACAAAAAATTGTGTATCTGAGACTCTGGCTATGAATACAGCTAATTCATGATAAAAATACCATGTCCATGGCACTTTTAAGCTAACAGTATTGTACACTCTAAAGTGGCATAGATATTACTAAATGTTATATTATAAAATAGGCCAACAGAATAGCACTAACAGAATTTAGCAACAAATGGAAACAGGACATTCATCATCCCTCCCCTGTTTTACAGTCTAATCCATCAAGATACCAGATGAGCAACTGGCACGAAGCTTTTTAATAATCTTGTTTGTAAGGAGGAGCTTTATTTAGAGAGGATGAGATTGGAAGAACAAGGGAAGATGAGACAGGAGGACAGATTGATCACTTTTTTTTTTTTTTTTTTTAATTGAGGCAGTTATTAACCATCTCTCCAAGGAGAAATGGTAAGGAAGAGCAGTATATGTATGTGTAGAGGCTTTCGGATGGCCATGTGAACTTACCATGTTATTTAAAAATACTATTAATCCAGGAAGATATCTTACTTTAAAGCCTGTATTCCCTGCAACTGGTAGTTGTAGGAGACTTTCTATTCTGTATTCACATTCCTATATTCAATTCCATTTATATACTACTTGTCCCTGGCATTCCTATATTCACTTCCATTTACATACTACTTCTCCCTGACATCAGAAGAAACAAAATAACGTATCACATTATCAGTGTCACTACTTTTGCATGTGAGGCCATGTATCAAATTTCTCCCCCTTACAAAATAAGAGGGGAGCTGTAGTGCACACACACAGCTGTGTAGCTTTTGAAGTGCCTTGCATTCCTCCTTATCATTCTCAGTGGGAGGTGTAGTTGGTAGAAAGGAATAAGCAGGGGGCTTGTTGCTGCAACAGAAGAGAATGGCAGAGCCTTTTCCTACAGATTCATCGAAGCCCAACAGATGGAGCCAGTTTTGGGAACCAGAGGTTGGTTTGATGTAGACAGTTTGTGCAACTTGGCTCGCAGCACGAGTGAAAAGTATCATTAAAAAAAAAAAAAAAAGGCACATCAGAATATTGTCCTCTGGTGAAGGACAGTTGTCCTTGGGAGATTTATGTATGTGTTTTCAACTATCCTTTGCATGTTTGTTTATTAAAAATCCTTCCACTTTTGAGTGAGGTTCAAATATTCATCAAAAAGGAAAATAAGATTGGAAAAGAAACAGTTTTATTAATAACTGAATTTGTGGTTGTGGTGTGTGCGTCTTTTACTTCCTCAGACTGAAGCTGTTTGCACTTTGGGAAATGTAGAGTACAATTTTATTATCTTTAACTAAAACTGAGCCTAAACTTTGGTGTAGCTATTGATGCAATTCTTGATCAGCAGGTACATAATTATCGCCAATACTTCTTGAAGTATGTTGTTTTTCATTATGGAAGGGGATAACATAGATGTAAACCCCTACTTTCTTTATGAGCATTGATAAAATCACATTCCCTAAATGGAACGAGAGAGAGGCTGCTTTTGAAGATAAATGATGATCTAGACAATAGAGAGGCAGTAGATCTAATTTTCTGGAATTCAGTATAGCACTTGATAAGCTACCGCTTGGGAAATGGTTAGTTAACCTGTAGAAGGATTAGCAGAAGAAATGGATAGTGAGTAAGAAAAGCACAACAGCATGGGATTTTTGTGTAAAGGGAGTCACTAGTGGAGTGTGCCAACATGTTTCATGTTTAAAAACTAATCTCTTTAATACTTTTGTTAGTGATTTTTTTTTTTTTGGGGGGGGAGGAGGGGGTGTGGGGAGCAGGGGGAAGAGGCCTTTATAATGAGATTTGTAGATGAGGCATAGTGGAGAAAGCGTCATTAGCACCAAAAGGTATCATAACTTTAAGCAGGTAGAATAACATGACTATGAGCTGCAGCAGGAAGACTGAGAACTGAATAGCACAAGTGTTTTTTAAGCTGTTATATAAGGGATTTCTGCAGATGACAGCAGTGGAGAAAGACTGTGTATATTAGCTTACCACAGCTAATACACCACGAGGTGATGCCAAAATACAGACCTGAGGCAATGAGATATTAGGCTGTACTGAGCAAACTGTTAGTATTGTACAAGGTATTGATTATTGCATTTACGTATGGGTCAGCCTTTTGAGTGGGAGGGTAGAAGTAGCAGTGCAGCAGTCAGTTTTATGAATGAAGACTTTAAGCACACCTACATAGTACAGATATGCTATGTAGGTGTGCTTAAATATATATATTAGGTATATGGGCAAAGGTACCTACACTGGCTCTGAACTTAACCACATTGACAGGGCAGTTGGCTTTTGTGGGCCTAAGTACAAGTGTGGAGGTAAGAACATTATTCAGTTTTTAGTTGAGAACCAAGAAGAAGCAAAGCAAAATAATGACAGAAGCTGGGAGCTAGAGTATAAATGTCTTGCAAATCGAAATCAGCTGTTTTAGTTCTGTTTTTTTTCTTCCAAGTTTGTATAGTCTTCTGTTTATGACAGGCTACTGTTGTCACTTATGTGCAAAAGCAATTAAAGTAATTTCTGCTGTTTGGACAATTTGTGCTGTTCTGAAGATTGATGTTAGCTCCCACTTGCTTTGTTTTACAAACAAATGAGCTGCATTATTATCTATAGCACTGACCATCCTTCCAAGTATCCTATCGTGTAAGTAGTTTGTATAAATAATTAAAAGCTGGGGTTCACAGTGGTGTCTGTAACAATGAGCTTGTTTTCTGCAACTTGATGGGAAAGATTTGATTTACATCTGCTTTGGGTATTTTATTCCCTGTCTTATTAAAGCTTACAACTTAGATATACCATAGTTTTTTATGGGGAACCTTGCCAAACATTTTCAGATGAAGAGAAATTTTCTCCAATTAAGAGATAGTATCAGCGGAATAGAGCGTTGTCACAGGATAATGGTCTCCTGCTGCTTTGTTAAATGCCAAGGTAAACCTGAGGCATTTATCAGAAATTAATGTCAAAGCAAAGTCGAGAGGTTTATCTTGAAAGCTGGAAACACTGAGCCTGTGAAAATGTTAGAAAATAGTTCACATTTCCTTGTGCATCCCTCCTCCCCTCAATTACACTTGGAAGGAAGCAAATTCTTTCTGGCACCAAACGCTGCCCCCAGAACCAGATACCAACTTTCTCTTAGAAGCATAAACAGGCTGCTGAATCTCTAACTTTAATCAGATGATGCGTAGGTCCGTCAATTGTTTTGCAAGTATGGGTGAGCTTTACTATTGCAACCCATTACACTGAGAGGATCTAGGAATTTAATTTTGTCAGGCTTCATACAGCCCTGATCCAAAGTATGTTGAAGTCAACTGAAGGAAAAGAGAAGTTTGAACTTGAAAAACCCAAGTAACCCTCAGAGCAAATACATAAATCTCCTGGACTTCCTCTATTATCAAGATAGGGCCTGAAGGAAAGCATGGGGTGAGGGGAAAGAAGGGATGAAAGATAAAAATATAGCTCAATCGCTTGGAAAGATGCAACAAAATGTCTTATGGCACTGAAATAGTCATTAGTGTTATGTTCCTGTTTGTTCCTCACAGGCACTGAGTAAAGTTTGTCAACTCACTAATGGAACAACCTTTTTCTCTATCAGATCTAAGGCAAGTCTTGTTAGAGTAAATCCCTTTAAGTATTCTTGCTCTCCAGTTGCAATGCAACACATTTGCTAGTGTCACAAGGTGTCCGTTGCCTTTTAAACCCTAAATTAACCATGTCAGATCAACCTTAATAGCTACTTAATCATATATTTAATTAGTCCAGAAATTTGCATGAATTTTGATAATTGTCCTCAAGTTATCCCTTTCAATAAAATCTAAAATATTCATATTTTGAAGTCTTATTTTCTATCCTTCCTTTTTCTTTTTTATGGCAGTGATTACTCTCTTTTTCACCTCCCTTACTTTCCACTGGTGTATGAAAAAGGTAATGATGATTTTTTTTCTTTATTTAATGTGAACAATCATACTGTAAATCAAATAGAAAAACTCTTGAAATGAAGGTTTCAAATTTACATTTAATCTACAGATTGAAGACAATATGTGTTCATCTCATGACCAACAGAATTATTTCCTTCATATTTTAAAATATATTCTTATGGAAACAGTTTTAAGCAAAGATTGGATTGCTTTGTATTATTTGTAGACCATCTGTTTCTTTACTGAAAATCTAAAGGTGAAAACCACTGTACGTAGAAGTGAAGCTGAGATGATTTGCTTTCTGTTGTCCTAGTGTTGGAGACTGGAAAAAGATACATGTGCTGAGAAGCCTAAGAAGAAATCAGTTCGATCTTTAAAACTGCTTTTTCTTTGCCTGACTTATTGAAGGCAAATATATCCAATTTGGGAATGTTCTGCATCTCTTAAAAAATTAAGGTGACCCTGGGCCTCACTCAAAATCTGGATGCTCCCAAAACATTAGGTGTGGTCCATGTATTGCAGGTTTGTACCAACTAAAACCAAAACTAACAAAACAAAATCCACAAAAACAAATCACCACCCCCTCCCACCCCCCCACCCCCCCAAAAAAAACCAACCCAACAAAAAACCCCCACCAAAAAAAACACTCAAAACACGCAACAAACCTCAAACAAAACAAAAATCCCACAGGTGGCTTCTCCATATTGGCAACATGTTCTGTTTCATCTTCATTTTAGATAAGTTTGCTATTTTTGGGCCCTGGTAGGTATTAATCAAATTTGTTAAGAAGCTGAAAAGAGACAAGTAAGGAGAAACAAGTGTTTTTCTCCTTCCCCTCTCCTTCCAGAGTAGAGAGATTCATTTCAGGGTTGTTTTCAGAAGACCTGATATTGGGTTGTACTGCAGCATACGGTGTTTCATCAGTCATGCTGCGTTATATCACATTAGGTGTTTCTATGAATTAATTTCAGTTTGAGATTTATCGAGGTATGAGAGAGAAAGGCATTTTATGAATATCTAGAAAGTGCCAGTGTCAGGCAGTCCTCTGTCACCAAACAGGAAGGACCCTTTTATTTAAGACTGAGAGGGTTTGGGAGGAAATGCAGAGGTAAAACAATGCTAACAAATTAGCATGTGATATTAAAACCTTGTTTAGATAAGACATACACGGTCCTGCAATGCTCCTGGTTGTGGTAGGCTCCCAGCCTCGTGGGCAGTTCAGCTCCCCAGTGTCTTTCCCAGCATCAGTGGTCTGATGTGTCTGTGTCTGTGTGTGTGTGTCTATGTGTGTGGTGAGGCAGGGACAGGGCTGTGTGGTTTAGCTGTGCCATGTGGTCCAGGAGCATGTGGAAACATGAACTGAAGACCATATAGCAGCCCTCCCTGGGAGGAGGAGGGGACTGTGTACCTGTTTGGCTATGTCTGTATATAATGAGTTCTTGGTCAGTTTTCTCAAAAGTGATCTATAAGAGCAGAAATACATTAGTAAAGCATGTGTTAGTAAAACATGTATTAATACTCACTGAAATGAATAAATTCTTTTGTGTTTTTAAATGTCCCTCTACTTGTGCCTCTAGAACCTCAGAATATCATGCAAAAAGGAAGTTGTTAAATTGTTTGGCCTGGTGGAATCACATTTTTTTAATGGAAATGTTGAGCGGCCTTCTGAGGTGTTTTTGTGTGTGTGTGTGTGAATGCTGTAAATTTCCATTGTTTCACAGACATGAAGGGTTGCTATTCGGTAAGTTTCACTGGATATTGGTAAATAATTAAAAAAAAAAAGTTGTACTTAAATAGGAAATATGAAGCCATAGTCCTGTAATCAAAAGTAGATGAAAGTTATGCTGTTCTCAGTAATTGGTCTGCAATACTATACACTTCAAAATCACAATATTCTTATGACTGTTTCTTCTAATTGAGAACATACTAATATACAACTCAAAAAACCCTGCATCTTTTTGCAGGTCACTAGTATGATTGATAAAAACAATGTCACTTTGTTCTAAACAAAGTAAGCTCTTTTAAGGAATTATCTTTGTCTCTGCTTCCCCTCTTTCAGTATATCTTTTGAGGGATCCATAGTTACAACAGGAAAACTTGAGTTCTTGACAGAAAATGGGATGTGTGATTTGTGAAAATGTCTCAATATCAACTTATGAAAAAAGTAGGAGACCACCACAATCTGCTGTGAATCTTTTCTGGAAAAGAAAACAAACCAACCAGTAAACTTGGTGGAACAAGAGAATAGTAGCATTAAAAGGGCTGTGCACTTACATCACACGTGCTCATTTCTCAGGAGGTTTTGGAAGCTTTGGATGGGAATGGTCCAAAGCTTACCTGTAACGTCCAGTCAAAACAACAGGCAGAGCAGCACCTTGCTGTAGGACAGCCGTGACTTGGCTCTAGGTCGCTGACAGGCCCAGCTTCAAATGCCAGAGAAATAAGTGAGGAAAAGCAGGAATTTAAAAGTCTTCTATACCTCTGTGAAGGCTCCTTCAGATTATAAAAATGAACTATAGAGTTCTTAGGGCAAATCGGAGCTGTTAGGATGAACAGAAAATTGTGTAGATGGAAAGACCATTTTGTAGCTCCAGGACCTTTCTGCTAGCCTCTCATGGCAACAGTGCACTTAAATAGATGCAATTCTGGAAATAAATCCCTGAGGCTGTATCAAGGCTCTAGGGAGTAGTCCTTTATCTCTGATAATCAGCTCTAGTTGTGATACTGTCTATCTCCTGTAATTGCAAAGGCATTAGTTGTTCTCACGTTAGGATGTTAATTGTAGAACATCCTCATGTTTCCATTTGTGGTTTTGCAGAATATATTGGATGCTACTTTCCATTGCATGGATGCAATGTGATTGTTATGTAGGTGAAGGACTGTAAGACAGACCTGAATCCTAACTAACCGTTCACTGAGCAGTATTAAATATACATTTTATGTACAATGGTGGTGCTAGATACTGTGTAACTGAACCTGTCTGGGTGAAATTGGTGAGAGTTTGACTATTGATTTCTACTGGGTCATGGTCTGTGCTGTTGGGTCTAGTTGGTTTGAGTTGGAACATGTAATCCAACAGGTCTGGAGATGGAATTTAGGAAAAAATATTTAGAATTTTTAAAAGTGAACAACTTTCTAGATTATTTGAACAAATGGGAAATAACTGGCTAACCAGTGTCTATGAGCTGGTTAGTATGGATTTAATAATATGAACAGCACGTCACTCATAAACTGCTAGAAGTAAGAATAGTAGAGCAGTAAAAATATGCTATGAAATAGTTACACTGTCAGATCTCCAATTATAAAGACATATCAGAGGGAAGAGAGTTGTAACCCATTACGCTACTGCACATCCCCAAGGGTGATATCACAGTAAGGCTGAATACTGACTACTCACAGTAATTTCTAGTAGCCTCAATGGTTCATGGCAAAGAGATGAATATCAGAAGCCACAATAATAGACTTTCTTGCCTAGTTTTCTATTTATAATGGAATTGTTCAGATTAGTGGAAAAAAAGTACATCCAAAGAAGAAAAGGAGTGAAAACTAAATAGAATTGCCACAGGATTTATTTTTGCTTTAACTTGTAGATGATGATTAAAAATGTGTATTGATTTGCAATTTGCCCTGATACTTGAAACTGATAAAAGCGTAAACTACTTCTTTGATTTAATAGCTTTATTAGAGCTGAGGCTGGGTAGAGTTATGTGGGGTCACTTTTTGCCTGAGGTTGCCTATCGGTTTTCAGTAGAAGAAAAGAATAGGAATGAAGCACTGACAGATCCCATCTGGGCTCCCTGAGACAGCTGGTTTCAATACAGTCTGTCTAATGCTAGAATTGTGCCTTCAGTTGCTTTTGTTGACATATCACAATAGTTTAATGTTTTGAGATAACACCTACAGAATGGACAGAGTCCATAGTGTGTTAGTAGCAACATTTCTAATGAATTTGAGAAATACTGCATATCTATATACTGATTCAGCTGTACAGGGTTAGTGTGTGTGTGTATATTTATATATATATAAAATAGCCATAATAAGTGCTATGAAAACACAAATTAAACAAAACCCCCAAAAAACTAGGAGTAATTTTAAGGCTTCCTTTGCATTCATGTATATCTTTGACTAGCAGCAGGAGATCAAATGGACAGTATATTTTTTAACTTTAGCATTTAAGTATTGATGCTTAGTTTAGCTTGGCTTAAACATGCTGTGTGGGTCACACCCTTGTTTATATACCAGATTTTGAAATCCTTGAGTGTCAAAAGAACAGCAGAAACACCTGAACAAAGATATTGGAATCTAGTAAGATATTTTTGCTGTGACTGTTTTCCTAGAAATCACATCTTCACATTTAATTTGGCTTTTGGTCTTGAGTGAGGTGGCATTGACCATATCTAATCTTATTATTTTACTAATTGTTATAGCTATTTTTTAAAAAAATCAAACTTCCCCTGCCTGAAAGCTGCAGGAAGAATAGTGTCCAATGTATATGGCACAGAAGGTGAATAAAACACCCTAGCAAGCAACAGCAACTGTACAAGGGTTAGGACTCATTTTGGGAGAACTGAAATTGGAGTCTAATGCAGGGAGAAAATAGCAGACTGGGAAAATGGCCATATTCCCTCAGGAACCTCAATGCAGCAATTCAGAAAAAAATACTATGAGATTTCTAATGTACATGCAAATGCACACATCAGTATTGGTCCCTGAATCCTCTTCAGCTGAAATCTTATTTTGCAAAAATTAAGTTGCCTTCTGCCAGGAAAAATTACTGTTTGTCATTTATTCCAAGAGACTGCCTTGTCTTGTGTGATCAGTTCAGTACATTTGCAATATGGAAACAACATATTTCCATTAATGCAGGCATTCACTTCCATCTCCATGAGACTCCTGAAGCACACTACTCTAAATTTAGAAGTGCTTGCCATTCCCTCCTGCCCCCCCTTCTTCAATTTCTTTTTTAAATGATGTAGTTAGATAGCTAAGATTGATTCTATAATCAAACCCAGCCCGTAAGATGACACTCACTTTGTGAATAGATAGCTTATCCACCTTCTACCCTAATGTTCAGATACACAGCAGAGAACAGTAATTCTTTTAGTGTCCTCCTTGCTCCCCCATTTTTTTGAAAAGGTGGTTACCCTCAATGTTACACAGTGAGCACAAATTATTCACAGTAAAATATCTGTCTCGTACTGCCTGTTTCTGCTTAAAGTGAGCTATTTTGTCCTGCAAACCAGAAATAAAATTACAACTGCGTTTTAAGGGTCACTAACGGGAAGACCCATGTTTAACACTTGCAACAAATGCAAGATACGCCACACGTTTGTTTTTGAAGATGTTGAATGATGCTAGTAAAATCTGTTTGCACTTTCTTACCTGGTTCATCAGAATTATTCTTTTTCTCTTTTTGTTCCTGATGCTAATAAAACCATGAACTTGCAATGCAGTTTGGGGAAATGGAGGTTGAAAGATGGTAATCTCTGCATAGTGGACACACAGGAATGCCAGCATGCTTTAATAAAAGCTCTTGAAACAATGAGAGAAGTCTAAAATCAGGACTAAAAGGAAGGAACAGGAAAGGTTAGGACATGTTGTTCTATTTGGAAAGAGATTTCACTGAAGAGTTAATAGAACTTTGATTTGAATAACTTCTGTAATTGTGGCTTTATGCTTTTTAAAAATTATTATTATTTAAATGATGTTGAAATGAACTGCTTGAGCTGGAAGTAGGCAGGCTAAAAAGGATGGGGGGATGTTCAGGTAAAATATGTGCGACATGCATTCTTTTACATTTGTGACATAGTGTTTTGTTCTGGGCATTTTATGGTATGCTCCAGAGCCTGTTGGAGTGTAAAATGATGCCCCTTGTAACTAACTCCCATGTCTTTGTGTTAAATCACCCTTCCTTTCCCAGGTCTCCAAGCAACAGTATCTTAAAGATGAAATATTCATTTCTGAAACCAAATTTAATTTCAGAGTTGCCTGAGCTGCAGAGCTTATCAGTTCATGGAATCCACAAAATTCAATGAATTAACAACTCTTTTCCATAGATGGAAGGTTATTTTTAATTTTTTTTCAGTATCTTGTTAAAATGCATTTTCTGATTTTTAACCTTGGTTTGGCTGGCTGTGATTTACTCCTTTGAATACAGAGGATAAGAGTTAAAACTAGAAACACTAATCTTCCTATCAATAAATGCAAGGCATTATTACTTTACAATGGCTATTAGCAACCCTGAACAGTGCAGAGTCATAAATAAATGAAGTTTAAAGCAATTCAAAGCTGATTTCTACTTCCCTTGGTTTTGTTCAAATTTTTTAAAGCATGTTTTGTCCAGAACCTTAAGACTATCTAACAGATCACTAGTGGCATGCTTTAACCAGTTAAGTCAATTACAAATGAACTGGGCATAAAATATTATGGAAATAATGAATGAGTGCAAGAGCTCAGAATGGCTGAGCTTTGTAAATGCTACCATAATATGAGCTAAGGTGAGCTCACAAAGAGCATCTGAGGATGCTTCCTTTATTCCTGTGAATTTTCAGTGGCTGGCAGCTGGATGTCTGTGGTTCTGATGTTTACACAATTTTCCAAATTAGATACTTCTGATAGTTCTCATAATTGATGTGTAGACACCATTGTCTCCTTTTCCTCCTCTTATACTAAACAAATAGTAATGATTGGAGACTGCAATACTTGGATACATTTTGGAGGTTCTTATTTGAAGCAGGGATTAATTATTAGCACACGCAAATATTAAGAATTTATCCATTCTCAGAGGCTGCCACTTTTCGTTGCAACTCTTGGGTCTTTCTGAAAACACATAACAGCAGCGCTGGCATGCATGACTCAAGCAGCTCCCTCTTGCCCACCTGAGCTTGTCCCTTGTGCTGCTTCTGGTCTGGCCTCCTGCTCCCTGGGCAAATAGGTGTAGAGGTGCCAGGATGTCCCTGGAGTAACTGCTCTGGAGTGAGTAACTCCCCTGGAGTCACTGTGGGTGGAACAGGGGTTTCCTTCCTTGTCTCATGAAGAGGTCTTTAGAAAAGCTGAAATTGAGATGGTGAACAACATGAAACAAGTAGTGTAATCTTGCTGTTGCGTTGCTCTGCTCTGCTCTGCAGTATGCCTTCCGCTGAGGCTATCTGGATTTCCAGTAACCATATGGCTAGATATATTTACTCCAAGGAAAGAATACTCTGGAGAGTGTTGCATTATCGTGTCATAGGTGTATTAAGGAGCAGGTGTATGTAGACAGGACTTGCACATCACTAACTTCAGGCCAAATAAAAATAACATCTGCTTCTGCATGTGATAAAGATCAGGATTAATGACTAAAACCTGATCATTTTTTTTTTTTACCTGATGCAAAAGATTTACTTCATTGCAAATTGGATACACTCATGTTCCAAGGAACCTGAATGATTACTTAAACATTTCTTTCCTTCTGTATATAAAAAAAAAAAGTAATTTTTTTTTGTTTTTTGTTGATGTTTTATTTTATTTTTTTCCTAACTAGAATAAAAATGTGGTAAAGGTGAGAATTTTTAGATATTTCAAAATGTTTTCCCAGGAATGGTACTGGGAGTTCTCAGAATGAATTTGCATTTCAGGGCAAATTTTCAGTGTTTACTATGGTTCATAAATGTCAATAATACAATCACATTTTTCAGCAGGAGAAATTACAAGCCTTAATTCAAGCATGCCTCATCACTTACTAGCTATGCTGCTATTGCAAACAACAAGGCAGAACAAACTGGCATGGGCAAAAAAGGAGTAAGCAGAAAGTGCTATAAAGATATGGGTTTTTTTTGCATGGTTTATGTAAAAACTTCTATGGTGTCTACATTTTCTTCCTATTTATGATATAAAGATGCTTTGGTTGCTTATCCCTTTTTTTTTTTTTTAATATCAGAAAATGAATACAGTCGCCAAGACTGTGGTGATTTACAACTAAATCAACCCAAATATAAATTATAAAGCAAAATAATAACCCATTTTTTCAAGACAAACTATTTCTCTTGACTCGTATGCTCAAGAAAAGACAGAAAATAGATGAGCTCTGCAATGTTCTGTGAAGGGCAGTAATCGGGGTTTCTGCCTGGGGAAATGCAGAGCTTTGGCACCCTTGGCAAGGCAGGAACAAATTGTCATCCCTTTGTTTTTAGAACTGTGGTTTGTTCTAGTATTTCTTGCTATTACTTGTGCTGTGATTTTGCAAAGTTGTAGCCCTAAAACTTTAAGGTTAAACAGCTGTAAAAAAAGAGCAGTTAAAATGTAGTGAGAACATATCCGGGATAAAGGCTTCCTCACTGCCATGTAGGACACCTCCTAGAGAGAGACAGTGGTCTCCCCTAAAAAGAAACAAATCTGTGAGAAAGTATGATCCCAAGATTCCTGGAGGGCATGAGCAGTTTTGGATTATATAAGATACTGTTGTGGAAGAAGAATCCAGAGTCAGGACAGTAGGCTGCTTTTCAGTCTTTTGGCTAAGGTCAAGTGTAGCATATATCTCAGACAGGTGTGATTTATTTTTTTTTTATTTCATTATTTTTTTGGTTTCTTAGGGTGTTTATTCTTTTTGTTTAAATCACATGGTGGGGAGACTGGCAACTACCTGGATTAAGGCAGACTTCAAGTCCAGAAAGCAACCACGAACCTATTGTTCATTGAGAGGGGCAGTTGCTGTTATTTGGGAAACGATGAAATCTATCTCAGTGCAGTTGCTGGTCAGCACACAGGTCCTGATAATGCTCAAGACATTACTAAAGAGGATAAAATAAAACATTGTAAAATTAATGAAATTGAGTCCACCAGAAGCACAAATAAGGAAACTGTGGAAATTTCTTTTTTACATTTTGTGCAGTTATATGTGCACACATTATTCTAGTGTGATGCAATATATTTTAAGATGCTGTAAAAGAGACCTGGATCACAAAAGCACTCAACTGCTGGATAATTTATATTTCAGAAGACATTTTAGCCAGTGGGTGTTCCCCCTTCCTTTAAGTGTTAGGGTTATCGCAAGAATATGGTTTGAAACCACTGTTGTTTCTATTGATATATTCTTGATTATCAGTGGTGTATGCTGATTCAGTGCTAAAAATGTAATTCTAGATTTCTCCTCGCTGCTGCTGGCTGGTTTTATAGCCAAGAACCACCTCCAGAAGCTGCACTATCTAGATCCTGATAACAGGTAGCAAAGGCTATGAAAAAGGTCAGATGGTGCATACTGGGCTTTTGACAAAAATATACAGCACAGAAATAGTATATACCCTGCATAACAACAAGTTTTTGCTGGTATGTAGGACCTGAATAAACCATGAATTTGAGAACAAATCATAGAGAAACCACAGGTAATTAGTATTCTAGCCACTCCCCTTCTTACTTGCTCACCTTCAACCTATCAGTGTGTTTGCTGATCATATGTAAACAGACTGTTGCTAGGAAAGAGAAATATTTAGAAACATTTTCTCATTCACATTAATAATGAAAAGTAACATTTGATTCCCTGGGTGCTTTTTCAGCTCAGGCTCTGAAACTGAACCTAATTACCAATGTTGCATTACAAAGTGGAGCCTTTTCTGCTTAAGGAACAGAGCAGACATTAATGAGAGTTTAATTTTTTTTTCTAAGATTTTCTGCACATTAAATTTAGTATATTCAACATGCCACTCCTTGTCTTAAAGTAGCAGACCAAAAAAACCAAAACCAAGCCAAAACCCCAACACAATCTTTGCCTTTTAGTTTTTGTACTTAATTTATTTCTTTCCAGAGAGAAAATAAAACATTTTAATTTGACTTTGCTGTCATATGGTTAGTTACCAACCTGAGATTTCAGTGAAATGTCCTTTGTTGAAGATTTAGAAAAACAATCAGTGTGTGGCAAATATTGATATGACTCTTAATGGCAATTTAGCTGATTAATATCCTTTCATGCTGCAAAGCAGCATGAAACACAGCGTTTTAATGAACGCCAACAACAAAGAGCATACCAGGTGTGTTACTAAGAAACAATCTCTAGTGTGATTTAATTAATCAAAGCATTGCATGGAGCAATTATGAGCAACCTTGTGTAAGTGGCAGTAGTACATGATCCATGATTGAAAATTGGTTTTAAAGAAAGACATCATGGCTTAATAACTATACTTTACTAGTCACAGAACAAACCTTTGTTTAATCAGGCATTTGGGTTTTGGTGGTGTGCTTTTGGGGCTGGTTTTTTGGTTTGTTTTGGATCTTTTCTGTTTTGGTTTTTTTGTGGTGTGTTTTGGTTATTTTTTTTGGGGGGGGCGGGGTGCTCAAAGTGGATGGAGCAAGAAAATGCTAATGTTTATGCATGTTGGTAACTGGATGGATGAAAAACCATACTGAACACATTACTGAATCATATTCTTTCAGTGCATTTTCACCATACACTTTTCCCTGAATCTGCTGACTTCATTTTTTTTTAAGAACTTACTGAGGGGCTAAAGCTGATCCTTCTGAGGAGGGGACATTGTTCACCAGCCTCAGGTGACAGCTAATCATGTATATGTGATACCAAAACCAAATGGCCTGAGTTGTGATTAGCCATGTTAGCAGAGCTGCTTTATGGGAGCATTTTTGTGGAGAGGAAGACAGTTCAGCTGACAGTCACACAACATAGAAGCAGGCATGAAACATTTCTAGAATGAGTGCCTGCCCACTGCTTTCAAAGCCAACCCAAAATCAGAATAGTCCATAGTGCTTAGCTGGAAATCACGTTTTTGCATTAAACATATGATTGGGACACAAACCTATTTGGAGAATTAGGAAGGTTTCCCTTCTGTTCATTGCAGTTTCACTACTGAGGTAAGGTCTCTTATGGAATTTAATATGGTTAAATGTAACTCAGACTCATTTCTTCTTGCAGAAATTGTGGGACAAAAGCATGGACACTAGCTGTTACACAGATGCACAATTATTTCTCTTTTGAAATTCTCTGGGTATTTGTAAATGAATTTCATTCCCTCTATAAGCTGGAGACAAAAAGAAGTCAAACAAAATTGGAGACATTAGCCCTGCAAGAAAAGCATGTGCGAAGAACATAGAGTATTAAAAACAATAGCTGGACCAAATGCTAATGGATGGAGAAAACTTTATGTAAGGTGAAAAATGCTGCTACTATTCAGCAGTTAAATTTCTGTTCAGGGCACTTTTCAGAGCTTGTTAACACTTCTGTGTCATTGTGGTTTAAGAATTCACAGTGGAAAAAACAGACAAGTGAATACACAAACTGGTAAATGCACTGAAGTTATAGTGGGGGAACAGAGAAAACCTGAAACTTCCATTCTCAAATATCTGCAGAAACTGGCTATGCCAAAAACTGGTATGTGAAAACCTGCCATGTCCCAGAACTTAAGAGGTACTGTCTGCAACCATGCGTATGCAGAGGAGAGAATGTGTGTGTGCTTTTTTGAAAATAGTCTAAAAATTAAGCTTAATTTTTCTTTAAATGGAGACTCTTCCTGGTCCTTCAACTGTCCCTACTCAGCAGAGCTGAAGCTCTTATGTCAATGGCTTAATGCTTTTTTTCTGAAAGCAGTGGGTTAAGGACATACGGCAAATTATTTAAAAAAGAAAAAAATACCCACTCCATTGGGCTCTTCATTGGAACACGGCATAGTATCCTCCAGATAAGAGAGCTGTGATGGTTGTGGAAACAGACACCTAGGTTATGGATGCCATGAATATTGTGAAATCATAAAGTAGCCTTGCCATTAAATGTATCCACATGGAAGTGGAAAGAGCCATTTCTTTACAGGAGCTGTATCACACTTCTGCCAGGCCAGGGGCAGTGGAGAATCTTTTTACCTTGATAGTTTTGATCTGTCTGACCAGTGAGTATGTAGAAATGATTGTGTGAGTAGGGAAATGCAGGGGCTGGGCCACAGAGCAGAGAATCAGCTTCACGAGAACAGACCAAAGCAGCAGGTGGTGATATGTGGCAATGGGGCTCTAACACCATGTCAGAAGCACTGGGGAAGGAGGAAAGGACCTTGTCTGGTGTTAGAGTAAGGCTGAGCAAAGCTGAGCTGAAGAGATGTAGGCAGGAACAGGTTGCAGGACTAACAGCATAAACAATGAGTTGCAGAGGGTCAGCTCTGGACAGTACAGGTATACTTGGACTAGATCCCACCATGCTCTAGGTTAACTTAAGGAAAATATTTTTATTTTTATATTTGTATGCATTTTCATAAAATGATTTGTTTTCTTAAAATTGACTGACAAAGTAATTTTTGTGGGTTTTGTTTTTTTCAAAGAATTTTCTTTAGCTGTAAGGCTGACTAACATTATTTTATTTAATGTTATGTTGCTGCCTGCATTTTCTTTCAAAGAGCCATGGTGTTTAAAGGATATGCATAAAAGAGTTAAGATGTCCAAAACATACAGTCAAACTTTGGTTCATGCATTGAATCATGATGAACACCCTGTCTCTTTATATACTATATGTGCTGAGGAAAAATAGCAGAGAATGTTCTGGGTTACATTTTATGTGGTTCTGTCTTGAGCTCCCCTAAAAGAAACAGAGCTTAAGTTTAGTCTGAAAGTCAACCTGTTATGCCTTTTTATTTTAACACATAAGACTTGTGGGTTTAAAGATCAATCATGCAGAAGCCCAGAGGAATAGAGTAACAGTAAAATATTTCCCTTAGCTGTTAATTTTCTTGTTAAGGCAGGCCTTAACAGCTATTGTACATTGCAAATCAGACTGCTGTTATACCTCTAAAGTAAGTGGAACTTCATCACATGTTGAAATTTAATATTAAACACAGGCTTAAATCCTTCCTTTTTTAGCAGTGTCCTTAAAGAAGTTCTGAAATGTTGGATGAGGTTCACTTGACTCCAAGAACTAGAACTTTAAAACAGATCTAACAACTTGTGAATATGATAAAAATCCTCTAAGATCCTCAATGAGGAGAAAGAGCTCGAAGGTTGCTTCATTTCCCCGTCCCACCTCTACAGTCACAGCCTGTAGGGACAATAGTTTGTACTTCTTTTTATAGAGGTTCTTATAGCCTACTGCTGTCAGAGGCAGCAGTTATTGCTTTTGACATTTCTTTGCCAGCTGCTGTTGGTTCCTCTTTACCCTGATTCTCTTGCTGAGCTGGAAGCCTGTGTGGGCCAAAACTAGCACTGTCAGCAAAATACATCAGCCTGAACTCTCATGATTTCATACTCTTAAGGAAAAAGAAGGTGAGTCCACAAAGCAGAGGAGATCTTAGAGAACACTTCCTCCCAATAAACATGTGTGCAGCTCTATATGCAAGGTTAACTGGTTTTGTCTCTTGGATTCTGGGTCAGAGGGATTAGATATATCTGTCTTGGTTAGGAAAAAGGTACATCTGGAAGATGGACGTAAACCACATTGTGCCTCACAGAAGAAGGAATGAGTCTTCATTTTTCTCATTGTTTTATGATGTTGAAGGTATTTGGACTACATCTGAATGTGGTGGATGTGAAGTAGGTGTTTTAGAGCCTTTTTTCTTTTTCACAATAGCAAGCTGTCTGCTCAGAGCCATCTGATAAACCTACTTGAAAAAACACAATCAAAATAAAAGAAATCAACGCAAAAATTCCATCAACAAAACTGACGCACCACCACCCCCCCACCCCCTTTAATGTTAAAACCATCAATAAATTCTCTGCTTTGGTGTTTTGGAACTATAAATTGTCTATAGGCTTGATAATTATAAGCAGCAAAGTGCAACTTCTCCAAGATTACACTGCTGCCAAACCATGACTGATTCCCTAGTCCCACAGTCCTTCAGGGAACCAAACCGTGCCAGACCTTTTCACAGCTTATGCATGTCTCTGTGCTGGATCAGTCGTGCTGCCTGACAAGCTCTATCATTATCAAATCTAGGAATTCATGAGTCATGAGTCAAAAGTTATGACAGTAACTTTCAAATCACAAGAGCTTATACGTATATATGCACATATGTACACATGCCCTCACGTGGACACAAATTATACAATACATAATTCTGTATATAAGGATTATTGTATTTCTTTTTATTTGACATCTTATTTCAGCCTTTAAGGTTTTACATTTCACAGGGTTTTGTTTACATGCTTGAAAGTTAGGAGCCTTTGTTTTATTGTAAACAAAAAAGAAAACCAACCCACCCACTCCCTTTCATATTTCACTGAAGGGGTCTGGAAACTAGTTTTTAAAAGAAGAAAAAAAAAAAAGAAAAAAATTAAGCAAGTGAGCAATGCTGTTTTGGTGGCTCAGAGTCAAGGCTGAAATAAAAACACATTACCTGTCTGTCAGAGGCAGCCCTCTTCCTCTAGTCTGTGGTATGGATTATTTAGAGTAGTAGACTTAGTTTGACATAAATGCTTAGGGAATCTAAGGCTATACCTTTTTCATTCTATAAGATCCTAAATTTCCATGCTGGGTTTATAAGGTAGGAACATACATATGCATACAACTTGAGGTTGGAATGGGCTATAATGTGGCACTATGACAGACTGGCATTTAAAGTGTATAAAGGCGTATTTCTGATTTAGGTTGCAGGAGCATAGATTATAGATTAAGGCTTCTAAATTGTCAGTGCTTCCTGAATTTCCACATAGAAGTAGTCAATGCATAATGCATGACTTGCACATATTATGTTGTTCTTACCCAGTCTTTCGCCCATCCCTCTGTTTTGTGCTTTGACAACATACGTGGTAGAGATAGTGTCTGTGCTCTGCAAAACTTGCAAGACTGCAGGTGTCTGTCGTTGCTCTTCAGGGATTACAGAGGAGCTCTGTAATCCCTTTCTTGTTTTATCTATGGGCTCTGATTTAGTTGTAAGTGACTGTAAAAAAAAAAAAAAAAAAAAAAACAAAAAAAAACACAAAAAAAACCTAAAAAAAAAAAAAGAAACACCACAAAACCAAACACCAAAACCCCCACGTACCCAAAACAAAAACCTGTCAGAAATGTAAAACAGAGTGAGCGGGAACCATAGACTTTTTTATTTATTGGTTCAGAAAGCTGCTTTTTGCTGGAACATATTTTGCATCTGGAAATGGTAAATAAAACTGAGTCTCGAGAGAATTTGCCTACTGGAGGGTGCTCTCCTGGTAGCAACTGTGGCTTGGGTAAGAGAGACTGGATTTATTCTTGGTGCTGTGTAACCAGGGAGACTGCCACTGATCTCCATTTCCACTGGCAGAAGTAGTAATGAGCTTTTAAACTGGAGCTAGGAAGATTTAGGTTAGACATTAGGAAAATCTTTCTAATAGCAATAATGGGCAAGTACCTGGATTGCCCAGAGATGATATGGAATACCTATTGGTGAACATTAAGTCAATACTAGAGTCTAACTCTGGAGGAAGCTATCACTACGTGACAGAGCTAACTCAGTGCATCACATCTCACTTCTGATGCATCATTGCTGGATAAAATAGCTGTATATTATGTATGTATATATGTGGCCCAGTAAAAGTATATGAATACCAAGGAACTCCTTACCATAGGCCTACATCAGGATTATATCTTTCAGGAATTGGTGGTCACTTCAGCTGGCTCACTATAGTTCACTGTGTCTTTAAAACCAGCCTCTAGAAACCCAGGGCCACTAGTTGCTCAGGTCACGAGATACTTTCTCTTCCACTGCTCCCAAGCTTTGCTTCTGTGCTGTTTCTTTTAGAGGAAGAACAAAATATCCCTCTGTGTTTAAATATAAACTTAGAATGGAATAAAACCTCCTCTAATTAAACATAATAAAATCATTGCAAACTATTGTTAAGACTAGAAGTAGATGTCAGGGTCTTTCTGTGCTTTCACAGAACACTTTATCACGACTATTTGAAGGGATGTGCTACTTCTCTTGTGAGCTACAGGGCATGTTTCTGCTGGGCTAAAGTCACAACTCTTGTTCAGCTCAGTGAGAAGTGGCTCAAATATGGACTATGTAAAGATTTTCAATTAGGTACTCGGAAAGTAGAAAAGAACTGGAGAGGTGTGCTTCCAATGAAAACATGTGATTTCAGTACGAGGTGCAGGGCTAGGCTCCTCCTGGAATTCAGGACAGGCCAAAACACCTAAGCAGAGGTCAAACACTCAGACTATGGAAGCCAATTCAGCTCTCGTTTAAGGATCCGCTCCCATGTTACACCCCCACAGCTTGGCAAGGGGCAAGCAGCACAGGATTGCTTCTGGTTTCCTTTTACAAAAGGAGAGTAGACAAAGAGCATATTGAGTAAGAGATATGCACAAAGATTTGGAAAAAAATCAGGTATTCAAAAAATGCATAAGTTAACGTAGCTTTTATCCTGTTTGAGTGATTATGATTACCACAGCTGAGAGCACCACTTACTGTAGCTGGATTATGTACTTTCTTCAAGAAGTAATAAAATAAATGTAATAAAGAATTCAAGTTGTTTAAGAACTCACTAGGAAGAAGTTATCAATGCCCATTTTTCTTTCTAGTTATGAAAAATGCCAGTACTACATCACCAGTATACTAGCATTTTGTTCACCATGATGATCAAAGGGCCCTAACGTTCTCTAAGAAGCAGAATGTAAGATTTGAAAAACAGTGGGAGAAACATTAGTCTCCTTTCCTCTTGTTTGGTCTGTTGCAGAGGATTGAGTCTTTAGAGTAGGGAGGTTTGTTTGCTGGTGTGTTGTATGAGTTAGTGTCATCAAACATTCCTAAATCCCTGAAGAAGAGGGGGTGGAAAATCAGTACTACTCAGAGGGCTGAGAAGTTCTGTTTAAAGTGATACGCGTTCAGAATATTCGCTCAGGTTGAGCATGTTTCAGTAAACATGTGCCAAACAGCCCAAGGGCGAAAACCAGCAGGGTGCTGTTGAAATAGCTTCAGTGCATGTATGCCTTGCTGACCCCTGTTGAGCCCTCTGAAAATTGGACTGGTAACGCTGACTCTGCATCTTGCCTGTTGCCTTGAAGCCTCTGGGACACCTGTTATTTGTTTCCTAAAAGGCCAGGCCTTGCTGCAGATACCAGATATATGAGTCAGAACAAGCTGAAGTTCACAGGCTCTTGGAGGCTTAAGGCAGTCGGGAACAGAATCCAGGTCTCCTTTTGTTCGTGTTTAATAAAAATAAAATTAGAAAGAAAAAAGATACTTCCTTCACGATGTGCTTCAAGAGGAGAGCATGAAAAGTGGGAAAGTAGTAGTCAAAGGCTGAACTTTTGACATATGGGCAAGAAGGGTCTGCAAAGAATGGATTATTATTTTTTTTTTTTTTTAAGGCGCTGCTTGATGCATGTGGGTATTGGGCCTTCCATTGAGCTAACCTGCTGTCTTTTCACTTGAATTAATCTGTGAAATTCAGAGCCTACATAAGAGATGCTGCTTACGTAATTTATGCATTTGTCCCTAAGTTTTAAAGGCAAACACATAAGTTAAATCCTTCTGTACTGGCTTTCTCTCCAAATGCATATAGCATCTGTGTGGGTCCACACTCAGTGTGCTGAGTTACTGTCCATAAAACTTTGGTACCACATAGAAAAGCTGAAGTATTGCAGATACTTGGGATACAGCTGTGTGCATTGCAGCACATTTCTCTGGGGTTCTGAAGTCTTACATTTGATAATTCGATAAGCATATGAAATTTAATAAAGTCTAATTAACATGGTGTAATAAAACGTACGGTAAATGCTGTTTATATATCTCTCACTGATAAACAGGACATTTTATGTCATAATGTCTGAACAGTTAGCTGCATGCGTGCTAAATGTTGCTTTTAATTAAACAATAAAGAATGTAACTACCTTTATTGTATTGTTGTAAATTCTGATGTGATACAACAATTTGATTCCTTAAAAATTAATTGCCTAGGAGTGTGTTTAAGTAATATTGATTATGCTGGTGCCTCATGTTGATCTGTGATACTTAACCCAGCATTTAAAATATCTTTTTTCCATTATACATTTGTGATGCAAGAATAAAAGCAAAGTACAAAACAAATAGGCACTTGAATTCTAATAGCAATAAGCAATAAATGTCAGGCATCTGGAAATTATGGTTGCAATTTCCTCAGAGTACACTTTGTTCTTCTATTATGCCTGCATGAATTTTGCTACAGGCAAAATCTATTACAGATAACAGTTAAGAACCTTTCTAATCTACACAGATAGTCATGGAAAAATGCTAGAAAACGATATGTTGGAAAATGTAATATTGCCAAGTAAAACTGACACTTGTAGAAAATAATATGATCATATTTAGACGTGCAGAGATAATTTCTTTAAGATTATGTTGAAACAGAAATTTCTGGGCTGTTTGGTCCTGCTGAAGGGCATATAACTAATAATATGTGGTGTATCATTAAATGTGTTTGTGTACTGTATATAGATAGATATTTATCTTTATACTATGGGCTGGTTATTTTGCTTGTTTAATGATTGTTACCTGAAATAGCCATTACCAAGTCAGAGTATACATTAGGAGCCAGTACTTTTCCATTGTCGATGATTATATTTGAGTAGTGGCTATTTCTGCTCCAGGTCATCTCTATTGCTGTATGAAGGCAATCTCCATTGCCTGTGAAAGTATCCATTTTATACTTTTTATCGTGCGTTATGATTCTTCACAACTCTTTAATTGACTTTGTGAAGATTTATAGCGTGTTGATCAGTTATAGTTCTGTCAAGTTCTAAGAGCAGATTGTTTATTTTACACAGTATCTTGGTGCCAAAATGCCATGTTCTAGACAGCTTAAATTCATCCTAGGGTTACACTGGAGTAACACAAAGCTTAGACTTGAGTGAAGATGATGCCAGTCTTAGAGGGATGCTTAAGTTTTTGTACTTATGCTTTTGCTCTGGGGTATAACATAGAATTGAAAGGATAACTTGTGTCTGTAAACAATCTCCTTACCAAATTGAAAGCGGGTGTATTGGCTTGTGCTCCTTTTCAGTGAGAAAGTCTACATTTTTCTTTCAATGTAAACATCAGTCCTAGAACTTTTTCCATACTTGTTAAGGAAGGTGTTTCTTGCAATAACAAAATATACAAATATGTGATTTCCATCTGTGTTTTGCTTTCTGTACTAACTAGGTATTCTTTTCAATAACCACTAAAACATAGATAAGCATAAAACTTGGTTCATGTTCGTGTAGCAAACAGCATGATAGTGGAAGTGCTATAACTTGTAATTGTACAGTGGTTGCAGGTTTTTTATGAATAGGTACTTTATTAGAATGTAATTAAATGTGATTAAAATAAATTTATCCGATGAATTATACCCTGTTTCAAAAATGTAGCTTCTGTCCTGATGACTCAAATAGTCTTAAAGGAAAGTCTTTGTTACCAAAATGTTCAGTGGAAGTGTTGGAAGCGTTTTGAGGAATACATTTGGAACAAGAATTGCTTTTACTTTTCGATCTATGATTCAACATCAATGAAAATGGAGACCCGTGAATCTCTAAAATTCTTGTCATAACCCTTTTAAATAGAAAAAAAAATCCAGGTTTAGAAGAGTAGATGCAAGAGTACGTCTTTGCTAGGAGAAGGAAAAAGTTTTTTTTGTTTTACAATGAAAATTAAAATGATTCTTTCAGTCAGTGGTGTCAATAGCTGGATCTCCTTTACGTTTTTGGTGAAAGGAAATTTTGATCAATATAAAATATTTCATCACTTGAAATAGAATCTGTTTCCAGTTTTGCATGTTTTGGATATGGGAAAAATCTTTATAATGCTTTCTCCATATAACTGTTTCGGGGAAAAGGATAGTCCTCTTTGTCTGCAAGAATGTTTCCTAGTGCTCTTTATTAATGAGTAGAACATTATCTATATTTATTTTTTATTTCTTTGTCTTTAACTGATAGGTTTGGAGTCACATTAGTACTTGAGGAGCAAAGGCTAGCTTGGGCAATTTGCATTTAGAAATGTTTTCTTTGGAAAAGAGACAAAGAATTTGGCTTCAGAAAGGGGAGACAAAATGGTCAAAAATGCTGCAAGTGACATGGTTGGTTGGGAGAAAAGTCCTTGTGTTGATTCCAGCAGGGATATGTAGACTGAGTCATCAAAAAAGAGTGCATACTAATTGTGTGACTTGGCTGAAGAGGGGGCTGTCTTCTCTCTCAAGCATCTGGATTATGTACAGAAGTTAATGAATCTGTCTATAACATTCAGGAATTAAGCTAGCCATGGCAAGCTAAGAATCTTTTCAGTTTCTTTCCTACTTCCTTGCCCCGTGCTTGGTGATGAGCACTGCAGTACCATGGCCGTGTGGAATGCTGGCTGCTGTGCTTACAAAGGTTTCAACAGCCTCTGTCTGTCCTCCCAAGTAAGCTGAGCTAATTAGAAACTAAACAATCCTGATGGTGAAAATGAACGTTTATATTAAGTATAATATCTTACAATACTTGTGATGTCTTCTCATGGGTGTTCTTCTGAAATGTATGATCAGTCCAACTGAAGAAATTGAGAAACACTTTCATGCTTAATATCAGAATTAACAAAGCATATTAATGCTTTTGATGCCACTAGGGTTGCAAACCCTAGGGCTAGAATTTGTCATGCTTGTGCATATCTGTGAATTTTTAAAGAAAAGAGGACAAATTCTGACTTAAATAGGACTACATGCATGAGGAGGGTTCATATTTTGGTTCTTGTTGTGAGATCACAATCAGTCTTTAGTCTGGCATTATTTTTACAAGGCGATAGAGCATGCAACCTTAGGAACAAACAGAACCCTTTTTAAAGATGTGTGCTGTATTAAGCACCGACTTAATATTCAGTTTGCAGCTGGTTATACATAGTAACTTTTATATTCAGATCAAATACTTATTTGAATAGAATTTATTCCGAATGGCATACAAAGATCATCTCCCTGTATACTTAGTGGAATGTCATTTTGAATGAAAATGGTTTATTTGAATAAATTTGTTCATAATTTTGCTGATTATGGGTAGAAGTCTTGTATTTTCATGTAAATTTTCTGTACTGTAAGCCTTCTATCTCTGTTTGTTGAAGTTTTATATTTGGATAACTTAAAAATTCTGGTTACTATATTAAAATGTACAAAACATCTGAAAAGACTTTTTTCATCAACCTGAGGTTTTTAATTCAGTTCCCTGGTATATGTCAAGAGCATTTTAAACATGAGTAGTTTATTCATTTTAAAGCCCTTTAGTTCTCATAGTGTTCAGCATAGTCTTAATTTAGGATCACAGAATTCCCTTCAGATCTATTCCTTATATCATTTTAACTCACTTACCCTGTTTTGAACCCAATGGCCGTATAGTGTGTCCTACAGTTACCTTCAGGTATTATTAATTACTTGGGTTTTCCTCAGTTCTGCTCTTCAGCTGAGTTTGAGCAGATTTCAAATATTTCTCTTCTCTCCCACAAAATTCCTGCCAGCCTAGGGTACATTTCTACATATTCTTTTTGAAATGCATGAATTATCTAAGAACTCATGACATTCACCTTGTGGCTTCTCGTTGGTCGTCTTTATTAAAAAAAACCTTCCCCTGATGCCTCCCGAGGTTCAGGTGACTACACACCCATGCCAAATCACAGTCACAGAGCTAATTTTGTCATTTCTTTGTGCTATGCTGCTTTGGGTCTCCATTTTCTCTATCATAAATTTAAGACAGTCATCTTCCTGAAGGTGCCCTTTGAATCTGTTTCTTCAAAGTTCTTTACTAAAGCTTTTTTCCCCTGCCTGTGTATGTCCTGACTCCCCAGTTTTGCCAAAACCAGAAAATTTGTCTGCTTCTTCCACAATATACATTCTTTCATGTTGTCCCTCTCTATCTTCTCTAAAATGACTCCATGGGGTCACTGCTATGTGCTGCTTAAGACCCCACCTAACAAGTCGTTTGTGAGGAATTAATGTTCTTACCTTGGCACATTAAAGTTATGGTACTTTTAAAAGATGTGTCAAATGTAAATTGCGCCCATTTAAATTACTTTCACCTTGGCTTTCTGTCCTTCATACGCTGGTTCTTTTCTGCGCTCCCAGAGAAAACAGGTCCTGTAAGCTGCACTCGGCACCAGGACCAACTTGGTGCGGACTCTTCCTTGAAGACGCTGAACAGAAGTTAATCGTAACAAAGACTTCATCCTTTCTTGCTGCTAACAGAAGTTTCACGCGTCTTACAATGAAAATCAAGGCACTTAGGTTAGGACAGTAACAGTTTCGGGCACTTCTGGCTCTCAGTTCATTATTCTTGCTCCTCTCTGTCCCAATCCTCCTCTTAAAATCTTCCTCAAACATTTCAGTACCTCTGGGTTACTTAGTTCAAACTTTGTGGCTAGGGGCTTAAACTGTGAACTTAAATATTAAGTTATCCTTCTGTTACATAAATCTAACCAGCAAAATGTATGGTTTATTTTAGGAAAGAAAAGCTGAAAATATAACATGAGCTGCAGATATTTATGATTTCCATAAAACACTGATTTAAGCATTAAACATAAATATTTGCCTTTTATAGGGGCGCAGAGATTTTAGAAGAGATGATGTCTGATAGGTTCACCTGTGCTTTCTGTTGGCTGCACCATCAGAGAATGCTGTTTGGTTCTGTAATCTAATGTGGTTGTAGCAGCTGAAAATCTCAAAGCCTGTGTGATACAAGTGAGAAGGGCCAGATGTGCATGAAAAGCGCCGTGCAGAGTGAGAAACTGATGAGTGCAGAAATAACAAGGGGCATCATGGACCTTAGTCAATCTGGAAACTCAGAGTTTTTGCACAATTGAGTTCTGGGCTTCCTAATACCTTTTAAAAATAAATAAATAAAAAATATTGTTTTGCCTGTCTGCAACTATCTGTAAAGTGAGCATGGTGATACTTCTCTCCTGTGTGAAGCTTTCTATAAGACCAAAGCAACATTGTACATTATTCTTTAAGTATACTTTCTACTCTGACAGCATAAATGTCAAGTAAGACCAGGAGATCAGGCTTTTTTCCGTTAAAAGCACAATTTAATACAACCTTATCAACTAAGTCAAGTGTCCTGATTCTGGGTCGTTTTTGCTGCATTCTTTCTAATAAGTCTTGTCTCCCCCTCCCCAACCCTGCATCATCATTGGACTTCCAGAGGGCCAATTTTGGTCTGTTTAAGAGCCTGGTTGACAGAGTGCCTTGGGAAATCATTATGAAGGGTCAAGAGGTCCAGGGAGGCTGGACATTCTTCAGGAAGGAAGGCTTAAAGGTGCAGGAGCAGGTTGCCCCCACGTGCCAAGAGATGAGCTGGCGAGGAAGAGGAGCAGCCTGGCTGAACAGAGCTTTGGCCAGAACTCGGGGCAAAAAGGAGAGTTTACCACCTTTGGAAGAAGGGGCAGGCAGCTCTGAAGGACTGTAAGGATGTCTGGAGGTTGTGTAGGGTGAAGATTACAGAGGCGAAAGCCCAGCCAGAACTCAGGCTGGCCACTGAAAAAGATAACAAGAAAAGTTTTTATAAATACGTTAGAAACACAAGAAGGGCCAAGGATAATCTGCAGCTTTTATTGGATGTGTCAGGGAACATTGCCATAGAGGATGAGGAAAAGGCTGAGGTACTTAATGGTTTCTTTGTCTTACTCTTTAATAGCAAGACCAGCTTCCCTCTGGGTACTCAGCCCCTTGAGCTGGAAGACTGAGGATGAGGAACAGAATGAAGTCTCCACAGTCCAGGAGGACATGGTCGGTGGCCTGCTTCTCCACTTAAACATGCACAAGTCCATGGGGATGGATGGGATCCATGATTCTGTGTTTCTCTGATCTCCTTTCACCCTGCTCTCTTGGAAGAAGAAAAAAAAAATAATGAATGAACCTGTGGAGTTTTGCCACTGTGATTTTCATTTACAGCCATGGAAAAAGGGGAATAACATTGACTATTCATTTACTAGTTGTTCTACACCATTTATTTACTAGGTTTTATTGTGCAGTGACAGGGACTTGGTGTGTTTCTAAAGGTTTGCAATCAGTCAATAGACCACAGGTAGAACACTACAGTTTTAGATGGGCAACTTGCTGAGTGATATATTTTTCTCTCTTATTGTGTGGATTCCAGGTTCTCTGCAGTGAAGCTGTGACCTACTTAAAACAAATGAGAGTGCTTAATGGCTGCTGATTGGTTGTTAGGGTGTTTTCTTTAAATACACATATCCATCATCAGCTGCTTTGTAATAATAAATGTCTCCTGTGTTATCCCATTTGTCTGTTTATAACACAATGTAATGTGTCATACTGTAAAATGTAAATGTCTTCATTGAGATAAATTTGCTTTATCCTGATATTTAGTGTAGCTACATTACGTGACATACAAGGTGTCAACTAATTAGGTATTAACATATCTCTTATGTAATTGAATTTCAGGAATAATTTCTTTTGAAGTGAATAGTCCTCTAAAGTGCTAGGCAAGAGCTACCGAAAATCACCAGTGTGCAAGAAATCATGCAGAGGTATTCTGTGGAAGGGATCTTTGTTCAGAGATGTGATAAGATGACCAAGGCAGTGCACAGATAACGTGAGGATAGCTAATATCTTGTATATTTATGTCATCTCTATTCTGTTTCTGGTTACGTGCCTTGTTCATCAAATGTAATAGCAGATTTTTGCTTTAATGGAAAGGGAAGCTATTTCTATTGCTGTTAAATGGCAAGTTTACTAAATCTGAGCCTTCTGGGTTCCCTCACCCTCAAATCATTATGAAACAGATGGCTATTTATTTCTAATATTAAAAATTATTGTTGTATATTGCATATTTACAACTAGAGTTGTTAAGAACATCTACCTCATGATTTCATAAATGACTTTACAGATACTTTACCTGATAGCTTCATACATGGCTTTTTTTGGTTGTGCACTATTAGAGAAAATAGGAAAAAGAACCACCAATTTTTGAAGCAATTATATTTGAAAAAAATCTGTTAAAGGTGTTATTTATTTCTATTTAAAGGAGTCATTATTAAAATCTTAAAGGAGTAAAATTAGTCTGCTTTGATTGAATTCAGCAGAAGCAAAGCAATGTCAGTGTAACACAGTCTTGACAGTGTGACATTAGTTAGTTGATGTCCATGAGTACTGGATAGATACCTGGAAGTTTAAAATTACAGTTTATTTTTAAGAAGTATCAAGCCGTTGGCTAGATTTCCAAAAGTCCTTCCACCCTAATAAAATGTGGTCTTTCAGGTTTTTTGCCACCCTTCCGGCCTTCTTCAGGAACCTCACTAAAGTGAGGAGGTCTAGACACATCTCTGACTTGGGCTCTCATCATGATCAATCAGTCTTTATACACCACACTTCAAACTCTGCAGTCAGGATATTCCTGCTATTCCGTGAATGCACTGATTGCCTCCCCAAACTGTAAATTTATGGATGGGGAAAAATTAGTTTTCTTGTGCGGACTGTGTTCTTGCATGGCCAACTAAGCATTGGTATTTTCTGTGAATCATGCAGATGTGTTTGCTGGGGTAGAGATGGAAAGAGTAAGGACTGTCTTACCCCTGTTACAAATATACTCTCTACATCCACATGGGCTAAGCCCAACTAGCTAATCACTTCTGTCTACATTTCACCTCATGGAATGTTTGCATTTTTAGTGTGAATTAATTCCCAAATTCATGGCACTGAAACGTCCTCTGTTTGAAAGCTAGCAAATACCAATTATGAAGATATGCCTCCCTAGCCAATTAAAATGTGCAGGTGCAATAACTTTGTTATCAACAGCTTTGGTGTTTATCTAGAAAGTTTTATATCAAGAAATATTTTGAAATAGCATTGGGAAATGAGCCCATTAGAAAAATATTCTTACTACTTGATGCTAAAAAGGTAACTTAGGAGTACTGGATTCAGTACTGACTGGCTGTGTTGATATGAATTAACCCCCACTATTTCAGTGACCAGGGAGAAAGTCACTCTGGATGAAGAGGAAATAGGAGGAAAGAAGCATATTAACCTCCATTTAATTAACTATAAGGACTCAGATTACAAAAGAGGACTATCCTCGCAAATAATTAGATTTATGTAGTTATTGTGTAGGGAGCAATTTTGCTTCTGTAGCCTGGCTATCCTTTGCACAGAGCAATAGTTCTTTACCCTGAAGCCAGTGGGAATACAATGAAGCACTGTAATGACAGTGACAATAAAGCAGGCAGTTTTATTTAGAAAATGGAACATAATAAACTGTGCAAAGTGTTTGGAGTGAAATATGTAGTGCTCCCTAGATTCTGATAAACCTTTTCCTAGGAACACACAGGGATTGCCTATTAAAAAGAGTAAGGCTAAACCCAAAATTGAGATGGCTCCAGGAATCTGTATTAGCGAAGCTGACAGTACACATTATTACTGATTAGAACTGTTTAGGGTTAAGTTTCATTTTGGTGCAGTCACGCTACACAGAACTTGACATGTGGTGCACAGTTTTGCCCGTTTCCAGCAGGAACTCAGAGCTTTGCCATCTCTTCTCCTTGCCTTGCTCATTACTTGCCCTTATTCAGGTTTCACTGAGACCTTTAAAGGCTTGTCTTGCAGGTGCAGTTTCTCCACCATGATTCATCCTTGCACAAAGCTGTGAGATAAGATACAGTATCCTAAAAGAAGGTCCTGGATTACTCTTCAAACAATGGGAAACACAAAAGCATAATCTCTTGAAAGTAGTTTATAGTTGATCCTTTCTGTATGGGTTTCTTGGGGGGTTTTGTTTGCTTTTCCCTATCAAAACTCTGGGTTACCCATTCATGCCAAAACCCCCTAAATCAAGCAAGTGACAGAGTCTGGCTAGGTCAAGATTAACGCTAGTGTTTGGGGAATAGTTTAGTGGGGTAGGGGGTCTAAAGGACCTCTACCTTTTTCTCCTATTAATGGTCTTGCAGATTCCACTGAGTCTGTTGTGATCTGGTCTAGTGTTTTCCCACAGATTGTGCTTTCCCTCATTCTGTGATCTCACTCTTAAAAATCTGCATTCAGAAATTTTGGCTTCTGCGACATCCAGCTGGAGTCATGCCCTGCTTTTTGACAGTGGTGTGACTGTTCCTTCTGAGCTAGATGTATTTATTTTCATCTTTCTACTGTTCCTCCCAACAGTAGCTTCATAGTCAGGTGAATAGCTGGCATTTTGCTATTGCCACCAGCCACCTTCATATTTCTAAAGAAAGGCAGTTCATGAGGAGGGAAATAATCCACATGCCCTCTTGCTAAAGTACTCGCTTGTGCAGGTGTAGGACTTGCGTGACAAAACACTTTGTCCTGAATGACCTTGGAATATGTATACTAATATCTTATGGGTGTTTGCTGGTGACCTCAGGCAAGCCAGACTGGCACCTGGCTGCAGAATGCACCTCTGAATGGGACCACAGCTTCTTACAAACTCATATAAGAACTCAAAACACACATATGAGTCAATATTAGGAAGATTGTAGTGTAGCTACTTAACCACTTAAAATAAAAAATAAAAAAGAGACACAGGACCTAGTTTTTCTTCCTTCTTCTGGGCACTACTTCTACTCAAGGGGGAATATGTTCAGTCTAGTAAAATTTTATTGCCTACTGATTGATTTCTAGTTGTAGACCTACACAGCTGCATAAGGCAGTTATTCTACACAAAGTTGTGGGACTTCCTTCACTGGGGTGGAGAAGGTGGCTTGACTTACTTTAGTTAGTCTCATTTACACATTAGCGCTTAAGATATGCTGCCAGGAGCACAGGGTAGCCCTTTTCCTTATGGTACATGGGTGTCTTTGTAGAAACGAAGCCTTAAACCAAAGTCAGCTCTCATCAAATTTTCTTCCAAGGAAAAAAGAATGGATATTGTATTAAACACTATGCATAAATGGAAAATAAGGAGGGGGGGGAAATAATCTAAAACCAGCTCGCGTCTTTAGCTCAGTTGGCCCTTGGCGAATATTAGAGTAGTTATAGCATTGTAACTAATGGTTCAATGTGAATAATTGTAGTGGTGTTTGTAATACTTCCAGTTGCTTCCACAGAACTGCTACTAAAGAAATCTTTCAGTCAAAAGCAAAGTGATTGGTTAATGGCAAACATGAAGAATAGTTGACAACTCAGCCAAAACATCTGGGGATGAAATATATTTTGTCAAAGAGCTAAAACCGTTGTGTTGAGAAAATGCATTTTCCCTCTGATCCATTCTGTCAACAAAATACTTTTCATCAGAAACATCAAAGCTGTTTCATCTGCAAATTTCATTTTTTGAATCCCTTAATCTATTCTGTTGACAAAAATTTCTGTCAACTGCTTCAAACCATTGTATTAACAAATTTCTTTTTGTCAATCATGATATATTCTTTTGGCAACTGCATTCTATAATACTCTGCTTCGTTCTGTGGAGAAAATACGTAAGTCAGTCTCCATCTTAAATTTTTCAGAAGTGAAAGCTGATATCAAAAGTAGTGCCACAGCTGCTAATCTACTGAACCTGCCCACTAACTTGGCTTACTTTAAATATATCCAGCTAAATTATAATTTCTGCTGAATAATGCAAAAGTTGAAGTAAAGAAATTGTAGGCGTAATAAAATCTCATTTCTCACAATGTTTTCTTCGCAGTGTCTGCTCATCATAGTCTTCAGGCTCACAATACAAAGATGATCTCTGATGAACTGTACTTTAATTTCTAGATGTTGAGGTACCGGAGGCTTATTGTAACCTCACTGCTTATACTGAACTACTGAAACAGAACAAAATATTGCAGCTACTCCTAATGTAATCCATGCTAATTTAGCATTAACAAAATTAGTATAAAAATTAATTACTAGCAAGTTCTTTCGTTAATAAAGAATATATCTGTTTAAAAGCAGAATCATGTGATGATAAGAAAAAGATAATTAAATTCTTTGAGTCTGAAATATGCATAAAAATATTTTTAGTCTTATAAGTACTCCTTGTAAAAAATGAAAAGGAAAAAAGTCACTAGAGTTTATGATCCATGTATAAGACAAGATAACAGATGGACAGCGATTTATTTCAGTACTTCATTGGTCTGTGTTAGATAAATCTTTGCCTTGTCTGATTTTGAACATTCTGAGGTATTTTTTTTTCAGTCATTTCCTTAATTTCCAGGTCAAATATAACAATTGTATTTTCCATTATAAGGGAAGATACAAGCAGCCTAACTTCTATGTCACCACATGGTGAACTAGCTTGTAAAGTAGAATTGTGCTATTAGTATTGTATTGAAAATCTCTGCGTATAAGTCTCTGCATATGGTCCTGAGGAAGCCCTTTTGAAGTGGAGTTTCCCCTTATTAAAATAGGAATAATTGGTTGTTAAAGTAGTCTTATAAATTTTTGCTGTAATAGTTATTTTTTCTGAGCTGTGGGAAGAATCAAGCAGTAACCTTGAGTCCTTGGCAGTACATCATAACGGGTTTGAGTCGTACCTTCAGCTCAGCCTCTGCTGGCTAGAAAAAAGCAGCATGCTATTTCTCACACCCGGCCAACTTCTTTAATAAAAAATTCTAGATTGTGCCACTGTGTAGTTTGGCATACTAATATATGCCAGGAGTTGGTGGGCACTTGGCATATGCGGCTTAAAAAAGTGTGGCCTGTGAGCAGTGGCTGTGTGGCTAAGGATAAATTTTTTTCACTGCTAATGGTTAGAATAGTGAAGATTGAAACTGAGAAAGAAATCATTGCAAGAAACACCAAAGTGGTACCAGCCCTTTCGATTATGTTTGAATTTCCCCTCCTATGTGTAGGCAGAAGTCCCACATCTCTGCCTTTTCCAGCACATGGTGCTCAGCCTGTCAGTCCCCTACCCAAAGAAGGGACAATCACAGAACTACAAAAAGTGGCAACAAAAGACCAGTGCAAATACTAAGACACATTAAAGATATTCTAGGCTGGGATAAACCGCTATGCTTGCATCCAGGTGCTGCTTCAACAGCTCAGTCTGTGAAGTAATTTGCTGCCAACTGCCCACAGCACCTTTGTGTTGTGCCCGTTGGAATCCTGAAAGCGAGGTCCGTTCAGATGCTGTTGTTCAGCTGTGGATTTTGGTGGGATATGGATAGTAATTTTTTCTCCTAGGCCCAGGTTTAAAAACCACGCACCAAAACCAACCTGCCTTTTAGACAAATACTAGGCAATTTCTGACTTCCTGCAACATTTCGGGGGTCCTGAAGCAGAGTATTCTGGGGTGGTTCTTGAAAGATTAATGCAGACTCTGGTTTTAAAAAAGGACTTGTCACAGCATCTGAGGTAGACTTTCCTCAATAAGATCAATCACTGGGGGGTGCATAGACCTGCTAATCAGTCCAAAATCAAACTTGTCCCAAAATTAGGCATTACATTGATATTTCTTCTTTAATTTTCAGAAATGTAAATTGACGAATTTTTAAACATGGATCAATCCCCATTTTCTTTGAAATGAAATATGACTGGGGGGAGATCTCTTCCCAGTCTCAACTCACCCTGGTTTTTTTGTCAAGGAGTAACCTCTGTTCAGTATTATTTCTGCTGACTCAAATATTTTTTCACTGTTGTGCAGTTTTAGAGGGACTTTAAGTCTTGCTATAGGTTAATTATTTTTTTTTCTTGCTGTGTGATTCCTGCATTCTGGATCTTCTTTTCATGGATTTAATTTCACACTATAATGTCAATTTCATCTCGGGTTTTTTGCCCTTTATCTATAGAGGGGCTGCAAAGCAGTTGTTTTCTATAAAGGCTGCAGTATGCAATCGAGTTGACAGGTCATCATTTTATTAGTATCTTTCATTAGAATGTTAGGAATTTGGCGTATCATTCTATTGGAAATAATGTATGATTGATTGATTGACACTGATCAAAATTTATTTCTTCGTCCACTGTCACACCAAATAGTGAGAATAATGAGTTGCATGTAACATCAATAATTCCTGGAAAAATATGAAATAGCCAATCAAGGGAGTATTTTGCTCAATTCTATTTCTGCTTCTTTAAGAATGCGATCTTAAATTTTTGAAGAATAGGACTTGTTAAGGTTGAATTTTACTTCCAAAAGCAGTCCTTGTCACAATACACAATCTAAAAATGAAAAGGACAATAACTTTTCTCCTGTATAACAAGTCAGAGAAACCCAATACAGCAGTGAGTGTAATAATAACAAAAAAATATTATTGTTTGGATAATAGATATAATGTAAAAGCAAGGGTAATACTCTTATGTAGCCATTTATTACTTTAGAGCTAATTGAAACAAAGTGGTTCTAATTGAGACTGTGATCCTGAGGTTAGCTGTACATCTGACAATTATAGCTTCAGGACAAACACTAGGTTTGAGCAATATGTAAACAATGTATGTATTCTTGACTTGTTTAGCCCTAAAGGAGTTTTCTTTTTTCTTAACCTAGAAAACCCATATTGATCACAGCTGCCCTAACCACAGAGGAAGCGACTAAGGACAACAATCGGGCAGTAGGGGAAAGGTGTGGTTCTCAGAGTAAAAAACTAAATTCTGGAAAAACACCTTTTACTCCAAGGGGGTATAGTTGTCTTCAGTGGAGGTGTATCTTGTTGGAGTTGTTCTAGACAAGCTCAACACCAGGTCTGTGTGCATGAAGAGAAGGGCAGTGGGAGGGATCTAGGCTATTCAGTTTGCTATACAGGCACCTGCCTAACTTTCTAAAGTTTCTAAAGGCTAAAGTGTGCAAGTAACGTCAGAAGGCAGGGGAGCTATAGAGGAACATTTACTTTTCCCTGATGGGGGCCAAGTTAATTAAAAGGAATGTAAAGAATATATCTGTTATATGGATTTTTCTAGTGGTTGATCAGTGAAGGCTAGGAGCTGAGTACAATTTAATGTGTTATCACAAAGAAAGGACAATGCTCTGTATAAAAGACTTTTGCTTAGGAAGTAAAAGAGCAAAATTTGACATTTTACGGCTTTCTCCAAAGGTCAACAATATTTTACTGTTTTGATTAACGAAGGCAATAATCATCCATGTTCTCCACAGCCTTTAAAGTCTCTCTTCCCCACTACCACCCCTTTTTTTTCTCATTGACATGACGTGAGAGAGGCAAACGTGAAGAGGGTGCACAATGAGTATGTTGTTGGAGAAAGGCCATGGTGTAGCACATCGTTATTTTCCGAAGGCCCAACCCTCTTGCTGAGGTTGGTGGGATTAATTTATTGCTTCTATGGGAAAGAAAAGTTACTTGAAGTTAGAATACACTCCAGGAGCAGTTTTCAGTAAGTCTTTTGGAGACATGTGAGTCTCCTCATTGGAGACACAATTTGCAAATTATTTTAATGAAAAGTAAATTACTGCCCTTTCCCATTCTCACGCTACGAAAGAGTAGTGTTGGAGAATGGAACTAGTATTCCTGCATTCACTTTGTCTGGGTAGGAAGAATGAAATAAATATTTCATTTTCTTAATAATAAAAAAAAAAATAATTGTGCTGTTGAAAAAGCTAAGTGAATAGCCATACATTCCTTTATGCATCCATATCTGCAAGGCTACAATTATAAAATTTTGTTCCTGGCAAAAAGATGCATTTTCACTGGAACATGCAGTTTCACCATGCACAATAGGGAGAACACAGTGGAGAAGACTGGGTGCTGGAGACCTGAATTCCACTTCTAGCTTTGCCATTTTCCTTGGGAAAGTAACCCCTCTTACTTTTTTTCCTTGTCTGTAATATACAATAAGGGTATTTGCCCTCCCCTGTAAAGCACTGGAATATCCATAGTATCATAGAATACACTGTTACAGAAACCACTAGTTATAACACTTAAAACACAATTTAAATGTATATTTCTTTTAGTTTCTTCTGTAGACAGGAGGAACTATGTTCTGTATCCCCAAAATGTTAATTTCCTTTGTCCTTCTGATTGATTTTGGTCATACTACAGCTGCAGAAGGGTCTGCATCGTTTTTTCATGCTATATGTTGTAAATTACATGTTTTTTCTGAAGCTTTTAGCGTTTTGCTGCAGCACTAACGGTAGAATGAAGGAGTACCAGAATATGTTTGCAACATTTGCCATTGGTCCCCACAATGACCCTGATATCACTTAAGCACTTAAAAATCCTCGTGAGAATAAGTCTGTCTACAGCAATTCTTGTGATTCCCTAAATTCAGCCTGCCATTTAGCCAGATAGAAAATACAGCCTGCAATACCTGTGAATACATGCATCATTTTGTCCTTCGTGATATATTAGTGGTGTCAAGTGCTGATGAGATCATAGTTGATAGTAGTTGATGATATAGGATGAGCGGGTGGTGAGTTAAAACATTTTTAAATCCATCTGTTCCAGAATTCACTCAACTAGACCTGACTCCCCTCCCACCCTGTGTCAGCCGATGTAAAATCAGGAACATCTCTGCTGAAGACAAGTCAGTTATGCTGTGTAGAAGAGGTGAAGATAGGAAAAAATGATTGGTTCCTACCCTAGTCTTGTTTAATTAAAGCAAGCTATGTCACAGGAGACGGTAGAATTATATCTGTCTAAAAAATCCCTCATCAGAAACAATTATATGTTGACCAATTACTATAAAACATTATGGATCTTTTTCTAACTTAGGCTACATATTACGCTTTCCTGAAACCCCTAGTTTTCCTGTTTCTTGATAATATTGCATTCTAATGTTGATAAAAGCAAGATTTACTTCAGTTCTTGAATTCTGTTGATTTGTCAGCAATCCAGCAGTATGTTGCATTATGAACAGGTAGGCTCTAATGGACGTCAACAATTGGAATGTGGCTAGTTGACTTTAATTATTTACTACTACTTTATAGCAAATATTAACTTTTGCAAACAGCTAGCTAAGCACTGAGTGCAGCCAGAATTTTATTGTTGAATATGCCATTTTCTTATCTTTTATGCACATTTATATAGTATGTTTGGTTCCTGTGGTGCTCATCTAGGGAACTTGGTCTATTTCCTTTCATTGTGATGCTGGAATGAAACAATGTTAGTGGAAATGAGCTGATGATTTGGAAAGAACTCTGTATCTTTCTATATTCATTAGTCTGTCCTAAATTGTATTGGTCCCTTACATTTTGCACTGTAACTTTTCTTCTTGCTTTGGTGTTTAAATTTCCATGATCAATGGCATGTTACATTGTAGCTTTCTGCTTGTTGTGACGGTTTTCTGTACTCAGTCTGTCTCTTCAACATGCAGCATATGTGCACACATACTCCTAAGGAGAAATCATCATTCGTCCTTCTCCATAGCATGCATATTGCTTAATTTTACATACAGAGATGGCGTTCTAGGGATTCTCAGTTAAGTTTTTGATGAAAACTGGTGGCTGTGCCACTGGAGCCAATTGCATAAGTGAGGACAGCATTGGGACTTAAACTGTCTCAAAATATAGATATATAACCAAAAAATGCAGGACCTGGTGGTTGAAATCAGTGTGAAATGTGCTACAAACTGGTTTATTTAAACACCACTTATATGTTTCTATTTGTGATCATACTGGGTGCTCTACTAGTAGGAGTAACAACATGCTATCTGCATTCCAGTCAACCATGGAGGGTTTATGTGGAAAAAAAAAAGTACAACAGAGCAAATCATGTATTGCATAGTACAAGGCTGAAATACTGTGTTTTCTGGTACTTTATTTGCATATTTATGCAACATATAAACCTTGGAGTTTCAACATTGCTCATTTCCAGCTCAATTAAGGCTGCCTTGAGAATGAATAATGGCTTAGCAAGAACTCTCCTTCATCTACAGCGGACTTCATTGTTAAAGCAAGGAAGAGTTCTCTTTCAAGCCACAACTGCATCAAAAATTTGTTTTGCAGTGCAAGAACTATGAAAGACGTAAATTCAGTTCTGTCTTGCTGCTACTGACAGGCTGTGCCAGTTTTCTCAAGGCATTTAAAATGAATAAAAAGCATTTGGGGGGGTTTATGAAGCTATATTAGTCGTTGCATTATAGGAGCCTCTTCATTCTGTGCAATATAAGGCTTAGGTGCAGGTTCCCTTTATGTACTAAATACCTTTTGTGTTTATCGTTCTACACCTTTCCAAATTCTGCTGCTTTGCCTCCTTTCTCCCCAACTATCTGTTTTATGTGCTGGCTTTGTATTGCATGTGCTTGGAGCAGATTTGAGCATTCCAGTGAGGTCGATTGTTTCACTTCTGTGAACTTATTTCTATTCTATTATATCAGTATCCTGTTTTTGCTGAGCAAAGCAGCACAGCAGGTCCAGCAGCTGCCAGTGGTAGAGAACATGCCAGACCAAACCAAGAGCAGCTGTTTCTCTTTTTCCTAGGTTTGACATGGGTTCAGTGTCAATTTTTTATGTCTTTCCTGATATTTTTCCTTCCTAACCAAGAAAAACTTTGAGATAATAAATAACTGATACTTGAAAGTGATGCCTGTCAGTGGACAATCAAGTTTTCTCTGACCTGTAGAGAGGATGAAGCCATTTATACTGAGTCAGGCCAAGCTGCCAAGCTCCCTACTGAAGTATGCCATGAAACGTTTTGTTCAGCTGATGTAATACTGTACCTAAACTAAACTAAGGAGGCAATCAGATTTAAATTAACAGGAGCAAAGCATGCATCTTATCACTTTGGAGGTTGTGAAATGCTGTGTTTCTGCATGTTGACAACTATGCGTGCGTGGGCTCCCGTCTGATTTGGGCCTTTGTGATATTTATGCTCAAAGCAGAGAGGAAAGTTACCTCATGCTTCCCAGATTTTCTGGCTTTCAGTATTAGGCTCAACTTTGGTATGTTTAAAGAGAGGCTGATGACCTTTCTACTCACTGGAGTTGTTATTGGTTTAAACGAGCTCTGTAATTGTTTTAAGTGTCTGATTTTACTGTCTTAAGATGCCTGTCATAAAATCTACTATAAAAATACATACTGATGTTCAACAAATACTGCCTTGCCTGTGCTAACTCATCAACCATTTAGGTGTCTCCTGATACTGGGCAGGGAATGTGTCTGTTGATGTAGAAGCTTAATGTGTAGATAGTTGAAGTCAGTGAGAGTCTTTTCATTGACTTTGAGAAGAACTAGATCAGGATCCCAAGAATTTGGGGGTGGGAGGTGTCCCACACAATGGAATCAAGAAAATTGATGTTGCTCCCTTTGAGCTAACAGGAATTCTAGTCCTGCCTCTTTCATTTTTAGATGAATACAGGCTAGCACTGCTGAACAGTTGCCTCTTTACATTCCACTATCTGCCCATGCAGAAGTAACTGATACAGGAAGCAAGATGGCAGAGACACCAAGGCAATGCAAGGCTTGGCTGGTGCCTACAGGGGTGGAACTACCTCTTCTCTCAAACCCCTTCACCCCTGAAAGGGTCTGCTCTGTTTCCAAGACTCTGTGGACTAAGTGGGGATGGATTTGCTTCTGTTCCTCTGGAGTTGGAAAGACTTGCTTTCTGGGTGGAGAAGGAGACTTTGTACATGAGCTCATGAGCTCTGTTTAACTTCATCCTCACAGCAATTCTCATATTTTGAATGCTTTTTCAATTGCCATCTGTTTTGTTTGTTTGTTTGTCTATTTTAAATCTCTCACTGTTCCCTCGCCACACATCCCCTTCTGGGTTCATGTGCTTAAATGGAGAGTTTGTGTGCTGCAGTCTTTTCTCTTCAAGTCTAGTGCCTAATTGCCACTAGTGAAAAACAAAGACAATGTGTGAGAGTGAAGAATTCTACAGAAGTATCGTAGAGATGTTGTTAAGTACAAGCTAGTAAAGTCTTGGTGTCAAAAATTACTTTTTCAAAAACTGACAGATGTACCCTCCACAGAGCTAGCTGCTACTGTTTAGCGAATACACCACGATCAAGTGCATTTCTTATGTCCAATGGTACTGCAGGCTTGTTTGTTTTTAATTTGAATATTTTTTCCATTGTACTCATATAATAATATTGGCATTTAAAATTAGCTATATTGTTACAGTATATCTCCCTTCTGGATATTTATTTTTAAGCTTAAATTACCTCTGACCCATTACTAGCCAAGTGAGAATGAGGCTGTTCTGTATTGAATAGAGATGCTCACAAATGAAAAGTCTGTTTCATTTCTTTAAGAGTATTTTTATATTGTACACAACTTTCATGCAGCTTTCCTATATGAACAAAACATTAGCAAAATCTATCATATTCCAGTTATATTTCCAAAGTTACATCCATAGGCTATAGTCATAATCCAAGTGAAAATACATATTGCTTAGTGAAAGAATAATATATGTATTCTACAATTAAATTTCAGCATTTCATTAGCTTTTGCCTGTCTTTACTTACTGTGTTAACATGAAGCTGAATCTGGGGCAGGAAAACAAAATAAAGCTTTGCTCAGCCGAGGTTTCCCAGGGGTGACATGACTCAGAGATTAGGTTGAGACAGTCACATTTTGCTTGATGA
This sequence comes from Falco biarmicus, assembly GCF_023638135.1. NCBI lineage: Eukaryota > Metazoa > Chordata > Aves > Falconiformes > Falconidae > Falco > Falco biarmicus. The sequence continues at coordinate 17,978,481 of NC_079302.1, read as the reverse complement.
AGGTATTCTGCATTACACAGGGATGTTTGTCTGCAGGGATATGGGTTACACTGAATTATTATTGCTGTTCATGAACAAAAGGGTTTTTTTTCGCATCATCATCCAGTCCATCTTTCTGAGTCTTGCACCTTTGCACTACAATAATTAATGCTGAATTTCTTAGTATCTGTGAGAATTCATAGATGATGGATCATTCTAGTGACATTGGAATAAGTACAGCATTGATATTTTACTATCTTACTATGTCCTTGCAACTTCAAACATGCCTTGACAAGTTTATATTCTGTACTTTCTTGCATCAGTCCCATTGAGGTTCCAGCGTAGCTGGTGAAGTTGCCCATGGGTGTTCAGTTTTAGTTCATTGTTTAAAAAACAAACAAAAAAAATGCAAACAAACCCAACAAAAACAACAAAAACTTCAAAAGCTTTCTAAAATACCCCCACTTTTTTCCCCATATCATAACAGATTTCTTGAACCAGTTCTCTTCTAAGGTGATGTGACTTCCCCTATTATACTTCTACTTTTAAAGTTAAATCTAAATAAAGTTATCAGTCATTTTCATTCTTTAGACGTGTAATTATGGAATCTGCTGTTGATAAAGACAGTAAAATAAAGCAAACTCGCATCATAAATGGAGGCCACTATAAGTGGGACCATATTTGATGATGATAAGGCATATAGCAATAACAAACAATATAAGCAATAAATACATTTAACATTAGGATTTCAGAAAAAAATCTACCATTGGTTAGTGAAATGTATATTTTTTAAAAAAAAGCAAACCCAAACCTAAACCACCATACAAATAAAAATCAACCAACCAAAGAAACAACAAGAAAATAATAAAAAAATAACAACCAAAAAACCCAACGAAAACTAACAACCAAAAAAACCCCAAATAACCCAAAATCTAGACCTATCAATTTCTGTGCGGCAAAGACAGGGCAAAACTAAACACATCTAAAAAGTCTATGTAAAAGACAAGTACATCTGACTGGTATCTTCTCCAGGAAGTAAAATTGGTGTGATTGGTGTTAATTAGCTCTTCCAATAACCTTGAAAGATCTTTTTTTTTTTTCTTTTCCTGATCACGTCATGCCCCCCCGGTTGTTAATATTCTCTTGCAATGCTGTATAAAATTGTGTATACAGTATACTTTCTTTAACCAGATACCTGGTTATCTTATATTATAATTAGATGAGACACTACTGGGAAATAATTTATTTCAGACTCTCCTGATTTTTATGATTTTTTTTAAATTGTATTTTAACTTTAAGGAGCTACAGAAAATCTTGTTTGGTTTTTTTTCAGTTATATGGAAGTAGTTAACAGAACTCTATCTAAAATACATTTTAATCCTCTTTGTGAAAATTTTCCTCTTGCAATTGTACATACAGACATTATATTCATGAAATGGTAAATAGTTATCAGCTTTAAAAGAAACCTCAAAAATACTCATTGTTTTCTCATACTTGTTTTCACTCTGAGCATGCTGGATGTTCAAGTATTATCTGCTATAAACTTTTTCCTAGTTTGGCTGAGCAATGAATAGTAGATTGTTTTCAGAGGTGTTAATTGTATGTCATTACTTTCAGTTTATAGACATTTGATCTGATCATCTTGGATATAATCCAACATAAATGTTTATGAGACTGCATGGAAGTACAGTTTATCATAAATCTGCTAAACTTATTCCTCACGTTTTCTTTGATACCTATCACAATTTTTGTTCCCTGGTTCATTCCAATTTCTTATGGAACTTGAAATATATTTTAATAATATTGCTAATTTAGGTGTTTGCTAATAATTTTGTTCCTTATGGGCTTCTTGTTGAAGATGGTCATAAAATACATGTCATATAAGGTCTGTCAATGTAAATGGAAATACTCTGACTCCATTAATTGCAGGAGGATCTGAATCAAGGTGATAAATCTGAATCTGTAGTTAGGTGCTAAGTGATGAAGGTCAGTGGGTTGTTCTGAGCATACAGCATCATGAAACATTATGGCGTGGGGGTGTAGAGTAACATCCTCTAGTTCCCTTTCTATGCATCAGAGAAAGTGAGACGGTCTCCAAGAAACATGACACACCTGGTTGTACCTTGTTCAATTAGATGGCACACAGGTCTGGTCCTGCTCTTTGCCTCTCATAGTGCTTCCTTGAGGTTGTGGTCCTATAAAAGTACCTCCTTAGCTTTGCTTTCATACTTCTTTATAGAAATAGCCTCCTATATGATTCCCTGGTCACAGGAGGAGATGGGAATTCTCTACTCAATAGATGATGATAGCTAAAGGAAACTGAACAGGTCCATATGCAAAATATTCCAGTCTGGCAATTTAGTCTCATGCCACATGAAAATGTGGGTTCATACTTCCTACCCTATCTAGTCCTTAGAACTATCTCAGTTTGGAAAGGCCAGACTCAAGTTCATAAAGTATAATTTTCAGTTGCCGTATTTTAAAATCATTTAGTTGTCTATTTCAGAAAAGCACTGCATTTCCATTGAATTTCGTTTGTGAGATCATTTTTTCCTAGCTGTTGCTAGGACAACAAAAGCAGTTTTTGTACTCCAGTACACTGAAGCTAGTACACAGTGTATCTATTAGCCTTCAGAAATACTGCTAAAATAATCAATATAAAATGTATTGAATATGTTAGATTTTAAAATTACATTTACAGAGGAAAACAATTTTATTTTCAGTGTACTTTAGGATCTGTATGGCTCTCAGGATTGATTTTTATTTCAACTATCATGTTCTAGTATCTGGCTTGGCCATTATATTGGTATTCCCTCTGGAAATCCAGCTTTTTTTTATGTAAGAGAAGTCACGCTAAGTGGAAATGACTAATGACTAAGGAGAGCAGTTACTATTTCACAGAATTTAGGAATCCAAAAGATTGCGGAGACTTTCTGCTGTAGCTATTTAAACCTTCTCTGAGATGTGCTTTGAATGAAATTATTCTAGTACTGCAAAAATGGCTGCAAGTGAATCTGTAAAGGACAAGAGCTCCCAGTGACATGCCTTGCAAACACAGTTTTTGCTGATCTCACTAGGAATTTGCGATCACCCAGCATCCAACTGGAAGGGAGGGAATTACAGAGAGTTTCATTTGAGAGACTGAACTGCTTCAGATACAGTAAATAATTAAGAGAGCTCTTTAAAACATACTGCCAGCATCTATACCCAGGTGTTTTAAAAACTGTTTAAATTCAGGTGCTGCCCATGTTAGACAGCCTAGCTATGATACTGTTTTTGCAGTATTATTGTATCACAACCACAGTGTCCTTGTGGTTAAGAACTACAGTGACAGGTGGTGGTTTTGTTTCTTAATTGTTTCTTACTACTAGCATTTCAAGGGGATTAACAATTACATACTACAGAGTACTAGTCCATGTGAAAATAACTCCATACCCCATTTTGACCTTTTTTTTTTTTTTTTGATGGTGAATAAACATGCTGCTTTTGCATCGCGAAGACATAGAATCCAACTGTACCACAGGCAAGGTTATTATCCTACTGTTCTCATACCTGAATTCAATATAGATCACTGGCTCAAATGCAGAGAAAATTTTAAAAGACGTGCTTCAAACTAGAACATATACTTAGAGCTGAAATGAATGTGCACAAACCATAAAATCAAGCATCTCCTCATTGCTAGAGGCCCAACCAACTCATAAGCCCTCCAAGATAGTTTCTAGCCCCAAAATTTTCCAGCTGAATGGTAGACCATTATCTACTCATCTTTTAAGATACAGGGTTAAAGGAATCAAAAATATGTCCAAATCTTTCATTGCAAACAGCAAATTGCACGTGCTTCCTGCCATCAATGTGATACGGTGTATTGCTCCATCTATTAGATGAACAGTTAATGACAATGTTAACTTTTGACTTGTGTATTATTTGATAATGTACAATTGTAGATGTCACAACATTTACTTAATGGTTTGTGATGGGAAGGATAATTTTTATGAAAAGAACATTTGTACTGTAACAAGGACTGTCTCTCATTTCTGTTACAGTGTGGGTGTCTTAATCAGACAGCTATTGCTATTGAGGAGAGCCTGCAGATGTTCATTCTTGGTAGCTCAAAAACTTCACCTAGGGAAGCATTTCCATTTAGATTTATTTATTTTCTTAAGCCTTGTTTACATAATCAGTTCAATTACCCTTTAGGTGTATGTTGTTTGGTGTTTGTTTTGTTTCTTTTTTGTTTGGGGTTTTTAATTAGTTTGTTTGTGGTACATTTTTGATTTTTGTTTTAAATCCATGAAGTAGGTAACTGAGATGTTTCGTGGTTTGGTTTTCTGAGTCAGGTGCTGAGAGATGCTGATTACCCTAAACTTTCACTGAATGCAGTGGGAATTGTCTCAGTGCATATCAGGATCAAGCCATGAAATTATTATGCAGAATAGTTTAATTGAAAGTGTTGTCTTGGCTTCTCAAAGGAACCTAAATGCTATTAAAATTCAGGGGAATGTGGGCATCTAGCTTCTTTTCACTCTGTTGAAAATCTCAGCCAATATTCTCTAAATAAATTAGAATTTTACTTGTTTCTGACCAAAATAATAATTTTTCCATTTCTTGATGGTTATATAATAGTAATTTCTCTGCTTTTGTGTACTGGTGTGCCCAGGCCAATAATAGATTCTTTGATGCAGCTGTCTTGAATTGCGATTACTGTGGTTTTGGCAGTAGCTTCAGCTTTTTGTAGAAACAGTGAAGAGAATGTATTTTAACTTTTTATTCTGATAATCTACGTTATTTTTGGAGATAAGAGACACCTTTTTGTTTGCACATAGTTTGGCCTTCATTTCTATCCCTAATTTTCCCGTAAGCCTGAAGCAGACAAGAAAACACGATTTAATCCAGTTGTTTTGCTGGTGTTGTATTGTCACCTACCAGAAGTGCTTCTGAGAACATTCTGTTCTTTTATTTAATTTAGAAAAAGCCACAAATAAAAAAAAAAAAATAAAACCCCTTCTCGGTTTCATAGAAGCTCATAATGATTCATAAGAATCCTTGTGGAAAACAACCAGGTAGATTTTGTGAAGATATCCAGTGGGATTTTATTTTTCTGGAGGCCTGAAGTCTGCAGTGTGTGTGTGAAATGTGTTTAAAATAGACTTATAACTATGTTTGCTTCATCACTGATAAAACCTAGATATTTCTTCATGATAGACTCGCACAGGCTGAAATAAGGACTCTTTGTATGAATAAATGTAACTTTGTATTACAATGCCAGTTAATTTAAATATAAATCTAAACACGAATTGTTCTGTCTTTTCTATTGAACGAAATTTCTTCCCCTACAGTATTGCAATTTATTGTTATGTCAATCTTATTGAACCTTTTGAGCTATTCTCAAGTTTTGAAACCAGGTGAAATTCATGAACCTTTTGTAGTTATTACTTTGTGTTACTTGTAAAGTCAGTTCATTTTTTTTCTCTGATTTTCTTGTTAAGGAAAGATGCGTATGCATCATCTCTATATAAAAGCTGGATTGGCATGAAGAAGAAGACATTAGATTCTCCCATTAATCTATTTTTCACATATTCTCCCTGTTTTCCATCCTGATTGCTCCTGAATGCATTTTACTTCCCGTTCCCTCATTTGAATTAATCTTTCCTCATGTCTTTCTGCTCTTAAAAAAAAACAAACAAACACCTTTGAATTGAAGAACAGCTTCTGAATGTACAGTTTGAGTGGATTTGAAATCACTCATCTCTAGTGCATTGTATGGGAATCCAGGAACACATCCAAGCACCGTGTCAAACACAGAAGCTGATTGATTGTTGCTAAATACAGAAGCCACTGACAGTGGTTTCTGGTGGCAGCGGGTGAAACTAAGACAGAAACAACAGTCCAGCCACCTCATTTGTTTCATGCCTACAGTCTGAGTGGCTTGATGAGGCAAAACAGTTTCAAATACTTGCAGAACTATGAGCTCAAGCATTAAAAAAAAAATCTAGCACTGTCTTACATTAACATTATGTGCTGTTATTATAGAGACTAGAGAAAAGCCGGGTGTGGTGATGTTGTTTGATTCAGCACTTTACTGGGTGCAAAAGGTGAAGTCTTTCAACTAGCATAAACCAGGTTTGTTCTTCCAAGTTTTAACCGGTCTCAGGGAAGGAACCAAAAATAATGTGGTTATTAACATTCCTACTGTGGAGGAGGTGGTGTAAATCAGTATGACTCTGCAGCTGGCTCCATAGAACCAATTTGCATCATTTTTATGGCAGTAGATCTAAAATTAGGAATGTTTTGGAAGAAAACTTGTAAGCCAGATGACAATCTAGCTACGGATGTTAAGGAAGAGTGGCTTTCTAGCTAAGCCTGACGTTTAGCTGCCATTGTGTGTGTTTTGGTTTGAGTGTGTGTTTTGGTTGTTTGGGGTTTTTTTGGTTTTGTTTGGGGTTTTTTTTGTTTGTTTTTTTTTGTGTGTGTGCGTGTGGAAGGCGGGGTATTTTGTTATTCTTCCAAAAGGTTTTACTGGGTCTTTGATGTTTGGATAAGAAAAGTAACTGGAATTTAAAATCCACTTATTTCATGAGGTTTTGGTAACTTGTCATTTTATGTTTGAAATGGGAGTTGTCACAGCTAGAAAAGGGCATTCTGAAAGGACTTTGCAGTAAGGCAGGAATGCCAAAGTGTTCAGTTCTCATCACTGTCTCTGTGGGGGGACTAGGAGTACAACTGGCCATACTCACTTTCTTTTGCCAGATAACTGGCAGATTGTAACATTTGCAACCAGGAAACTGCTTTATTCATACCTGTGCTGTTGCATTTCTGTGGGGTCTTGATCAAACTGTTTCCTACTCCATTTTGATGACCTGTAAAATGGAGCTGAAATGCTTTCAGAGGTCAAATACTCCAAAATTTTCCGGTGAAAATTCTTTATGACATGTAACTGTTACTAAACACAGTACCTACATGAATTCTTGAACTCTGTTCCATCATCCTAGTTCCTGAGTTGATATGGGCTCTTTATCCTCAGGGCATCTGCAAATTAGCTCATTCCAGGTCAGCCATTTACATACTAAAACTTTGCTCCTAAGATCACAATCAGTCTGGTGCTCACAATAGCATGAAAACAAGTGTGCAAGGGCTTGTGAAGAGGTAAGCAGTCACAACATCATAAGGATTATATTTCAGACAGAAAGGCCGAGACAAAGAAAGAAAATCTTGGTAACACAGTATACGAGAGAGCTTAGTGTCCTTTTGTATAGATCTATGGCCTTTAAGACCTGGATTATAAATTGGCTGAAATATAATTAAAGGTATGTCTTTAGTAACTGTACACTGTAAAATATTTATAGTAGCCCTTGGAACAATAGTAGCTATACTTTGATTTTTACAGTCAAAACATCTCTTCTTGTTCTGCATTATGGAGCATAAAAAAGATTTGTAACAATGGCTGGTGTTATTTGGGCATTTCTTAAGAAATCATTTGAGCTGGTCTTCCATTGATAGAGTCAAATCTGGCATGAAATTAAATCCAATTCAAGAACCTCATGAATAGCAAGAGAAGGTCTAGCCACTAAAGTCCTCACAATTACTTTGTGGTCATTACAGGATGGGTGTCCTGAAAACTGAAGTGACAAATCTGTCTGTGTTTGAGTGGTCATCTATGCCTCAGTAAGCAGACTTTAAAGACAGGTTCTAAAAGCCAGAGGCACTCAGATATACTCCATTAGAAAACCATTCCATTTCCCTTCATGGTCTGAAGATTTAGTATCTTAGGGGCTTTTGCTCCCCAGTCAATAATGGTGTTTGATAAAGGGGAGGGAGAAGAAAAAAAAAAAAAAAAAAAGAGGGAGAAAGGAAAAAACCAGGAATTTGGATTCATAGTACAAAGACTTGGTATGTAATATATTTAACTGTCAAGTACCTTTTTCTTGTGAGTAATGTGCAAGCTCTCAAATATGAGAACTGAAATTGTAAAGAATTCTCATGGTGAGAGTGCTGTAAGAGATGCCTCCATGACATGAGGTATTGGTAGGGCCTCCAAACCACATTTCCTTTATATTTGTGTGAGGATTGGATTACTTATATTTAATTTGGATGCTGCTTTTTATTTTTTCCTGAATATCTGAAACACAGGAACATAAGAACCCATTCCAAGACCTGAGAGACATGTGACGTTTCTTTGGGTAGATGGTAGGGTCCCACAGAAGTCTGGGAACCACCAGCTGAAATATGGTAGCCATTGCAAACAGATGCAAGGTGAAAGGAATGAGGATGCTCATGCTGTTTTATCACAAAATCTCCAAGATGCATCACTTAGTGCAGTGGCCAAATTCGAACCCTCCCCCCGCCCCCTTTTTTTATTTATTCCTTAAATGCAGACTAACACTACTCCCTTTCTACTACACTACTACTGTATACTACCTTTCTACTGTACTACTACTACACTACTCTGACCTTTCATTTTTCATTGGCACTGTCAGTTTGGAATTTGGCAGATAAAGTTTTGTGTAATACAGAAACTTCATTTTACTATATTCATGTTTTCTCTAAAAGCTGGGCTAGGCACATTGCAAACCTTTTCTGTATAGAGGGTTTCTTCCGTAATATTTTGTGCAACCACCTCTCTTTCCAGACCTCTGCGTGTGTGTAACTGTAAACCTGAAGGCTGCTACTTAGGGCTATCCTCTTCCTAACACAGGAATATAAATGCTTCTAATACTTTAGATAAATGCATCACTCCAAATTTCAGTATGTCAGAAAGAGTCTTGTACTCTGTATGTGGACACTCTTTGGTGAACTCAGACTTTTGGTCTTGCATTCTGCGCTCTGTGAATAATGCAAACAAAGTAGTCTCCAGGTGCTTTGCCTGGCTGTTGCTCAGAGTCAGTCTGTGGAACCATGTTTCAGTCTTGATGCAAACTGCATTATAAACACTCTTTGCTTCTGCTGACAGCAGGGAGACCACTCTGGGATAAACACTGGCATTAGCTCAAAATGTCTCTATAGAATTGCAAGTATTTCATCAAAAGATTTATCTTTTGGTTTCTGTGGTTGTTTAAGGCTGTGCAATGACCCATAGGCAGAAGCTAGGTGATGGATAGTCCATCAGTATTTCATATCACCCCAGAAGCCACCCTCTAGAATGAGAGACTGGAATTAAAAGGTTAATATTTGTTAAAAGCTGACATTTTTGTATTCTCAAGGTTCCAGTTCCTGAGGGAAAGAAAAATTTAATTTACAGGGTATATTTTAGAGTTGTGACTTGGAAAGCATATTTTGTTTACTTTGTTTGCTTTCTGAAAAATCTGTCTAGGAGAGAGTCTGTGCTACTCTAAGCCAACCAAGTTCCACTGAAGTCAAGGAACTATTTTAGCTTTTCAGCTGAGAGTCTGTCCTCTGTATTCTAACTAAGTTAATGACTAGATTAGATGGGATGGTAAATAAATGCAAGGGGGATAGAAACACAGTTTACATTTGTGTTTCAGCCAATGTCTGTTTTAACTTGTTAAGCTGTTGCGGTTGGCTCTAGAGCTACACCTGTGTGCAATCTTATATAAGCACTAAATGAAACTGCCTGAGAGAAACTGAAGCCAGAAAGTGGTCCATAACCAGGCAATAACTCCACTTCCACACATGAAGTTCTTATGAAGAACTGAGCCCTCCTGCTTCCCAACCAGTTAAATAAGGTCCTTCTGCAGCACAGAAGAACCCCTTCCCAGCCAGCCTAATTCTGTTGAAATCAATGCAGTACTACCAGCAGAATAATTTGCTCTATTATATCTCATATTCCAGACTCCTTTTTCATTTGATATGTTAGAAAGGGCAAGCTTATTCCTTCAGTTAATTTAAACATGAGTCTGCTATTCCTTCTGCTTGCTAATTCCTTAGTGGCTTTTATTTTGGCCTAATACAATTAATTTTTTGCACTCCATTGATGCTTAATATTTATAAAGAACTGCATTTTAAAATACAGACATGCATCTTGATCATATTTGTAAATCAAAACCTTTGATTAAACATAGTGTTGTTATACCTGTATCAAAATTAGTCACACCCTATGTGTGTCAGGAATGTTTCATTAGTGACCAGAGGATTGTAGAGTAGTATTTTTCAGTGTTAACTGGTGTGACCTAGAAGGATTGCATTTTCTAAAATTTTTATCATGTACTTCAGATAGAATGATACCCCATATGAATATGCTTCATTACTATATTACTGCTTAAGACTGCTGGATATTGTTTAGAATTCCCAAATATATGTTTAAGGTTTCAGTATTTGCAAATTCATTGTAGTATTACACCGATTTTTTTGCTGTTGTATACAAAGCATAAAAATTTAATCACGCTTAACTAATTAAATACCAGTGTTGCAAATGGAGAATTATGGGTTTATGTTATTTGAAAATATAAGTAATGATAAAATACACTTATTTTTATGAAAATATATGTAATGGATGAAATAAAAGGATGAAAAATACTTAGTACAGATGTTGCTGAATCAAAGAATTTAGCAGTGATGGACTGGTTTCTGCAGTCCTTTCCCAAAATTCCATTTTTCTTACTCCTTGAGTAACCCCACTGATTTCAGTAAAGATCACTTGTTAGTTAAGTATGATAGTGTAAAAGAGGGTGCCAATATCTTTCTCAGTGGCAAGAGGTAACTACCCTTGGAAGAAATAATTCTGTGGTTCATGAGAGTCACTACATATTACTCTTTATTTCTTCTTATTCATACTCTCTTTCTCCCTGATAGAAAGGTCACTATCTCTTTTGATTTGATTCCAGGGAGGTTTAGACAATTGGCAGTCATGTTTTATGGCCAGGAAACACACAATATTCTAGGGTGCCTCTCAAGTGTATCAAAACAAAATACACAATCACATCTATCACACAAGCTGCAGGTGGCATCATGAAACACCAACATTATCATCACAGTACAACTGATAGCAGCTAAAGCTCATCTTAAAATCCTAACTGTGTTTCATCTCAACTGAGTTGTTACTCTCTTAAAATGTATTTTTTTCTTAAATTACTTCTTTGTCAGAGGGAAGGTAAATGGAAGAGGAAAATAGAAAGAATTTGGCAAAAAATACTGGAACTGAAAAGTTACTGAAGCCTGACTGTGAGGTCTCACAGTATTTCAGCATGAGGCTTTCTGGAGGTCCCGGGGGTGCAGACACTACTGCTAGTGGCTCCAAAGGAGCAGGTCCCCATAAATGTAAGGCTTCACATTAACTCTGCTCTGTAGGGACTGTGTTCAAGCTGACAATGCAGAAGATTCACAGTATACAATTTCAGTCCATGTGGTTCTGGACTTTCTTTGGATGAGCATTTCATTGCTCTGTTATACTCACTAGTGGGAGAGAAGTGTGGGGAAAAAAACCCCAACCAACAACAAAAGCAAAAACCCCAGAATATTTTAAAGTTAAGTTCAGTCATTGTCCTTCTTTCCTAGGAAAAAAATAAACAAACAAAAAAAACCAACCCCCCCCCCCCCCCCACCAACAAACACCTAAAGCAAGAAATGGCTCTGAAAATGCTATAAGCATTTTCTTTTCACTCCAGCCTCAAACTTGCCTCATCTTCCCACAGTAAAGTTGTATCTAAAATAAAACCTTCACAAATGGCTTCTCATTAATTTTTCAGCATCTCAATTTATACATTCACAATGAAATTCAGGTTTTCACTTCTTTAGAGACTATTTCCATACTCTATTTACTTTGTAAAACAAGAACATCATCTTTCAGCTGAGTTTCAGGAATCTGAGTGAAGAAAAGATCTAACTGTCCATAGCAATTAATCTGTAACCCATGGATCTGACAGTAAAATGCCTGGAAAGGGTTATGGGCTGCCTTTGACACCTGATAATGATTTTAAATGGATGCTATATCCCCTTTTTATTTTCTTTGGCTAAGAAAAGCAAGGGAAAAGGATGGTGGGATGAGAAAAAAACAGGACTTACGGCCCTTTTTGGAGGGGATACATTGATTAGTTATTAATAACATTTTTTAGTTTATAAATTATATAATTGTAAATGAATAACATTTATTAGTTTATTATAGGTGTTAAAAGTTTTCTATTACACTAATGATTTATTTGCCAAGGGAAGAGCATAAAGTGGATTGGGACAGGACCTGGGCTGCTTTCTGGGTAGATGGAAGAGCTCCAGCATGCCCTTACTGCATCCAGAGTTTGCAGGAATGGCTAAAATCTTTAGTACACCCTATAGGATAACCCCAGAGGGTGAACCTCGCTGGAGGTGATAACAGTAATAACAATGAGACAGTCCCCAGAAAATAGAATAAAAAAGTAGGAAGTATTTTGAATTGTTAAAGATTTAAGAGTAAAGATGATCACAGAGGGCTGGAAGGAGAGAAAAGTGCATGTTTCAATTCATAATACTCTCTGAACTTAAACTCAGATATAGAGTCCTGCAAAGTCCACTGGGAATAATTTTCTTCTTTGTACTTATCTGATATTTTTATCTCAAAGTTTTTCTTAAATTCCTTTCAGAGACATTGCAGAACCAACTCGTGTCTCTCTATGTCTATATGACACTGATTTGTGTCCTTAATGAATTACATGGGATTTCTAGCCGATTTGTTCCTGTACTACCATTGTCCCTAGGTTTCTTGAAATTTTGCAAGAGAAGGACACAATCCACAGCTTGATTACAACTGGGGTTAATGCTAGAGACATGTTATACGTATTTTAATTAGTAGAAAACACAAATTAAATTCCAGGATAAAATACTGTCATATCTTAACATAGGTCTTTAGGGGGTCAATAGTTTCATGCTTTGCCAGAGATGAGCGCTGTTAATGTTAACATTGATTAAAGCACTGAAGGTAATACTTTTCAGATTATGGTATATGTCATAGTCTTTCTTCTGGCAAGATGATGCATTTAGTTGCCGGCTGCAGAACATAGTGAGATAATTACCTTATTGGCTATTATGGAGAAAAGCTGATTTCTACCATAGGGATATATATCTGTATACATGGAGCACTATATATCTGCGTATCAGTACAGAGAAAGAAACAGGAATTGTTGTGTGTGCCCATGTACATATATGTGAAAAGAAGGAGAGAGGGATAGATTGATTCTTGCATCCAAAACCATTTAGCTATTGACAGAGGCATGTTGCTTTTTCACCAATGACCTACATGAAAGAAGGCAGTGCCTAAGGGTGTAAAATGAAAGAGCGTGAAGGTGAAAATGAAGATGTCTAATTGCAGAGATATGTAACAGTGAATATCTTATCTAGTAAAAGCTGGGAGTAACGTTAAGTCTGTTGTTCTTCAGGCATACTCTGACAGCTTACAAAATACATTGTGATAAATTCCTTGAAATGGTTGTGGTATGTGAATGTTTGTTTTAACATGTAGCAAACATAGATATAATTTTAAATCTTTGATAAATAATTTTTTCATTAACGTTTGTGTTTGATTCTAGGATAAACTAAGAGCTATTGATTCCGATAGTAGGGTTAACTTGAAATTTATACTTTTGGGGGGGTCTAATCTGATTAAAGGACTGTGTACCCAAAGGTTTGCTCACTTTTTTTCATCTATATCAAATCAAAAACGTTGTCTCTAATGGTGTCTTTTTATTTGGTTCTCTTATTCTCAAAGTATCTTTTCTGTCAGGGAAAAAAAAACCTATAACGTGAATATGATGATAAGTTCCAGGCAAGACAAAATCTGCTGGTGGTTCCCCCTATCACATTTTATCACTTTTATTCTTAGCCCCCAGTGATTTCCCATCATGGAGAGGTGCTGCAATGTACATACTCTGGTGATCTACCTTCATCAGTGTAGCACCTGAGCTCCAGCAGGATCCCGGGAATGTGGCCAGCTGAAGGGAAAGACAGAGTGGATGTGACCTCATCTTCAAAACAGACTAAAGCCTTGCCTGGGTGTTAGAACAAATAGAAGTTCTGCCTGAAGGGCAGTGACCTTTAAAACACCACATAGATGTGAAGATGGATAGGGGATTGAGTGATAATTCTTCCTAGTAATTCTGATCTGGGTTTTTATAGTGCAAAGTTCATGTGTTGAGCACTTCTTTAGGGGGTTTGTAGAATTGGCAGATAACTGCAGACCTTCAGTGTCAGAGAACCTCCAAAGCAATTACTGTAAAGCACATCTGTCTCAATTATCTCCTGAGATCATGTGGCATCACATGGGCATATGGGAGAGAAACAGTTTTTTCCCCGAGTTCCTATAAAACATTAGTAGTGTTCTTTAAAGAACATTCCTTTAACCGAAGAAGGACATTCTTCTGCAGGTGAAGTGAGAGGTTATGCTCATAGGTAATGCTTGCAACGTGGCAATTACAGGTGCTCAGAGGTTAATCTATTGAAACTAGTTAAAAAGGGGTCACTTCAACCATCTTGCAATTACAAATCAATTTTCAAATCATATTTTATGTTATTTAAAAAAAACCCAAAAAACCAAACCCACGCTTTTGAGACTGTGAGGGGTACAGTGAGCACCAGCTCCTCCCGTGGTCCAGGAGCTGTTGGGAGACCCTTGGGCCAGCATGGCCTGTCCTGCTGCCCCAGCAAAGGAGCAGTTCAGGCTGGAGGGGGCAGCCCTCAGTCCAGACATAAGGCATCTCCATGGGGCTGGGATGAGGCCAGGCCAAGATGTCAGCTCACAAGTGAGGGTCAGGATCAGGCCCGGTGAGGATAAGTAGGGTCAGACGCAGCCGCACGTGAGGCAGGTTGTGGTCAGGTAATACAGATAATCGTATCACGCGTTGTGCTTGCAATGATTTCTAAGTGGGTTTAGCCCCTCTAAAGGCTACCCAAGTAGCTTAATAATATTCCATCAGATGTATATGTTATGTATCTTTACTGCAAATTTTTCCTGCTAGTATGCTGTGTATTTCATAATGTCGTATGTCATCGGTAAATATATTTGATCTACTGCTCTTCCCTTTTCTTTTTACTACTCAAATTTGCTGGTAGTAGCATCAAGTGAGGAAAAACTGTCTCACTGCTTACTAGCCCTCTCGTGCTCACAAATAAGAGGGGTAAAAGGCAGGTTCATTGTAATTCTGCAAGTTTAGGGAGGTGAGAGGCAGCACAGTGCATAGACAGCTCACGGTTTTGGTGTACAGTCTCAGTGATCAATACCAAAGCATGTTATCTGGAGGCAGACATTTGCTGTGCATTTAAACCAGACATACTTGACTGTATTTTACTGATCTCCAGCAAGAGTTTAGAAAGATATCCACCTTAGAACTATTGCTGAAATGTTTGTAACATTACAAAAAGGAAAACTGACAATATCAGGGCAAGCGTCAGTTGTCACAGGCATTTTTCAAATGGGGATAAAAGGCTTAGAAGGAGTTCAAGTTTCCAGAATCTGCTTAGTTTAGTAACAATATATTCTTGGAACTTCCTTCATTAGGTCCATGGGGCAAGGGTTTGAAGGCAAATTCCACTTTCTTTCTGTAAGATTTTTTGTTAAAAGCTCACATCAAATATTTTGATCCATTAAGTACTATGCGATTTATCACGCACAAAGATGCAGAAGACTTTGAAATGAGTGTTATACAGTGATTGTGAAAACCGTTGGTTCCTGTGAAGAGAGGAATGAAAATTCATGTTCCAGTGTCTGTCTGCTACCCTGAGTTTGCAGTGATTCATTTAGTTATCAGACCACTAGTGACAGTGCTCTATTAGAGTTGGTATCTTATCATAGTATTTGTAATTGCCCTTTGCTCAGAGATTCTTTCATGGTAGATCATACTATGCTTCTCAAGTACAAATAATGACAAGGGATGAGATCCCTTTTGTTTAGCAGTTATGTTCAATAGTTGTGGTGCTGAGTGATGGTTAGTAATCAAACGAAGCGTAGGAGCGTGTCTTTATTCTGCTCCCATAGAGCCCTCAATAAACTTTCTGCAAACAGCTGGACTATGGATAGGTGTAAAGACCAAATTCAGTGTTGCAGTTTGAAGAATTAAACTCTCAGAGACAACGTAATACTGCTTTTTTTCTTCTTTTTTTTTTCTTTTCACAAGAAATGATTAATTTTTTTGCCTTTGCCACTCACTATCCAGATCAAGTCCATTCTCTTTCTATTTTTCTTTACACGGTGAGTACAAATACAGATTTACATGCTTCGAACAGATCTTGATATATCAGCTTGAGCCTTCACTTTCCTTAAGAACAGCAATTTATAACTAGGCTTGATTTATGTATGCTAATGTGTCACGTGGGTCAGACAACCAAGGGAACACCAGTAAAATGAGATACAAAATAGGTAAGCCATAAAAGCTACCTGTTGGCATTTGTTTTGTGATGGTTTTTTGTTTTCCCAATTAATGTGATATTCTTTCATGCTAATTTGCAGGATGATATTAGACTTTTAGTTATTTCCTGCCTAAGCCAAGATTCTAGCCTGACACGTAGATTCCTTCAGGCTATAATAGTTAGTGGGAAATTTCATGCAGGTGTGTGTTTATTCAGCTCATCTCAAGTGCTCTATAAAACTCAGTCTGTTGCAAATTAAAAGTGGAGAATTTATATTTTTCCAAGCACTAGAATGAAAAGATGCTTCTTGTTATGAAATCACATACAGAAGAATTTATTGGAAGTGGCTACTTTTGAGACTCTGGAAGATAGTAGGGAAGTTTTGGAAGTGAATGAAAAAAATCTATACTATGCAGACATTAAAGTTATTCGCTGAGAGTAACTTTTTTGATAGGTAAAAATATGTTTTTGTATTAAGCCATTTAATTTTATTTCTGTGAAATGTGAACCGTGCCTGAATTTGTTTCGTAAGTGTAGCAGTTAGTTACAGATCAATTGATACAACACATTGATAAGAAATAATATCAGAAGAATTTTTCATTCCCAAAGGATATATGCCACACTTCAGAAATCATGGAAATGCACACGTTGCAGTGAATAAGGATGAAAATCCCAGCAGTCTAGGTATCCAGTTAGGGTCACTGCCACCAAAACTTTCACATTTGAGGGAATTGTTTCCTGGACAGAGGATTTTTTTAAAAAATATTTTTACTTTTTTAAAAATGAAAAAGCAAGCCTCGTAATTCAAGATATTCGGAGTGACATTGTTCAAAGCTGCTGCTGTAGATGAGGATCAGGAAATACTACTACCTGAAATGACTCCAATGCAGTTAATGAAGCTACTGCATAGTGCCTAAGAGCTCTACAAACTCCATGATTAAAGCAAGCCACATGAAAATGTCTAACAAAAATGGGGGAAAAGGCACTGATTTCTGTAAACTCGTCCATGAAAGGGATAATTGGGAAATTGAGGATAATTCCCTGCTTTCTTCTAATAACAAATAATTTTGTATGTTTGCTGCTAAAGTTGAGATTTTAAATACGTATATGAACCACTAAAATTGCTGCCTTAATCCAGGAGATGGTGTATTAGGATTTTACTGTTTCGGTGCACTCCATCTGAGAACTGATCAGACTCACAAAGTGCCTTTACTAGCGGATCACTTGCAAGAGTAAGATTTATTATTTTTTTTAATGCAGTCTTCATACTATGTCTCTCTCGTTCTCCTTCAGCCTACGTGTATTTCCCGTATAAATTATCTTTTCAATTAGGGACACTTAGATATGCTGAAATTGTCTTTGTTTCTTGTTAGAGCTCTACCTAAATCTCTGCCAGAGGCAGATGAGCCAGAGCACAGGCTGCGGTACAGTGTAGTTAGCTGAGATGTCTGCTCTTCTGCCTCTTATAATCAGCACTACTGAGTAGCAGTACATAATAACCTAGGCAATCCTGAGATTTTATTTCTTCTGCCCGGCCTTATTATTTGCAATATGACTTTGGTGTTTTTCTTCAGTTTTTGTTTCCCTGCCTTCTCAGCTCAACCCCAAAAGTAGTTTGAGTTGGGCTTCCTGGATGCTGTGGACTTGATCAGGATTATAGCCTTTGCTAGGAGTGGCGGCAAAATTCCTCACACATCAAAGGCATGAAGAAGACTAAATGAAAGCAGTCTAATCCTGAAGGCTACTTAGTTAACGAAGAGTTGAACTACCTGCCTGTTAGAGACAAGGCTAACTCATAGTTTCATACTTCTTCTGCACATATGTGTTCACACACTAGGGGAAATGAGAAAAATTACAGAAAGATTTGAGGCTGAGTCTACACTGGTGTTGCATTTGATCAAAGGAAAATTACATTATTCCCTATGTACCACTACACTGACAATGAGAGTTATTTCCAATGTTTTCATCAGAAATTGATGATTTCTTTGATTAGTGCAGGCTTATATTTCATATTTACCCTGGATTTCATATATGATATTAAGTAGCTTAAATATAAACCTTCCAAAATCAGCAGGTTTTGGGGATCTGGTGAAAAACATATTTCCAAGTTGGTGTTTGGTGTGTTTTGTTGGGTGTGGTTTTTTTGGGTTTTTTTGTTTTTTTTTTTTTATTGCAGAATGACTGGTATAGCCATGGAACTGATGAGTACAGTTTTCTATAGACTAAACTGTATAATGCATTGGTGTTTGTGAACCTTCATTGAATGACTGCATTAACCAGCTTACCTTAAAACTTACAGGATGACAGCAGTCGTTTTAATTCTATGTACTCCATACTCAGTTAACACATTATTATGAAGCTGCAGATCATGTTTTCATTTATCCCTGACACACTATTTAAATTTTAGAATTAAATTATTCTTTAGGTAACTTGGTTCATATTATAATTTATACAAAACCAGTAGGAATCAACATCTCCAAATGATTCTGAATCCATAATCCAAAATATATTACAGCAGGTGATTGTCAGTCTTCGGCTGCTGACTTGATTGCATAGTACTTTGACAAGCAGATGTTACCAGGGAGACATTAGCATCTTATGTGGTTTTTTTTTTTATAAACCTTATTTATGGGTAAATAGTCTTCCCTTCATTTCTGAAATATAATCTTATTAAAGGAAAATTTCAAGGTTTTTTTTTTCTTATGTTCCCGTTATCTGTTTTTGTACAAAAGTGGGTTGCATTTATTATTGCTGTTATGCAAGAGTTGAAGCAAATCTCCACATGATGGTAATACATTCTTCTTGATCAGATAAATTCTTTTTAGGCTTTATCATAACATTTCCATAGTGAAGTCAGGTTCTTTTGCAAATTAAAATGCTATGAAAGGGTTTTGACAGTTATAGAAGTGAATGCTATCTACACTTAGTAACTAGGACACACAAACCTTTTGCTGTCCAGATAATCTTACAGTATCACTTCATTACAAAATGTCACATCAGAAATAGCATTTTGGTTTCTTGTTTGCTGCTTGTTTCTTTGCTGTTGTGCAAAGAGCACAAATCTTTGCATTTTCCTATCTTTCTTCATAATGAGAGATTCTGCATAAAGAACACTTTGTGCTGTGGTCTGATTCTTTTATCAAGGACTTGCTATGTTCAGATAATTTTAACAAGTGTGCTAGTATGTAACAGTTAAAGTTATGGCTGCACAACTCCTTCAATCCATTTGCTGAGTTCCCCATGATGATAATATGAGATCTACGTGTGGAATGAAAGCTGTATTGCAATTTGCACCTGCTGTTAGGGTCTCTGTTAATTCACAGTTTCCAAAGATGAATGAGAAGTGGAAGTGTTTTTTTCAGTGGCTTTCTCCTTGCTTTGCTACAGAGATGACATTGGGGCAGGTTTACCATCCATTTTTAGAATCTTAATAATCTACATCATAATTTTATTCTTCAGCTTGTATGGCATTCTCAAGGAAATTATTACTTCTGAACTATCTCGAACTGTTTAATATTACTTGAAATTTACGTAGGCTGAATATATTCTTAGGACTTTGATTTCAAAACTGTAATGCACATTTTTCCTCAGTAGTTTTATAGATACCTATATTCTATATTGAAGTCAAAAAAAGACTCATGAAATCCATCTTACCCATGTGTTGTCAAATATCTTCATGTCCAGAGGTTTGTAAAACTCAGAGTAGTTGAGTGCAGATTTTAAGAGAGGGCTAGAAACTGAATGAAATTGTAAATGTGACTTTTGAGATAAATGGTATGGGCAATGGGGAAAAGAATATGCTCCCTAGATTAGGAAAGAAAGGTGGAGATGTATTTTTTTATTTGCTTGCATGGATAGGATTACACCCCACATACGTGTCTATAAATGCTGTTCAACCTACACCGCTGTAAGCTGTACTACAAAAGCAGTAGAAGGTGTATTAGAGGATAGTCCTTGACGTGACACTGCAGAGCCATGCTGTGACCTGGGGCAATGAAGCTGATACTGACTACAGTGAAAAAAAATAATGAAATGGGGCCATTTTTGTGCTGGTAACTGTCAAACCTTGTCCCTTCATTAGAGCTTCAGCACCTGATACTGAACCTGCCATGTTCAGACCCGGTGAGGTGTTCCTGTTGGATAGCTGTGCCCACTCTGTGATCGCAACTGCGCTGTGGGAATGGCAGAGTTCCTCTTGCTTACAAACAGATAATGCTACTTATGCTCACCCCGCCCACTGGTGTGTTCAGACCCAGGCTGTGAAACACCTCCTACATCATCCTCATTGCCTTGTACTTCTGGGGAGTGATACCACAATATGGGGTTTGGGATTTGACACTAGGATCTGTTCCCACTGATATATCTGTGCCTGCCAGTAGTTTGGTGACATTTCCAGGAGTCTTGTTTAGGTTTCAGTGATAGGGGAGGTTGGTTTGGGTTTGTTTGGTTTTGTGGGGGTTTTAGGTTTTATAAGATACCTGATCCATAGTCAAATATCATAAAAAGGATGCAGGAGACCACTTGACTTGTCTACTCTACTAAATCTCGTATACAGCAATTTTTTTTTAAAAAAGGGTTTCTTAAATTGTAGGTATATGCCCTATTTTCCCCCTATCTTTTTAACTATCAATATTTCAAAAAGTGAGGTTAGAATTTGGGGGCACTGCATGCCTGGTGTACATCTATTCAGGGAATGTGACCCCTGCGTTATTTTACCTGGAGTCTGTACTTCAATCTGTATTTTAACTTTGGAAATCAGATTATGGTTTTTAATAGGTTTGGTTTTGATTTATTTTTTTTTCCCCTCCCTAGCACAAATCGTTGTTTGTAAGTACAGAATAGCCATCTTTGCTATAGGGCTAGACTAACTAATTTTAGACCTGAATTTGAATTCAAGGCTCTTAGTACTTGTAGAGAGGTGTATTGTGCCTGACCCTACCATGTGCCAGAATCTGACAGAAGTTAAAATATCAGTTCTACCTTAAAACATTATCAAACATGGAATCCAGTGGTTCTTTTTTTTCTTGAGCCTTTTCACTTAATGTCAGAGTACTCTAACAAAAGCTATGCTCTCAAAGCTGTTTTAAAGAATAATGTCAAACCAAAGTAATTATTGTTCAAACATTTTCCATATTCCATACTGTATGATCTTTATTCATATGACGTTTCTGTTTTCATTGGACCAGGTACAATGAGTTTAATACTTTTTTTATTAAATTCCATTCCTAATAACTGAAAGAATTCCATTCTTCTGCTCTCTACAGTACATGCTTTAGCACACTGCTCACCTTTCTTTAGTTTGTAGAAGAAATTCAGGGCGAATACTTACTGCTCAAATGAACAGGAAATAAAAGGTCTTTTTTTTAATTTGATACATGACATGATGTCATGAATAAGGAGAGTCTGAGTATTAAGAAGTGAGTGGCCTCCTGGGTTGTCTTAACAGCTGCAGAGTCAATCAGTAAGTTGCCTGTGAGCCTTTATCCCAGTGGCATACACCAGAGAAAACCTCAGGTGTAACAGTCTGTTGTCATTGGAAAGGCTTCTATGGTAAATACAAACTTGTAGAGGATGGTTACTCAATTTGGGATTTAAAATGTGATGGTATGTGAGTACCTATCTTAAGCTGCAGTCATTCCTAGACTTGTTTTGGGGAATCTGCCACAGCTGTATCATCACTATACCCGGATTATAGTGCTCGGTATAGTGGGTACAAATGCTGGTATAAAGTTTAATGACCTTAGAAATATCTCACAACGGTGAAATTGACTGTGATTACTAAGTAGTGAAAAATATGTTTTTCCATGATAGAACATAAGTCAGAAACTAAACAAGATGTATAAATCACTTAAGTCCTGGTGATAAACAAGAAAAAATAATATTAGCATTAAAAACAAGCCATAGATTCAGGAGTTCATGAATTAGAAGACATTAATCTACCTGCAGAGAAGCTGAGTATTTGTGTAGTTAATGCATTTAATTTACTTTTTACCAATATATCAAATTATTTCAAGTATCTATTCAAGAAGCCAGCTGGGAAAGATGTTAGCCTAATTAAAGTTTCTTTCTTATTTCAAGGGAAATTGTACTTTTTTTTTAAACATGATCCATATTGGCAGGTGATTCTGTCTCCATTAGGAACAAACATATTGTTACAACTGAATGAGGTGCAAAAGCCAGTTGACTTGCACATCTGATTTGTAAATCGCTAATCTATTAAAATTTACAAAATGTGGCTGTTCCTCACAGGCTCTAAAGCTAATGCAGGAAATAACTGGTTTAGACATACATTTTTTGAACTGTTATTGTAAGTACATGCTAGACTGTGCTTTTAACGATGTATTCTGATCTTGCTTTAAAGCAGTCTTGAGGAAAATTTCCCAACTATATGAAAGTTCCTTTTTCAACATTATTATTATTATTTGTATTTTTCTGGCCCCTAGAAGCCATGACCTATACAACATTGAGGCAGGGAAAGCATCTGTAGCTCCACAGTACTTAGAAAGCTAATGGGCAAATCAGGCAAAGGCAACAGTGTATTTTACATATGAAGTAACTGAGACAAAGGGACATCAAGAAATTTACAGTCTGTGTCAAAGCCAAAACCTGGAAAAGCCTATACTTCTTCCTCATATTTATCTAATACAATGTGTAAATGTGTCTTCCAGATTCAGATCACTGAGTTCTCATTATTCTCCTGTAGTATAAACAGCTGTTTCCTAACTACACATAATGAAGTCTTTTCTCACCCTTCTATTTTTCAAGGCTGAATGATTCAAGTCTCAAAGCTTCTCACAATAAAGAATTTTTTAATCCTTAAATACACCTTGTACACTTCTGGCATAATTTCAGTTTTGTTTTGAAAGAGCTTTTAGTGGCTGTAATTTAAAATAAAATATTTGAAGATCTAAACATTTATACTGGAGATGAGAGGAATTATTGTGGTTTTGTGGAGGATTTTCTGATTTGCCAGTGTTTCTCTTTTAAAACAAAACTATGTCACAACCATCTAGTCCAGAGGAAATAATGTAGTGAAACAGTAATTGCACAGCCCTGGATGAAACCCTGCCGCAGTTAAAGTCAATGGGAAAGCTCTCATGAATGACAGTAAGACCTAAATTCTACCCATTGGTTTCATTGCCATTGGGAATTTTATGCCAAAGCATGTGACAGCTCTGCCGTGTGCTGCCTGGCTTCTCCAGCAGTAGAGGAAAGTTGGAATGAGAATGTATGGGCTTCATCTGCTGCCCAAGAGCTGCTCTCCCAGTGACTTGCATTAGAACAGTAAATACAGTCTTGATATTTAAGTTAAAATCAGAAGGGTAGATTTTTCAATTAATTACTCAGGGATTTATGCTTTATACATATATATATATATATATATAACTCATCCATTATGCGTTTTATGACATTCTTTTCAGATACATGTAGATCCTTCAAAACAACTTTTTTTTTTTTTTTTTTTTTTTTTACTACATTTTCTTTTTTTCTTGTTTTGGTTTCTGTTGAAATCAACCCAGACAAAGATTTTTCTTTTCAGATCTGTTAGGCAAATTTGAATTTCATCATTGATTTTAAATACATGATGTATCTTCTGGACAGATTAACAACCTAATGTAGATCCTCATGCGTGTCCTGCTTAATGTAGTTTTGTGTCCTGTACTGTATCTTAAATACTACCTTTCTTATATCCAAAAGATGTCTAATCATGATTTGATGAGGAACATTAAACTGGCTGGAGCATTTCGAATCCCTTGTCCACAGCAGGAAAATCCTACTTCCAGCTCTGTTTGACTAATAATCTAGTAATAAATGCATGAGTTGGGCGGAAAATAAATAAATAAATAGAACTTTGAGGTAATGGTGCAGTTTTGGACTGTCTGGAAAGTATTTTCAGTTTCATTTAGAGTTATAATTGACTCACTGATGAAGCAAGACCATCATGCTTTGCAAGTTGCTCTACCTTCATTGACATCAAAAGGCAAATTTAGACAGGATACAAATCCAGCTTGTAGACTCTAAAAATTCAAAATGAAAGTCACTGCCAGTCCAAATAATTTCAAAACTGAAAAGAGGGGACTGCTCAAAGTAATGTCGGCCATCTGGAAGAGACTGCATAGAAAGGAAAAAATGCCTCTGTCCAAGTTATCAGCTTTTCCAAAGCTTGTAACAAAAACATGAACCAGCCATTTTGGCAGCAGTTCAAACAACAAAGCTGTGAAATGAAATGATAACTAGTCAAGGCCACACACACCATGGCAATGAAATACAGTAAGATACTGCTACTGGTAATAAGTGGGAAGAGAGTTGTAGGCAGATGGTCAAGACAATGGGAAGAAAAGAGACTGGCAAAGAAATCTGCCTGATAAAGCAAGTAGTATAAGCAAAATTGTCTTTTTTTTTTTTTTTTTTTTTTTTTTTGAGTAGTCACTACTGACTAGTGAATTTTTCTCATGGTTTAACTGCAGCTGAGAAACCATTTGTGGATATTTAGTAGGGAAGGAAAGAAGAATAAAAATAAAAGCAGCTTGGTTCTACCTCTTCGTCAGGACATATTTCAAGTCATACACACTTAGAACATCAGAAGTGATCTGCTCCAGGAGATGGGTCATGATCTGGTCAAGTACCAGATTAGAAATTAAGAGTTTGGCCCTGTTCTACCTGTTGCCAGTTTGTGTGCTGTGCTGTTTAGAGAGGTTCTGTCTTCTGGCAGGATGGATTAAAAGGCCTGGAAAAGAGCCTGTAATTACCAGGTTGTGGCTGTGTGAATCCGAGGAAATAACTTTTTTCCTGGAAGGTTGCTAAAAGGGCTGTTGCCAAACATAATTTCAATCATATGAGGCATTTTAATGCACGTCCAGGTAAATAAAGACAGTATTTAAATATTGATGGATTACTGGCAGTAGCACTTTCCTGAAATACAAATTCCTATTTTTATTTTTATGCTTTCACGTGCCCTCCCTCCTCTGCCACCCACCCAACAGAGGCAGAGGTGTAGGAACTCTTGCTTTTTAGTTGTGCACTTGCAATCCACCATATTTGGTGTTCTCATATGTTACAAACTTCTGAGCATTAGCATATACCCTCTTTTTCTGTTTTTGCACTTCATCCTGTTACTAAAGTAGAGAATTTAATGCATGCCTTGATTTTTTTTTTGTGTCAATATGTGTGTGTGGGTTTGTTGTTGATAGTTATATACTCTGTTTTGAAACAAACATCGTCATAGTGGCTGTTTCAACATTTTTTGCAAGTCCTTTATTAGAACTTCTTATACCATGGCCTATGGAAAATGGTTTCTGCCTGCAGCACTCTTAAAAGCTGCTCATGCAATCAGTGCAAAAATCCTGTAACGACTTTGCTGAAGCAGAGACATAAGGCGTTCAGTGTTACTTTTGTTATACTCATAGCATGACAATTGGAGAAGTATTACTTGGCTGAGCTGTGTGATGTCTTTCACAGCCTATAAGCAATGTTTCTTCTTCAAGAGATATTTCTGAAATGGGAAGAAACTCAACATTGACAGAAAATGCAATGAGTCAGTCATGACAGTTACTCATAAATGATGTGACCTACATATAAAGTAAAATTCTGTATAAAAATTTCTGTCTGAAATAATAACTCTTAAAAGTGACATTTGCCCTTTAGATATACAGATACAAATAAAGGGTAAATTAATCATAGCGAATGAATCATTTTAAAGATTACAAGCTTCCATGGTATTGTTATTATGAAAGTTTTGTTCCCTGAAGATGCTCTACACCTGATAAGGTTTTAGAAATTTAATTGAAAAAGTTTCATAAAGAATTAAAATTATCATGTGCCCTTTTGCTGAAATACAAATGAACTAAGAGATTCATTGTAAAAGAAGCTAAGGTGAATAGCGTGTTAGTATTCCTTTGAATACCGTATCAACTTCTTGCTATTGTTAATAAAATTATGGTTGGTTTACTGGGTGAAATGATTTTAAAATAAATAGCTTCTGTGCAGATATTACAAAGATTTCAGTATCGCTATTTCACAGTGCTGAGATAATGGGAAAGAAGATACACTTAAAGGTCATTGCTTATGCTGTAGTTATATGTCTTACAATGCCTGAATGATGTTTTTAAAAGAGTAACTGAATACTTAGAACTTGCAGGATTGATATTCTTTCAGATGCTGACAAACATACATCTAGATAATGGAAATTATTCTTTTTTTTTATGTGTGTTCATATAAATACAACATATAGTGCATTGAGCTGTGACTCATGAATAAATCTTGAAGATGCATGAGGAATCAGAGCATCAAATCTGATTTTTCAACTGAAGGGAAAAATTTTGAATTTAATTTCTCTAGTCCATTGGGAAGAGGATGATTTCATTTAACCCCTTCTCTGTTAAAAATACTTGCTAAACTGTAGGTCTAAAGAATTTAGGTAGAGATTTTCAAAGGCACTCAAGAGAATTCACATTTAACTCCCACTGAAATAAGGCAGTAAAGCCTACTGAATTACTAACGGAGCCATGCTCTAAACTTCTTTGGTCTTAAAGGTACAGAACACTGGTGTTCCACATCCTCTTGGGCTTTTGTTCATTTATCTATTGCACTTTTTTGTATGAAGATGTTCAGAGATTTGTACCAATGTTACACTCCAACGCTGTGATGCTTTCACAATATAACTTTATAACTTCATTGACTTCTCCTATGTAGTCTGAGCACCGTTCCCATCTGCTTCTTAAGATACCTGTCTTTACTGGGTAAGAGCTCAGGTTGTTTTCTGTGTGATTTTAATAGCAAATTCTTATGGTCTTCTATAACGTTCTTCCATGACTCAAAGACATAGCTGTAACAAAAGGTTTTAATCTGCTTACAGGTGTGATAGGTCTGCAAGAGATTGTACCTTTTTCCCATAGTGTGATGTAAAATTTAAATGTGTGTAAGATTTCCTTTTTTTCTGAGTTCAAGGACAGCTCATAGTTTCCCTTAAACTTCTCTTTTAGGAGACGGGTAGTAATCTTCCAAAATTAGCATTTCATAATAAAATCATAACTTCCAAAATTAACTCTTTCTTTTTATTGTTGGTTTTTTTATTGTCATGTCCCTACACTCTTCTTATACATTCCTATTATCACATTATGATCTCTGAAGGTTTTTTTATTTGTAATACACAGTCTACTTCTATTCTGTTTTCCCATAGGTGCATCTTTTTATCTTTCCCTGGATCCTGAAACTGATTTTTTTTTTTTGCCATTATGTGTCAAAAGCAGGTTGACATGACTTCAAACTTCTAGACTTACAGATTTAGGCCAAACTCTGCATCTTTTTGTTTTTTAAGTCAACACAGATGTTATGCTATTAGCAATCTACATTATCTCTCCGTTCTTTTCTTACAGTAAAATTGCTGACAAGTGAAAATACTTCAAAACTACAAATCATTTAAAAATACATTAAACCGCGTTATTACAGAACATGTCTTTGATCTATATGAAATGTTAACTGTAAGCGTTTTCACTCATATCATGAGGAAACTAACCAGGAATTCTCCCATGAAGGGATGGATGAAATAAAGAGGCTATTTGTACATCTTAAACCCATAGCCACCAAGGAAAAGGTATTTCCTGACCTTACACATGAACACTGATCTAAACCTGTTCCTTTTTGGGGATTATGTCCTGGGTATTTACCATTCACAGCACTAGGAGGAATATGTGAACTGTGGCCTTAAAATTGAGGTTACTATTCCTGGAGGGCCTGAAATTAAGGACTGAACGTAAGCATTTAGGTGTTTATGTATGGATGTAGGTTGAATTAAGGCACTTGGGGACTTCGAGTGAGAATATATGTAAAAATAAATTTTTGCATGTGATTATATTTGGGACAAGTAGATTAAAAAATAAAAAGGGAAAATTTGAAAGGTAAGGAAATATTTACAGGGTGAATCCTCATTAACTGAACACCAGGAAGATGCTAATACCTTCTCTCACCAACCCTGTTGCTTAACCAGTATGCAGTGTTGGGGCTAATGGTTTGTAATTGCTCTTATACTGTCTGGATTCTACAGACTTCCAAGTCTCCATACAACCTAAAAGGTACAAGGTGCCATGTCAAAATGCAGAGATTTCATAAGAATCCTTTTAAACTTCAGCACCTCTGGGTATCTGCCAGTACTCTCTAGAAGAGAGCCCACAGTAGGCATGGACACAATCAACCAACAGACATATGGATATTACATCTTAATATGAAGATACTATTTTTAATCATTTTAAGTCTTCTCTAGGCTTTCTAGTCTTCCAATAAAAGGAGGGAAAAGAATTCTATACCACCAGGAGATTGTTCCAATTTAAAAAAAAAGAAAAAAAATTCTCTCATGATCCAAAATGGGAAGTCAGCTGAATTTAGACGTGATATGATCACAAGGGGAAGTGTAGGAAGATGGGTGTGGATACTTTAGAATACTCATAGTGCTCTTCAGTCTTCCTAATTTACTGGGATTTGTAAACAGGCTTATCATTTCCTAATGTACATCAATGTATAGGTGTAAGAGGATTGGCTCAAATATTTGTCTCAAATACTCAAGCTCCCTTTTTTTCTTCTTCTGTATCGCTGCTGATTTGGCCAACAAATATTGAGTTTTGAAAGATTTAATAGCTACCTTTAGTCAATAAAATGTATCCTTTTAGAATACAGTACAGCTTTATACTTGTCTTTCTTTGGTATGGTGCACAGTTCTGGCGTACAGCGAATCCTTTTGCCTTACTATAGGCAGATTACTGATATTAAATGTCATACGTACTATTCTACTAAAATTGTTCCAGTCTGCTAAGTATTTATGTAGATACTTTTTTTATAAGCCTAGAGTATAAAAGGATACTTTTACTTTACTTTTATAGAGAAGCTAAAGGTTTTCATGCAGTACAAAAATGAATCATATCATTTATGTCAGCACATGCTTTGGTAGTGTTTAAGAGAAAGGGAATAGTAAAACAAAAATAGATACCTTTTTGTAATTAATTTGATTATCCAGGCATGTTTCAGCATATCCAATAAATGCAAAGACAACACATTTTAGAACTTAAGTGATATTTTCCATCATATATAGAATATATTTCTCAGAGTAGTTCAAAGCTCTTTAACTGTGACATTTAATAACAATGAGATGGCTTTATTTGAAAAGGATATAATCATTTTATCCTCATGCTAGAACAGTTGTCTGGGTGACCTCTGTCCTTTGCTAGTTTACAAAAGAATTACTAAAGTGTACGGTGAAATTTCTGTCTCGGTAGGACTTTCTCAAGGTGTAGAAAGGGAAAAAAAATTCCCAACCCTATATTACTTGTAATGGGAGAATTTGTTCATATATTTTCAGATGAGGGAATTGTAAGAAACCAGAAAATGACATCATCTATGTTTCAGGTTACTAATTTTCTTTAAAGTAGTTCTAAAATTCTTCAAAACATTTTGCATGCTTAGCTACTAAAAAACACAACTAGGTCATCGTAGGGTTGTCTGTGAGCCATATATGTATAAATTACATTAGTGTACATATAAATGTGCCATTTATATGCCCAGATATGGCTCAGAAGTCCGTGCCTACTCCTTTACAATGAACACATGTTCAGGCAGTTAAGATTAAAAACTAATTATACACACATTGTCAGTACTAATATTTGTACTTAATTTGATTTACAGTACACCAAATAATAAACCTGACTAAAATTACAAAAAGTTATACGTACAACCATTAATATGCTCTTTTTATAGTACCTTATTCATTTTTTAAAAGCATATTAAATGAGTTTTAATGTTTGTAAAGCAGATGAAAGGCATGCAAAGCTAAGATAAAAACCAGTGAATATGATTATTTAGCAGTAATACAGATTGCTTTTACACTCTTTCTGTTTGAGCCCATTGTGATAATATGTATTTCAAGAGATGAAAAGAAGTCTAGCTACAATTAATTACTATGAATTGAAAGCATCAATTAGGAAGTATCCAGTCCTTGGTAATGGAAAACAGTGATGGGAAAGTAGCAAAAAGAGGTTTGAATACTAGCTATCCTTTGATTTCAGCTTCCCATCACTGTTGAAGATGAGTACATGCTGCAGTGTGTCACACACAGAATTAGCTCTGCAGTTTCAGGCTGATGGCTTGATGTCAGCACATTGCTGAGGGGGACCTACTTGGAATCACTCTACATCCAGCTCGTACCGCATAACATCATGCTCTCATCAGGATAGATGTGCCCGAGCTGAGACCTTGCTGCCGTGGCTAAGCTTCTGCCAGTACTGGTACTAAGATGCCCAGTTTAGGCACGCTCATTTCCCATGAAGCACACTACTATGTATATCTTCAAATCCTGGTGCTTTCAGCTGTGAAAATCAATAGGTGTTTGGCAAGCCACTAGGTATAAAGGGAGGTGGCAGTCTGGGGGAGCAGAAGCAGAACTTCCCAAACTGAAGTCATAAATTATTACATGTGAAAAGCAAGATGGGTGTTATGCTGACCTCATCTGAATGCAGAACAGTGCTCTGCACCCTTTCCACTTGAGATGCAGTAGAGAGGGAACTGTCT
Source organism: Falco biarmicus (assembly GCF_023638135.1). NCBI lineage: Eukaryota > Metazoa > Chordata > Aves > Falconiformes > Falconidae > Falco > Falco biarmicus. Next base: position 17,947,689 of record NC_079302.1, on the reverse strand, counting down.
CTGCAGACCAAGAACTTTTTCCTCTGTCACAAGAGCACTATCTCACAGCCCAACCCACTCCCTAGCAATTTAAAGTACCTGCAGAAAGCATCTTAGAGATCTTGACAGAAGCTCCCAGTACAATAATAAATTTGCTAGGGCAGAATGCTCAACAAAGAGAATGAGAAAGCAAATTTATCGTTTCATATCCATTAGTGGCCATCTATGGTGCTGTACACACATTAATAATAAAAAATGTTAGATTTATAAAATAAGGCATCTGCACATTTCTGAAATATATTCTTTCTGTTATCAGTACCCAAACTTTATGATAGACCATCATGTAATTTCCTGAGTGTGCTGTTCCTTAGCTGGAGCACATTTAATACATCTGCCATTAACAGGAAATAAATATGTGCCATTTTGGCATTAAGATTCATGTCCCAACATGATATCAGATCTTTTTTAATTTTTTAACCGATACCTTCAGTAAACTAGAATGTCTAAGGACTTGGGTGATCAGATAACGTTAGAAGGAACAAAAATGCTTTTGCTTTCGGTCTTACCACCATCTGCTACATTCTTTAGAGTGGTATTATTTCTACAGACTATTAATAGGAACTGCACAGCAGCTTGAGCTCTTTCTAAATAATTAACTCCAAAAGTCATATTCTTGGCCATATACTTGATACTTTTTTTTTACCTCCTCAGACTGAAACTGTTCTGTCTGTATTTTTTTCTGCTATTTTCTTATCTGTATAGTGGTACTTCAAGCTTCTGTGTTGAAGTTTCTAAAAAACAAAACCAGAAATCCCAACCCCCAACAGAATAAACAAACTCAGTCCCCTATTGTATTAGAGAGAAATATAGTTTTTAAATCCTCTATTCAGATGATTTGATTGTGTAATTAACATGTTACAACTGTGAAATATTTCCGCTTTCCACAGTTTACTTTTCATCAAAAAAGCACCCACGTACACGTGAGGATTCCATTAGGAATTCCTAACGGTATTTCTTCAAAATTTCAACTTTGCATATATATACACACATACACACACTTACTCTGCAGTGTCTTGCCAAAGGCATTATTAAGTACCTTGAATAATGTTTGCGTTTGGCTGGGTTTTTTTTTTAAAGAGAGTAAGAAAGAGGAAAAAAAAAAAAGTCTTTGGAACTCTTATTCAACATACTGAATGTCTTTTTTCCCCTCATATTTTGTGCCCCGACCCTGAATTATTTAGTGGCATACTCATGTGGTAGGAGATTGGTTTGTTTTATTGCAGAGGAGGCAGTTCCTCATGAGACAGATTAGAAGAAATATTTTTTATTTAGTTTTTAGAACTGTATATCTGCTTGTGTCAATTGAAAAATATGTGCCCCAAATTGTAGACATGAATCTATTCTCTTTAGCTTTCACTTCTTCAAAGGTTAATTTTATTAAGCTAGGAAGTATTATTATAGTTTATAAACTTTTTATAAATGTTTGTACAGTATCCTCCTGTAAAATATGCATAGATTCCAAGATGCATGGTAGACCTTTGTAAAATAAGTCCTAAATGCGTAGGGCTGTTTCTGTTTTTAAGGCATTAGTGGGAACATAATCCAAATACTTGAATGCAACTTTGAAGTGATTCTATCTCTATTAAGGTTTAATAATTCATAGTTTTACTACCCCTGTCTAATAAATACAAGTATTATTACTAATATTAAAAAAAATAAACTAGAAATTCAGAACAGCATCAAAACTGACATATAAATTAACTAATAAAGACCACTTTCGGCTCTTACAGGAGTATTATTTTTTCATCATCTTTGTGCATTACAGTCAGTGCTCCCATTGACGTCAAGTATTACACTCCATAGTAATGATCTGAGACCTCTATTACTCATAAAAAAAAAACAACCAAAAAAAAAAACCAAAAAACAACTGTGTCCAATCTGTTGAAACAATTATCCCACTAAAGAAGCTTCCTATGTTCCCAGAGAATCTTTTAAGAGATGGTTGTTAGGAAAGCAAACAAAGACAGTTTCACATGCTCATGGAACGCCATCGAACTGGCAGGGATATTAACAGCTCAGCATGATTCATTTGTCCTTCTTGAGTGCTCCAAATCCATCACTCCACATGACAAAATTCACATTTTTATTGGATTTCTGCTTCTTGGAGAAAAGCTAAATTTCCATTTTTAATAGATTTTCAGCTTCCAGAGTAAGACTTAAATTTTTTGTTATTGCCAATCTCCTAGCAATTCTGCGCAGACAATACAAAGCTTATTAGTTTATTTTTGTAACAGTCTGTATATGCACATGAATGCAGGTTGCTGAGCAAAGGGAAAGAGGTCTAATTAACCAGACAGTTAATTACTAGGACAACACCAATCTTTTGTTTGGAGCAATAACATTTACATAATACAGCAGTTCCAATTTTTGGTCTGAAAGAAATAGTGCAGGCTCTCTATTAAATGGCGAAGCTGGAGAGGCACATCCTAAGCACATTTTCATCAATGTAGATAGGAGCTTTAGAAACAGTTGAGTAAAATCTGAATCTGATATGAGCATTTATGATTACTATTGGTATATATTTATCAGGTCGAAGGAGCTCTATTGCTAAACCTGTCAAAAGTAGTGTATACCTAATAAACATGTAGTTTTACCAGTGTAATAAAACCTTCTGTTTCTTTGACTCTTTCCACACAGGGATTGTTAGTCTTTAAACCCATGGGCAGTACAGTTAAGACAGTACAAACCTGTAGTTTAGACCTGTTATAATTTATATAATTATATATATTTAAATACAATTTAGACCAAGTGTTTGTCACCATGAGGAAGAAGTGGAAGAGAAATGCAGTAACAGTTTATGCTTGCTTAGGATAGTACAAATTGCATATTTTATTTTTTTTTTTATCTTTGTCTGTATAGGTTATTAAGAGAGTCTGGAGAAGTAATTAAGATTAGTTACCTAGATTGTCAGTTCTTAGAGTGAACTAACTTAGGTCATCTATTTTAGGAGCAACAAGTTGTCATTGCCACCCAGCTGCATAGGCAATTGAGTTTGGTGCAAGAGCTACCATTCCTCCAGTTGTCTTCCTCCTGCTCTGTGCTGATGATGACAGGATCACACAGACAGTGACTGTTCATTTCTGCTGCTCTGGGCAACATGAGCTCAAGCTGTACATGACGACTTTATTTCCTCTGTCCAGCCAAGCAAGGATGAGGAGAAACTTGTGCTTAGGAGCATGCCTATTAAGAGGGTTTGGTACCCACGCTCCTAAGGGTGGTATTAACTTGTGTTTTCAATTTCAGTGGAAGAGTTACTTTGTCTCTCTGTTTGTGTAAGAAACACTCCCACGTACTAGTGTCCCTTAGAGGTTCACTTGACAAACCCTGCAGTCTTCAGCCTCCTTTTTGTGTTTTTGGTTTTCTCCACAGTGCCCAGACCTTAGCCTGACCCTGACATTTTGATTCTAGCCCCAGATCCCATAGCCTCCAAAAGAGGTTGCTCAGGTAGTCTGGTTTGCATCCTTCTCTAGTAGGAGTCACATTATAATTCCCCTAAAATATTTCTATTCCCTTATTGCTTCTCACAGTTAGGTAGATCTTTATGCAAATTCTAGTGGGCATACAAGTCAGCTGAAGCTGCTCATGCTAAACATGCTGTTGTCCCTGTTTTACAAGACACTCCTGACTCTAAGCAGGTTTGATTCCATATATTTCTAACCTCATTTACATCTCAATAGTATCACACCCCACGTGTTTGCACATTTCTTTTGTTGAGCCTTGTCATCTGAATGCTACCTTTTATCCCACCTCAAGCTTTTACATAGCAATACTTGTTGTCATCTTGTGATCTACTGAGCATTAATATTCTGCAAGGCACTATGGGGGTTGTGCTTCACTGAGCACATTTTCACCTGAAAGCAGTTTTTTAATATAAACATTTGCTTAATATTCTGTACATTTAGAGTATTTTATCTGCATCAGTGCTTTACTGAAAGTAATTTGAATTCAATGGGAACTGATTATGCATAAAGAATAAACCTCTTTCATAGTAGTTTTAATAATCTACATGTAGATTTTAAAACTTATATGCCTGATTGGAAGAACAAGTTGTGTAGATAAATCCATGTCCAGGCATTTCATCTATTTCTACGTGGATGCTGGATCATATATTTAAGGGACTCTTCTCCACAGCATTGTGTTGTGCAGCTTTTAGAAGTTTAATTACGAGGCATCCTTTGCATAATAATTCTTTATTGTAATAGTAAGCTACTAAAGTAAATAGTGTCTCACAGAGGAACTATTTTAGCTCTTTGCAGCTGGAATAAACAAACAGTTTGGAGAGAGAGACATAACCCTTGCGCAGCCTTTGAATTGTTTTGCTGTAGTGGCAGTCTGATCTCACAAGTCTTTCAGGACGTACTCGCCCTTGCTGGTTTTGAACTGATGCTATACACAAGGAGTTGTGGACAGCTTGCACATTTAGGTTAATTTGCCTCGTGTGGCTTATAGATGACCACTGTAAACTGTTCCATCTATATATTATTTTTTTCTCCTCCTCCATCCCACTTAGATTAGATGCAGCTCTTAGGATAGAATGACCTAAACTCTGAAGACATCTTTCAGTTCCTGTTGACTGCAGATATATCATGGATAATTAAACTGGGCACCTGAAGTGTCTACAGGGCTGAAATTAAGCAATGTGAATCACAAATCAGTCCTTGTCCTACCTTGTGTCATCCTGGGCTGCTGTCCTAAACCTGGACTGCTACCTGGGACTCCTAAATAAATAGCCTGATCTTCAGATGTGCTGAGACCTGCAGAACCTCTAAATTACAAGTTGTAGTTTTGGTTCTTGGAGCTTTCGAAAATAATGTAAAGGTAATACGGGTTTTAGTACCTAAATTTAAGCATTTGAAGTTTGAAACTTGAGATTCTCTTTATCTTAGTTTTCATGCCTGTGAAGTAGAGTTAATAAATACTTAAATACTTTAGACAGAGGTGTATTATTAATGTTCATTTATAATTAATGTTACACGGTTTTTGAAAATTTAAAGTGACATACAACTGTTAAATATCACAGTCATGGTAGATTTACTAATGAAAAAGGATTAGTTGAACAATAGAAAAAACTATTTTTGTCCTTTCATCATATAGTTTCATCACTGCACATTCTAAGGAGTTTGTTTTAATGCTGTCCCAGCTGCATAGTATCTTTGGCCTAATGTGTTAAATTACAGTGATTGATTTCATAGCATTTTGAACAGTTATTTATTTAGAAATAGACTGCTGTCCTCCTCACTACTGATGTAAAACTTGTAAGATGTGTCTGCGTTGTGTACTTTTGAGGTACATGCCTGGTACTGACAACCTTATGATAAATTATGGCATCATGTGATAAATCACAGAGCTGCTAAAAACCACTAATTTGCAATTCAAGTTCACTATTACTGTAACTTCTTCTTATAGGTTTGAAGCTTAATCTCCAAGCAACCTCTAAAAACGGTCAGCCTAACAGTTCCTTTATATTCTCAAAGCATGAAATCTGTTCCTGCAGCCAGATGTGCAGGGAAGTCAATGCTTGTTTTGGTGACTGTGACAGTGTAAAAGAGACCAGTGTATATCTCAGAAGAAGGAAGTTTTATAAAGACTTATTAAACTCCAGGGGTTTTGGTATTATGTTCTCATTTCATATACAACTGTGATGATTAGCGAATAAAACCCTCAAATTATATGCATAGGAATGCCACAAATTTCAGGTTAAATAAGTTGCAAAGATATAGCATATGTGGATATCCCAAACAGGTCAAAATACAGTGTTTCAGTAAGGCTTGAATGAACAACTGTCACTATTCTGTCACTGCCTATTGGTCAGTAACTACCTTATTTTTCAGTTTACTTCTCCTTCAGTATGACTTTGTTTCCATAGACAGGACTTGCAAACATATTAATGTATTCAACTTTAAAGAACAGTTTAAGTTTGTTATCCATTAAAGCGAATCAGCTATGGATCTTAATGACAGTCCAAGCACCTGTGGATGTTCATCTTTCTTCCCTTTCCCCCCTTCTGTGAAGGAAACAAGTTTTTCAATAGTTATTTAAACCAAACTATAGTTTTTGATGAAGTAATAGCCTTTTGCTTTAAAAATAAATTCTCAGCTTGGTGTTGGCATTCTTTTTCCTTTGGCATGTTGTTATCCTGTCATAAATAATTACCTTATTGTCTTATCTAGATATACACTGTTCAGCTGTAGTGCACAATAGAAAAGATGTATTTTCTGTCCAAATGAACACGGAAGGTGCTCTTCTACACAGCGTTACCAAAGAAACTGCAGGGAGGACAAAGGCAGTGCATAGTTTCTCTTGCACCGCTAGTAGTTCTTGATAAGTTGCTGAAATAAGAGGATTAAGCCAAGAAAAGCGATTTTAGTTTTATGTTTAGGTTTGAAAAGGAAGCAAATTCCAGGCTCTGTATGTAGGAGCTTTGAGTTGAACAGCACTGGACTTTTTGCAGATTCATTTGCATGTATTTTCCTCACGCTGAGTTCAAGAGAATTTCTTCTCTGAAGAAGAAGTCAGAGGAGGAATTGAAAATATATTTGCACAAGTCTAATCCAGAATCATATTAGAAATTTGGGGATTTTGCTCATCTTTTGAGACTCACCAGGTTCAGATATGCTTTGTGTATTAGAAAAGATCTTTCTTGTTTGTTTGTTGCCTAAGCCAATCCTGACATACAAACTGACTAGACTAAAAGCTGTAGCTAGAGTCATTATGCAAATAGTGACAAATAACTGCAAAAATGTGAAACTGCTCATCTCTGGGGAAAAAAAAATCAAATTTGTTGAGAGCCTCCTATTATCTACTCTTTACTGTTACTTATACTACAGCCATTAACTATTTTTGTTTCATATGATAGTGTTGGCTGAAAATGAATTTAATATTAGTCTTTATTTCAATGGGGACAAATGGCATAGTATTAAAAAACGCGAGAAAACACCACACAAAGTGTAAATAAAAACCCTTTTAAGCTGCAGCAAAGGAAGAATGTAATTTTGTAAATGCAGTGGCACTCATTTTCTTGCCTGTAACAAGGTTCCACACATGTTTCAGATAAGAACATACGTGCAGTAGTTTTCTGATCAAAAAAGTAGTATGCAGAGCTATGCCAGGTTTAATGCAATCACATATGTGAATCCAGAGGTTCAGTCCTGGATAGAAAGTTTTTTACATGAAATTTTCTTTATTCAGGATTGCATTTATTTCCTGTTGTCTGGCAGAAAGGAAGGAACTGGTTGCTTCAGGCTTTGCTGGTGATAAAGTGCAGCCAGGCTGTTCAGACAGTCAATGGGGGCAGTTCTGCTCCTGCATCCGTATTTTGTCACTTGTATCATGCAGTCTACATTATGTTTGATGGATCTATGCATATTACTCTCTTGGTTAGAAAAACTATTACAACTGGCCAGTATGTAGGAGAATGTGATTTATTGAGGCTGTTGGCCTTTTCATACTAACCACTTATTTTACTCATTAATTTGCATAGCTTCTTTTAGTATTTCCATGACAATTGCAAACCTAATTATTACATTTCACCAGGATTAAATGTAGTATCTGTTTCTTACAAAGTACCTTGTCTAGTTCCAAGGGGAGAATTCAGTTCAATATAATCCAATTGTCTTCTCAAAATGATGTTTTTATTTGCCATAGTTGTATATATCAGGTCTAACTATTACTTAATGCAGACACTTGATACAATTTTGTGACCTAAATTATTATTTGTATACTGTTGCCAAAAAATAGCTTTAAGGACCAATCGATGGACTAACCTTTCTATTTAAGTTAAAGATACAGTTTCCTGTAGAGAAAATATTTAGCTTTTTCCTTTTCATCCTGAAAGACAGCTAGTTGGAAGTGAGTATTTTTCTAAAAGAAATGCAATTAAGCTTCATTCTCAAGGATTACATCTACTTGTTATGAGAAGAAACAAATTCCATTCTCAGTATCAATCCAGAGTAATGTTACTGAGGACATGAACTAACGACCACATTCGGTTGTTTTCTGAACTGGTGGTGAGAAGCAAAACCTGACCCTCAGGCATTGGGTAACACGCAGGTGCATGCCTATATTTCATGAATATTATTTCCATGTATGAGCAGGGAATTCATGGATGGACAGTGCCAAATAGCTCATTATTCATGTGTATGCACACGTGAATTAGCTTGACCTCCAAACACAGTTGTTTGCACAAACTTAATGCATGTTCACAGATGCTTGTGACCTGATTGCTAAAATAAGCCCAGAAGCATAATGCACTTATGGACTATCATGAATAGAAAAAAACCAACGTAGTATTATTTTAATAGCAAAAACTGCCTCATTTTGTCCTTTTGCTATAGAGAAACAATGGTGTTTTGGTTACAAGATGCTGATGAGGTGGGTTTGTTTACAATAGCGTTTGGGGTGTTTATTGTTTTAGGTTTAATGTAACAAAATGTTGCCAGTTTGGTTCTTTTACCTTTGTAGCAAGGAATTTGTTTATAGTTTTTAAGTTTTTTGGAGAAGTAGGGTTTGCTACATACAGCACAGCTGGGAATGCTGACACCTGCAATAACATTTTAAAAGAAAGGAAGAGGGGAAAAAACATGTGTAGAACCATGAAAAAGTTCCAGTGTGATGAGTGAAAGGTAGATACTGCAATATATACTCAGAAACTTGCATATTATTTTATGAAAATAATATAGAAAGCATGACCACACAAAGGACTGTTTTTCTTAAATTAGTTGGGGAAAAGTACTTTTAATTGCTTAATATCTTGTGTTTACGTACAAGAATTTGATAAGATAAAATATTAAAGCATAGAAGTGTCTGTAAGACTATTATATGCCTACCAAAATAATTTAAAGGATGAATACAAAACTTCATCCTAAAAATCAAGTCTGTTTTTGTCAATTCTAAAATAATCAGATCATATATGCTGTTTTGGCATTTTGGGGGAGCTTTTAAATTCAGGGGGTTTTAGTAGCAAGCCAGCTAGAGGTAGGAAGAAAAACGCTTGCATGCAGGAACTCCCACCAGAATGTACCACAGAAGCAGCACTTGTTGAACGCAGAAAAGAAAAAACATAATGAATATTTCAAAACAAACAGGGAAGACTGGCTGTTCCAAGAATGAGGGAAATTAGATACAGGACCAAAGAAAATTTGTAGAGCCAATTTTCTACTACTCAGGAGCATCACACGGTAGTTAGAGGGGACATACATCTTGAACCTGTTTGCATGTTAATATATGTTGACTGCAAAGGGTTGGTTTGATGCTACCATAGTAAACCTTTTACCAAGACAAAACAAAGCAGTTGGGATCTATAAAATTTATTCCATGGTAGTGAAGGAGCTGTATAGGCTTAGAAACTGGCCTCTGGAAGCATGGTTAGGATACTGTGTACTTAAACAAAATCATATGTTGTAGAAAAGGAAGAGTAGCATATCCACTTCTTTGTATTTGCTTAAGTGACATGGCATTGAAACCAGGAAAAGATAGAGGAGTAACAATGTTTGTGATTTCTGGTAGGGTGTACAAGAAAAAGAATTAAATGTATTTTGGAAAAAAAACCCCACCTTTTTACATATACAACAAAGGCTATGTATGCATGCAGTACCTTATCTTTTAAGTGTATCTGTTTTCCATTGGAATTCATGCATCTGTGTCCCTCTGCGTTGCTGGACAGAAAGCTGCCATCTGAATTTTAACTGAGACCATGACATGCTAGTGACTCAGGCTGTATTTAGTATAGATGAGGGCTTAGTAAAGGGTATTACTTAAAATCAACCAGACTAGAACCTAGGTACACTTTGGCCAGTGGAATCTGGGCAATTAGCTTTTGAACTTATGAGGCTGGTAGCGGGAGCAGGGTTTCTCTACCTCAGCTGTTCCATCCCTGCCAACTGGGGCCCTGGAGCCACAGCAGAAACAATCCTCTGACAGGGAATGTGGGTGAGGAGCTGTTTAGGTACAAAAGACTTCCTTATGGGCTGACCAGCGCACCTGCTGCATTTCAGAGAAAAACAGATGAGGTACAGCAAGAGGTAGATGGTGTTGCCTGATATTTGCATGATATATGAACAGTTGGAGGAGTTCAGAGGAGCATTTACAAAACATGGAGAAAGTTCTAAAGATACGGTTAACAGCAAAGTTTTGCCCCTTTTCAAAACCAAGACTTGCTTGTGGCACTGTATAACCCGGGAAAAGAGCAGACAAGTGCCATTAAACACACAGCAATATCCAAGTTTCTGAACTTAAGTTACTCATTTGCTATGGAAATTTCCTCTAAGCGTATCAATGTGAGTCACTCTGGTACCTGCCCTGTACAGAAAAACAGAAAACCAGACTGGGCAGGAAAGGGCAGACTGAAGTTTTTGAGAAAGTACTCAAGGCACCGAGTATTCCCTGTCTGCTTCTACATTTATGTCCTGCCTTACTCGTTGGATGCAGGTGAATAGTGCTGCTTTGTTCAGAGCTGAGGCTGTTGTTTCACATGGTTTGATGATGGGAATGAAGCCCCATAGGGCTGGTGTTCATCATTCTGCTGGAGGTCAAGAGAAACTAAACCTGGAAAGTGAGGCTTTGGGTATAATTTGATTTATTTTTATAAAACCACTGCTGAGAGTACTAGGCTTAAAGGAAGGTCTAACTACACAGGAAGGAGAAGCAAGCAGGATACAACTAAAATTTGGTTCTTTGTAGCATATCACTCTGAAATTAGTTATCGAGTATCATGAAAATCATACTAAGGTAAATATATTATCATGATTTGTCCAGTACACAAGAAAATATATGGAGGAGAATTCTGTATTCTTCTTTATTGCAACTATTGAAATTACTCTGTGACAAATTCTGGTTTTTTCTCACGACTAATGTTCTATGTATACAACTGAACAGCAGCTTCAGAACTGACAATTTCAAGAATCTGAAGTTGATAAAGAACTATGTTGTCACATAACATAACCATCATCAAGGATTTGTAAAAATAAAAGTAATGAGCTACCCCTCAATTCTTAGGTTCAGACTAGGACGTAGAAGTTCGGGTGTGACTCTGAGATGAAAGCTATGTATTTGCTTTGTAGCGGGGGTGGCAAAAGCAAACCCTAAGTGTACAGTGGTTAGTGCGTATCCGCAGTGGCTGGAAGAGGGGCAGCCTGTGCTGAAAACATAATTTATGTGATTTATAGCATATCTGCCTCTTACCTGCTGCCCGGTGAGTTCATTGCAAGTAACAATCTTTACAGTTCGTGTCTCTAATATTTCCATTTGCAAAAGGCAAGCCAATCCAGTGCTGCTTGGCACTGCATAGCAGAGGAGCAGCTGTGTGGTGCCAGACTAACATCCCTGTAGCCCAGTGTCCCTGACATGAAGGGTGCCAAAGAAAGGGTGTAAGGAATAGAGAAGCCCATAGCGGTACTCTTCCAGAGTCCTTCCCCAGATTCCAGTGATCTGGGATCAAGGGCGTCATGAAAATTAGGTGGTCTCTTGCTCTTGCTGTGTGCATCAGCTCTCAATGGTGGGAATTTTTCCCAATTGCTCCTTGAGCCTAGGTACACTTTCACACTAGGTATCCTGTGTGAAAGACTTCCACAGCTGAACTGTGGATAGCTTGAAGAAATATTTTTGCTTGCTTTGAATATATCCTCTGCTGATTTCCTTTCATGCTGTCTGGTTGCTGGATAGGAAGAGAGAGAAAGAAATGAAATGGTTATTCTCTGTTCAGCTTTCCACGCCACAGGATTTTATAGACATCTATCTACCACTGCACTTCTACAAAAACTTTCAGTTATCTACGTTGTCCTTCCCTGTACCTCTTCTAATTCTTTTATTTATTTATTTATTGTTTGATTCACACAGAATTTCAGCCATGGGCATAAAATGGAAAAAACAACAATGTCACAGCACTGTTTTCTGCATAGTTCCCTATTCCTTTGCTAATTATAAATAATGTATTTTTATTTAAACTGCCATTGACCATTAAGATGGAATTTCTGCTGGCCTATCTGATATAATGCCAAAATACTGTCTCTGAGCATTACTGGTCATTTCAGGCCACTCAGCATCACATAGGTAAAATTAGGATTGCTTTCTCCCCATTAGCATTGCTTTCAATTTATTTATATTAGAAGAGTGTTTTCTGCACACACTAAGATGAGATATCAAAAAAAAACCACTTAATGGATATTGCTGTGCTGCATTACACTTTCTTTCTGGTGCAGGTTGGAGAACTTCAGAAAGTTCTTTCTCAAATGAGTATTAATTACTAGACTTAATTTATTGGTATCGTTAGACTTGTTGGAAATGCTGGCGAGACCAAGCCGTGTAAAAACCATACCACAGAGGCACAAGTAACTTTTCAGCAGGCAACAAAGACACACTGTCAAGTAATAAAAGAAACAAACTTAAGAGGCAGATTCAAGTGTTGAGTCAGCTTTTGGGACAATCACTTATTTAGTGGACGTAAAAGGAGGAAATAATGCAGTTCATTCCTCAAGTCTTAGGGGATATGTACTCCTTACAGTTAATGTGATATCTGACATTAAAGTATTCCAGTTTTGATGGAAAGAAAAAGTAATGCAAGTACATCAAAATGGTATTTGTGCTGTGAATAATCCTCATGGTATCTATAATGACACAGGAAAGCAAGCAAGTATACATTTGTCTCCTTCATGAACAAAGTGGAAGTCCCTTCCATAAGGTTAACCTTGCTTTTATTCTGAAGCTGTTATCTGAGAAATTTAAAGGATGGTTGAGCGACATATGTAGAGTACAATGCAGCCTGACTATCTCTTACTTCTGTCTGGGCTGGGGGTTTGGGGCAAGTCATGAGCTAGACTTAAACTAAATTTCGCCACTTTGGCTTTGTTGTAGTCATAAATGGAAATGAAAACAGAGTTTAAGTTTCCTTAGAATTAATAGAATAAATTTTATCTGTTTTTCTGGATTCTAAATGAATATAGGAATATTTTGTTGCTGCATCTTTCTGAGTAGTACAATTTCTTTTTAAATTCAATGTAAAACGAAAACATGACTTCACTTCTTGTGCTACTGTTCAAACCACGTTTTGAATGCCACAAACATATTTATTTCAAGTAAAATCTAAACCTGTTCAGTTAGATGCCTCTCTAAGATGTAAAAAGATTTTCTGCTATGGATGTGGTATCTGCCTATAAAAAACTCTCCATTGATTTCTCTGAGATTTTTCCCAATGAAATCCACTGTTGTGATCTTCAGATCACAACAATGAAAGCTCTTAATGACACTTCTAAGAATTAGAATCTTTTGGAATGTCTGTAAAAATCAATCAATCACTTCCTTCTGAATCTGATTCCCTGTGACTTTGATATCATCCCTAAATCACTGTTTCAAAAAGGAATTTGAGGAGTTGTATTTACTCTGCTTGCCTATTCCAGGATGTGAATGGTGGCATTTGGAGGGCTTTTGCAGTAAAAATATTTGTACGGTTTCATAAATAATATTTATAATGCTTGAAAGAACCTTTTTTTCCCCTCTTTCTCTGCAAATGTCAACTTCTGTGTAAAGTACAGGTTAATTGAAAATATTTTTGCAAAGATGCATTCCCACTGACCCAAAGGTTTGTGGCTGCTGCAAATCTCAAAGTAGACAAGCTACTGCCATGTACCTTGCAGTGATAGTTAACAGTAGTGTAAGTGGGTATGAAATAGCATTTGAATAATGATTTGCACCCATTTTGCACTGGCAAAAATGACTAAGTGAAATAAGGCTCAGAGCAATGGAGAACTTGGCTGTGGTTAAAATGTTCAGTGGTTTTACTGTTGTGAGTGACCTTTTCCAGCTCCTGTTCCATTTCAGCGCTCTGAGGCATCTTTTCTCTTCATCATGTTGTGCTTTGTGCTGCTTTTCCTAAACTTTTGACCATCTGCCAAATGTGGTTTTTTATTCATTGCGAGGCATGAAAATATTTCACCCTTCCATTGAAATTCTTGTAGTATGGAACCTAGCCTGACTTTTAAAGTCTGTAAAAGGAAGAAAAATTTTAACTGGAAGATTTACTGTAATCTAGATGCATTCTCTGGCTTTTGCTTTTATATACATGTAAAGTTTGAAAACCATTGTGCAATGTGGTATGATTCTTCTATCAACTTCATTCTTTACTTGTTTGCACTTTCAGGAGACTGAATGTGAGAGGGTTTAATTTGGGGATTTACCCATGCAATCATGGCCATCTCTGTTCCTCCACAATCACATAAGCTGCAGTTTCCAGCCCAAGGCACACGTTTCATCTGCTCTAAATATATATTTGAAATAAATCACTCTTATCTGTTTAAAACAAACGAAAGGCCCTCCGCTCTTCACTAGAACTGCTAGTAGGGCCCTTGGAGGTCCTGACATCTTTCCACTTTCACCGAGGTCAGTGGTACAATATTGAAATACACATGGGGCTCTTCCAAAGGGGCTATGGATGTGCTTTAGAACTCTGTGGTGCAGAATGATATCCAGAGATAATCACTAATTCATCTTATATAAAAATGCTAATGTTTATGCAGAGCTGTAATTCACCACCATTATTTTTAAGAACTCATTTCTCCCTTTTGTTCCCTCTGTCTGGAAATTGTAGCCATCGCATTTGTGTTCTGTAGACAATTCCGTTATGTAGTCTGATTCATTTCCATTTCTTGAATTACCTTGCTACCTTTTCAAAGGCTGGTAAAAGCTGTTCAGATCCATAATTACATACATTTGGATTTTCATAATTCAAGAAATGTGACCCCACACACCCTTCACTGGTGTGGGCCCTTCTGTCCTCCTTCCTTTGCATTTCTTCTAGACAGTTACAGGATGATTCTAGGAGTGATGAAGAAATGTGGCATTTTTTATTCTTGCCACTATTTTGTTTTTCTAACTTATATACATTTTTATATGAGTACGTATAGGTTTCCATTCAGAGGACTTTACGTATGTTCAGAGCCTGGTGAGACTGGAATCTAGATAAAATTACCAAGATAAAGCTGGAATTTAATAATGTTGTCAATCTTCCTTGTAAGCTCAGAATTCTGCTGCCATCATTTTAGTCTGATTTCATCCTGCGCTTCTAGGTTTATTTTTGATGCAGTTGATCCATTTCTGTTAAATTAGTAACAATGAGCTGAAAACTTTCAGTATGCCTGGAAGACCATGATTTAAACGTTCCTTAAAAATCTGAAGATTGCAAAAATCTGACTTCATCTCTTTAATGTATTGATTGATAGCTAATATACTGTTGTTCAAAGCTATGTGGGGAACATATACAAACTGTCTTGACAGAGTTTTAAAGTCTCTTTTTTCATGCGTAGCCAGTGTCTTGTGTTTTACCTACTTTGAAAAATGTTTTACATACTAAAATCCTGTGTAAAGTGTTTTTTTTTTGTTGTTTGGTTGGTTTTGGGCAGAAACTAGCTGGGTGATCCATCTTTCAGTGCAGACTCTAAAGCAGGTAAGCAGGTAATCCCAGCATCTTTGTGTCCTGTAGGGACTGGCATGCTTTGAGCTCCAAGAAGTCCAATCCCATATTTTGAATATGACTTTGAATATTAATTTAGCAACTTAGGTTTTGGAAAAGGACACTAATAAGATAATTATTTTAATATTCCTACAATAGAATCTAAAAAAAAAAAAAGTTTCCTGACAAATATAGTTTCATTTCTTTGAAATTAATAACTTTCATGTAACCATCCTTTCTATGTCTTAATAGCACCCTCTCATCACATAATGAGGCATTAGTCTTTTCAAAAATTGTATGCAAATCTATCTGAAGTATTTAAAGCTAAAGCAGCCACTAAAATGCTTTTTTTGGACTAGACCTTTTGTGCACTGTTACTCCACATGAAAATATATTAAGCGCATCTAAGGTTTTTCCATCATCCAAGAGATACATTTCGCTAGCTTAAGTGCTTTTCTGACTCAGGGCATGGATCTGTGATCTTAGAGAACTGAAGGACTACATGGGGGGAAAAGCCAGAAAGTCTGAAACAGGCTTTTCTAAGCTACCAGAAATATCTTGGGAACTCCATGGGAATCTCTATATGCAGCCCCAGTGTTACACATTTTTTAGCCATTGCTGGACTTAGTGGCGAAACTTGCCATGAATTTATTTGTTAATGTTTCTGTTGTGCTCGCGTTTGGATGAAGGGTACATGTTATGTTTATGTAAGATGTCTGCTCAGGATCTTAGTAATGGCAAACTTGGAAGTTTATGAACCTGACTTAACAGCAAGCAGGCAGTTCTAGTTGGCTCAAAACATCGGGTGAATGTCAGGGCTCTGATGTCTCAGCCACTACAGCATTACTTGGTATCAACACATCAGTCACTCTTTCCTTGTACAATCTCCTTTTCTAAAGAAAATGAAAGTTTGATGCATTTACAAAGTTGCAGGCCTGATGGCAATTGCAAATAAGAAGGAAAATTTCTAAATCTTTGAGTGCACCTAGTCATCAGGTAATGAGGCACCAAAGCCTGCCTTTTTGCCCGTTGTTATTTGTGCTCAGAAAACTGCTCACAAAAATAGAGGTTAGGTTGTAACCCTTTGAAAATTTGTCTCTGTCTAGCTGCTGCTATCTTTAGATGATATCTTTAACCTAAAATTTAGCAAGTGGACTTCTATTTTGTTATTTAATTTTTAATGACCTTTCTTTGTTTAAATCCTTATTATGTTTAGGAGGATAATATCCAGTAGATTGTGTAAAGCCCAAGCAACTTTAATGTAATTAAAATGCAGATTTAGTTCTTCTGGAGTATAATAGCTTTGAAGCATACCAAGGTCTGCTGAGGGAATCTGTTTTGTTTGTGTATCCTAATGGAACATAATGACTGCTTTCAAGCTATTATAGTCCATCACGTTAGTGACTCCATATGCTGGATATCCTTATCAATGATATTTCCTCTGTAAAAATGTACCATAGCTATGTGGTACTGTGTATATAGAGAGATATAGTACTTTTAAATCCAAGAATGTGTTCACTTTCCAAATAGCCATCATCTCTTTGTAGACCTTTGAAGTCGGGCTGTTGGTTGGTTTAATTTTCACTAAAAAATCCAGCTTAGTGGAAACAAAGCCTTTCACTTGTTTGAGAAATAGGTCAACTGGATCATAGGTAGTGGTGAGGTCAGCTTCCCCATGGTGTCCTGCCCTGCAGCTTACCTGTTGGCACAGGAACCTTTTGCAGTCCGACCTGTGTGCCCAGCCCATGGGAGGCCAGTTGAAGCACAGCTGTGCCCTGCGTCGTGCTTTGAACTGCACCAGCAGCCAGCTGTTAACTAGGCAGCACCCGTGTGACTTGGAAACAGAAAAGTGCGATCTGGTGCCCTTATAGCTCCCTTAGTTTGTTTTCCCCCTAAAGAAGGCACAGAGATTGCCTTCCTGAGCCAGGCCCTTTATCCTCTGTCTTCTTTACTCTTGATTTTGACTGCTGATGCAAAAAGCTGTAGGATGGAGGCAGGCAAAGAGAGAGAGAGAGACGAAAGGACCAGGAATATGATTGAGTGTTGAGGTTGAGTTTTTAAAGTAAAAATCAAGGCCTAGGTTTATTTTTTTTTCTCTTTGTTTTCTACCCTCGAGAGCTTCATTTTTGAAATATAAAAATCTATCAATAGGTTTCAGGTAAGTGTGACTCATGTTACTTTGTACTGAGGCTGAGTGGGAGAGCAGATCATACCTGAATTATAAATAGCTAGTTCATATAGCATTCTCTGCCCATGAGTCTGATGCTAGTGTATATGCCAGCAGAGAAAGCTTCTGCTGCATGTCAACAGCAGGAGACAGGGGTGTGCAGTGGGCAAAACTTCTCTCGTGACAAGAGATCATGGGTGCTCTGCCTGTGTGCCCCAAGGATGAGAGCGATCTGGACAGAATTTCAGCTTTTTATAGGTCTCAGTCTTACATGAAGAATATCTCCTTTATCATTACACAATGAGGAAACTATCCCCAGCTGTGAAAGCTGCTTTCTGCTGCTTTCTTGAAGACCCCCTCTGTTGTGAAGGCCAGCCCCAGCCCTGTCTAGATGCAGCTGTAATATTGATCATAAATCAAATGTTACCTAGTTACAGGCTTAAAGATAACTTGAGGAGAACGTTGCATTTGATTGTAAAATCATTCCCAGCTCCAAACTGACATCAAGCTACTGGCATCCCAATCCCTGATGAAGGGAGAAATGACAGAGTGACTTTTCCTAGAGGCCCCAATGTATCAGAAATAAGCTAAAGAGCACCTGGTAAGACACTAAGGCCATGTCTGGACTTTGCTTCCCCATCTGTCTGGACTGGGGGACTAGGTAAAAGCTCCTCCTTTCTGACCTGCTTGACTGTTACATTCCCGTTGGAAACACTGGGTGGGAAAAGTAGGGTTTATCTCACCCAACCGTGGAGTCAGGACATCACACAAGCCTTGGGTCACATCTCAGATCCTCATGGTGTGATATTCTAAATGGCTGAAATGTAGTGAGAGTATCTTCTGGTGAAGGAAATGGGTGGCAGAGTGGGGCGGTCCTGGCCTCGGGAATCTCCCAACCAAATTCATTCCCAAGGCTGAGTTGCGATGTCCTGGAAACGGTCTGGGGTTATGATTAAAATGCTGACAGATCCTTTGACTTTAGCTGTGGAAGTGGGGCTGCTGTAATATACAGAGCCTGTAAATTAGAGATATAAAGTATGTTTAAGTAGAACCAATATGTGTCTAGATATTCTATTGCTTTTAATGCCCTTTCTGTCCTGTTAATTTTACTTTACAGTGTGACAGTGATGAATTGATGTCTACCATTTCCAGCTGCCAGGTAGACTGTGTACACATTTATTAAGATTAATTAAAAAGTAACAAATTGTAAAGTAATAACATTAACAACTAGTGGAAAAAGTGTAGACATTTTGACAGTCTTTTTGAATTTCATTAAAAGATGGTAGTGACAAAAACCCAAGAGACTATTTCTACTTTACTAAAGAAATAGGTCACAGATTCAATTACAGTCACTGAAGCATGGACTCAATCTATCATGGCAAATTAAGTACATTTTAGCAACCTACTTTCCTTTAAAAATTTTATAGACACTTTCACTGGAAGAAGAAAGACTATAGAAAAAGAAATTGCAAACTGAAGGTGCTTTTTTCCCCCCTATTGCTACTGAGTGCTTGGCTTATTTACCATAGGTGTAAGACACAGAAAAAAATCATTATGGAATGTCAAGATACGTAATCATCATTTCTCTTCCCATTTTTTGTCTTTAATTAATGATATATCATTTGTTCTTTGACTAGGAAGCATGGCTCAGATTGAACCCACAGTGCATCAGTTAGAGGCTTTGTCCTCTCATTGAAATCAAAGGACCCATTTACTCAGAAAAATTCACTGCAGAACCTTCATGCAATTTTGCCACAGATCCATAGTGCTGGGCTGAAAATGTGTTGTACTCCCAGTTCCAAATAAATAAATAAATGAAGACACATACAGCCTGTGGATATGGTTTAGCTGAGTGCAAATATTGGAATGATGAAACACTCTTTTGCCCATAGCAGAATTGATTTCATGTTGACAACTGGAATTTATAAAGATCCTCTTTCAACAGAGTAGCAGTGGCCATATTTGCTGCATTACCACAGCGGCAACAAAATAGCAGCGAACATAAGAACTGATAAAAGAGATGTAATCTATTTCCTCTTTAAATGTAACCTCTAGCTTTACGGTGGTACCCCTAGGAGATTTGTGCACTTTAATATATTAGGGTATTCAGTTGACCTTTAGATAGTGGAGGCATATTAGGATTTTTGAAATTTTTTTAATATATAACATTTGATCATGCAAAGAAATGTATGTCTATCATACAAATGAAACCAGAGTGATATTGGTTAAAAGTAACACAATGCTTTCTGAGGCAACGTTGATTAAATGTGTGATCTTCTCAACGTACACTGGGGACACATTTCCAGGTACACCTCTTTCCGACAACGCTTTTTACTTACTGCTCAACAGTTTCTGCTGGTTAAATATTCAGGGTCAGATTCACCATAGCACTACTTCACTGTAACACCAGAAAAGCAAACAGCCCAGCAAGGGTAGCACAAAGCTAGACCTGTAAAACCAGCTTTCCTTATACCGAATCGCACAAGAATACAGTCTCGGAGCTATTAAAAGTCACAATCTAGCCACAATCATAAGCTCAGGAGGGATGCTTCCAATTACTAGCATAACTACATCAGCACAAATTGTGGAAGGTTGAAAAGCACCCACCATTCCATCAGTCATCAAATTCTGCTGTATTGCAGGTACCTCAACAATCATGGGAATATTAGATGACAAAAAGCAGACCTGCTTTACCTTGTCAGCCTTAATATATTTAATTTCTTGTCAAAAGTACATTTCACTTTCAAACAATTCCACTTGATTTCCATATTAAGGGTACAAAATTTAGGTAACTCCTGTCCTGGGTTTTCATACAGTCTCACTACAATCCATTATCTGGAGAGCAAAAGTGATTGTGATGCCAGCTAAAGCAAAGGTAAATGCATCAGAGAAGATAAACCTACACAAAATTCTCCTTCTTTTGGTAATGTTCTAGACTTTCAACTCCATTTTTCAGGAAGCTTCTTAATTTCTCTTTTATTTAATAAGCATAATATTTGCTTTTTAGAAGCATTAGAAGAAAAACATATTGGGCAATGTTAATGATATTTAATAAGATTGAATGAATATATAAATCTTTGAAAACAGAGCAAAATAATGCAATGGTAAAATGTTAGGAATTATGAAAAGCAGGGTTAGATATGAGAATTTCATCACAGGAAAAGTCAGGGAAGATGGAAGGGATACTGTTCAAGAAGAGATTAGAAAAGAACTGTTGACTTAATTTGGGTGCAGTCTGGAGTATGGAAGATGGAGCCATGTCTCCAATAGTGGGGGGGACAGGATGTGGCACAGAAGGGAGTGGGGCTTAGGCATTGTACAAGCAAGGAGAAGGAAAAAATGAGAGCAGAAAGACCACAAGAGGAAATTACATCATTTATGTAGCAAAGGTTGTGCAATGAATGAATATCAAAATAGCAATTTGGCAATTCTTGCATCCAAAGAGTTATTTGTGCATTAAAACTCTTCCAAATGGATCCAAAAAGTTTAGCATTATTCTAAAAATAAAATCTTCTTTTAGTACAAAAGGGAAAGTTGTAAAATTCTTTCTTAGATTGCATCTGTCTTTATGTTTAAATGCCTGAACATGAAATTGAATTATGTTCATTTTAACATATTTCACTAACTGCATTAATAAATGCCATAGGTACTTTAGCCTAATCAGCAGTGCTTGTTAATACATAAGTATTTCTTACATAAAAATGTAGGATTCCGTCCAACTTTAATATACTGTGTATATTTCTATGGCAGAGTGTTAGTTACTGCAAATGCAAGCAAGAAGACATGATCAGGACTATTTCTGCTCTCTGTTATATCAGCGTATTTGGGGAAGAAGTGATTCTAGTAAAGCTCAAAAAAGTTTTATGAGTATCAGGTGGCTGAAAGACACCCAGGCCTGATGCTCTAGGCAGGCAGGATCTGCAGGACAAAACAGCAGGCAGCAGAGCTGACTGAGCACCACTGTCTTCCTCATTCTTGCTAGGGCTCTGGAGTTGTTTCTACCACATGAAGAACAACTCGTATGATTGGAAAACATTCCTTTCTCATTAGCGTGTGTAGGGGTGTTAATATGATTAAGGCAGCAGCAGTGTTGTCTGAGTGCCATTAAGAAGTGGTTTGATGCATTGCTTTTGTTTGCCAGCTTAAACCCAGGTACGTTTAAAGATGATGTTAAGTGAGAGAATGAACTAAAGATAGACAAAGCATAATATTTGCCCCTTGTGTCCTTGTCTGTCCATTGCCATCAGAGCTTGTAACTGATGCCATGGCTGAATTCGGCTGTTGTATGTACATGACGATAGCAGTAGGGTACTTTTGCCATTTGGTCTCATTGGAGAGCTGATATTTGCTTTTGCACTTTATGAAATAGGCGATGAAATGCTCTGTGGGGCGTACACTTGGGAAGCGAAGCTGCTCATAGGAGCCTCTGTGAGCAAATGATATTCATGTCCTGGGACATGTACCAGCTTTTAATTATTAAATTATTTAACTTTGCTTTATGAAGTCCTAAATGACTGCACCTGCCTGTTAAAATAATTTCTTCCTTTGTGCAGTTCTGCAGGTGCTACCAGAGCACTTCCAGCTTAAACTTGAAACTGAGAGGAGGGTGGCGATGTTGGGATGGAGCATGCTGAGCTCGGACTTCAGAATTAGAGCTGATTTGGGGATTTTCCACCACTGTGTTGCTGGGAAGTCCTGGTTTTCAAGGTCTGGCTCTTGAAGAGCCAACCTGGTAAACTGGGTAGGAGCTCACTTTATCAGAAGTTTCAGTAAAGTCACTCTTTAATTTTTGTGGTCTATCTATACTTTTTTTTTTAATTGTTAAAAGGTACCTAGAACTGGGCATAGGGGATCGTGTTGTTTGTGTTTTAAGCGGGGAAAAAATGAATAGGTTTATTCATACATTATGCAGAACACCTCTAAAAATATTCTCTTCTAAACTGCCTTCTCTCTGTGTGTTTTGCATCTCATTTAAATAACCACCTTTCACTGGAATACAGAAACTTCCAAATGTACGGATTAAAGCTTTTCTGGTCTGATACAGTAAGTTTTGTTAGCTTTAACATGTAACTGTAAAGAATAGGTAAGGTTTGAAAAAACAGTTTGACAAGAGCCACGGCTGTAGGCTTGACTAATGACAACTAAAGCATGCACGTTTTTAGTCATAGTTAATTGTCTTGAGAATGTTTACATTCTTGTACTCTGCATGAGTCATAGGAACTGAAAGAGGTCTGTCATTGTCACCACGCCCCAGTTGACATCCAAACTTATTTCAGGTAAAAATCTTTACTGCCACCTCTAAGGAATTATTGAAAATGTTAGAAAATGGGGAGAAAAGGTACACCCTTCAGGAAACCAGTAGGAGGAGGTGAAGCTCATCATAGCAAAAATGGGTTTATGGTATCTCATACATCAGAAAAAATCTATGGGCACTGCTTTTTATTCTAATGCCTCCATCTGGGTTGCAATTTCTTATTAGTACAGCAAGTTAAATTGCTAAAATCTAAAATACCATCTGGTAAGAGGCTCACTGAAGTTTAAACTTGTATCATGAGTACTTTGTTGTTTCTGTGTTCAGATTTGGAGCAACTGAAGGAGAAGAATATGTTTGATGTTAAACAAATCATTAGGAGAACATCCGAAAATCACTTGTTTGTAACAGTGATTGGTGAACTGAGAGGCCTGATTGAGATGCACATAACATGAAAAAGCTATTTAATGACTGGGGGAAATCCATTTTGTTTGTTTTAAACCAGGTTTGGGAAATCACATGTGGAGTAATGGGGAGGAGGAGGAACCTCTTTATGACAGTCAAAGTTCCCTTTAATCCCGGATTGTAGTAATTGACAGCCTGGTTGTAGGGGAAGAATTCCTCTCTGAACGATACGACTCATCTGGAGTGTGCTCTGAAAGTGTTAGAAGTCATGGCCATCATTTGGTGGGTTTTCATGGCAGTTGCATTGTGGCCTTTAGGACATTCTGCATAAAGCATCATGCTCTAGGTCTATGGTGAAATAGGAGCTCATGAAAGAGGGATACTTGGCCTTTTATATTGCGCTAGTATTTTTGGGCTGGTACCTATCTAGCATCTGGAACATTTTTGCTAAGGGGAATCAGCTAGAAGCCCTTCCCCAAAAGCCCCATGTGTTTTCCTCATTCTTATTTCTTACTTGTTTATTATTAAGGATTTTAGCAGTACATAAGCAAATTGTGCTAAGTGAATTTTAATAATAACAACTGCTTCTCCATGTGAAACCCTGGTACACCCAAGGGTAAGTGTGCAGCTTATCCCAGGGAACAGAAAGCTGCTTTAGCCATGGCACAAGTGCACATCCAGTGCTGCTGCTAGGGTGGGGAGTAAATACCTTTTTGTTCTTTCTGCTTGAGTGAGCCAGAGAGACTCTTCCGAATAGGACTTTTTTCAGTTCCTGACTTCTTTTTAATGCTAAGCTTGGGAAATGTTATTCCAAAAAGAAAAGAAGGTTTAATGGATTACAAAAGGATATATATTTTTTTTAAAAAAAAAAGAGCCAATATCCTAAGTAAATAACACATACCTGTTCTTAATCAATGAAACCATAAATAAAAATTTATGTCACACTGCAATAAGTGACTTGTTCTTCGCTTCTGGAAGTCTGAGAATGAATTAGGTTCTAAAAACATCAGTTTGCTGTCTCAGCTAAGTTAGCTCTCTGACCCATAAATAACTACATGGTTTAGCATAAACTTATTTATTTTACAACTTAGAAAGTGCACTCATCACTAGGATTTCTTGCATGTATACAAAGATAACAACGAAATAAGAACATATTGACTAGTTGCAACTAAATGAACTCCTTCAACATGTCCTCAATAAATGTATATAAATCATCACCAACATCTCCGAGCAAAGGCATCAATAAATATACAAGCCTTGGACATCATCCTGAAAGTCAATGAACTAGGGAGTCTTTCAGATCACCAGGGAGCAATTTCCAGAGTTAAAAATGCTCTAACAAAAGCTCTCTGACTCAGCCTCAGAATTTAAATCTGTCAGGTGATATATTTAAATCAGCCATTAGTGTTCTTCTGGTGGACTCAATGACTGTGATGATGTCCACAGAGACAGCCTTACTCTAGTGCAACTCTAGCCCAGCGCTGCAGCAGCGTGCAGCCCAGCCCGCAGTGCACCTGCAAGCGCGCCAAGGAAATAACTTTGCGGAAGTCGCTGTGCTCCTAGGAGCACGCACCCTGAGCTGGCTGGTGCTTCTGGATTTGGGGAAGTTCTAAGAGAAATGAAGACAGCAGTCTTGTTTGGGGCTTGGTTGAAGAAGTGAAGGCAAGAGTTGGTGGAGTCTACCTCCAACAGTCTTGGGCAATTTTCTTAGTTTGATGCGTGCGCACTTTCTTCCTGACAGCAAATAGAGCTGAGCCAGATACCGGGTAATTTGCAGTAAGTGAAATTTGGATGTGACTCGCGGGTTTATGTAACAATTTCTCACTCAGCTTTCCTCTTAAAGGAAAAGTTGGAGATGATTTTTGACTGAAAAGGTTTCGAACGTTAGGAAGAAGATTCTTGGCAGGTGATGATTTTTCTTACATCAGGGTCCCAGGCAGAGCTCAAACCAGTGCAGCGGAGGAGCGCTGACAGCTGGCAAGCGGTTACAGCAGTTTGCCCAGAGGACCGTGCTCTGTGCTTCTCCAGTGACCCAGGCATGAACACCTCTGGGGGGACCTAAATCCTACAGAGCATCAGTATTACCAGCTCTTCACCCAGTACCTCTGAGCATCTGGTCTATAGTTTCTTTGTGAATTCCATCCCCATCCATGTCACTGTGTTGCTGCAAAGATATTCTAATGAAAGGTCTAGGGCCTGTCTTGAGAGGTGCTATGAGTGCAGGTGGCCCTGGTGCCCCAGCAGAGACCAAGCTGATTATGCAGCTCCCTCCGCTCGGCTCCACTCCCCTGCACCACCCTTGTCACAGAAAAATAGGAGTGTCCCAAGGTGCCCCCTTGCAAAGTTCATGATGTCAGAGTAGGAGATTGTTGTTACATTATTAGACACAATTATTATCAACGGGCTATCCACAGACAGAGGATGCTTGCAGAGGATCATTTTTCTGTGTGTTTGCAACAACATTTGTAGATATTTAATTCAGTAATGGAAGCTGAGAAGTATATTGAAGCATGGCAGGATTGTGGCTCATCCACATAAAAAAAACCCAGGCTAGTGCCACCCCGCCTCAGTAACCCTTGCCTCCAGTTGCACGCTCCAGGCCTTCATGCATCATCCTCTGAGAAGGAAGAGCTGAATGAAGTTTAAGTAGAAAGATGGTTACATTTGTTTCTTCTAGACTACTTGCTGCCAAGGAAGTGGCTAATCCATTTTGATTCCAGTTAGTTTTATGCACAAAGCATGTGTAAAATTCATGGCAGTGTAAAAATAATAGTTCAGAAGACAAGGAAAAGATGCAATCTAAATTTGCCAGCCTGTTCACCTGTTAGAATTTCATGGATGCTACTAAAGGAAAGGAACAATATGTGTTATTTGTGATGTATCTTAGGAATTTAAAACTCTCAGCAGACCAATTATAGAGATTTGAGCACTTAGTTTGCTAGCAAACTTCCAAGCTTCACCTGAGATGCTCCTTCTTTCAAAAGTCCTCGTGTACATCTCTAGTTATTTTCTATAGGATAATTGACACCGTTTCTGTCCCTCGTTCATGCAATCAATAGATTCTTCTAATGATAACCTGAAGATTAGCACTGTATCATGCTTGAGAAATATCCTTAAAGATTACCTTTTCCCTGTTAAATCTACTGATTTGATAACTCTTCAAAGCCCTTCCATAATGCTCTTCACATGTAACATCTGCAAAAATAGCCACTGGGTTTCTGTTGAAGTCAATTCTGTTTGTGATCTATTTTATGGTACTGTTTGTAATTTAGTGCGTAAAGGTCTTATTGATACTTTCTTGCGTCCAAAGTAGGACCACCAAAACATGCAACCAAAATATGGCCAACTGATAACAGGCGAGTATACAGTTCACTGACATGAACGTGACAGGCAGACTACTGTAAAAGCTAGATCTGAGTATCCCTTAGGTAACTGCCCACTTAGAGAACAACTCACAACAGAAATAACATGCCAAAGTATGCAAACTGTGTTCATCTGCAAGAAAAAATATTCACCTTGAAGTAGGAGTCACGATAGCTTAAAGTAGGTGGGCACTTAGTATAGAGGGCAAGTCCTAAAAACCTTGCCTCTCTCCACAGTTTGGTTTCATCAAATATAAAAGGAAACATAAATCTTTATTGGATTGCTTCTGCATTTGAGGAGGTAAGGTTGATAAATGGTTACTTTTCTTTCTATCAAAACTCTCAAGATAGGTCTACTTGCTTGCTCCCAGGATGATGTTTGTGTGTATGGGAGAGAAACATAATTAGGCTTTGAGTTCTGTACAACATAATCCGTGGCGAGTATGAATGACATGAAAGGCAGCAGAAATTGCCTGGGAGGAGGCTGTTTTTGTTTGTTTTGAAAAAAAGAGGTTGAAAAGATTCTTTCTGCGGCTGATGCAATCTGGCTGTGTTTGCTCTGAGCTAGAGTCATTTGTGCATCGCAGTGGAGGCAATGGAAGGGGTGGGAAGAGGAGAGAGTCAAGGGGTAAATTCCACTTGCTGCAATACCTGCTTTTGATCTAAGCTTTAATTGGATGTGATTTAGAAAACTGCTGGCATCACAGGGAATATTAATACTCTCCTCTTATTCTCTACACTGTCTGTCCCTGAGGGAGCTGTTATATTTCTGTCTGTGTTAAGACTTCTTGTGCCCCTTCCTTTTTCAGTGAAAAAGCATTGGATGGTAGGAGACAGAACATTGAAGACACCTCGTTTTCCTTCCCAAGTGGTATGATAACTCCTAAGGGCGTTTATCACACACTATGCCCCTGAATGATTGCAATGTGTTGTATAACAAAGTTTGTCATTCCCCCCTTTCTTTTCTTTTTGTTCTTTTACCAAGTATTGGGCAACAAGTGTCTTAGTTCTTTTTTTTTTTTTTTTTTTTTTTTTTTTTTGGGGGGGGGGTGTTTGGTTTTTTTTTTGAGTCACCTGTTAGTCACCCTTGGGCTAGAACGATTTGAATATGCTACCATCCTTTACAGCTTTTAAATCTGGATGTTGCTCTTGACTGAACGGCATAATGCATCTATGGAAAATACAGTCTGTGGCCAGTATCTTCCTCACCCTCTGTCAGTTTGGTGGATAATACCTCCTTGTGTAAGGAAGTTGAAAGAAAGTTCTGTTCTATCAGTTTATACTTTTTAAATCAGATCTAATCACTACAGAAATAAATTTAGTTAGTAAATTAACGAGCATTTCTGGCAGCTCGAATCTTATTACTCCATCTTGTGGAAGAAGCCAAGAACACCAGAAGTGATGTTAATTCAACGTGTGCCATGCCGTGTACAGTTACCTAATAACTCTGAAATGCCCAAGGCTTTGTAGATTTTCTGTAGACAATATTGGTTACTATCTATTTTATTCTGAAACCTCGATTCAAAAAATTTTTCAGCGTTTGAAAGGTGAGCGTTGATTTCTCTGTGTATTTAAGTTCATAATGAATTGGGCTTTTGATAGATGCTAACAGGGAGATCTGGGTGTTTTTTCTTCATTTGGAAAAAAGTGTGAAAGCTCAAATGTATAAAAGGTCATTAAGTATTGCTGTCAAGCTATAAAATTAAAACGTATATTATGTGGCTCATGACATAACATTTCCGTTTTCCTTCTGTCAGGGTTTGTGGCTTCAATAGGTATGGACTGAGATATCATCTGTTCAAGGGGCGGACATGGTTTTGTTTAACTTCTTATCTTTCTGTCGTTCCACTGAGAATCTTTTTCACAACAGAGACCTCTGCTGAGGGGAAGAGAGCAGCTCTGCAGAGCTGGAGCAGTTCTGTGGAGCAAATCCGCTTTGACGAGAGCAGTTGTTAAGCAGTGGTATTACACAGAAGTTTAACAAGTGTCAGAATAATCCATTGCTTACCTCTTCTCCTCGTGGAAACAGAGGGAAATAATCATAAAGTAGTTAAAAGTGTTACTTTTATTTGGTGTTTTCAAGGAAGTGGGATATGTGTTTGATTCTTATCGCACCAAAGCCCTAGTGCTTCTGCTGTGCCAGTTGCTCCAGCGAGACTCGTCCTTTTTTAAAGACACAATTACGGAATATATTATGTGGCATAGTGTAGTTAAAAGATTCTAAAATCTTTGGGTTTAGTCATACGTTTTTCGTAGGGGAAAGAACATGAAATCTTCCAAACCAAGTTACATGTAACATCAGCACAACACTGACATCTGGTGTTTAAATCGGATTTAATCCTGGGCAGGGTCGGATTAACAAACGCAGTACTTGGGGCTGTCAGGTGTTCGGCCAGCAGCAGGGTACCAAGGTACCTACAGAGGCAGATTAATGCCTCACTGGTCTTGGTGTTAGCCTAGTGTCCTCAGGGGGCTCTGCCTTTAGTTGCTGCAAAGGGAGCGCCCAGTATTTTGAAAATTTGCTCTGCAAACCCTGCACTGCCTAATACAGTGAATGAAAAGCTTGTGGCGAGGTCTGAAGGTACTCGGGCTGATCCTGATAGACTCACGGGGTAAGGAGGTCAGGAAGACTTATTTTCAAAAGCAAGGCTCTCAACCTAGTAATTAAAATTCAAAATTTGATTTAAAATCTAGTTAAGGATATTTTTCCAATAAAGATTCACCTGAGCAGGTTTTTTTCTGCTTGCAAATTTATAATTTTCACAGTAATGTTTATTTAAGACTTATTATGATATACTTTTTATTAAAGTGCGTGTTTGACACATGCGATGATAACTTCTGTGTGACCCTTGCATCTTAGGGAATATCTGCTATGTATTTGCTATATGCTTTAAAAGTGATAAGAGAACATGATCGCTTATAAATACTTATCTCGTGAGCATGCAATGTTAACGTTTGTTTTAGGGAAACCAAAACTTTTTCCCCTTTTTTGTCACTATGCCTGGTTCTTGGCTAATTTGGGGGTTTGTTTTTCCTGCCACCCATGAAACAGAAAACAGGAGAGTGGGAAATACAGTAAACGAGGTGATGTGGGATCAGGCTTGCTCAGGTAGCTTCAAGAGGAGTAGTCAGTTTTGTACTTTAAAATATGTAATTAGTTCTCAGGTACAGACAAACTATTAATCCTTAACCCTGTCATTCATAAGGATCCAAAGGAAGGAACAGATGTCATTTTCGGTGACTTGGCCTCTAGTGCGGGTGCTGCTCAGAAAAGGTACAGGCCTGTTTCTGAAAAGGGTTGTCACTCCAAGTCCGGACCGAGGTTCAGCAAAGATGAAAACAGAGTAGGAAACACCTGAAAAGCTGCTAGTTATTCTTTGCTTTCTCCAGAAGTTTATTCTATGGTTCCACCTCACTGCACAACAAGAAAGTGATTAGTCTTCCCTGTCCCACATAGTGCTAACATTTCTATAATTTGCTTTGAATTATAAGGCAAATCTTGACAGAAGAGAGGCTCCTGTATGGTTGAGTTGAGTAATGGCGTTAAGAACCTACCAGTGAGTGAATGAAAAGATGCTGGAGGCATGCACTGGTGAGCAGCACACCTTTAAGTATGGTACTTGTGTCCCGTTGTTGTACTTACACCAGGTACTTAGATGGTGGAATTATCTGAAGTGTCATAGGGTCATTCATCTCGATAGTCTATCACAACCCCTTAAAAAGTAGAGGTTTTAATTTGAATGCTCAGTCATCTTATATCTCCAGCTACAAGTTTTTTTCTAATAACAAAGGCCTCACGGGCTCACCTCCTCCACTCCCGGCCCTGGGGTACTTGATTGCACTCTATGTAAAAAAAACCACTAGAAAACAAGAGAAGCCACAGCACATAAGAAAACAAAACTTCCATGAGAAAGTCTACCTGAATCTCTTTTGAAGCTCAGAATGAAGTGGTTATTTTTATATTTTTGAAAATTAGAAATGAATATAAAAGTCTGGCCAAAAAGGAAACAATACATCCCTCTGAAGGGACTAAGGAGGCAGCTGTATGTATGGCTAGTTCTAATGTAACTGTAACCTATTTTTCTGAATCTTCATTCATTTAGTATTGAGTCAGTAGTCTTTATTTCTTCTCTTACGCTCATAGTAACCACTACGGATATTAAGTTTTTAGCTTAATTGCTGTAAACAGAGTTAATGTCGTACTTTTCCTTGATTCCCCGAGCATTTGCTTTGGGTTTTGGTGGTTTTTACTTTTGCACTGGAAGCTCATCTAGAAATGAATGATGTTATTATTTTCAAAATATACCTCTGATAACAAAACCAGGTGGGAGTGGTGATATGGAGAATGGTAGTATCATTGTATTCCTGATCTCAAACAAGAGTTCATATTCAATATATTCCATAATAATCCTAACCCGTGCAAGACAAAGCCTTTCAAAATTCCTCAGTGTGCATCTCTGGAAAAAAGTCCCAGCTCCTGGTCTCACAGGAACTGGGGAAGTAGGGGTGGGGGAAGCTCCTATAGGTTTCTTTTACCAAAAGAAATCCTAGGCATGTGGTAAAAGACAGAAAAAGATGCTACATCTGCAGAAGACACACAAAAACCCTATAGGTGGCACACAGATTTGTGTCATCTTTAATTTGATTCAAGTTTGGAATATTTTTCACCTCTTCTGTGGCTGTCCAAGATACAGACTAAAATCCATGTAATGAGATTTAAAAGAGTGTGACTCTCCATATCTCAACCCAAATACTTTATGTAAAAGACATTTAATGAGCAACAGGTACAAAAGAATTCACACACTAGCACCAAAATTTCAAAAATGGATTGCAGGAGTTACAGAGCAATATTTTCACACCAAAGGACTCGTTGCAGCGCCGTTAGTTACCAAGGGTGGAAACGCCTTATCACTTCCTTCTGTACAATCTGAAATAAATAAGAGCCGGAGTGGAGGCTACAAAATTCTTAAAACCATACAATATATACCTACTGCTTTGGTGGTACCTGGGGGAGGAGAGGAGAAGAGGGGAAAAAAAAAAAAAAAAAAAAAAGAGAAATCATATAAAAAAGGATGTTTGTATAAGTACCAGTGTGTATCTACTGTTCATACATGTAGGAATTCCCCCTCAAACTATCAGCCACTCTATATCTGGAGCCAGAGTATAAATAATTTTTTTTTTCACTAATCAATATCCCATCCTATTACTTCAGCAGAAGTTGTAATGCATCTATAAAAAGTCCTCAAGGAAATTAATCCTGAATTTGTTTCCAAATGCCCTATCTGCATGACCTAAATCCATACACTGATTCCATACGGGTGCCGAGATTCCCCAGGAAGATATCCACCTATGTCCAAAGCTGCAGGGATTTGCACACACTTAATATCCAAGTCAGCAGAGAGGCTCATGCAGCAAAATGACTGCTGGGAGATCCTTTCTTCCCAGCTCAGGAGGATTCTGAATTTAATCCACTGAGGTATGACTATCTTTAAGCATTGGAATTTTCCCCTGGTGCAGCAGGATGCTTTTATCACTTTATATGCAAACAGTATGGAGGAAGCAGAAGAGGTCATTGTTTATTTGCTTTTGGTTTTAATCTACCAGTATCTTCTCCGTTGATTGCAGCAAAATGTTCTGGGATCCAAGATGAAAACATTATGATACATGATTTTAGACACTCAAGAAAAATATTTTTCATCCATTTTTACAGTAGGAAGATAAAGTGCCGTTTGAAGTAATGGATTGCAATCTCCCAGTTATACAGATGCATTACAAAAAGCATCACTTCCTTTGTTTCTCATCAGTGTGACAAGAAAAGGTAATAACAATAGGATGTGGGTTTTGTATAATTCAAAGGCAACAAGTACTGTCTCTCTTTTCCCATCTGTATATTCTAGAGCTGAAAATTAGATGTTCTGGGACCAAAAATGTTGTCAAAGGTAATGAGAGCTCTGCAGGCAGGCAGAGTTTGTGTTAAAGGATGAGTCAGTAATCTGCATAGGAATAGCAGAAGGAGGGGGCTGAGATATTGACAACTCCATTATCTGTTTGAAAAGCAGCTTCCAGCCTACTTCCAGTGTCTGAAAAGAAACATTTTTGAATGCACGCAAGTAAATTCCCAAATTATCCAGATTATTTTGTCTAGGATGGATGACAGAGCAAATTTTTTTTCCTGCTCTCTAAATTGAAGGAATTTGAAAATATGTTAATGGAAGAGGAACTTGGTGTTACATTAGTACAAACTAACGTAAAACATTAGTTTAACAAAACTGAAGCTAGAAATAGACACAGGTATTCATTATTAACACGTGTTTTATTAATACAGAAAGTTGTAACAGGTTGCCAATAGGAATTGAAAAGGGTAGGAAGGTCTATGGATGATTAATTCTGATGGAGTGTCGCTATGGAAAATTGATATTAAGGTTTTGTAAGACACTAAGAATAATAGAGGGATTGAAAAAATTTCAACATTAGAATCCAGGTGTGGAATGGATAATCACGTAAAATGCATGAATTCTTTATCGTCATTCTACATAATCCACAATGCAAAATGGAACCAAAGGGGGTGTGGGGCCGGGGGAGGGAGCTGCGCACATGCGCACTGTAGCTGCAGCAAAGATTGGAGTTTTTTCAGGATTAGCAGGAGTGTACTAGTATTCTATAAAGGTGAAGAAAGGAGATTGGTATATTCTTGTTGGCCTCTCTTTTATGGATTTGAAATTAGGAGAAAACGCAGGTCGTTTAAAAATAGCTCTTGATGGCTACGCTCTTGACGGCTGTATTCTGGCAGGTCTTGGCCTCCTTGCTCCTTTCACTCTGATAAAACACTTTTGCACTTAGGCCACTACGTGATCTTGTATCCTCAGCACTGGGCTAATACTGCTGTAGGAAGGGAACAGCTGCTGCCTAAAGAAAAGAAAGTTTGCCATCTTTTGGGCTGGTGGCTTTTCTTTCTTTCTTTCTCCTTAAGAAAACAAAAGCAATGGTCCTACTCCTTAACTCACTACTTAGGCAAGATAATGCTGATCAGCGTAGGGTTCACATGGAAGAACTGTTGAGCTTTGGGAAAATGAGTATTTGTTCAATATTTTAAAAGAATTACTTTGCTGAACATCTGCTTCTTATAAATATTCCAGCGAATTAATTTATTGTCAGAAACATTTGGGTAAACAGTGAGCCTTAAGCAACTACTAAACATGTCTATGGAAAGGTAGAAATCAAATTTACAATATTATTTATGCTAGAAATATAACTCTAGGATTTATGTTCATCCAACTGGGAAAACAGTATGCTTAATCTAAACAGCTCAACTATTGAGCCCTCATAATTCACAGGCCAAAATAAAATAAAAAGTGCCTTTTTTGCAGATGTTGCTCATCAGATCCGTTACATCTTGCTATATGGCAGGGGAGCAGAGGGATCATGGGGCACTAAGATGCATGTGACAGCTTTGTGTATATATGTATGTATTGTATACTTTATATGCAAAAATGCAGAATACGTGTATGCATATTGCAATGCATTTATGTTACTATGAATATATTCAATAGTAAAAGTGGACCCGTATTCTCTCATAGTATTGATGATAATTTAAAGACTTATGTTAATATTGTCTAACTATGTCTAATTGTTTTTTTAATATATTTTTGAGGGTGGGGATTGAAAAGAGCCAACAAACCAGCTGAACTGGTTTCCTCTGCTCTATACAGTTTAGTTAGAGATACCTCCTTTGATACTACCTCTGCTCCTCTCTTTAAGGTGAGAGCCCTATTTCACATTCAAATACTTCTCAACTTACTATTTATACGCCTTTCCCTTATTTTTCACCCTAGCAGTACTCTGAGCAGTAGTTCATTCATTTTAATTTAATCCTGTTCTATTCCTTGTATCCCTCTGTCACTTGTTCAAGCTATA
Organism: Falco biarmicus; assembly: GCF_023638135.1. Taxonomy (NCBI): domain Eukaryota; kingdom Metazoa; phylum Chordata; class Aves; order Falconiformes; family Falconidae; genus Falco; species Falco biarmicus. Next base: position 17,913,115 of record NC_079302.1, on the reverse strand, counting down.
TTTTGTGCTGCTCGTGTTCTGGCAACTATTACAGTCACCCTGCAAAGATTGAACTGGTATACAGCTCAGTCTATGGCTCTGCACACTGATTTAAGTCACTTCCATAGGTCTTCTAGCTACAATTAGTAGCAACACTACTAAGACCTCTGGCAGGCAGCAGTCATTGCAAGATTTTTGTTGGTGCTCACAGCAAAAAAAGGCGAAACCTTGAGAAATGACAGTATCAAGGATGTAAAAATTGGGTGGTGTCAAATTTGAGTTTGCAATTTTGTTCTGTGGTGAAGTTGAAAACTCTTCTGGTTTTTCTTAGTGTTTGTCAGAATTCACATGCAACTGGAAGCACTGTTCTTAAAACTCATAAACTCATTTTATTAAACTACCCTGCAACTAGTTTCTTCGTTAATCTGCCTCCCCCATTGTTCTGTATTTTTAATGTAGAAATGCCAAATTCTCTTCCACTGCATATAAGTATTTCCAGCTGCACTTGCCTTATTCTCGTCTGTTGAATTTTTAGTTTCTCCATAGTTTACTTCAAGTTGCTGAATATTATGTGTTCATCTACTTTCTTACTTCAAGGTTTTTAATATTTTATAAAACACAACAGAGTCTTTTTGGTTAAGTACATAAGGTACCTTTCCATAAAGTAGAAGATCAATAAAAAAGGAATCTGTAGACTATTTTCAGCTTATATTTCACAAATAAAACATTGATGCTCCCTTTTAAGTTGGCCATCACTCATCCAGCAGGTTTCACAGACAGTAACAGTTCGTTAGTAATTTCAGGAGGGGAAGATGTATGATGTTGTAAATATTTAAAATCAAATTTGAAAAAAAGGACAGAGATGAATGTGATCAGAGTAACGCAATGCTGAAGGCAACATTTTCAAAGCAACCCAGTAGATATTGTTTTCCCTTGTAGGTGGCAGTATTGAAAAGGAAGTCAAATGGGATCTGGTCCGGGGAACCAAATCTCCCTGCCTGAAACTTGCACGGGCTTGGAATACAAAGAACGGAATAACTGCTGCCAGATCCAGACAGGGTGAATAAAACTGTGCTAGAGATTAGCACTTGCTAATTTTAGCTAAAGATGGAGTTTCTTAAATAAAAAAACCCTGGTGTTGAAATTGACTATATTGCCTTAAATGTGGCCCCATGCACACGGTGCTACTGCAGGAACTATCTGCCCTAGGCTGGGTAAAAGCATGTTGTCAGTTTAATTTTTGCTTCGGAATCGTGAACATGAAAGACTATTTTCAAAAAACCTATCACTTCTGCTCTTTGACAAAGTATTTAGTATCCTTCATCATACATTTCTATATACACAGCACGCAGGATCCTCAGTTACAATAAGCTTGTTAGACTTTGGTCCTGTACTCTGCTTTAATTGCCAAGAAAGCGCCCTGTGGCGAGCTGGGGCTGTTACAACGCTTATTGCTGAACTCAAAAATGCTCCGAGGAACCGAGTGTTTTTAAAGCCAAACAGCACTTGCTGATAGGGCTATGGATCTGTTTTTCGCTGGGTAGGGCAGTCTCGGGTGGTGAGCACAACATCAAAGAGTAAATAGAAAATTTATGTCTTTTAGCTACCAAGTGACTTTGAATTGCTTCCCAGCATTCAGTGGGTGCCCTTCATTTATTGCCAGGAAATGCTGTACCTGGAGGTCTTTGATGCTATTATAAGTTGATGTTAAATTAATAAATGAAGAAGCACAAACTTGAAGACAATCTATCAACTCAGAAAGTGGTTTTAGTCAATTAATTTAAAAATGGATTGTGGGATGCACTGGTGTCTGAAGCTTGTTTAGTCACACTTTGCAGTAACATACTGCAGAAACTGGCATGGCAATAGCTTAAGCGTTTTCATTATACAGTTGTTCCTAACCAGCAGTAAAAACATTCAGGTCATTTGTGATGCACCTGGCTTTAGAAATATTCTAAGAAATATGAAGAACTAGGTTCTCTGAAATAGCAATAAAATGAATAATAAAATTACAGGATATCATTTACAATACTTGCATCAGTCATGTAATTTCAGTCTGTACATATTTTTCAAAATTAGAAGTAACTTGTATACAGAGTATCCTCTATGATATTGTAGTTCAAAGACACAAATGCAGAGTTTTCATTTTTGAGTTTTGTTTTTTTTTAGAGAGATAGGTTTTGGTTGTTGGTTGGTTGATTGGCTGATTAATTTTTATTTTTTTTTTTGAGCAGTGGTATTTATAAGGATCACACAGGTCTTGCTTCTTGCTTTTTATTTGCTGCATTTCTGTGCTACAGGAATATAACCCTAATTATATTATTTATATATATTATTTTATATATATAATATATTATATATATATATTACAAGCTAATTCAGATTGGAATGGACTTCAGGAACTCTCTACTCCAACCTCTGGCTCAGAGCAGTCAGCTGTGGACTTAGACCTGGCTCCTCAGCCCTCTGCCCACTTGTGGGTTTTTTTTGCCAAGTGCCAGTTTGAATGGATTTATATTTAATTTTCTATTTCTACAAAATAAAACTCAAATGTAAATTTTTAAATCTCAGATTTCATGTTAGTTGGAATATGACATAATCAAAATACTTCTAGACTGACCCATCCTTTGCTGTTACATGTAAAAATAAAAGAAGAAATCCAAATAAGGTGTGTTCATCACTACTCTTTTGCTTTATTATTTGTCATATATTTTTAATACACAAGTGACAGCTGATGTATTACTTAATCAAGAGGAAAAGAATTATACCTTGCACATAATCAGTTATTTTTGCCATATCAAAAAAATTAGACTAACAGATGAGGAAAATAAATAAGATGAACTTTAAAAATGAAAATGCTTAGCCTTTGGAATTTTAGTTGACAGCTTTTGAAAATTAAATTATAAGTCAAGTACTGATAGGTTTGATATCTTCTTTGCAGCTTTGCAGATGATGTATTGCAGCTTTAATGGAATATCATTTATCATCTGATAATAACAAATGTAGTATTTCTGAGCTTGTCATCTCTTCTGTGATGACAAATAGTCCAACTTGTAGCAGTGATAATGGGATTTTATAATGATCTCTCCAAACTGACTCTGCTCTAGTGCTGGCTATTTTACGTTAAATCTCAAAATACCTATTAAAGGTAGATTACAATAGTCAAGCTTTCAAGACCTGCTTGTGTATATAAGCTTGTGTGCTACAAAAATTGCATTTGTCTCCTGGATTTTTAAAGTCTGGTCCATTTAATTTTGTTGGGTTTATAGTAAAAGTTGTCTAGATTTACTAAGCAGTATGTTTATCACAATTTTCCTTGCAACAAGGCTCATGTGTAACAGTCCGGCAGCAGACCTTTATACCAATTTAACTTGCTTTATACCAATGTATGAGAAGAAACAGTGCAGCTCAGTGGTATTCTGAAAAAAAAGCGGCCAGTTACCATTTGAAATGCTATCAAATTATTTTAATTCACATAATTTAATACCTTAAAAGAAAAGTCTTTTTTTACTTGGTTGTATTGCTTTTATCTTAAACTGCAAGTAATTTTCTTTAGTGATGTTGACTTCTGTAATACAGCTACCTTGGTGCATCTGTCCAAACCACTGGATGCTTTGAAAGCATCCTTGTCTTTTCAGGGACTAATAGAAAAAGGTTTAATTTACTTGACCTTGAAAGTTAGAGCATTTGAACTGTTCTTCAGGAGAATGACTGACTGGAAAAGGAGGAATAGTGAATTAAAGTGGGGTTTATTATGTAAAATGCATTAAAAAAATTTAACTAGAGAATCTACTTCTTGTAGACAGGCAGCTATGAGGATACCAAAGTAATTCAAAGTACCCTAATATTCAGATATGAAATATAACCTAGATGCAAGTAATTTTAACAGAATATGAGCAGGTTGTCCAGATGTTTTGCCATTAAATATCTTAATAGGGCAATTTGAAACAAGTGTGATCATAAATAGATTCTTCCAATGATTCTTCCAATCTGAAGATGTTGAAGACTCAATCTGAATTTCTAAGGTTTAGTTTTGTATGTTTTTGTGTCTTCCATGAACACTTATTCCTACAAAGCTTATCTCAAACACACATGAGAAGTTCAGGGATAGATCTGAACTTTGTTGAAAAAATGAAAATTTGAGTTCCTCTTTCTCCAGTGTAGTTCACTAAAATAAAGGAGCAGCTTCCAAGGTTACTGTATGTCTCTGGCCTCTCTCATCAGAAAGATTGCTCACCAAAAGCACATGCTGCTCTGTTGCCACTTTTTTCTGCTTTTTGTGTGAATGTGTCCCATTAAGACAGGCCCTGAAAACCTCTGTTTTGGGAACAGGAGAGACCCATTGAAGAGAGCTCTGCTGGACCCTGGCCAGAGCCCTGACCCCAGCAGCCTCCTCAGAGCACAGGTTAGCAGGGCCAAGCAGGAACCTTAACCACATTTTTACTTGAGAGGGACAGGCTGATAAATTCAAGAACCATGCTGTGTGGACAGGTGAAAAATTACTTTGGAGACCTCCAGAGCATCACAGGCACTCTGTGCATCCCAACAGCTGGCTGGAGCCCTGTTGAGGATTCATGGTTCAGGATCTTTCTCTGTGGCGGCTACTGTAATATTAATGGCTGTATAGTTGCCATTGAAGCATCTAAACAAAACACTGCTCCGTGTGCAGCTGTTTGATTTGTATCCACATACTCCTCACGATTAGGAACCAATACATATTTCACGCAAGTTTAATTCAAGACCTAAACTAACCTACAGCCACTTCAAAACATATCCATATTGTGCTTTATATCTACAGTGGTTTACTGTCAGCATTTCTAGATAACTTTAAATCTCAAAAAAACCAAATCCCAATTACTCCTTTTTATTATTACTTTTACTTATGAACAGTTGTTGAAGTTTCCAGAGGGGTGCTATGTAATCAAGAATCTGCAGAAAATGGTTTGCTGAAATATGGCCAGTAACTTTTTTAAGTTCTCAGATTACAGTCAAGAGATTTAAGCATCTTTAAGCTAGTGATTTCTTTCAAGTCTCTTACACCCTGTTCTCCTGTGAATGAAGACCAAGTAATTCTATATTCTGCGTCTATGGGACCAAGTATATGAATAATATACATAATATCAAATATTTAATAGTTTCAGTTGAACACAACTTATGCTCATAAACTTCATCCGTGTTTTAACGTAAAGTAAAAAAATCAAATTATGAACTATATAATAAAATACATATGCACTTATGAACAATTCATAAAGGAAAAAAAAAAGTCACTTACAAATACAATTTGAATTTTTTGCCCAGACTTTATAAAGCCAAAATAACAGCATGCTTAGAAATGGAGAATTAAACAAATATTCTTCCACTCTTTCCTTCAATTGCACCAAAACTTAGCACATCAGATTTTTCCTTGAGTATCTAAGTAGCGACATAAAATCTGAAGACTAGGGGAATTGACTTGAAGATAAAATATAAAACAAGCTGAAGCATAGAGCTTGCCTAAGCAGTGATAAGGGGAGGGTATGATAACCATCTACAAGTATGTGAAAAGTGTTAACACCAGGGCAGGAGAGGAATTGCTCAGTAAGCAAGGGTATAACTAGAAGTTACAGGAAGATATTAAAAAAAGGTAAAGTTTTGGTTGATTATCAGCAAGAAGGTTCTGCCAGTATTTTATATTAGTTGTGGGGAAGCATCTGAAGTGATCTCCTTTGCAATACTGTTAGCTAGAGTGGACAATCCACAGGCTGATTTAGGAATAATCCTGCACTTATAGTCAGGCACTGGGCCAAAACCCGACAGGTCTTTTTTGACACTTTCAAAATGTCTAACTCATTGTTTCTGAATATCATTCCTGCTGGTGAAAAAAAAAAAAAAAAATCACATGATTTTATATCAAGGTAAAAGCTTCCATTATCTAAGAACAGATCTATTCACCAGTGCAAAATCCTGCAGATGAATACCCGTGCCCAGAGTTTCCTACCCTGTTACAGCCTTGAAACAAATGACTGATGTCCAGTGCTAATCATTCGCCTTCTGTCAGTTCAATTGCACATTCCTCTTTTAATGTGATCTAACCCCTGCAGCAACTGAGATAGTGTACATCACCGCTGTAGTCAGACTTCCATTCATCACTAGAGAAAAAAGCCGCCGCCGCCACCTCCTCCTCCTCCTCTCCCTACCTCTCTATCCAGTGTTGTAGATACTTCAGCCCACCTAAAAGGTCGAGATAGAAATTAATAAAAGCAATTTAAAGTGTTGGGTTTTTTTATTTTATTTTTGAGATTTTCCTTGAAGTGCAGCTCATGAAAATAAATAGGTTTTGACATAGAGTCTTTGGGATGTTTCTGAGTTAAATAATGCTGACTGGAGTATCACACAGCACAGTGTGAAGGTACTTCTCATTCTGTTAGCTTCAGTGGCGGTCCACCAGCTAGGAACCTGGCTCAAAAGCCTGGTCTTCATTTACCCATCCACATGGGTGACAATTTGTAAACATTCCGATCTGGGTTTTATAGAAACAACCATATAGGGATAAAAAGAAAGGAAGCAAACAAAAGCAAAACTGAAAAAGTGGTAAAAGAGGACATGGTGATAACATACCGGATTAACTCTATATGCAGTCACTATTGCACCCCTATTTATCAGAGCATTTTCTGAAAATATTTGATAAAAATCTATTGACCTCAAAATCTAAACAGAGTCCTGCTCTGAAGTAAATCCAGCTGAGCACTGCAGGAAAAATGAACTAAAATCTTAACTAATTTCTACATTCATTTTTAGCTACATCAGAAAATCATAGGTAGGAGGTAGTTGCTCAACTTTCTTTAAGTGGTTTCTTACAAAATCTCTCTTAAATGTGCTATGTTTTGTTCTATTCCATCATAACTTCCGTTGCTAAAACCCCCGCAGTGTATAATTTTGAAATCTGCAAACTGTATTTTCTTACAATATTGTGTTCATAATAATTGTTGGGGTGAATGAAAAAATAAGTTTAAATTATTGAAGTTACGAGGCTGAATGTCGTTTAAGAGCAAATAATGTTTTTACACCTTTGAGGGTAAATATTTCTGAGTTCAATATTCATGTCCACAAAATCATCATGTTCCAGGTTGTAGATTTTTTTTTCCCCTGCTGAAGTGTGGTCTTCTGAACGTAGACTCTGACCAAAGCAGACTCAGCTTTTCTCCTGTAACTTTGTGAGATCTTTTCTAGAGCATAACTGTCTGTTAAGAAATTATTAGATAACTTAATAAAAATGAAATGGTAGATTTGTGTATGTGACAGACCCTATGAAGGATTATGTCTTAAACTGCAATATTCAATTTGACAAGCTCCATTAAACACAAAATTGAATGTCATATGTAATGGACATATGATTACATTTTACTATTAAAATTATCTTTGTGAGAGAAAATTAAATTTCTCTTAACTGAAATGTATACAAAATTAAATACCAGCTGGCATGATTAAAATTAGTATATGTGATAGTCTTTCCTTACCTTATCAAAGAGGTGATTTTCTATGCATGCAGATGCTTAGAGCGGGTGAATAATGACAGTAATCATTAATAAAATGTAATATGACTTCAAGCACTACTGTGTTAATGCCCATTTTATCAGGGTTTTGATTAAAAAAAAAAAGTGATATAGTTTTGCATACGAGTTGATCATAAATACAACTTTCCTCCTTCTCCCAGATATGGATTTCTGGTTAAGTTGCTTCCCCACAAAACAGTATTTATCTAGAGGGGAAGCAGAACAATTTATAATATCAGTTAGTCCAACCAGGAAACAAATTATACCACATGATTGATTATGCAGTTTAAAAATCAAATGTGCAAAAAGTGTTTGTCTGCTGGCAGTTCACAAGTCATCCATAGAGAGGAAATAATTTCCACTGTAACTGGGAAAACTTTAATGAGAGAATAATACATTAAAACTGTTGGAAGAATGTTTTGAGTAGGACATTACAGCGCAGATTTTGCAAACGGGTTGTTACCAACTGCTTGTCCATGTTATCTGGGGAGCTGTAGGGTGGTTGTCTCCATCCTGACTCGCTCAAGGGGTCTTCCAAGTTGAATATACTCATCTCTCTACAGATTCTGTGGGAAAAGTTTCTGTACTAGGGGCTGGAACAGACCTCATCTACTGAGGACTGGGAGCAAAGCCCAGCGGGCTAGTGGGCTGCTGCAGGGCTGCTGAGTACCTGGTGCTGCAGCCCCGGCTTAGGCTCTGTGTGACGGTTTGCCTTTCACAGGCAGAGGACACGCAACAAGGCCGTCTGTTCATCTGCTTCTGCGCTGTTAACCCGGCCTGCAGAAGGCATACACCTAGGGGGAAGGTTGTGTGTGGTGGTTGCTTTTGGGTTTTATGATTTAGTATCTTGCTATCTGGTATAAGGTCAAAGACGTTCCCCAGGGCTGGGGCTGAGCAGGCAGAAATGCGCGTCAGATCTTTCTGTCCTTGCAGGTGCTGCTCTGCCTGGATTTGCACTTCCTAGAGAGGTATGGCATGTTTCTACAAACTTGGGTTGGTGGGGTCCAGATTTGTGCCCTAAAAGCTGCTTTTCCCTGTTACCCTCTGAGCTGACTGCGGAGTGGGGTTTCAGTAGCACTGCGGGAGCGAGACGGCTGAGAGAGCCATCTAAGTAATTTCTGATGCTTTTTAACGACGCTTCAAAATTCTGCTGGGAATTTGCCTTCTTCATGTGTCGATTTTGTCATTTATTTGTGGACTTCGTGAGTCTCTTTAGTCAACATAAAAAAGTACCGTAATTCTCTGGATTAACAAGAGTCAATGTAATCAGGCAGCCAACAGTGATTCTTGCAGTGTTGCTTTTTGTGGTGGTATCTGTTTGGTTTTGTAGTTTGGGGTTTTTGGTTTGTTTGGGTTTTTTGTTTTTTTTTTTTAAAGGTAAGTTTAAAAAAAGTACGTAGAAGAGAATGGCAAATTAAAGGAATTGTTTTGTAGGGCATAAAGGGGAACTTTACCACTCCTCATTAAAAAAGTAATAATGAATAGAGAATGAACTATGGATTCCTTTCATCTGGTCATACTGTTCACTCATCGCACTGTAAAAGGCCCTAACGTGGGCTCTATATAAGTCTCTGATCTATATTCACATGCACGCGAAATTAAGTCACAGAGTTCTAAGGTCCTGCTCGCATACATTTAAGAGCAGAACTTTCCAGGCAGATGATGCTGGTACTACATCAAGCATACAATGTTTTTTATTATTTGCATGAATCATACCTATGACTCTTTGATACCTCCGGGCTATATATTCCTAGCAGACTTGTGCATTCAAAGGATTCATAAAGTACATTTGAGCAAACAAGCTACCTACTGTTCCTGTTCATCATGTCCCTTATCTTAATAAATAATGAAGGTGCCATGGGCTGACAATGAAATATTTTGAAAATAGTTTTAATGTATAGCTGGCAGAGGACCTGTTGGGCATTGATAAATTACGCAAATGGAGAGGATGAGAAATCTGTAAAATATTAATGGTCCGCTTCTGTAGGCAGTAAAAGAGAATATACCTGTCTTACATAAGGTCTTACACTGCCCGTGTAAGGCTAAAGGGAATGTTTCCCATTGACCTGCAGGGTTCATGTATTGCAAGCAGAGCTCATTGCCTTTGGTGCTGCTCAAAACACAGCTGGTGTCCAAGGGACAGGGGAAACAGTGCCTGAAGGTTCATCTGCAATTATTGCAGCCCGTGGTCCACAAGATAAAGCCATCACTGTGGAGAAGAGGTGTAGCAGTGGCTCTTGGCTTGTGAGGAGTGAATTTATAAGGAGCTCCTTGTACCCCAGTGCTCAGGGTTCCCGTTACGCCCTGGGTGCTCTTTGCTAACAGCTCCTGGATTGCATTGCCTGGATGGGCTGGTGTGCAGGGGGATATACGAAGTATGGGGAGATATATGGGGCATGCTGTCCCCTGAGGAAATGGAGTTCTGTCACGGTAATGCCATGAAGGAAGGGGAAGGATGGGGTCACAGGTCTTCTTCCTTGTCATCTTCTGAGACCAGGAGCTCTGCTATTTTCCTTAACCTTAATAATCAGTATATTCTTACTAGATGAAAACAAGTTCTGTCACTCTTTTCTTCATTTGGAGCAATAGCCAAGTGCTGCAATTATACCCCAGGAGATACTTTCTATAAAAATATTGTCCAGTGTTAATGTAAAACCGTTAGACATCTAGTTACGTACTGCCAGGAAGCTATCTTTTATGCAGTGATTTGGCAATGCCATTGCTCTTTTAGAAACTCGAGTTTTGAGAGGAACCGTCCGGGAACCGGTGGATGTTTTGATCAAGGTACTTTATTATACCTGAAATGTAACTGACTGCAGCAAAGTGCTGTTTGAATTCAGCAGAACAGGATTTGTGTGATGTCTGTGTTGTGCAAAAAATAAATTCCTTTAATAGCTTTGAAATTTATTGAGTAGAACATATTTTGACTGGGGAATGGGTAATGGAGCAATGCATTAAAATGGCAATATAGCAGCATGATTTCAGCTCACTCGGGATAATGATTTTACTTTGTTTCTGGATAATTCTGAAGTGGAATTAAAGTTACGAATGTTAGTTTCAGTGAGAAAGACAAGCACGTGTAGAAACAAGAGTACAAATCACTAGAGAGTTTAATTTTTGTAGTAACTATGCCATAAAACTCAAAATACTGCCTTAGCCAGGGTTATATATGCAAAGAAGAGATTTTGGCCGGTGCTCGAAAGAAGCCAAGACCCAGCTGGTGGTGGGCTGCCGGCGTTCCTCATGCCACCTGAGCACCATCCGTCACAAGGCATCTGCCCTGAGTGACAGCATGAAAAGTGTCAGTTGTCTGGCCGTGGTAGCTCCTAGAATGGAACATTCTGGTAAAGTTTTGCACCGGGGTTACGTCACAGCATACAGTTTCCGTTCAGAGGACGGTGTCGTGTTTAGATGGAAGTAACAGAGTTGAAGTACAAATATGATTTCTGTTTTTTCAGATGTGTCGAAATTGCTTACTAACGTCTGAAAGGAACATATTCCTTTTTAAAATGATCTGTTTGAAGCCAAAATCTCTGTAGCTATCTTAGCTCTGAAGCTCAGCTAATAGTTTTATCCACTTCCAACTCTTCTCATTACACAGCCTGAATTTAATTTTAGTAAGAAAAACACAGATGTCTAATCCATAACACGATCTAATATTCTGTGCGTGAGTAGTCCCTGCATTATCTCTGATATTGAATTATTTCACTGTGCAGCATAATTATCTGCACAGGCAAATTCTTATTTAATTTCATTGAAAATTATGTAAAGATTTTCCGTACATCATGCACTAACCTTGCAGCTGGATTAACATGATGGACTATCAAGACTTCTTTAGGGACATAATGCACCGTTGGGTCAATAGTCCATGAACAAAGAAGGATTTACACAATAATCTATAATGGCTCTTTAGGAGTTGTTAGGGTCTATCAGGATAAAAATCAGGTAGGTAATAAGTATAAACTCCATAGCAAGCCAGCGTTTGACTGCTTAAATTCTCTAGCCTTTTAAAGGTCAAATTAGATTCTTTTAACATTTGGAATTCAAGTTTACCTGGGAGGAGATGTAACTCTTACTTGCTTAGTTTCATGCTATGGAATGAAACGGAAATGCAGTAAAATATGCAGCAGGTTTATATATATTTTAAAAAAAAAAAAGCGTCTTTTTAAGCTATCGATCCTTTTTGATAATAGTTTGCAGTGATTAGTTTGTGCCGCCCTCTCCACCGTGGCGGCTGGTGGCTTTGCGGAAGGGGGCGCAGCAGCCTGACCCAGCAGCCCTGGGGGGCGCGGGGGTCCCGCCGGCACTAGGGAGCGGGTCACCCCCTCGGCCGGGAGAAATCCCGATTCCAGCTTTCCCCAACGAAAGGTCCTTCCCCGCGCGGCGTTAACGCAGCGACGGGCGCGCAGTGCCGGCCTGGCCAGCAGGGGGCAGCAGAGCCGCGGGCATTCCCCGCGCGGCGGCCCGGCCCCGGCGGCGGCCCCGCCCCGCCCCGCCCCGCCCGTCGCCCCCCCGCGCCCGCTCGCCCGCCGCCGCAGGAGCTAGCCACGGGGACCGACGCGCCCAGAAGGCATTCTGTGCGTTCGGGGCAGGCTGTGGCCCTGCGAGGAGGCTGGCTGGGGGCAGAAGCAGCCCTCGCCGGCATCAGCCTGCGAAGAGGAATTAAAACCTGCTCAAAATAAACAGGCCGGAATGACTTCGGGGAGGGGGCAGGTATCAAAACGTGGCATGACACAAGTGCAAGCGTGCCCAGCCTTATCGCAAGCATCGTGGCTGAGGTCCCCCACCCCCCCTTTTATATTTAGCGTCTGCCCACAGTGTAATATCTCAACCCCCCCATCTTCTTCTATTTAGCGTTTGCTCACAGCGTAATGCCTCAAACGCTGATGCTAATATGAAGAGTAACTATGGTGCACAATGCAGTGCTGCGTTGGTTATCGTGCAGTTTACTTTGAAGTCATTACTCTACCTCGTACGTAAAAAGTCAGCGAATTATCAAAGTTTATTCCATTGACTTTCTCACAACTTGAGAAATAGCCCATTTGTATTATCACAGTTTGATATATTTCCCATTTACTGAGCTTCTTTGGCAAGCTGGCATTTTAATTTAATTATACTTTTTTGCTAATGGTCTTTATTTTTCAGTGTCTCTGTGGTAAAATGCCTTTAAGGTCTGGGATTTTTTAATTTCCTTCCCCCTCCCCCCCCCCCCCCCCCCCCACTTTTGGTGTGCTTTAGTGTAAATTTATAAACTGACAAAATTCAGCGTCAAACTGAAATAGGTGAAATTAAGGAATGTTAAGAAATCCTGCGTTTAAATGATTAAGCATTTTTTCACTTTGAGAATGTGATTTCTGAATACATTTAGTATCACATACCCCTAATGAGGACCTGCAATGCAAAGAGACTATAGTGTGTATAGCACAGGCATTTAGGAGGTTTAATGCAGCTTCACGTGTGCTGTCTAAAAAACCTTGTCATGGGGCTCAGCCCCAGACCACTGGACTCAACAGGAGCTTTGCTGGTTTTGTTAGTTTGTGGGCAGATCCTTAACCCTTAATGTGTATCCTTAGCATAAATTAAAACTATTGTCAAGAATAAAATACATATAGTTATAATAATTTCTCCAGTATGTGGTTGAGTTCAGTGTAAAATTCCATTTTAATACGTGAATTCCCTGGTTTTCACTCTGTAGTCCTTTTTGTGTCTTCTGTCAGCTCCTTGCCTCCTGAAAGGTGGTACATACACATCCTGCTAATCCTTTTAGCATCCTCATGTTTGCACCATCACCTTCCTAATAGCCTGCAGGAACTGCTGGATCTCTTTTCCTGGAACATTAACAGAAGTTTGTGGTGTGATCACTAACTGTTTGCTTTGGCACCTCCTAGGAGCCAGAGAGAAGAGGATAGGAATTTTTCAGTGGCTGGGACATTGCACACTGGGGTGTGAATTAGGAGATCAAAACACAGCTAAACAAATGGGGCCCGTGCTGGAGGGATGATGGAAAACCAGGAGTGGACATAGCGCACCTAACCTCACCGCAATTACAGCTCCACTAAAGCACTAAAAACATTCCAGAGGAGGGGAAGCTGTGGCGTGGAGAAAGCAAACTGAAAACCTGTGACTTTTTTGAATTAGCGCTTTATGTAAATTCAAGTTACTGACACCAGGCCTACCTCTGTCTTCCGCATACCTGATAAATCAATACGACTGTGATTAGAATTCCACCCCCATATGAAAAGACAAACTAAGAAATCACGCTTTCAGTCCTGACGGCAGAGCCCTCCAGTTGCTCACAAAGAGGTGGCTGCTGGCAGGAGTGTGCCTGCGTACACGGTGCCATCAGTAGCCTTAACTGGAGTGCAAGTTTAGAGAAAACCAATTACCTCCTCCTCTGCTAAATTCCCAGTAGAACCTGGGTTTCCTTCTGCCATTCTACTTCTGCCCTCAACACTTGTGCTTTTACTTTGCGCTTTACCCTTAAAAATTCTGACAGTTTCTTTCGTCTTCTACATTCATATGCGCTGTTGTGCTTTTCATGGGTAGGCATTATAACCACAGCTACAGCCACAGTATCATATACCGAGTCACGTGTTGGGAAAACCGGTTCTCCTAACTGTGTATTTGCAGATGCTGTTTCTGTTTGCTGAAGTAAGGATTGGTTTTGTCACACAAACTTTGGCATCCGCTGACCTAAGTTCAGTCTTGGCGTGGGTTGATTCCCCTTCGTATGCTCAGTTTAGAGTTTCTGCATTTGCTGCGATTGATCACAGCTAGCCAGATTATGTATCAAATGCGTTGTATGTCTTAATGACGATGAACGATAAGGGAATTATTTTCAGTAGCTGCGAACTGGAACTCTGTACGAGCTGGGCTGTATACGGGAGTCAGAGCTGTCTTGGCTATAGGTGCTTTGGCATCGGCTGTTTGTTCTCTGTGCACAACAGCTCTGCAAGGTTTAGCATTTACCTTCCTAACTGAAGAAATCACATAATGAAAATAGGTACTTGCTGGGCTGTTTAAAGGGTCTTGGAAAAGAATTGACATAGACATCTAGAAGAGCATGAAAACAAAACCAGTTCTTGATGTATCAGAAAGAAATACTTAATTATTGTTATAGTTTTTCTGTTGAAAAAGAGAACAGGAATCAGGAAAAGCCATAAAAAAATAATTTCAGATCTTGAAAAAAAAAATCCATAGTGAGACTTAAGGAATTCAGGGTATTTAAATCCCCTAAGAAAGTGTGAAAAATAAACAATTAAATCACAGGAGGGAAAAGGAAACAAGTGATAAAAACGTCCTTTAGCCAAGTGGAAGTGCATAAAGAAGTCTGAGAGTTAAAGAAACTTGAATCAAAAATAACACACAAGCCTAACAAGGTTAATTGACCACTAGACAATTTGAAGTGGGGTTTTCTGATGCTGATTCTCCATCATTTGAAATCAAGAATGGATATCTTCCCAGCTAGATGAAGGACAGGCTGTGGAGCCTCTGTTGTGCTTGTCCATCGCATGCTCTTTTTCAGGGTAGCTCTTTAATCTGTTCGTACTTGCCACCATGCACAAAGATGTATGAAGCTTTTAATGGAAAACTATTCTTTGTGGTCTCTTTCTATCATCAGAGCGAGGGCAGTAGATAATAACCTCTCATTTTACAACTTCCTCTGTAAATGTTGGCTTGACAATTAGCATTTTCAAAGACTAAGAGCAACCTTCAAAGACAACTATCACCAAACAGAAGGTTGATTGTTGAACCAAACATGAGGATTAATGGCAGAGCGTTAACAACGTGACAAAGTCTACCTTGAGTGTTTATTTGGCGCCATTTTCTGTCCTGGCTAATAGAGATGCAATAAGAGGATGTCAGCTCAAACGCTCCCAAAGTTAGCTTTGAAGAGTGTATTTAGAATTCCACATTTGTGTAATACTGACCTGGAGCGCTGGGAACCTGTTGGTGGTGCTCCCTGCACTAGGAGGGACTGAAATGTAAATGCTGCCGTGAAGCTCTGCCCAGGGCAGGGTGCAGCTGCCTACCTCCGCCAAAGCTCGCCGCAGCGCTGACGTGACCTGACAGATCTTGGGCTTGGGCACGTTCAGCACAACTTTGCCTTGGCCTCTCGCTGACAGCTGCTTCTGTTTGCAAGCGGTTAGAGAAAAAGTTAAGAATGGGTTTTGCCACATGTTCCCAAAGTTTTTAATCATACGTCTTCTGTCAAATTTCAGCTTACGTAGTCGGCTGAAAGTTGAATTTTTGACCAGAAGCTGCTTTTGCTGCTGATCAAAGCAGGTACGATGCTTGGGGGTGGAGCCTGGAGCTTCAGGCTTTCACTTTGTCTGTTCCCAGGGCTCTAACCCAGGAGGTTACTGCAGTACTGGTTGTGTGCTGGTTTGGCTTGTTTAAATCTGAGCTTGGCTTGCTTAAATCTGAGCAGTTAAACTCTGTTAACTCTGTTAACATATCCCATCGTGATGGCTGTCCATAAGGACAAGAATAATAAATGAATTAACTAAAGGGATCCTTCAGTTTGTACAGCACCTTACAATGCTCTTCTCTCATGCCTTAAACTGCGATAGCCAGAGCAAAGGACAGCTGAAAAGGACTATCCAGAACTGATGGTATATATGTTTTAAACAATTCTTTTGCTCATGCAAAACGGAGATGTGGAAGTGGTATATAATAGAAAGAGAACAATGGGAGGGAGGTCTTGACTGCATATTTCAGAATAAAGTTGGAGTAGAGCAAAACCAGAAGACATTAGCCTTTACTCACGCTGTGCCCTAAAGGCCTGGCATATGGTCGTAGCTTTACAAGCAAAATCAATTTTATTCTTCCACAGAAAATAAACAAGTCTTTTTGTTGTTTTGGTTTTCTTTTTTTAAAAAATCCACAAGTATCTTTCCCTTTTCTTTCTGTTTTATAGTGTTCTGCATCCATGTTTTTTTCTTGGAAATTAACATAGTACTGGATATTAAATAATTTGGTATACAAATGTTACTATTCTTGGTCCTTTACAATGAGCATGGACAGATGCAACTGTTGCCAGATGGAATATTTTCTAAATATAATTCTTGCTTTCAGTTTGGATTCCCTCCAGCACCTTGCGCTAATGCACTGTACTTTAGAGAGCTGTTAAGCATTAATTAAATTCCATTTTATTAGACGATATCTCCATGAGTTATCAAAAGAGAGACAAAAGAAATTAATAAAAAATGTTTAAAATAAATTTTACATCTGAAAGTAAACAGCCTTATTCATTTGTAACATTGACAGAATTAAAACTTGTGAGCAAAGTGTGTCCAGTTGCGATTCCAAAGGAGGGCTGTTTCTGAATGCAGCAGCATGAAAGCAGGAACTCCTGCCTCTTACACTGGGTAGGGTAATTTTGGAAGCAGTCTCCTGGTTCTGGAAAAACTCATCAAAGTGCTGGGAAAATTCATCAAAGTGCCATAAAGCAGACTGATAGCTTTCAGTTTAAATCTCTTAAGCGTGTTGATGGGATAGCTGAACTCCAAGATTTTTAAAAACTATTGCAAATGAAGAGCTATTGTAATCCATGTAAAGGAGGACTTTTAAAACTTTTTTTCAAAAGAACTACATGGGGATGGAGTAGCTGTAATTTTATACAAGCTGAAGGCAAGAGAGGAATGACTGCAGCAGCTGAGCATGGGCTAAACTTCACTGCTTCAAAGCTGACAAAAAGATACTTCAATATTTCCTGAGAAGAATATAGTAAAATTGGAGAAGCTTAAGAGAAGAGCCAAAAGAATGATTCAAGATTTGGAAAACCAGTGTTACCTGAGAAACTAAGTCTATTCTGTTATTAAAAAAAAAAAAAAAGAAAAAAAAAAAAGAAAAGGTTAAGTAGTGACTTGATCAGGGTGTGTATATCTTCCTGGGGAGAAGATTTCACATACCAAAGGGCTCCTTTCTTAATAAAGAAGGGGTAACATGGCAAAACAGCTAGAAGTTGAAGCTGGTTGAAGTTAAAATAAGAGGAAAAATTGGATGCACGTTTTCTATATGAATGTTAATTAATCATTGGAATACATTGTATGTGGCAATTTCTATTGCTGTTAAACTGAGGGGAAAAAAGGAAAGCAACAGTTTTAGAGGGATGCAAACTTGCTAGTAGAATAATGCAACATTCTATGACTTGAAGTAACTAATCAAAATAGCTTTACAATTTTAAAAGGAATCTGTTTTCCAGTTTTAAAATTGCAAACCAGAGCTACCAGGGCTCTGCTTCTTTACCTCCCTTTGGTTCAAGCACAACCTTCGTAAGCCAGTGCATATCGCTGACACCTTGGTGTGCTGCCTTTTGTCTGCTTATTCGAATCTTGAACTTATTAGAAGCCAAGGCTCATCAGTGTAACAGCTGTGGATTTTGAGGCTGCCAGGGGTGCTGGTGGATCCTGTGAGGGTCTCTCAGTCTCTTCAGAAGTCTGTATCTGTCCCTTTCCCATCTTTTCCAGGCATAAAAATTAACTATGTGACCAGGCTGCAAAAGATTGATAGCTACAAGAGAGACGGTACAGGTGGTTGTTGCCAAAAAATGGTCCAGCTTCTACATCTGTCAGTCTCCCTTTTCCCAGTATTAGTTCCCTGCTTTCCTTTTGCTCGCTCCGCTAGCTTTGCGGAGCTGGCTCGTCTGCTTGGTGATAAAACTCTTCTTTGCTTGTCTGCCTGGGCATAAAACTCTTCTTTTTTTTTTTTTTTTTTTTTTTTTTTTTTTTTTTGGTGGGTTTGGTGGTGTTTTTTATTCTGTACAGTTTAGTTTAGGAAGTTTATCAGTTGAATCCGTTTAGAAGGGCACTGAGACAGGCCAGCGCAAGAGACGAGGCAGGAGTGTGCAGCTGAGGGCAGGAAAGGGGGCACGCAAAGGGAAAGGTGGGTGGAAGAGCCCATCCTGCAGCACTGAGCCACAAATCAACTCAGAAATGGCCTGTGATTTTGCCCCAGCTGTAGTCACACGGAGTGTGCACGCTGCTCGGTGATAGATTATGTTTTCAGTGCTTATGAAACTCAAGCTACCCATAGACTTTTTTTGCTACTGCTGCAGCTTTATATAACCGTGGCCATTACTGTTTCTTTTGTCTTTGTTCTCTGGAATGTTTAAGAGAGTTGTGCACATGCTGTTTAACGAGATTTATTTGGCCTGCAAGCTGCAGATGGGCAGAAATCAAAGGAGGTGGAAGTGGACATTGACATGACCTCCAGCATGTTGTTTATGGAGAACATCCTTCTAGTGATGTATGACAAGTCTGAGGTCAATGATTAGTATCTATTAGCTCTTTGAAAAATGGAGAAAGCAATAGTTCCTGATGGTGCATGTTTTAGATCTGGTTAAAATGGAGAAGCCTGATGTGAGAAGAAAAAAATGCTTTGGTGTTTATGTATACAATTACCACACATCACTAGGGCATCTTAACACTCAGAATACTTACACACCAAGTTATGTTAGTAGGAAGAACTGTGGTCTAGATTCCTTCTCCCCTGTCTCCCCTCTGAAACAGCTGGATTTGATTATTTATTATTATTCACTTCTTCCTCCTTTTCCCTCTAAATTCTCTTCATTTCTTTTTGTTTTTGTTGGAAAGCTAAATCAAAGAGGAGCTTTACATTCAGTTCTGAACACAGGGAGCAATGCAGTAACTTGCTCTTCTGCAAGAAAAGAATTGTAAGTTCTTGTGTGAGCCACCTCATGCCAGCCCTCCTCCAGCTCAGTCACATTGTGCAGAAATGGATAGGCTTTCCAAGAATTTGGGGAAATTCCAATATAATATTAGTATGAAAAATCTCTGAAGTTGTCTAGATTAGGTGATAAAGTGGTTTCTACCCACTAAGGTTAAGTGGTACTGCAACAATATTTGCACGGTTCAGCAGTCTTTTCATAGACCTTTTTTCATATAATTCCATATAGAATTGAAGAAAAACAGATACCGCTAAGGAATAAACATATACCGCTAAGGAACTGTGGGCAAACCCACACAGATGTGAAACGGGGGCAGTCAGAACTGTCAAAAAAACATCTTTTTTACAGTTTTATTGGTAGGACAAAAAATATTTTTTTTTTTCACTTGAAAAAGGTTGTCTATTCTTCAGGAAAAGAAAAATCCTTTATAAAGTTTAGAAGAAATAATACCACAGACTATTCTTTTGCTTCTGTTATTTCTGCCAACGATGAGTACTCATACAGAAAAAGTTGTTACGTAGTCCAAAATGACTGCTGTTTTTAAAATGAGACCAGAGACTTTCTACCAGTGGTATATATTCAAAGTTAAGTTTTCTTTAGACGCAGCCCACCATACTGTACTTGTTTGAGGAGGTCAGTCCCCAGTGGCAGCTGCCCTTCAGCTTTGCAGCATCCAGGCAAAAAATCTTTCAGGAAAAGTGATGATTTGGTCTTTGAGTAAAAGATATGAGAGCCTGTGATGCATCATGATGGGATGCGAGCCTGTGATGCCTCTGTGTCTCTCCGACAGGCTGTGCTAGAGGACATGCTCTAGCAGAGCAGCTCTAGTAAATTCTTTTGGAGTTATTTGAATGCACTTTCAGTACCGGAGGAGGCAGAGCTCTATTGTCTGCGACACTGAGGCTTGCACGGAGCAAACCCTGTTTGTTTATGGCTGCACTGAGACATAAAACAATCCAGGAGCTCCAAAGCAGCTAGTTGCCAATATTTCCTCGTGTTGCTTTGGAGATGCAGCTTGATAAACAGAGTACCCAAAGTCTTATTTAACTTTCGGTGAACTGTTTTCCTGTTACAGAAAGGATTTTAGTTTGTTCCCCAGTGGCTCTGCTGCCATCAGCAGTGACATTTATTCTGGGGAATACCGTGCGTGGGCGCCTCGGTGGGAATGTGTATGTTTGTGGAGAGGTGATAGTATCTATATTTGTATGCTGTCGTTCAGGTGTTGGCATCTGTGTTGCCAGCTCACAGCAGCGAGATTCTCTAGGATTAGCCCCTAAACCTTAATGAAGACCTCCTGTCTTCAGAAATCCTCTTCCACAATGGTTTTCAGTGTTTTAGGCAGGCATACAACTTTCCTTTCCCATTCATAACTTGGAGTCTTATCCTTTCCCCCCCCCCCCCCTCTTTTTTTTTTACTTTTCTTTCACAGAAATTAAATGGCAGTGGCTGGCTCCAATCACCACATTCTCTCTCTGCTTAATTTCTGCTACAAAGTTCTCCAGTTCTTTTATCTGCACAGCTGTTTTTAATGGGCTGTTCAGAGAAGGAACTGATAATGGGCACTTTGTGCTGTTTGGATTATCACTAGTTCTAAGGTTGGCAGCCAGCATTGGCAATATGCTCTTCTTTAGGCAGCATTTTTTTTTTAGCTGGACAGCAACCCAGTGACACTAGACAAAGCTGCAGCAGCAGGCTGACTAGCAGCAGCGTGCTATCTACTCATTCTGCTTCAGCTCATACCCCAGTGGCTGCGACTATCAACTTGGGAACCGTTTTCCTTCTTTTCTTTCTTTCTCATTTTCTTTATCCTTGGACTTGTTTTCAAGGGGAGCTAAGGGTGAAGTTGAGATTTATCAAGATAATGTAACGCATACACAGAAGGGAAGTATGAAGTATTTTTTTGTGATAAGGCTGCTTAATAGATGTGCAGTAGAGGAGTATCTTTTGAAATGCTTTTGAATATGCCCTGGCTTTTCCCCAGATTATTTCAAAGCCTTGTCATTTGTAAGAAAATATTTGGGAGAATGGAAATGGGTGGATAGTGTCTGATCAGAGCTTGTGTTAAGTGGAAGGAGAGTTTGCATCCCGCCGTCGTTTCATGTAGCTTCCTCCAGCCACAGTTATGGTGACAGTTGAAAATAGCCTGTCCAATTTTTATATCCTCTCTTGACCTCTAGATAGTTTGGCTACCTCTACAGTTCCCTAGAGGAGGAAAGTGAGACTATATGAAGGAAAGAATACGGAGCAGAACTTTCCGAAGTAAGAATTTTCTTCTCCTGGTGGTTAGTAATGGCCACCAGCTTAAAACAAGGGTGCATGATGAAGAGTTCAGTCCTGCATAGACACTATCGTTTTAAAAATCACTATGCTCTTAAGGTCAGGCCAGATGTAGAGTCGCTATTCAGTCTGCTTTGTGGCCACTAAAGCACTTTATTCATCTCACTGAGTAGCTTAAAATACTAAACCTATTAATTTAGTTACATTTTTTTAAAGAAAGTTTGATACTAGTTTTGGAGCAGTTTCATGGGGTCAGCCACTCTACAGTGTGTCTTTAGTTGCCAGGGATTTCTAAGAGCTGTTTCTTCTCTGTAGTGTATACTCTAGTTCAAGTACCAAGGAATTTTATTCACACAGAGTTAGTATCTTGTTAGTTTCTGAAAATCCACTACATTTTAACTGTGATGGCAGCATCTTCTGATTTGTATGTGTTGGTTTGTATCTAGATTTGTCAAGTGCTTAGTAATTTTATTCTGCTTTTCATTATTTTAGAAATAGAATATCTATGTACATGAAAAAGCCAACATCATTTTTCAAAGCTGCAGCTATAAGAAATGTTAATGGTATTACTTATTACTGAATATAGAGTTGCAAAAGCTTCTTTTTAATTTCTAAGAAAAAAAATACATCCTCTTGAAAAACAGAAAAAGGAGGTTTAATTTATTCAGAAATTTATTAAAACTTATTCCCAAAAGGGAGAAACGCCCTTAAATAACTGACGTTACTGATGGAGAAGCTGTTGTTCTCTTCTTGAATTACCAAAAATTTGCAAAACTTTTTCAGGATTTTCCCCTAACACTTCTTGAGAAGCTACCTTGTTCATAATGAGGAAACAGGGAAGTACAAAGTGCAAGTACCTAAAGAAGATTAAATAAACCTAAAATAACACAAAAGGAATTGGGAGGGGGGGAAGAGAAAGTTATAATAAAACTGCTGTGATATAGCGATGTAGTACAGAGCCAGCATTTGAAAGAACTTTACTATCAGTATACCTAGCACATGGCCTTAACTTAAATCCACAAGAAAGTATCCTTCATTTTTGAGAAGAAAAAGGTCTATGAATTCAATGTAGTCTGACAGTGTGAAACTATCATGAACCTCAATTTCTGAAAAAACGTCTGCATGGTTTTTTGCATGTGCATAAAAAAAAACAATTTTTGAATACAATAATAATATTTAGCATTTTCATCACACATCCCATTTCTTCCATTGCTTTGTATGTATTAATTGTCACAACACCTCTGTGAGTTAGGTAACAATGTTAGAGTGAATTGAATAATTCACAATGAATAATGTATTTGAAGAAGTTAGTCCCTTGGTTTGCTCTCGGAATATCCATCAGAATTTTATTACTGTTAAGACTTTAAGAATTTAAAGGTGCTTGGTTTTTTTTCTTTTTGCATTCTAGCAACATTTATTAATTATAGATACTTCTGTTCAACTTTAAGAGATTTCAGCGAATTTCTATGTGCTTGATATGATAAAATAAAACATTAAAATAATGGTAAGATGGTAGGAGGATGGTCAGGAGATGAGTGCATCCTAGGCACAAATCCCATTTTCCTTTTGTTAAATCTTTGCAATTCACTTCTCTGTGATGTGTTGGATCCTCTGGCCAAGGCACCCTAGGTCTTGGGACATACTTTTTTGCACCAGAGAGATGGGGCAGTTTTCCCTCACTGGTTAAACTTGCTTTGCTCTACAGTGAAAGAGCATGAGCTTGAAATTAAGTCAGATTTGTAAAGCCTGCATGACAGGTATGGTAGATGGATGTTCCAAATACAAACATAATCTGGTAGGCAGGAAGAAGTTAATGTATCTAAAACCTTTCTATTTATAGATGCTATGTGACCAGGAGATTTCCAAACTTGAAGGGCAGGAATCGAGTTCAACTGGTAAAAAAACCCAAACAACCTCAAATCCTGTTTAGGAAGAAGCAAGAACTGAGAAAAAGGAAGGAGGAATTTTATCACTACATGCATGCTCTTGATATATCTAAAATACGCATTGTTTTATTAGTAAAGGAAATAGCAGGTTCCCACATATTCCTTGAAATTCAGGGCTTCATGGAAGCCACTTGAAATCAGTGTGGAAAATGTCTCCAGATGCTTCAGAAGAACTCAGATGAGGTCTTCAAAATATGAATAAGAGGTGACCAAGAGTAACTTTACACTGAAGAACTACAATGAAAACATCAGCTATACTTGTTCTAGTAGGACACAGTAAGAGAAAGTGATTATGATTGCTGGATTTCATGGTAAGCCTAGAAATCCTTTCCTGCTTTGGTTTAAAAAAATGAACAAAAAAATGACAAAACTTCAGCTGTTTATAACCATATTTTATAGTCTGAAGAAAAGTTTTCCACATCAACTCAAATAGTGTGCATGTGTTTATATTAATGACACTGTATTGTATTGTCAGTTTCAGTAAACCCATGTTATTATAGACCTAATGTATGGAAAGTGTCATGAATGAGGCTGCACAAGGGCACACACTATCGAAGACTTTAAAAAAAAAAGTTATTTAACTTTTAGGAACACTAAAAACACAAACTGTGTCACATAAAATTAGAAATCAGTTCATAAAATAGTAATAACTGACCTGCACAATGTAAATTTCCTGAAATGTGCACTCATGTTGGCAGCAAGTAACAGCTAATGAAGGGAGTTTACAGAGCTGATTAACAAGGCCCTATGTTTTTTATTAGACTCATTTTGTTAATCCCTAAAATTAAGGAATTCCAGGTGTATGGAGCCAAGTATGCAAATGATTTCCTTCCGTCTAGCTGCTGATTTCATAAAAGGTCCTCCAAACAGTGAAATAAAACACAACATGCATAATGTGGAAAGCTTTACTACGTATGAGAGAACAGTCTGGCTTTACAGAGTTAAGCACAGTGTGCTGTAAACTCACCACAGATACAAATTTGAACAAAGCTGTAAAATAAGTATAAATAAGTAAATTAAAGGAATGAATAAAATGGAAGGAAAAAAAAAAACAAAACAAAAGAAAAACATGCCTTCACTTGACTGTCAGTTCAGCTGTTGTTACAGCTGAAAACAATATACCTAAAATTAAGTTTATCAGACTAGTATAAGGCATACAGATCTCTGCTGAAGCAGAAACAGATGTAAAATGATAAAGGAAACCATCATAATCTGCTAAAGATGTACCAATTAGTCTGGTGGTGCTATGGCACTGCCTATGCTTCTTACGTACAATTATACTTTTAAACTGGCTTCTTAGCCTATAATGTATGCAAATACCTAACTCACTGTTTAATTTTGGGTATACAGGCCTGGCACCATTCAAGTCAATGACAAAACTCCTCCGACTAAACAAATATACACCCTCAAGCTGCTCAGTACTTTCCCCTCCTTTCATCTTGTCACTGTTCGGCAAAGTACTTTAACATGTGAGGAGTCCCAGTAACTCTTAAAATTAACCCTAGCTTTTGAAATTCAACAAGCTATAAACTCCTCACTACCTTTTGGGGCAGACTGCTCTGCTTCCGTATGACATTATATACACAATTAATTTTCCACGTAAAATTTTAAAAGCTTACAATTTCTGCGAGTCCAATGCTATACATTTTAGGATGCTCTTTTTTTTCCGTGTAGGCATGGATAGGCACTGTCCATTCATCTAAGAATAGCTCTTATTTACCTCTTGGGATGAGTGAGGCTATAAAACATGCAGGAAAGGGAAGAACTTCCAGCTTGGCAAGCTGTGGTTTACCTGGAGTCAGCGAAAAGCCATGAGGCCAGACCCTGGAAATGCAAGGCTAAACAAGGAGTGAGTTCAGGGGGATAACTTGTGCACTCGTTGCAAGGGGCAAAGGCTCAGGGGTCTGAGATGAGGCCAGCAGTGGCTTTGACAGTGTGATGAGAAAGATACTAATTCCACACAAACAACTCGCCTGTTAGTCTCTGGTTGCTGGAGTCCATGGTAACAGAAAGAAGATCCCCTCTGCTGCTTTATCACGTATCTTAGAATCTTTCCAGTGAACTTTACCTTTAGAATTTGGTCCTCAGAAGGCATCCTTGCTCAGTTAAATGGCTGAAATCTGTAGGAATATCCCTGTAACCAGAGCTTACAAGTATGTAGGACTGGGTGCTTAGGTAGGTACTATCTATGAACCCATCTTGCGGGAGTGTGGCAAGGTGAGCTGATGGCATCCATACAGGCACCAGTAATGTACACTATACCGTGCCCTGCAGCTGCTAAAGGTGTCTAGGCAATTATCTAACTTCCATATCATATCTGCAGGTTAGGCTGGCTGTGGATTTTCCACAGAGCAGCCCTGGGAAGGCTACCTGTGGGCATGCACTGTCTGATCTTCCAACTTCATTTTCCTGATTAAAAATGCAGAGATTTCCTCTGTTTCCCGCCAGCTTAAATATTGCACATGATGCTTTTGGATTGTTCATTTCACATAAAAGAATTCTTCTTTCAGCCAGTTTCTTTGAAAATCTATCTTGGTCTCAGGACACCATTGTTTTATGTACTGGGTTCAAGAAAAAAAAAAACAAAAATTGTCTTTGTCTCTTGTGTAATGTGTGTGATTGTGGTTACTGTGTTCCAGCTTTGGTCCTAATATATTTCAAAATTATATTTCTCTAGTGACACAGTGAAACAAAATAGTATTTACATTCCAGCCAGGCTTGCTCAACTTTTTTACAGGTGCTTAAAAAGAGGAAATAATTACATTTATGACCACTTCACCATAACCAAGCAAAATGGCAATGATGTCAATGACAATAAGGCCATGTGTGCTCTTAAGACACTTGTACTATTCACATGTTATTGTGTGAGACCCTGATGCTTGCATCCTCATGAACAAGCAGTGCTTGCAGTGTATTTACTTGTGACAAGAAAAAATGACTGATAAAGGTAAATTTTAAAAGGCTATTTCAGTTACTTGACTTTCTAGTTTGCTGTACTTTTGTTGATGGAGCAGACAAGCATAAACTGTGTGCTGAGGTTTAAAGCTACTTGCTGGGTGCTGGAAATAAATAAAATAATAATTAAAATATATATATATATCTCTCAAATCGTAGAGTTAACCTCAAGTCCAGCTTGCTGAATGTAGAAATCTCAGTCCAGCTTCGAGTCAGATAGAAAATTTTGTTATAAATTTTATGCAATTAAATTAAGTGCCATTCTTCCAACCTCTTCTGTAAATAGCACTTGTTTGTTGCTACTACAAATCATATTCAAAAGGCTCTGGAGCAAAGAGTTTGGGTAAAAGTTGGAAGTATGTTATGTGGCTATTATTACAAATTTTGTCAGGGAAGAGCAGCTGTCAGGACTTGGTTTGACAGTGAGTGAGCACACCATGTTAGTACGCAGGGCATCAGTTCACAGTCAGTGTTGCACAGAACATGCCAATGCTTGCCTTGGTCCCCCAGGAAAGCTGTAGGAGGACGTGACGAGAGGCGGCTGTGAATGAGCATTCTTTGACAAAGGTCAAATGCAATTGTTTGCCATCTGTCCTTTGCCAAGTGGGTTGTATTTAATCTCAGCCATCATTTTTAGCAAGCTGTACCAGAGAACTGTATGACATGCTGTGATAACAGTATCTTCAGGTGCACCTCTCTGACAGGCTAAGGTATCCTTTCAGGTTGCAAAAAAACCCCATTATGAATAAAAATCACAGGTAGGAAAAAGCTTCCATTAAGTGCAATCAATAAGTTTATTATTCAGCCTATCACAAATACAAAAGTAATAACAGATTTCAGCATTCACCGTAAATTTGTTGTGAAACTGGTATAAAGAAAACCTTTTACAGCTGCAAGAAGTACGTCACTCATCCAACCCAGTGGTAACAAGAGTAAATACAGCTCAGAATCATATTATCCAATGCACAAAACAAAGAATTCTTTCATAAACTTGCCTAATTAGTCCAACTAATGTACATGTTCAAAGTCTAAGCATTAGCCAGATATACATTACTATTATGCTCTAAGAATTTTGCAGAAGAATGGCAGGATTTTTTAATTTACTTTTTTAAAAAAAGAAACCACACAGACGACTTGGATACTTACCATTGACATTTTGCTTTTATTTTGAAAAGTCTGAAAACAAAAACTTGATCCTTTCATTTACATGCTTGATTACTGTTGATTTTATGTGAAGCCAATGGACATATTTATGGGAGTATGCAGGATACCAGAAGTTGTTAACTCTAGTTCCAGTTGAAATATGTTTATCGACGTGTGAACAAACACAATGAATTGTGAAGTTCAAACAGGTAATTACACTCCAGCTTATGACACTAAAACCTTCAGCCAGACCAATATCTAATAAGGTATCTGTGAATAGTACTTCCATTAATACAATCATAGTAACTATGTGGATAGGTGCTTTTCTGTCCTGCTGTGAAGCTAAAAAAAGCATCTTCTGTTGCACATGCTCCTGGCCCTCAGCTTGGGGCTTGATAATGAAGTGTAGGTCCAAACTTTGCCCAGAGCCATGATCGCTTGCAGTCTCAGAAATGCTCAGGTTGCGATTTAGATCCATTCATGCTCAGAAATACGCTCCTGTTTCGCTCCATCTGAAGGGCAGTAAGGCACCAACTTGCCCAGCGAGAGACCTATTTTAACCTTCTCCCAGTGTCGCACCGACATTGCAGTGCCCACCTCTCACAGGCATGATTTTGGGATGGTTTCCAAAGATGTACTTCACTGTCAGCATCCTTTTTATCTATGGTTATATGCTGCTTTCATGACTGTCATCAGGTTTTCATGGGCAGAGTCGGTGTGTACTCGCTGTTCTCATAAAACACCGGGGTAAGAAGGGGGCTATTTGTGATCAAAGCTGACTTTACAGATTTCCTTTCAAGAATTCAATTTCATCTAAAAACAGATCAAAGAAGTTTTTCTTTATAACAATGTTTATAGGGTAGCAACTTGGCATCCTTCTTGGCTTTCACCTTTCTGCATAAATTTCTGACTAGATTAAGCCACTGCAGCAATCTGGAGAAAAATACATCCCCAGGAAACTCAGACTGCATGGTGTCAGCATCACTCTTCATATCTCTCTAAGTCAGAATTTCAAGCAAAGCCACAGTGACCTGCGTGGTGTTACTAGTTTCATATAATTCTTTATATCCTACGAAGCATGACACAGTTATTGGTCTTGGCCACCTTTCCCTGCACTTTATGAGACATGTTACATACATACTGTTCCTAAACCCTGTGTCCAACTCTTCTCCCATTGTAGAGTTGGCCAGCTTGAATCGATGAAGAAGGAGGAAGATTTTGTAAACTGAAGCTGTTTATTTAATAGGTGAATATAGATCTCACATCTTATTCTTGAAGACTTGGAAGCAAATCATAAGCACTTAGAGAACTGCTCTTCCAAACATCCTCTGTGCAGCTTGATGCTTTACTGTGATCGATTTAACATATGAGAATATCAAAGACATATGAAATGAATCCAGACTCAAGGGGATTATTGCATCTTGTAAGTTATAAAAACCTCACTGTTTTTCTAACTCCAAATAAGATTGTTACAGTAGAGTTAGAGAATAATGGTTTGTAGTAGGACACATCACTGATAAATAGTTTAACAGAGTATCATTTACACACACAGAGAATGATGGTCAACATTTGGAATAAACTACCAGAAGCAGCAATAGTAATAACAGTCAGTTCAGGAAAGTTGCACAAATACATGGAAGAATAAAGTAAATCTGCTAGCTCTAAAAGTGTTCCAGGCGTGGAGTAGGTACAGACTTTGGTCTCCTTTCATGTTATAATTTTCTGGTTTTGCTTTCTCTGAGAGACTAAAGCATATATTCAATCAAACTCACTGCACTAAATCTGCTATATGGTTTATCTTGAGCTTTAACTTCAAAGTGTTTTTACCTATTAAGAAACTGATTGTTCCTCTGTAATTGAAAGAGGAAGAAACTATTTTCAGAGTATGGAAGATAACAAAACTGTTTTACTATAACTTGACATACATGTTATAATTTATATGCATTGGCTCAGTTCTCCTTCGTCTTACCTGGTCTGGTGCACTTTTCTCATATGCATGTGACCTTCAGATGGTGGAAAAATCCCTTTTAGGAGGAGGACAAATTTGCGTTATTACCAAAAGAAAAGAATCCATAGATATGGTGGTGTGATTCAGAGGTTAAATTCCATTTCTGCCTTTCATCTGATAGAAGACACTCATCCATAACTCTCGCAGTTCATGAGGATGCTGGAAATTATCTCAAAATGGGTGTTGAGAAGAAAGGCAAGTTGAAATGAAGCAAATATTTTATTTCCTATAACTAAAATTCTAAATTACACTCCATTTATAGAGTAACTGACTTTTCTTTGGTTTCATTGTATTTCCTGAATGGGTAGAAAATCATATTTCATGCCATTTTAGAACACCTGATTACCTGTGTTCCTGCAAGTTGTGATTCCAGAGATTCAAGCTGTTGCACTGCAATTGATTTCAGCATTGCACTGACATTGGCAAAATGCAGCTGCAGACACAGCACATAGCTGAAGAACCTCTGGTGTGTAAAATGGAGTTCCTATTTTAAGAACAGGGAGCAGGTTGTTTTTCTGTTAGAAAAGAGCTTTATGCTTTCAAACCAGCTGTCATAACAGGTTTGATTGACTGTGAGCCTCTTTCTCTAGTCCTCCTATAGGCAAAGATCAATTGATGTCACACCTACCTGTTTAAAAGTCATGAGAAAATCTCTACCGATGCAGCCAGAATTACAGCCTGCCACAAACTGCCTCCTATTGAAGCGTGCAATGGTTAGTCAGAACCACAGCATTAATTATAGCACAAGCTGAACTCAAGCTTCTCAAAACATTTTGTACAGTAACTAAGAAGAAAACTTGAAAAGCGTGGGATTTACAAAAATAGTCTGATCAGCCTAGAAATACTAATGCCTGCTCTGCGGGATGAAAAAAAGTGTTTATGCATAATCATAGTGCAGTAATATTTAAAGTATTGCTCTATTTTCCCCTTTTTAATAAGGAAAAAATCTTTGTCAGATATTGTTTTGGTAGGTGTTAGCTGCTTAGTAATGCTAAACTGTAGCGTTTTGTGTCAGAGGACAAAAACTCCCAGAGTGTATATGAATTGCCAGTGATGTTTTGGTGACCTAAAGTTTAACAGCTTTAGCACTAGCTCTGTAAATGAAGGAAAAATAAAACAAAAAGTACCTCAGACCATGCATTAGCTGCCAAATCAGCAGAACTGTGGTTATTTCAGCAGGTTTTTTGAAGTTGTTAAAGTTATTTGTGTACTGAGCGTTAATTCTCATGCAAACAAACGACACAAGCCATTCCACATCGAAAGAAAATGAAGTTGGTGTAAAAACTGTTCCCATGGTGCCGCTCCTGTCACTGAGCACCACTGACAGCGCGGGTAGATTAAGTAAAACCAAACTGACTTTTTATTAATGCTAACAGGCGTTGCAATGTAAGTATGGAGCTACTGCCTGTCTTCTTCACACACAACTGATTTTAAAAATGTGTTGAACAACTCGGAGATTATCTCCTCATATTGAAAGTCATTATGAAGTCAAGTGGTAGGAGGTCATCCAAAAGATTTTCTAGCAAAGTACATAGATAGCACAGCATTAACTATTGAGAAATAGTAGATGAGCTTAGAAAAAGAAGATCATCTGGAAAAGGAAGTAAAAAAATATTCTCATTATGCAACTACAAGGCAATAGAGGGCTTCATCCTGAGATGTTGCTTGTCCACTTGGTCAGGGTCAGGCCAAGAGGTGCTCAAGGTCACAGCTTCCCAGCCTGTTAATCGTCTGGTGTTGCACCCCAGAGAAGTATTGAATCATATCTATGGGATTGTAGCAGTAGAGCAGAAATGCCTTTCAAAGTGTCTTGGGTCGTTTGGTGGTCATGCTATGCTATGGTGTGCTGTGCTGGGCAGATTTTATAGACTATTAAATAAATATCAGAGCTATGTCTCCCCATCAAAGAATTTGCTCTACTGCCTCTAGGATACTACACAGAAACTTCTCCCTTTGTGGGACCTCGGGAGTGCAACAGGTGTGATAGAGAGGCACCTCTGGATATTAGCAGATGAGGAAAAAAGGAGATCCCTTTTTAAAATTAGGTACTGCTTCAAAGGTTTTTGTCTTGTTCTTTTTCTCACCAGGAATCTGGCTGCAATACTGTATGTAACTACTCACATTATTGACATGTGTTCCAGGTTATATAGAGTCTCAGTTGAGATTATGAAAAATTATTTTAGCATCTACTATATAAGTGTATGTGACTATTCTAATTAGATAGATGTTAAATTATATTTTAAACGTAGCTAGTTAACACAAAAACTATTATTAAGGAACATTCCTTCGTGTTCTAAGTGAATGATTGAGTGTGTCATTAATTTATTTTATGGCAGGAACGTGACTAGGGGAAGAAATTCTAGGTGACTGGATAGTAAGTACAATGATTTAAGATTTGATTGACAATCAAAATTTCTGGTAACCAGAAAGAACTGAAGAAAGAGTCTAATCACAGACAGAGAAAATCCATTTGCTTCAACATATTAAACAAATGTTTCTTTGTTATAAAAAGGAACATTTTGTTGATTTCTAAAGTGTTCAAAATAACAGTTTTAGAGAATCTAATGGTTTTTTATATTTAGGCACCGTGAAACTGACTGTTCTGAAAGCCTTGAAAATTTAATCATATGAGTAACTATACACACACTGTTATTTTTATTAGTTTTGAAGAATTACTCACATGCACACAGTTATAATTTTCTTCTATTCTGAAAAGTTATCCTACACCATGCAGCTGGAGCCTGTCAGACTCATTCACGCGAAGACCACATAAGGCACTTGGGAGATCTGGCCTGCAGCACAGGAGGGCTTTTCCCAAAGCCCACGGCCCTTGTTGGGCTGTAGGGTCGCCTTTGCTGGCAGTTTAAGGCCGCTGGGCAACCTTCTTCTCTCTTACCTCTGACACCTAAGAGCTAAAGCTTTTCCGCCGAGCAGGCTGGGCTCCCTCTGCAGCAGAGCCGGGATGTTCCCTGCCCTGGGAGGTCCCTCTTGGCTCTGAAGGACCTGAGTTTTGGTGGTTGCTAGTTTGGCCTCTGATTATAATTCTTTTCTGGCTACTGTTATTCCTGTCTAAAGAGAGCTATGTTGCTGGTCTTCCTAAAGCTTCACTAACCATAATTTAAGATTTTCCTTTCATAATTAAGAAGAAAATATTTTCTCTTATCATGGAGTCGTACTGTATTCTCAACTGCAAGGGCACTGCACCCTCAGAGTACACTCACCCTCGCAGTGATAATGTATCATCCATATAGATCAAGTGGTATTGAAAGATGAAAATCTTGTCGTAATTGTAACTTCAGTTCAAAGAAGAATCTTGCCTTTGGTTTAAGGCTGAACTATTACTCACATTTTTCTCTGAAAGCATAACAAATTCCAACAGGTACTCACTGGCAATACCAAGACCATATAAGAAGCTAAAAATCTGGGTACCAAATCAAACTGTTTATTTTTGCTGTCTGAGTATTTCTGAGATTACAAACAAGAAGTAAATACATTCAGAATCTGTCACAGAACTCTGACTCTGTAGTTTATTGCACTTAGAAAAATCTTATTTTATTCCTCGTGTGTTCAGCATAATTTTTTTTTTTTTTTTCATTTTCTCTGTG
Organism: Falco biarmicus; assembly: GCF_023638135.1. NCBI lineage: Eukaryota > Metazoa > Chordata > Aves > Falconiformes > Falconidae > Falco > Falco biarmicus. The sequence continues at coordinate 17,879,978 of NC_079302.1, read as the reverse complement.
GAGTACTGTTCCAAATCAGGAATTGTAATGTCCTGGCAGTTAATGAGGCTTGCAAGGGAGAAAGAAAAAATAATATTTTAGTATTTCTCTGTTAGGATTTAATCTTTTTGAGACTAACTTTTCTCTACAACTCTGATTTAGGAATGACTCCTCTGCAGACTGTGCAGTATTTCTGATTCAAACTAGTATTAGGGAGAGCGGAATCTTGTTTTGCATCTCTTCTTTTGGTGAAAGTCAAGTATAAAAGCTTTTTAAAACTGTTTTAATAGTTTACAGTATAATAAAGTTGAAGATAATAGAGATTTTAAAAGCCATCTTCTAGCTGAGGTTTCTTTAAAATGTGTCAGAAAAGCCAGGAGACTATTCTAATGTGCAGTTGCACTGGTGCCGTGTACAAACTGTGAGTTAGGAGCAGTACCTTTGCTCAACAAATTCAAGCGTGTTGTACTCTGCCAGTAGTGTAACGAACCTCTGCACTGAGTGAAATCCACTGAGTACCGGGGGTCATCACAACTTAGTCACCCCTTCATTCCTGTTGAAGCGCTGCTTTGAAGACTTGGGTGATCCCCAGTCCTTGTGCTAACGTGCTGCCCGTGGGTAACCCCCCTGCCCACTGCAGAAGCTCCAGGGACTTGTTACAACAGGTCTTACTTTGCCAAGAGGGAGTCTAGAAATCTGCCCCAGTGCCTGGCGACCAGCACAGCCCAGGCTTATTTTTCAGCTGCAGAAATGTAATGGTTTGGGAGTAATGCTAGTTGTGTTGCTGAGCCCGTGGAGGGGACTTTTTTCCTCTCAAGTTCTACCATCTGGCCACCAGTCAGAAGACACGCTAGTATGTATTTAAATGTAATCTGCTGCACCAATGGCAATGGTATAATGAAATCCTAACCTGTTAGCACCTGTGAAATCTTGTCAATGAAGAGTTGGAAAAGGAGCCAGAGAGATCTGGTACTGGATCCCCAGCTGTACCCAGTTCAGCAGGAAGGAGAGGACTAGGGGAGCAGGCAAAGTCTGTATGTTCTCATAAGCACAGATGTGACCTGCTTAAGGAACCCCTTTACAACGCCCTCTGATACACGGTGGGTCCCGTGAGCCATGCTAGAAGCCAGGCAGGTCCTGTGCCTCATACGTGGCTGCGAAGCGCTGATAGCCTGGGGCTGGGAGGCCCTTACGTACATCAGGGTTTCAAAATGTTCACCTGTTATGAAATTATCATAATGAAGCCCTCCAGAGAAAGTTCGTAGAATGCTGCTCAGCTGCTCTCGGTGATATTCCAGCAAATGTAGTTTTATTTCTCTGGGGCTGTTGCTACATACCTATGCTTCTGGCATAAACTGTGTTATATTCACACAATATTGAGAGATGCATGAACTTAATCTAACCACCTTTCTTTTGGAAAAGTTCATTATGAATGTAAGTTAGAACTGTTTAAAATCAAAATTCAGGTTAGATCTGAAATGCACAAATGCAAATATTTCATCAAGGCACACACTGCTGCTTATAAGAGGGATACGCTATCAAAATGGTCACTGCAGTGTGAGGAGTGGTAGAAAGATGGTAGCCTGGTTTTACACAAGCTATAGATGACACCATAGATGAAAAAATAGTGCTAACAGCCTCAGAACCTCCCTGGAAGACTTGAGAGTGTGTTGATTCTGTAGCTAGCACATAATTGTTCAGAAGAATAATAGATTGTAAAAGGAGATGCATTGCAGGCTGACAAAAAAAAATATTTTGTTTGTATGTTTTGCAGCAATTGATTGGAAATAGAACACTTATGACCTCTGTCAAACTTTTACTGAGATACAAGGATAGCACTGTTAACAAAAAAATTCGAAGTGCAGAAGGCAGAATGGATAACTTTGAGCTATTTCAAAATACAGTTTTAACTTGCAAGTAAATTTCTCAAATCAGCTGTAGGAAGATATTAATTAAAAATACAATTGGAACGTATCCCTCATTGTGCATCTAGGATCCTAGACTTTAATCTGTCTAGGATCACATCTAACATCTAATCACATCAGCAAGATCATCTTATGTCTTTTTTCTTACAGTACAGAGAAAGGGGCAAATTTCATTCAAATCCACAGTCACAGGGACTTCTGAATAATATTGCAAAGCTCAGCCACTGCAGTCAGTAAAAAATCCCACTGTGTTCAAGGGGACAGACCCAAATTGCTTTGATACCCTTTACAATAAATATATATTGCACATGCAAATGTTTCTAAACCAGTTTCTGGTGGTTTCAGAAGGTCCCTGGACTAACCCACAGTATTTGGTAGACACCACTGAATTGAAGTTACATTGTAGCAATGCAAGACTTACTCCAGTTTGGCTAATGAGTATCTTGAACTCGTCTTGATCACAAAGGTGATTGCTAGATGTATCCAAAACTTTCACCAGTCAGTGGTAGGTCATCTGGAAACAACATTCCCTGCTACCAGCATGTTTGTTATATAGCAGTCACTTTCTTCTGTGACATTGGACAACAGTACTGCCTGCTGTGGTTAGGTTCTAGACAGAGAAAAATTACCAAAATCCATATGTTTGCTCAAAATTTCATATTTAAAGTCAATTCACAACAGCATCTAGTTAAACTGGTAGGGTAGTAAATAAAACAAGGGTTCAATATCAGCTCCAGCCGTCAGAGTATCTAATCACCTTAGCAGATGAATGGATTAATTGAACAGTGCATAAAACACTGAACATTTTCTTCTGTTAGTCATTCGCTGATTCACCTTGAGGGTAGGATAAGGGGTGGATTAACCTAAACTTAATTTGTTCCTTCTTAGGCCCCGTACTTGGAAAGAGCCTTACTGTATTCACTCCACAATTTACTCACTGGCTGCTCTGAGTGGCACCCTCAGGTTCAAAGGGCTGTCAGCTTTTCAGAATTTAGAAATCTGTGGTGCTACGCAGACCTCTATACGCTGGAGGTGTTAACATGCCTAATGATTTTGTGATAGTAAACTCACTTTATAGTTTGCCCTTTGATGTCAGACTTCTTAAAACTAACAAAACTACCTAATGCTAGCTGAAGTTTGGGAGTATTTGTGAAATCTTTTGGTGATGACTTGTCTCGGCTAAAAGAGAAAGTGCAACATCAGTATCTTAGAAGGTAGCTTCCGTGAACCTGTTCAGCAGAGTTAGCAGTGCTGCAGCTGCTATCTTACCACATTTTAAAAAAAGGTGACTTAACTTTTTCAGTTGCTATAGTAGCCAAAGCAAATAAATGTTAGTCATGCTATGAGACACTGGTGTTTAAAGTCGCTGCGACTGACTACAATGAGTTCTAGAAGCTATACCAACCAATTTCCATGGAATAGATGTACTGCCAAGGGTAAAGCCATGGGGCTTTTAATCACTGCAGATCTGGATAATGTCCTGGATGTGCTGGAAGTCCCATAGCCTGTCTGAGCTCCTAGGAGAAGCAGGTTTCCTAACTGGTATGTCTGAGAGCATCTTTGGTAAACAAAGGATTCCAGTGACATCACTATATCTTATTTTATATCTACTTGAAGTTATATTTTTAAGAAGATTTGCCTTCATTGTCAAAGAGTAGTCAATAAATAAAACCCTGTCGTACCGTATCATTCAGTTCATAATTAACGGCTCTGTATTCTCTAAGCATGTATGATCAGTTAACTAGTCCATGCTTTTGCTAGAAATCTCAGCTGATCACTTATTTTATGAAAAAATTATCCATGGCTGAACCTTTTTCTTTTGAAAGTTATAAATTAAAATCAGTGGACTCTGTTAAGTGCAGCTTCACAAATTAATATGAAATATAGTGCTTTTTCATAAGGTTTGAGAACCAGATTTAAAAGCATATTGGTGTTTGTGCACAGCAGGCAATAATGATCCATTATCCTGCAAGCAGAGGAGCTAGCAGCAACACATAAATAAGAAGCAATTGGACCATCTGCTTTGATTTCTGTAGCATCCCCAGAGGATGTGAGCAGGAGCTGACACTTCTCTCCATCTGCCCTTATGTTATCAATTACAGTTAAATTATGCTGCATGCTACAAGGCTGGCAGATATGGATTGTACATTGTGGCACCTGAAAAATATAGAAGAAAATACATATGTTGCAAGCCAGCTGTTTATTTACAAGTTCTTGACATTTTTCTTCACTTTTTTGATACCTTTTTCTAGTGCTTCTAAGAGACATCTCTGCTTAGTGTGAAATAGAGAAGAAATTAAGTTTAACAGCGTAGCACCAGGCACAAAATATTCCAGTTCCCTGTTTTATGGTTGAATCATGAATGGAGCACACAGCATCAGGTAGAGTGGATTTTAAATTTTGAAAAAATGAGTTCTGAGTACATCTGGGTCAGCTGCTGTAGCCAGTGTTTATAAATCTTGTTAGAGCAGGAGGGGTAACACACCCTGTATGTTTTTTTCTATCTTAGAAATTACATGCAAAACTAACTTTTATGAAATATTAAGTGTTTATGAAAGCTCTGGGAGTGGTAGAAGCTGGAATTGAGGGCCACAGTTGCCATGTGCTGTGAGCAAGCGCTCTGTTGAAGTGTGTTACTGCAACCCATAGGAATGCTACTCCCTTTCGATCGGGGATAATTTTGTTCTAAGTTCATTCAATTTTCGACCTGTTTGATGGATGGTTGCCAGTCGTGCTGAATTGCATTTTGGTTTTGTGGTATGGTATTCTGGCCATCGAAGCTGACATATCAACACTACTTAACAACTTTCCTTTTGCCCTGGCTGCAATTGGGAGCCTGGCACATTCATCAATCGCGCTAGCCAGTTAACCAAGGGATGCTCCAAGGCAAACACACTCCAAACTTTGAACATTGTGCCTTTCTCATAGTTTCTAACAGTAGTCCTTGCATTTTCAATATCATTAGCTCTCTCATTAAACAAAGCCTTTAGCAAGTGCTACAAAATAATAAAATTGATTACGTATGTTTTAATAGCCTCTTGTCAATGCTGTCTGATCAGTACAGGCTGTTAGAATACTGCACAAGACAGAAGTTAACAGGAAGATAAAAAAGGCTCTGAAAAGACTAGGAAGAAAAGCTGGAACACAAAGTAGCAAATAGCATGCAGCAAAAAGGAGCTAAAAAAAAAAAAAAAGGATTTATCTGCATTATGACTATCTGTAATAATAAGCAATTTAAAGGTGCTTTCTCCTCCTGAAATTCCAACAAATGACTTTCATGGGCGACCTTTGGGATTTCCAGGAAGGAAAGATGGGCTATATTGCTGTATATGGGCTATATTCTCATTTTCTTACAATTACATGTATTTTACTTATTTTGCCTTTACTTATTGGGAGCATTTGTCATTAGAAGTAGTGCTATCTGAGGAGAGTGTATTGCAGAGTCTGCCTCCTGTGTCTTACTCCACAGGACTTTTTGGAGGCCGTTCCACCCTCTTTGAAGTGAAGTTAACTTTTTGTTGCCTTCAATAGAGAAAGAAAAAAATATTTTGCTCCCTGGTTCTCCTCCCTGAGTGCTCCGAGGACTATCCTTTCCTTTTTTCATTGTTTCTTGCAGCTCTGTGGGTTTGTACCTGCCTCATTATGCTATGGCTTGCTTCTCTCTGCATTTGCTTTTTGAGAGTTACATTGACAAGCCCATTTTTCTTGGGTGGGGAACATGGCTTTTACAGGCTTCACACCTGTTACTTTCCACACGTGTTAAAATGGCAATATTACTCTCTATGGCAAAGTGATTTATCATGCAAGGGATATGAGAATTGTCCTTGGATAACAAAAGACAGAGCCCTACTCAGGTTTCCAAGATACAAGCAAAGTTGCTTTATTTCCTCATCGAAGTGGAATTCATCAATATGTTTGCAACAAGATATGTCGGTATCTGTCGTGAGCATGCCTGCTCTAGCAGTGCTGTTATCCTTGGCACGGACACGTAGGAAATTCTCTCTTTATCAGCCCACTGTTACTGAATATGCCCTTGGAGAGGCCAGACCTTCCCTCCACTCTTGGTCACAAAGCCCAGACTAAAGCAGCACATTCTGGGTCCATTAGTATAGTTGTTGTAAGAGCTTTAAAATTCTTGTGAAATGACTCTCCCAAGCTTCAGGACTTTATTCTGTGTGTTCATGCTAACTTCATGCTAACCTAAGAGTTTGTGTGTTTGTCTGCATCTGTCCACTTGTTCATGCAGGTCTATGTAGAAGACTAAATTGTGTTATTCACAAATGATTGAGATACTTGAATGTGAGGTTAAATATAATATGTGTTTTGAAAATATCAGCCTGCAAGACTTGTCCAAACCATATAAAATTATTGTGGTGGAAAAGTTTTGATTTTAAATTAAAATGTCTTAAAATTACTTGATATTTCACAGGTTCCAGACTTACACTGTTATTACTGAACAATCCTTTTTTGCTGCTTTGTTGCTATGAAAGCTAAGTATTTATTTTCTCCCCTTTTGTGGAGTGGGGTGGAATCAGAACACCTCTTCAGTGACATGTACTGTCTGAATTCTGTAACTACCCAGCATCTTGAAGCACCTTTGTAGCAAACTGACTTAAAAACATTGGATTTTTCAAGTGGAGCAATGGTAATAAGAAACCTGTGAAATAGAAAAGTGCAGCCAAAATCTGTAAATTAATACATTTCAGATTCTGGACATAGCTGACAATAAGCCATCAATAAGAACATTTGTTAAATCACAAGAAAATTTTTACTTTCTTAGTCATCCCCTTAAAGTAAAATCCTTTTTTCTACCAGTTCTGTGAAGTAGGTTTTCAGTTTGCATGTTTATGTACAGCAGATAACTGTGTAAAAAACATTAGCTTTCTAGTTTACATGTGATCCATACAACAAGAGTTAATAGCTCAGTTGCTATTTATTTATATGAAATTATTATAATAGCTTTGAACAAGGTTTTGCATTACTATGGTAAAATAACTAAGAGGTTAACAGTTAGACATGATGATCTTAAAGGTTTTTTCCAACCTAAATGACTCTATGATTCAATGGTTCTGTGTTTCATTTTTCAGCAGCAATGTTTATGTTTTGAAAGATTGTCCCTCAGAAATATCTTTTGGTCAGGGAGGGGTAATAAATGAATGTGCATATTGTTTACATTTGCATTATAAAGAACAATGCAAGTTATGAATCTGTAACTTAGCTAAAAACTTGAGACAAAAGAATGAATTTGCCATCTTTTTAAAGAGCATTTAATGAGATGCTTGTTTCAGGTTATTATCAGGTAATCTTAAAATAGGTCTTTTGTCTAAGTAATAAATTGTATCATGTTTTGGAAATTATGGAAGGCATATTCTGTCTAAGACTGGGATGGAGGTTCAAATGCTGTGAATGTTGTAAAATGTCTCTGCCTGGATAATGTCTCCGTGCATGCTATAAGTAGAAGTAATATGAAAGTCCCTAAGAAAGGCTTCAAAACTGTCTTTAATAAAGCTCAGTTAAAATATAAGGTGTTTAAGGCAACAACTATTCCAGTCCTTTTCACACTGCTAACCCTCAATGATAGGAAGTTGCCTAAATCCAAATGCTTTAACTTCACTTCTGGCATCAAGCTTGAAATCTTTGACTTCAGAAATCTTCCTGCTTTTGCTCAGAACCAGCCCCTTGCAAGCCAGTGTTGAAGCACAGAAAGACAGGGAGGAGAATGATTTTAAATCCATAAAGATGGAATTTAAAAGAGTCAGAACTGACCTATGTCAATATAAAAATATTCGGTGGTTGATTACTATTAAATATTTCCGTTTCTGATAACTTGGGGATCTGTCTGGCTAGCAGGGCGAGAGCTGGGCTCCCCATGGACTCCAGACCCCTTGCAGACCACCTGAACAGGATGTCTCGGTCCTTGGGTGTGGTGGGTGCACAGACGTGAGTTTGAGCTCTTAGGGTGTTGACTCAGAAATGTTCACCCAGTGCGTTTAGGGGCTTAGCTCCTTATAAACTTGACAGAGAGCTGTAAATCCCTCTCCCAGACAACTCTGAAATGTTTTTGGTTTTAACTGGAATGTAACAAAATGTCAAATTCTTGCATCCTGCATAAAATGGAAGTAATTTTGTCTACCTACCTCAGCTGAAGGAATAAAGGGTTTGTGTTCACTTAAGTTTAAGCTTACCCTCCCCCCCCCCCCCTTTTTTTAATAAAAACAGAAAGTAGTTCAAAGACTGTGTGTTTCCAAGAGCTTTTGCTACATTAAATGGCAGAAGTGGTAGATATTGTCAGTTCCTGTCCATCCAACCTTTTACATCTAGAAAAAGCTGTATACAGCCATTTAAAGATGCTAATAAATAATTTTCTTTTAGTTCAACAAATGTCCAGGGCATTTTGAGGGTAAGAGTAGAATTGAAAGGTACAGTTTCTAAATCTGCGCTAACTGCATTAATAGTGCCTGTTGTATTTCAGTTGCTCTGAACTCTGAATTCTCTCATGTCAATAGCCTATCTTTTTAGAAGTTTACTGATTAAGTAAATAATTTTGTAGCCTGTGAAAGTCCTTGTATTTAATTTGATGGGATGGGAAGCTGCATCTCCCCCTTAAAGTCTAATTAACATGGAGACTATCTTCCTTGGTGAGTTCATAAGCTGTTCATAGACAGTTGGGATGTAGCAACTTTGCAAGACACTGTTTAAAGATCTCTGACATCTGAGAAAGCCACAAAATCCAATAATCCTACTTTCAGAACTCCAGGGTGTCCTCTGAGATCAATCTCATATCTAAACATCACATAAAGGGAGTGCATTGTGTTATAGACTGGTTTCTATTGAACACCAACTAAGAAGCAGCATTAGACATTCTTGAAGAAGAGCTTTTATCAGCAGAGTAGAAAAGATTATCAAATTCTAAAAATTTTACCCATGATTAAAGCAGTACTATGAAAATTCTTACATTTTTAACAAAGATCAGCTTATCCTCCATAGAGCTCTCTTGAGAGCATCCAGCAAATTATTTATTGAGAATAAAGTTCAGCAGCTTTCACGTTTATCTGTGTGCATGAACAGAGCTGGCATTAATCCTCATCTCTAATCGCCATACTCTCATGTCAAATATCCTTTCAAGTAGTTTTGGGTTCTGGTTTCAGTTGTGCTTTTGGTACACACACATTTAGATAAAATTTCGGAGCAATTTTAAATGCAGTGAAACTGTCTGAAGAAAGGTTATGTAAGATTCTGATGTACTGGTGTTCTCGTTATCTTTGGGTCTGTATTTTTGTACGTACTCAGGCCACTCACATTCAGCCTGCCATGCTGATATTTCACAGTGTACTTTTCATAGTGTTATAAGTGGATCTAAGCATTAAAGACTTTTATACCTGCCCTGCAACAAAAACAGAATTAAAAAGGAGCTGGTGCTGTAAGTTTAAATTGGGCTGTTTAACCCAATATACCAGCCATGGTGTGGAGCTGTTCCAGAATACCTCAAGGGAACACACTTCAGGAGCATGTTTTACTTTGCTCCCAACAGGAAAAATTCTCACGCTGTCAGTAATAGCGTAACAGGGCACTGTGACTCAGCCATACATTTGAACCTGGACTCCTGTGTACCTGTTTGCACAGAAACTCAAATTTTCTTAATTTGTCAATTCATTGAAAATTTTAAAGACCTTCATATGAAGATCGCAGGAAAGGATCTAACATCTAGCTTTCTTCCACTTTTGAGCAATGACAAAATCAGTTTGATGGTGGTTTTTTGTTTGTTTGTTTTTTCAAATAGTGTGATTTATGTGATTTTTTTGCTCTCCTTTCTTACATTTTCCAAAGACGTGTTTCTCTGCCTTAAGTATACACAGTAATTTTGGCAAAATTTCTTTTGTACTTTGAGCTGTTGCCTTCACTGGATAAAGCATTAGAAGATTAAAACACACAGTTTATATATAGCCAACAAAGAATTGTAATAGAGCTTTTGAATATTGACCTTTCAGGTAGTCTTACAATATTTATTCTAAATTCTTAAGTGGAATGTCCAGATGTGGCCATAGCCTGAGTACACACATTCATGGGTCTGTATGATCAAACTGTAAGTGTTGATACAAACTAATATTTCTATGCACATTGATAATGGGTGTAGCAATACTCAAATACCACAATACTGCAGATGCATTGCTGGGATTGTTAAACCAGTTGTGGTTTTTGATTATGCAATAGCAAAAGGCTTCTTAAATCTTAACCTCTGGATTTCTAATATTTACCTCTAAGAAATAAGAGGAGATTTTCTGGAAACTACACTTGAACGTTTGGATCCTGCCTCAAACATTTAACATTTCAAAGTGGTCCCATGTCGGACTCCTCCCTAATTTCTGGTGCCTGTCTGTTCTCACTAAGAAATGTCAGTGTTGAGAGACACATTTATGAGCGAAGGTAGTAGTAATAGATGCAGTAAATTAAGCAGAAATATTTTGTGTAGAGCTAAGAATGGGTAGTATTGAGCACTAACTGTGCTAGACCTCAAAAAATACCTGTTTAATGTGTCCTCTGGGAAATATGATAAGTCGATATAAATAATGAGTACAGAATAAGCAGAGTAAATAAGATTTGCTTTCTTTAACTGTCAGGTAGGAGATTACAACAGTTTCTAATACCAGTGCAAATCTGCTAGAATACAGACAAGGGGACATGAGTGTACTCATAAAAACCTGATCAGAAACAATGCATCAGTAACACCGAACTTTTAATCAGCTGATCCAAGTGGGTATTTGTCTCATAAATATCCTACCTAGATGTCTAGTCTGTATTTCCTACAACTGCTAAAAAATTTAGGCAAATCAGGTTTCATCACTTTGGAAATGATTCCCAAAGCACTGTTAATTTGCTAGTGGTTGGGATATTCTGCTGAAGCATGTACATTTTAATATCTTTAGTATTGATGATATGCACGTGTTTATCTACCTGCACAAACCTGGTGCTGGATCTTAGAGTTCTTGAATGCAAATACAATATTTTTAGTGTTGCATTAGAACATTTGCTAAGAAGTACAGCTACAAGTACTGTGGTTGTCGGGGGCATTTTGTAGTGTCTGTATTGGAAAACCTAGCTGTGACATCCCTTTTGACTTGTGGAGGAGTCGATAGAATCATGTTTCAAGACATTTTAAAATTCTCTTTTAATTCATTGTAATGGTTTACATGTATATTACATTTTCAACTTTATTCTTTGACTGGAGTCAATACGTATCCAATGTAAGTGCAGTTCATTTATAAATAAATTGATATTCTGTCCCTCATTACCTATATTTCTAATGCATTCTGATACATTAGTAAATAGACTTGTCTGATTAATCATTAGCACATGAAAAGAATTAGCTGTCTACTGCCAAATGGAACTATTGACAATGATAATAAGACCAGCTACTGTATCATCTGAAAGCTGGTGTTTTACAGGAAGGCTGAAAATGGGTGGTATTCCATTTTTACACTGAAACTGAATGACAGAAGTAATCTGTCTGTGTAAAAGAAAAATAATAATTTCTCCATATGCCTTCATGTATTTCTACCACTAAAATACAATAATGCCTTTGTACCAAGGGTATTGATTGGGCTGCTTTCATGCCATCTTCAGCTTGTTATTCAGACTGAGGAAAAAAAGATAAAATATTTTTTCCTTAAAAGCAACATGTGTAAGTTTCTAGGATAATTTTGCAGAGAAAAAAAGAAAAGCAAAAAATACCCTGTCCTGAATACTGCATCATCTTGCTACGAAACTTAACTTAGCACATCTAGAAGGGTCACCACCCCAGCATTTGAAACTAGTCGTGCTTTTTCCTTTTAGTTTGTAGCCTTTAGAAGCAGGATTTAAAAGCATTCCAGTACAATTGCCATAAATATGCACGTTAACTATATGATAAAAGCAGTAACTTAATTCACCAAAACCTTGTGAATAATTTTATTACAGTTAGTACAATATCTGCATTGTATACTAAATATTTGTAACAGGTGATGAAACACTGCCACTGTTCAGTGTGGCACTCACACCTTGTCTCAGATGCTTAGAAGTTCACAACATGTGAAAAATTTATGAAATGTTGACAAGAAAGCTGAACGGGGTTTTATTAACACATCATTAGCCTTCCAATATGTTCAAATAATACAGTTACCAAAGGCAAAAAGTTGTTAACCATATTCTAAATATTTTTAATAATCACTGTATGCACTTCATTGCATCATGGTACATGCAAGAAAATATCTAATTCAGACACCTGAAGAATTTCTCCTTGCCTGAGCAGGATTTACCCTGGCAAAGTACAACGGTGCACAGACCACTAGCTTCTGCTGCTCCTGTTCATCCCCAGTATGACCCAGAGAGGCCACAGGCTGACCCAGAGGCTTGTCACCAGTGTTTCCATACTGGACTTGTTTACTCTGCAGAAGTCTAGTGTAGTGGCCTTGAGGTGCTGGGCTTCCTAACGCTGCCTACAGTGGATCTTCTGCTTCTCATCCCTCACAAAGGTTCTCCGGGCTTGTTATAGCCAGACATGCCTGTACCAACCTCCTGTCTGCTACAGCCTGGGGTGGGTCCGGGGGTACTTTGCTGCCATCATTTGCACCTCCCAGTTTTCCATGTCAGGGCTGCTTTTCCACAAAAGCCCATGTTGCCATTCCTGAGCCCTTTCACTATCTTTTCTCTCAAGCTGGTAAAACATAAAGAGGCTAAAGGAGAGCATAGGTCATCAAAATGGGAATTGCTCTGTAAACTATTTTTGGTTCTTGCATTTAGCTTTCTTGCACTTAGTATTCACCTTTGAAGAACTGAGGAGAATTTTACTTATTAGCGACGCATTGTAGAACACCTTTTGAAAATTTGGACCTTGTATCCATATTATGGAATGTAGCATCATCATTTTTAAAAATTAAAAACAATTTCAGATTAAGTCCTTTTTCATGTGACGTTGATTAGGCAAATAGACATGAGTAGTATGCTGAAAATCAAATTTATTCATCGATAAAATACTCTCTGTGCATCTGTAATGGCTAAAAACTAATAAAACCTCCACAAAGTAAGTAAACAATATAAAATGTAGAGTGGAAAATATTCAGTCCCTTAATCCTTTTTGAGGGCCTGAGGTATGGTAGTGCTTTTTGATTCTTCCATTAGGAAAAACAGCTGATATCTTGATGCAGGTCAGATTTCTGATTCTTTTTGTAATGTTTTGGGTTAAGAAATAAGATAGTGCAAAATGCTGCATAGCACACTCACGTGAAAGTAACATTTTGTGTGGCTCACTTGTAGAAATGAATGCAAAAATGGTATGCAGTGAGACAAAATGGTATGAGAAATAGTATTTGTAAATGTGTCTTATCTAATATGTGTAGGATTAAAATACAACCATAGTCATTAACGTATTATCAAACACAAAATACTAATAAAGAGCAGGAAGTAACCAGAAAACCCAACCTGTGGGGGAAAAAAAAATAAAAAAGACAACATATATATGTATATTTGTTTGTCTGTGGGAGGAAGTGGCAGACTGCTACCCATAAGGCAAATATAATTTGCAAAGGAGCTATTTTCAGATCCTTTTAAAATTCAGTTTAGAAGAACACATCCATATGTTGCATTTAGGGAAACTGAAAAGACTGAAGTTTGTTCAGAATAAAGACCTAATCTGCAATCTCTTTAACCATTTCCTTATTTATAACAGAGTATGAGTAAGGCCATTTATATTAATATGGATTCACAGGATGGGGCTCTGAAGTTTGCTCTATTCAGCTTTCTTACTACCATATTTATAGTGTTTGGATTGCATGGTATCAGTGCTTCCTAGGTTCACTTACCAGTGCTTTTGAGACTCTGTCCAGGGACCTAATTAGTGCTTGAATTTGCAGTTCTCTTGTAAGAAAAGTGCTACATTTAACATAAGTCAATGGGACTTTTACTTTTGCAAAGACTGTTGGATCAGGCTCTTACTGTATACAAGAAATATTTCAGCTCGATGACCTTCTCTTTGCCATATTTGAAACTGAAGCAAAAAGAAGGTCATTGTTTTATAAAAAATATTAAAAATTCATGATATGTTTTGGTTTCTGCACTTGGATTCCTGAAGTAAATAATACTAAAGGTATATTTTCAACATGTCTCTTAGCAATTACTGTATATTATGTAAATACTAGCAGGTAGCATACAGTAAATCTGCAACTGAAGAAATATTGACTTGAAACAAACACATTTTAATTGAGAAACAGTACACTTTTTGTGCCTTTTTACTGGTCTCAGATTCATGGTGTAACAAATCCTTAATTTCCTAAGACGGTACACAGAGAAACTGTAAAAGGCCATTCTCAGTGTTCAGGGAATAAAGCAAGCAGAAAGAAGTTTTTACTAAAATAAACAACTTGACTAAAACCAATGCTGTAAAGTGCAAGTATGAAAATCCCACTTTAATAATGAAAAAGAAAAAATGCATCCTCACTATGAATAGATACACCTTCAGCAGCACATGCAGAAGGGAATAGGGTAGATAATGCTGCAGTCATATATGTTCATAGAAGGCAATGACAATAGATCACAAGTTCCCATTGTGACTACATACTGTGATTTTTTTTCTTATTCAACGCAATGATGTTGTGGAATGCTTGAATGAAAAGTGCTTTCCAGCAAATCACCTTTCCAGTACTTTTTTGAAAAAAGATTGTGCTGGAGCGCCATTCAGTGTGTTCTAACTCAACACGTTAGAATAGTCTGAGTAAGCCGTAGCAAGATCAGCTGTGTCTTGTTGAATATAGCTTGTTCTTGAGAGCAATGTCCTTTGTGCACAGACCCAAACACCCAGCATCATAACTACTACTCATTTAGAAATGTGAGCAAGATCTGTGCTGGGCCATGGCAGTGGCAAGCAACAGTGAGGGAACAGAAACAAGTGGCGTGTTCAGTCTCGGGTGCTTTGGCATGCTTGGGCACACACACCCCAGGCAGGTGCACCCCTTTGAGCACCGCTGAAACAGTGCACATGGAAAACTGGGGAAGTGGAGTTTTCTTCTGATATTGTTCCTTATTTTCATCACTTAGTAACAAAAGGGTCTTTCTGAAAACATTTCAGAGGAAAAAAAAAATCATTTATTATTCTAAAAAGAGCAGCAAGATATCACAAAAACAAAGGTCTTACTATTTATTTCCCCAGAATTATTGATTTCCACTTTATCATAGTTGTCCCCGAATAATATATCGGGCTCACACTTATGCGTATCAACTCTACATGCTTTTGATATTCTATTCATTTGAAGGGAAGGAGGCACAGATAAAGAGAAGTATCTGTTTCTATAAACCTTTGCAGCTATTTCACCACCAAGTTTCCATTTGGTGTAGTGATGTGGGTAGAAACTCTAATTCTACATGTTGATCAACTTTGATATGATACTGAACTCTTAATGGAATTAGTGAGCAGTAAGGTCTCTGTGCTTTGAAACACAGATTTCTGAATGACAAGATCACATCTATAAGTTTTTATCCAGCTCTGATATCATTCTGTGTGTGAAGTTTTAGTTTGAATTTCTCAAAGGGATCTTTGTTAAATATTCCCCCGTCAGCTCACCAGTAAGTCACTAAAACAATCTAAGTAATTTGGGGTTGGGGTTGTTGGTTGGGTTTTTTTACTCCTTTTAGTAATTTTTTCCTTGCTAAGCACAGCAGCTTATGTGGTGCTGAGTGCCTTTGTCTTCCTACAGAATGTGGCAATGTGGCATAGAATAAGATTTAAGTAATACTAAATGAGATGACTTAATAACCTGAAGGTTGTGATAGACCACTGTGTTTAAATATGGAAATAAAATATATCATAATGTGCTTCAAAATTGGAGTCCCTCTTGCTGCTGAGCATGTAGGGCTATGCTTACTGACCAGAGAACATGTCATAATAGGCCAAGTCTTTCTACTTCTCCACCTTTGCTATCCTTAGAGCAAAAAATGAGCTGCTATTAAGAGTTGAAAGTAACTTCCCCTTTTTACTCTGTTTTAAAAGACTGAAGTAACCTTGTATTTATCAAAACGTCCCTTACTTTAAAAGGTACCACAGACATTTTGAAATGATGATCTTTCTAATTAAACAGTTATTGGAAAACGTGATGGTGAAATGTAAAGTGGAACTTATGAGTTGGTGTAAATTTTATATGCAGAATAATTTAATTTTCTTGATACTAAGTATGTTTTAGATTAGATTATGAGCTTCTATATCAAAGTGAGTAGAATCTTATTTCTGAGGAGTTTGAGCAAATCCATTCTCAGGGGGAAAATTCCATGGGGAAAAAATGCTACCCAGGGTAACGGTGTGACAGTTTATTCCCATTTTGCATATGGGAGGTGAAAGCCAGAATTTCCAAAAGCTGGTGTGGAGGAAGCCTGCAGTTTGTTTAGGCTTCTCTCTCCTCTGGTGATTCCAAATGGAGTTGGTAATTTTGCCTGGGGGTTCTGTGTACGCCAGGAGAATGAGCTATTCTAAATATTTATTCTCTGAATATTCTCTATCCAAAATATATGAATGGTGCAATGGTAAAAGTAGCTTACTCAAATGGAATAACTTTGTTTTGTGAGATTTTGATTTTATTATACGCCTTGAGTCAACATATGTAAGCTATATGTTTATAGCAAACAATTAGTTGTGCCATTATTCTTCATCAAAACTACTGCAAATATGTTTTTTATTTTAAAGGTTACTCTTTTCATTATAAATGGATTAGTATTTTATTTTATAAGCCCTAGCAAATGTTGTATAATTAAAAGAGTAACCCTTAAAATAAACCGAACGCATGTTCAGTGATTAAGTGGTTTGCTTATTTCTATTGAAAAGACTATATAAATTACTTAAAAGCCATATGGACATTGTTTATGAAGCTTATAGATTGCTTTTCAAAATCCACTTGAAACTGTCAAAGGACAGGGATTCTTAAAATTTTTACTTGTACCACATTATATTTAAATAATTTAAATTATTTTTACTATTTTTCTGAGTGATAGATATAAAATCAGGTAAATTGTTCAGCAACACCATGTTTTGTTAGTTTTCTTTCAGTTAGTAACAATTTGACTAGACCATGAAATCAGCATTTCAAGTCCTCATGTTCTATTATATTGTATTCTCTGCTATTTTTATAGTGTAACAATTAAATACACTAAAAATGTGCAGTAGAAATAAACTTAATAGTAAAAGTAATGAGATTCAAATTTATTTATATAAATACAAATACTGAAATGTATGCATCAACATAAAAACATATAACGTGTCTGCAATATCAGATGATAAGATTACTCATTTATAGTAACTTTAGGCTTGGTATCATGCAAAAAGATGCAGGAAAAATGCATGCCAGTGTCCTTACACCAAGTTTTATTTATAACTATCTTCCATACCAGAACCTATGTGACTCATTTGTTATTTATCAAGAATATATTACTGATCACAGTACACAAATGTTGTGTAGAAGTTTGTAAGAAAGCGTTTGGCCTTAATCAAAGCTGGAATTTTCCTGTAAAGTCTTCTAAGAGGTAGTTCTTAAGTTTACTGAAAATAAATCTTTTAGTGACTCAGAATTAGTCTCCACATTATCCTTAAAGCAATACTAGAATAAAAATGTCAGCAGATTCATTTTAGTTCACTAGTGGGTGCTGATCATATTCAATTAGATTAATTTCATGTGATTAGTCCTCTCACCTTCACGTTCACCTCACCTCCAAGTATAGATGAGGTGTGTAAATGTGGTTTAAAAGTTGCTGATGGGGAAAGTTCTGTTCTCAGATGAACGAGCCATAATGTTGATATCTAGCTCTACTAAAGGCAATGACAAACCTCTTATTCATGTAAAGACTTTAAGGAGTTAAGTCCCAATTCTTAGAAACTTTCTTTAAATAACTGTTGGTTTACTTATCTGCATGTGTAGGGGAAGTTTAAATAATGTTCATCATCTTGAACATGGCATATAGTATGCAATTTTGGATGTGCAGTTTCAGTAAAGGTGCTGGTTTAAATAATCTAATAAATTTTGAAAGAGATTCCAGTTTTGAGCAATGTTCCTATATTTTAAAGTAGAATGTGCTGTTTCTCATATAGTCTCAGCTAGCAAGTCACACAAGTCCGGTAAATATATATACATGAAATATTGTATAAATACCTAAAGATCTGGAATACTTCATAGGAAATTAATAAAAAGGCTTGATGCATCACAATCTGACCTGGAACCTAGCCACTCTTTGAATTTGCCTCTTCCGGTTGTCTTTATATTTGAAACAGGTATTCATATCTGCAGATTTTTTTATAGAAAAATCAAATGTGATCTATGGATTTCTATGACTATCTGGACTGCTTATGGGGAATATTTACATGACACCTTTCTTAATTCCCCTTTCCTTTACTTTCCTTTTCTACTTTCATTAACACAACCATGACAGAATTAACAGGGAGGAGCAGAATTTACAAAGTGGGTGAATTTGGAAGAAATACCTACCATTATCTTTCTGCAAGTGGGGCGAACACCAACTGTAGATTCAACATCCTTGTGACTGTTTTCTTAAAGCAAGTGTTTGTCAGTTTTAGAAACATTTATTCTTCTGTTGTTCCAGCAGAAAATAAAAAATATAGCAGAAATGACCAGTCTGATGAGATTCTCAAGAGGAAAGTGTAACAGCCTAGACAGAGTTGGACTGAATGATGGCTTTCTATACAACATATTTTGTATGTGTAAAGGAGCAGAATTCTATATAAACTGATAATCACTTAAAAAAATGTAACAATGATGACAACCCCCCTCCCCACCCCATTTTTTTTCATTGTCTTTTTCATTTTCTCATTAGTGTAAAGAGGCAAGGACTCAGTGAACTCTATTGTGAAGAATAATGGTCGGAATAGACAATAATGGAAGTTAATAAAAACAGTGATTTTATGCAAATAAAATTACAAAAACTCAGAGACAGTTCTGTTTTTTTCCCTCAAAGCAAGTAATGAGAGAAAAATTCTTATTTTGTGTAACTAAAAACTAATGTCCATCTATAACTTGAAAAACCTTGGAGAATGCCTAATGACTCTGGTAGGCAATGGGACTCAGTTCTTGAGAGTTTCATAAAGCAGCCCTCAAGATCTTTGAAATCCTTGAGATTCTCTTTTAAAGAGGGAGGGCAGCAGAACTATCCATGAGAAAAGGCCAAAATAATAACAACCATTAGTTTTGAGCACAGATGGAAGATAAAAGGCACTCGGGAGGCAAAGTGACCAAGAAGGCATCCATCATACCCAGTATACATGCTGTAGAAATGATATGAAGGGCAAAAATAAAAGTGTTCAGCCATGGGCAAAATTCTGTTCTGTGGGAAACAGAATCACTCTCTATCATCATGCCCATGGCAAATTGTTAGGAAGGTAGGAGCGTTAATATATCAAGTGATTGAAGACATGAAGTTCTCCTAGGACGAGAAAGATGCATATAGGATGACTTGGAGAGATCCTGGGCAAATGTATGTAAAGTACATGTACATGGCAAAAGAAAGCTTCCAGCTGTTTTCCTTCCAGTCACTCCCATTAAGAAAGCATACTTGTATCAATTCAGGTCTAGCTGAATTACAAGATTCTAGCTACAATATACTGCTTATCAGCAGTAGAGATTTAATAGGAAAGCATGGCCAAGTTTTGGAGGAATACAGTAATACCTTTCTGAAGCTACTGAACAAGTAAGTAGTTCATGAAAAAATTTCTAAATAAAAGCATTATTATTTAGAGGGGACAGAACAGAGGACACAAAGGTCAGGGCAAGCAAAGGATTTTTCATTATGTCAAAACACAATTATTTAGCATATTTGTTTGAGCGTATTATACCTGTTTATTTTCCATGTCTGTGTGAAAACTAGAGGAAAAAAAAATTTGAACAGTTTAGAAAGTTAAAAAAAGTTATCTTGCAGTTCTGCTAGTCAATAGGAAATATTGAGCAATGAAACTCACATGTTGGCAGCTTTTTTCTTTTTGGGTCAGTTGTTGAAGGGGAATGGCAGTTGCGGTTGTGGAATAATGCAATAGTGACATTGGCGTTTCCTACTGTGACTTCACATGCGCTCACCCTATAAGACAAAGATGAAGAGTAGTGAAGAGTGCTAAGCATCTGTATTGTATTCTGTAGTGCACCAGAGGAATATGCACCTCAGACTTTTTTTCCCCAACTCATTTATTCTAAGCTATTTAGACAAAGGATAAACAAGTCAAGGTTATTCTCAGTCAAGCGCTGAGAATAATCAAGTAAGTAGTATGGTTTACCTTCTCTTTTCTTGCCATCACAGGCTGATGTATACCTTGTATTGTTTCTTCAAGAACTCAGTTTGTGACTTGCCATGCTCACATCTGCTTTCTATATATGCTAACATACCTCAAACGTATGAATGACTATTTGAGCAAAATAGACATTAATTAGGATACCTAGGTCTTGTTAGGCTGCTAGCAATTGCAGAGTAGACACAATCACTTTCTGAGGATTAGCGTGTAAAATAATTTTGATACTGAGGATGAGTTATTCCTAAAAGTGAATCAGCTGTATGAATATTCACCTGGTAAATTATAATTGAAGAAAGTGAGCAGAAGAGGAGATAGAGTTGTAGGTTTCTGGTGTTTCCAGTTTTTGTTGTATAGAAAGAGGGGTAAGGATTAAGAAAGCTGGTCAAATCACAAGACACAACGTTTCTCTACTAAGAATTGCTTTTTTCCTTATTATGTCCTGCTTTTCCAATGCAACTCTTAAGTATTTTTTTTTTAACAACTGTTGCTATAAAGATATCAAATCGAATAAATTTTACTTCTCAGAATCTTACAAAGGCATTTGTGAAGCCAGTACTAGGTGGAAGAAAAATCCAAACATTTCAGGTTTTGTTGTTTTAATGTAAAATTTCTTGAAATGCTTATTTCTTTTGATTCTTTCTGTTAACAGTTCTCTTTCCAATATTTTTTGCTGTTTCTCTTAGTTACATTCTGTCTAAAAAGAAAAATGAACAAAAAATATTCCCATCACTTTCTGAAATCTGTTACAAGCAATTGGAAGATCAGATGCTATAGTCTTATAAATTTAAAAGGCACTATATACAGCTAGCTGTACTGTATAAACTCAGATTTTAACCTCTGTGAATCCTTACTGGTTTTCAACATCTGCTTGGACCTGTCTGTACTTCCAATGTGTTAATTACAATTAATCCTATACTAGAACACATCTTTATATTTGAAGTTTGACCCAATAAGAAAGCTATTATAGTATTCTCATTAGGTGTTTGCTAAAAATAAAGTTGTATTGTTTATGCTTTTATGCTTTGCTGATTAATGAAAATTACTTTATTTTCCTGCATATGCCTTAGCTTTGAAATAAACTTAATTGTAGGTTAATTTATGCAAAAACATTATGGAGAATGAACTTCATATAAATATCCCTCTTTTTTTTTTTTTTTTTTTAGTTTCAGTTGATTATTCACTTCCATGTGAAAATGTCATACTGTCTGTCTCTTTGATGTGTGTCCCTGCTTATTGGCATTTCAGCATTCTTTTCTTCTGTTCTAATTTTTATGGGAGGTTACTAAATCCTCCTCTAGGCACATCACTCAGAGAGAGTTTTAATAAGGCCTTTGCATGATCTCCAAAACCAGTTTTGGCCTTCTGTGTGCTAAGGTGACACAATGAATTAAAAACAGAATGCTTGAAATTCAGAGTTCAGTGTTTCAGGTGAGTCTGCATTTTCCTGTGTTGATCCTGCATAGCTTCTCAGTTCAAATTAGAAAAGCCAAGGATAAATCCAAATGAAAAACTTTGAATAAAGTAAAGCCAGAGTGACACGTCTGTAAGATACTGCAAATGCCACAAAATCTGTGGCAATATCCTAGAGGGTGCTCAGATCTATACAGGCCGGACTCCCACTCCTTTCTAGGCAGCGTAGGCCTTCAAGTTATTTCTGAGGGACTGGTAGCATCTTAGAATATCCTGTATCCAGGTCTGCTCAGCCAGGATCAAGAAAGAGACTCGGATGAGACCAGGTCCAGAAAAGGACTGCAAGTATTTGTAGAAGGGCAGGGAGTTTTCTTATGGGACAGGGCTAACTGAATCTGGCTTGGTTCGCCTAACAAAACAGGGACTGATGAGCGATACAGAGCCAGCATTGTGGATGTGGAGCCATGAACTACTATAAACTGACCAGGAATAAATTTAGACTGGAAATACAAGAGGTTTGTCACATGACACAGAACAGCTTTTTCCTTGGACTGTGACCCCTTAGTTTTCTTTGGGAAAAACTATCCCTGATAGGGCTGGGGGGTTTGTTGGTCTTTGGGGGTTGGGCCTGGAGCTGCTGGTTTTCCTGTCTCCCTGTAGTTCATGAAGAGGACATATGCCCCAAGACTAGCGCTTTATCAGAAGTGGGCTGGTCATTTAAATACTTTCCTCTCTGAGGCTTTGCTATCCTATTTCTCTGAAAGCCAAATAAGGTAGCAGGGAATAATTCTTTCCCTATATTTGGCTACAGCTGATGTATAAATAGTGGATAAAAGAAGGTATGCGGCCAGAGGTAATTTTTAAGAATTGCATGTGCATAAAGTGTGTAGGTTTTTCCATCCTTCATTCACTTCATTAAATGCAAAGCAAGCAAAGTTTTAAAATAACTTTAATAAGTGTTTAATAGTTCCTAACACATTTGAATGGAAATCGTTATATTATCTTTTCCATGTAGGAGATACTATTAGGCAATGATTTATTACTTAATATTTGCAGAATTATATCTACCATATAAATACTCAAACTCTTAAAATTCAAACACATTTGGGGATTCTGAGAGCCTGATTTTTAAATATACATTTTTATTTTGTAAAGGTTTTCAGTACACTTTGAAACATATATGCATTAGGCTTAAAGGCAAAAGGAAGCAATGAGTGGTAAATTACTAGTGGCTGAAATAAAACAGTGTTTCAGGATCAAAGTGTGGGCCAGCATTAACACAAGCCTTTCTAAATTTTTGAATGTTTTCAATTCTACAGCTAAAATTGATGCCAGAAGAGTTAGATTATATTTATTTAATTTCCCCCTTTTTATCATCACAAATGCACTGAAATACACAGCACATAATGCATTCTGCTTGTATTTTCCTGTGATGTACACAGTCTTATGCCCACTGCAGGCATGTGAGTCAGAGTAAAACTTTGTCTTCAAAAGTGTGAACTGAATATACCTGGTCACCATGAGAAAGTTCAAACAGATTATATTAAACTGTCCAATATGGTGTCACTGATTAATAATGATTGATTCTGTAATAACCATGCAAATGTAAACCATTCATTTATTCCAAATACGTATGAATTGGGAGAATGATATCTCATATAATCTGGTGTTAGTCTATTCACTGAATCATAAAAATTAATTTGTCTAATTAATGACATTAGTCCTTTTATACATGCATAATTCATATTAATTGATAGGTCTGCCTAAAAAGAGTACCTTTTGGAAGAAAAATGATCCTATTAGTGCAAGTTTAATCCAAATCAGGGCTGACAAAGCATGGTGCTTTCAAAGCTTATCTCCAGCTTTGTTAATTGTCATAAGCATTCTAAATTGATTATTCTTACATTAGCATGGGACGTTTCATTCATCAATGCTTTGCTGTACAGAAAATTTGTCTAATGGATTTGGATAGCAGCACTAAATAAGTGTGTTGGTCCATTTTTCCACTGTAGCCACAGGGGTATTCAAAGCATATTAATTCACTAATACTGAAAAAAAATAACTGCTAAAATATATAGAAATATAATACCAAATTAGATTTCTGACACTGAATAATTTTTGTGATATTTTAATAGTAAATGAGTGCATGCAGTAGCACTTTTATTGCTTTTCTGTTTCGCAGATGCCTTGATAAACAGCCAATGTTAATATTTCTTATGAGCGATGTTGCTTCACCTTCTAAGGCCACAGGGGCACAAAGTATAGGATAAATCAGTTAAATATGCATTTTAAGGAGCTGCTCAGAGGAACAAAAATTATAATATAGTCAGGCTTTATAATGTACAACCTTATAGTTAGTATTTCAATAATTTATTTGCAGATGATCAAGTTTACTATTGGTCAATGAAAGAGTTCAGGCACAGACTGAGACTTTAGTGAAACAAGTGGATTTTAAAGGTTTGTTGCTCTTTCTGCCAGTTAAGTTACAGTTCTGATTTCTTAAAAAAATATGTTCATAAACACCAAATATACAATCTTTACAAATTCATCTGGTTTCTGCTCAGAATGGGTGGGACTGACTTTCAAAACCTGCACTCCTTTTATAAGTATTGGCTCTGGTGGCAAACGGAATGCACTTTATGTGCACTTTTTATGATATTCCAGTTTCTTTTCCCCATTCACCTGATCTTTGTTTGTCTTGCACTTTCTAGCATTCTGTTAATCACTGTAAGCCACTGTGGAATCAGGTCTGTGGCAGTGCCAAGAATTTCAGGAAGCTTTTTATAGTACTTTGCAATTGAAGGCATGCATCATAAAACGAATGGGGAGGAAGGGAAGATGCTGTCCAATAGAAGTGAAAGGCCTATTCGCTCCAACTCTCTAATCAGTGCATATTTTTCTACTTTGTTTAGCCTATCATTGAACAGTAATCCATAAAATGGGGCTGTGCTTGACCTCCGTTGCTTCTGCTATAGTTTAAATGGAGCCATGACGGAAAGAAAAAATGTTTTTCCCTATTTCTATTCATCGCAGTATTGGTACAGAGGGAGTAGATTAACATTTCAGTTTAGCCTGGGAGTTTTGAGGTTCATTCTGTGTTTGTATGGGGCTTTGGATTCTAAATACGAAAGCTGTTTCCATGCCTGTGCTGCTTTATCTTGGCTTTCTAGCTCCACAGGGCAGGTTTGGGACCTTTTTGTTTGTGTTTGTTGTTTCAAACACTACAAAAAAGTGATCTGAGGTTTTAATCTTTGCATTGTATAATCAGATTCTCCTTCAGTCAATGAGAGCAACAGACAAAAAGAATGCAGTTGAACAGCTGGCTAGGCTATTTTCCATTCTTCAAACACAAAACTTTGGTAAAAGTGAGCAGTGTAGGTTTGTATTTAGTCCTTTGGGAAGGGATTTTACTCTTGTTGATGAATTTTACATGGGAAGTGCTCTGTTACTCTGTAATAACCCCCTGACAGTTATATTGTAATTGTACAGTACAGGGTGGTTCTTGAGTTTGCACCAGGCTAGGAATCCACATAACCTTAAGCCTGATGTTACTTGCATTAAAATGCAGACACTTGGGAACATATTGTTTATGCACAAACACAACGGCAAGGACCACCTTTTTGCTTGCCTCTTCTGTAATCCTGACTCATTTCAGAAATAGATCTTACAACTTCAGTTTCATTTGAAATATGTATCCTAACACTGTAAATTTGATTCCTGTATAAAAATGCACTTAGAATCCATAAAAATTCAATGTACTTCTCCTTCCTGAATGCCATCATTTATAAGTACGCTGTCTTCATTTATCACCTTTGACTTAGATCCAGTCCTGATTTCTAAACTATATATCCTAATAACTGACGCTAGGATGGATTGCACCTTCAAGTTTATATCCATTCCTGTGGTCTAAAAAAAATCCCTTTGTTCCAATCATGACTGGTTTTTCACATCCATTTTTAATCCATATGCCAAGCATTCTCCATAGGGTTCAAATTTCAGTGAAAAAGGAACACTTCCGAAAGTTGTTCAGTTTGGTTTACAGTAGACAATGTTTGAGAAAGACAGAGATATTCCATATCCCAAAACTAAAATATACCAGATGTGCAGCTTTATTCTGGTTAAAAACAGATCAGAAAAAAACATATATAATAATCTTTGTTTCCTAAAAGTAATTTAATATTGCTTTCAACAGAGAATATGATACGCCAATTTTATATAGTAAAAATGGAAAAGCTATATATCTATGATAAAGAAGGAAATTAAAACAAATGACCTGTGTTTAAATCAAATAAAATTCAACAAAAACCTTCATGTCCGCTATTAGTTGAATACATACTTCCAAGTCATGTAAAAATTAATTACTGGTCAAGTAATGTCATTTACCAATGCCTGCATTTAACAGATTGCTTAGGTTGACATGGGAGTCTGGTAATTTTTATTATTTTGAAATGAATGGATCTAACAGGTTTTTACTGGTCATTCAAAGAAGTATTATTGGGTTCCAGTATGCCTCTAATGTGCTCTGACTTGGAAGGATAAAAAGCAAGGGGGTAGTTTTTCTCATTAAAACACAACAGTGAAACGAGATACTCCCGTCTTCTTCCTTTACACCACAAGAAGCAGAACACAATATTTCCTCCAAATGCTTTTGTTTGTTAGGGGTTTCCTGTAAGTTTGATTGTTTTAAGAGACAGGAGAAAGGAGGAGGAGTTGAACTTGCTCTAAGATGTTTGAAGATCTTACAGTTGTTATCTTGGAAGTGTCTGCAAGACATTGTTTTCCTAGGATGACAAGAAGAGACTTTTAAGGTTCACTCACCTTCAGATATTAGACACAGTAGTAATGACTGAAGTATGGGACCTTTGCAGACTAAAAATACATTATTAAATTGCTTTTTCTTTCATATATCTTTTTTTAGAGTGATCTTAGGCTTGCCGCTCAAATCTAAAGTTAATCTCTATATGCTCCACAGTCTTGATGCCTTTCATACAAGACACATGTGTGTAAGCATATGTATTACTATTGTTAGGTTTCCAACTGTGACTAGGATTTTGGAAACTATTAGGTTTTGAGTATTTGGAGTTCTGGGTCAGCTGGTTGCAACTTTAAAATCTCAGCCATGAAATTCACATCCTGTTACAAATTCAGACTGCAGTGTTTAGAGATGTTCATATTTAGGGTTTTATTTCAGTCTTTTATTTGGTTATAGTACAGTGACGGGAACAAATAAGATTATGGAAACAAAATAATTCCAAGGGATTTTCCCAAGTCCGGCTTCCCACTGAATAAAAAACCTAAAACACATCCCACAAGGTTTGTGTTCCTGGTGGGTGTCTGCGATGACTTTACCAATGAATTTACCGTGGAACAGATCCCTTATTGGATAAATCTATGCTCCAAATGTCAGTTCTGTATCACATCCGTCTGGCAGCATGTGCTAAATCCCCACAAAGTCCCATTCTGTAAGCATCTTCAGAGATGTTATTTGTAGGAATAGAACTAATAGTGGCTAAATAAAAAAAAAATCAAATGGGTGCGCATTTTCCAGAAACACAAGGGTCTTGTGGATTTATAGCTTTATCAGCCAACAGGGGGAAGGAAAATCCCAGTGTGGTGCTGTTTAGGCTGTCACATTCCTGTACATATCTTAAGGCAAAGGAGGTAATGAGCAGAAGAATTATTATAGAGAACAGGCTTATCCTTAGAGAAGAAAACATCAATGAAGCCTGTTTCTTCTATGTTTATAAAGCCTTTGTATCCAAAACCCCACAACTTCTTTTTTTTTAATTGGAATGAGGAGAGAGAAAGGAGTAAGAATGGGTTTCATTCTGCTTTCTGCTCTCCGAAAGTTAATCCTGAAAGAGAAATCTCAAAAGATCATGTTTGCATCACCTTTGACTTAGAATATCTGTATTTGTTCTTACAGTACAGCCCTCTCTGATGCCTTGGTTTAATAAGACTTGGCTCAGGTTCCTAACAGGAAAGTTTTCTGTGTAAGGCCCAGCAACTGGATAACTCCCACTTTTTGTTTAGGCTACATTCTTCCTTGAAATAAATCATCTGTAGGCTGGCGAGAGCGAAGCGACTGAACAGCTTCATATAGAGGGTATTTCTCCACAGCACCATGGATTGTCTGTAGATGTTAGATTAGACTCTCTGGATTTAAATAATGACATATCAAAAATCAAGCAGCAGTATCAGTGCAAAATTGCTAATAGGTTATATAAATTAATTATTTTAAATTAGAGATGTTCCAATAACCTTTCAAGTTCCAACCAGGTTACTGTTGATGATTTTCTGGGGGCCAGCAGATTGGGAATTCGGGGAGGGTAGGTTTGAGGGGGTTTTTAGGTTTGGGTTTGTATTTTTTTTACCATGTCATTTCACTACAATTTTATTTTTGAGCCATCAGAAAACAATGAAAACTGCTTGTCAAAAATATAGCATGGCTTGGCAAAGAGATGCAGCAGCCCTTGTGTACATCAGATTATTGCTTTAGAACATGACGTGTTAATTCCACCATACTCTGTTACAAATTAGTGATGCCTTGTCTCACTCTGTGAGAGTTATTATGAAATGCTGCTGCAGATAAAGGGCAATATGTGACCAAATGTTTATGATCATCCAGAAAAAGATATAAGGTTTGTGTTATCAAGAAGACAATCAGATTTTCTCTATCCCAGCACTAAATGAAATACCAACTTCTAATATGTTGATGAAAGATTGTCTTTCCCATGTTTCCCCTCCTCTCCCATTCCTTTGTAAAGCAATTTCAAAGTAAACAATGGCCTACCACCAAATAAGAGTTTACTAAGAATAAAAATTGAATTTGGTCTGCCTGTTGACAACCTGATTGATTTGTGAGCTCTTATGACTGAATCCTCTCCTAAATGTGCTCTCATTTATCATGTGTAAGATTGTTTCAGAATCAATACTAGCTTAACACAGAAGCATTTCTGCCATGGACATTTTGAAAACAAGTTGCCTTCTCAATATTGCTGCTAATTTTTTCAGGCAGAATTATCGGAACAGTTTAATTGCGCTTCACGAGTTAGCACATGCTTATACTAGGTTCTGCTTTGAAAGGATGATTTTCAAAGTAACTTCTATATATCATCTTTTTAAGAGAACAAAAATAGATTAAAATTGGATTTTCCTTCCTCTTCTAATGGGGAAATCAGATCGAACTTTCTCTAGTTGTTAAATGTGCCCTTTGAAAACCCATTTTCCAAAAATTGGATTTCTTAAATTAGCTTTTTAACATAATTATTAGCATTCTATTGGAATAAGTACCAGAAAGCAGTCTGCAAGAAGGCCTGCTTGTGTATATTATGCTCCTTTTCTTCCCCAGCGCTTGGAAGAATTTAATGTTACTTTTCTTGATTAAAGACCCATAAATTACATATTAAATGATGGAGAAAGACATTAAAATCAATTATCGTACAAGGTATGGAGGAATGAGGAAAAAAAAGGAACATGGGAAAAAAATTGGAGCTCTTCAAGGAGTTTGTGTGTTATCTGGGGCTCAGGGTGCAGCTCTGCCCGTGCAGAACGGTGGGGGACCGCAGCGCTCGGCTCTGGTCTGTCCCAGCTCACAGGCAGGGACCATCGGCAGCGATGGTGGCATAGCTGGCGCAAACAGGGGAGAGCAGAAGCTGGTCATGCTGGGTACCAGGCTGCCAGCTAGGAGGGAAGACTAGGGCAAAGAGGTAGCTCGTGTCAAGTGTCTTCTATCTGTCTTCTGCAATCAGTGTGCTTTTTACCCATATATATTTTACACCTTCAAACAGTACCTGTGTAACAAGCAGTCTGTATATGGCAGGATGGATCTGCGAAACAATGGAGAGGTTTGTTCACACTCCAATTTAACTTTAAACCCTGAAGGACAGGTTTCCGTTGAGCCCATTTGAATTTGGTGCTCTGAAGGACTCTACCTCCAGGGACACCCCTTTGTGGTCTCAGCTGGTCCCACTTCCTATCTGTTGATCCCAGCATTAATACTGCATCCCCTGGGCCAGAAGCGCTTCCCTTAGCTCAGCCTGTCACTTAGGAGCAGTGAATGCAGTTTTAGGAAGGACCTCCTGTGTCATCCAGCCCACAGGCATTTGACAGGTTCCACACCATACAAACCTTTTCATAGATGTGTCACACTCAAAGATACTTCATTTGAACAAAAGGTCTGAACATCACAAGACAAAAACATCCTGATTAAAATTATCTTTTTACAAACAAAACTTTATGTAAAAATACATATTTAATACATAATTATACCACATTTGACTATTCTTATAATTAATTATATTTCATTTAATATGTATGTATTCTTTATTTAGAGTTAGATATATTCAAATCCCATTTATTTCACCAAGGGAAAAAGAAAAAAAATGTTTTAATTTTTCAGGGAGTGGCTTAGCCTCTAATCAAAACAATTGCTGATCATACAGCCTTATGTGTTACATTACTTACAGTCTGTAAATGTTTTTACTACACCGCTTTAAACTCTGCTGTCCACATTATCTTGCTCACACAAAGTAGATCAGTAATCAGAAATTTTACTTTTAATTACATGATTGCTAAAAAAAGCTTTCAGGTTTCACCTTGATTTTCAGATTTCTGCTGAGGTAGTAGCAAATACTAAATTGTGACCACACTGAGCACAGGCTGTCTCCACTTAGACCAAAAGAAGTTACTCTGTAACTTTAGTTAGAGCAAGACAGTATCATATGATTGATTTCTGTTGTTTCATGGATAGAAATTAAGTTTATGGAATAAATTCAAAATTCTGATGGAATATAAAAAAATAAAATAGTTGGAGTGCTAAAACCGTTGAAGGTACTTGCAGGTGGTTAATACTGGACAAAATGACCCTAAATAGAAAATAAAAGAGAAATAAGCATTTAAACATGATTATTACTGTACTGTGCAGTTTAAATTTGCATAAGATATGGGGTTCAGCTGTGGTTTAATTGGTACAGACAAAAATAAAAATGTTCTAGACACAAATTATAAAATCTTAACAAAGTTTCCAGTTAGCCAAATATGTATATATTCAGCTAACATTCTCAAAAGAAAGGAGTAGTATTTTTTATGAAATATCTGTATGTAACAACCTATTTTTGTATCATAAAGTGCTATTAGGGCTTACCTCAGAGTGGGAGATGATGATAATGTATACATACAGACAGATAAATGATTCAATTCTTACTTACAAGAACAGCTGACAGTGATTGCTTATGTTCATTTCCTTTATGCACACTATGTAGACCAGGAAGCTCCAGGTTTCGTGGCCTTTCATGTTCTCCAAGGCAAATCAGTCACTCACATAATAATTATTAATTATTTCATGTTGGCAGACTGTTGTACTGGTTTATGACAGTTGAAAGTACCTTACAAAATGCAAAAAAAAGGCAGCAACTGATAAAATACATTACAGCTCCAGTGATAGCATAAATAATTATCAGCTGTTTGCAAATAACTAGCCAGCTAAATTGAGATATTTGTTGTTGAGACTCAGCTCGCTGCAGCCTAAACCTTCAGCTTTGCAGATTATGAAGCTGAAGGTACGCAGCAAAGGTTGTGGTTCATATTACAGTGGATTTATCCAGGTCATATTTGGGTCTCTACCCTGTATATTAAGAACATATGTGGTTAAACTTTTATTATGCAAGATATACACCAGTTGGTTGTGAATTTCTTGCATTGTGCTGACTCCAATATTTAATTTCAACTTCAGCCCTCTCAGAGCGGTGGTGTTTGGAATATTTCTGATTTTAATCTGAGCTCTTTATCCTGCTGTGCTTTCAAACTGGACTCCTAATCACCTAGCTGAGTTGAACTTTTCATCTGGGGAAGGCTGTGAGGTATCCTAGCCAAAGATCAAATACTCTCAACTGCTGTGCAGCGTGGATGTGAGCCAAAGTGATCACCAAAGGCATTGCAAAGAAGGGAAGGAAGCCATGATGCTTTCAGTATTTTTCTCTGTTAGGAAGCTCCTCTGCAGCTGCTGGATTGGGGATATCTGCTGGTAAGGCACATCCTCTGAACAAAACCCAGGTACAGAGAAGGTAGTTGCAGTCTGTGGCAGGTTTTCCACAGCAGCAGCTAGAGAACAAGCAGGCAAGCACAGGGCTCACGGAGAGCTGACAGTGCTGTGAGGTCTCTGAGAACTGACCCTGTCACCTTGGCCTTCTCAGGGACTGCCTGCCTCTTACGTGTTCTTCCTCAGTCACTGAATTTCCTTCCAGCAGGGTTGATACGGTGGAACAGAGGGACAGAGAAGGTATTTGGTGTCTCAGGGGTTGAGAAGATCAGCTTCTGCAGTTAATTCCTTTTCTGCTTGGCCGGAAGATTAGTTTTGACTTGCAGGATACGCTCACACTACTGAATGCCATGGGAAGAGCTGGAAATTACAAATAAATGTATTCTTGATCTTGCTTTGATAAGTCTCATTTTCCATTCCTTTTCTGTTACTAACTCTTTTGAAACATGGCGTCATGGTTTTATGGTCCCTGTGCCAAATTAGGAGTGCTGAGCTCTTGTGATATCCATGTAGTAATACTTGCAAGCAGAGTGCTCTTATCCCCACTGCAAAGCGTACTTGGTGCTGCTGAGTGGTTCAGCTGTTAGCAGCAAGCCACTGATGCTTTTTCTGCTTAAAAAGGGTCTACAAAGAATAAATGAATTGTGTTATGGATCATATGGACATCAGGTATCATTACTGCAGCATTCTTTTTAAGTGAAAGGTTGCTACACAAAATAAAAATCCTTTTTTTAAAAAAATTACCGTAATATATCACTATAATCAGGAAGTTTATTCATTTATAAACATATCTTATCTTTAGCATCTCAGTCATATGCAACTGAGTTATCATTGTTTGTATTATGTAGATGACTCATTTCCCTTTCAAGGATGTGCAAATCATATGTCATATACAGTATCTGACCTTTCTTCTTCCAATGTCTACAGGCCACCATTTGATTATTCAAAGCAGTGCTTATAGTAATGATAACAATGTGAAGCAAAACAGTGCAGAAGGAGGAAAAAAAGTCCCTTAAGGGTGGCTGATATTAAATGCATGCAATATGAAAATATTACTGCAAAAGCAATACTGAGAAAACATGGTAGAGACCCCTTGGAAATGAGGAATAGCATGGGAGAGAGAACAACGTGGAGCAAACTGCATAAGAAATCCAACGGTTTGTTTCCAGATTAAATTCAAAACATGAAAGGACTGCTTTTGTGAAAACGTAGATTGAAACAGGGAGGCTGTAACCAAGAGGGCAGACTATTCCTGCAATGCAAATCTGCCAAGGTTTCAGTTTACAAACCAATGTCCCTTCATGATTTCCCCTCTTGAAACAGACTTCCAAAGTGCTACCTTTGTGAAACTACCAAAAATATGCCTTCAGAGATGCCTGGCGTTACCCTAAATGTAACACTGCATCCTTTTGGGTGTCAAGTGCTGGCAAAGCACAAGGGGCTGTACAGACACAGAGCAGGGAACCCCCAAAGTCCCTTTTCTGTTACATTTGGCAATGGGTGTCTGTGACAGCTGAACAGCAGAATATTCAGATTGTGTAGCCCATAGTATCAAAACAAACTTGAGTCCTGCTGAGGTCTGCGCTAGTTGCAGGGGAGGTTACTAGCTGGAGTGTAATGCTAAGGCATGAAGGGAGCCAGCTCGGGTCAGGAGCTTTAACCACGACACGATGGGGTCTAGGAAAGCTCTTGAATTTGGCTCTATGTCATGCTGCTTCACCTTCAAGGACAATCTGGCTGTGCTGGCAGCACAGCTGTGTTTGCTTGGGGGGGTGGTGGTGGGTGAATTTGGTCTTCTGAGCTCAGACTGGCCCCGCAGGGAGCTGTTGAGAGGGGCTGTGCCCCCACAGGGCAGTTAGTGTGGATATGGCCTCCTTGCCTGAGGTGACGGTGTTATCCGTAACCTCGCGTGGGGTTCCTGCTCCCCACCCTTCTTTGCAAGCACCATTTTCTGTGAGGTGCCTTTTTTCTTTTAATACCTTTTAACTTCATTTCCATTATTGTGACTCTTTCTGTTTTGGTGGAAAATCTGTATTCTTTTTTTTGTATAAAATCTCTGTTTATGACATGTGTCAGGACAGCATATAAACTCCTGCTGAATCCCACCTGTACATTTAATCTTCTTAGAACTAGAGTATTTTACTAGAAATGAATGTTATTGCAATGATTTTAGTGTGTGTGGTTTCCTAATTTGCTAACCTTACTATTAAAATTAATATTTAGGTTTTATATCTTGCAAACGGGAATAATGATTGTTAGTTATCTGATGTTTATGTCTTTCAGTCACGAAAATGTTCCTATTTAGGCTGTAACAGGCCACACACATGTAATCACAATAAATAGCATTTAATATGTTTACAGTAGTGGAAGGATGAGGTTAACTTCTGTTTTTATATTGATGGACTCAGCTGGACTTGGAATACTATTGTTTACAATTAGCTACATTTTTGTTGTTGTGCTTTACCCTCAGATTAGATCTTTATTTCATCAACTAACCCTAGGGATTCCCTGTTATAATCAATGTAATAAACAGCATTAGTTGATAGCCTATAGCTGATGTTCATTTGTAATTATGCTTGTGTTTAAAGAAGAATAATTTTCTAAATTTTACTGCAATAATTTTTCTTTAGATTTATTTATGAAAGGCAGGATTAAAAGTTGACTATGGTTTGTCTTGTCTCCACATGTCTTTAAAGCAAGGTCACTCGAATGGGACAGCATTTTTCAATGTCTTTTTTTTAAGCATAATTTTAGAAGGGAAATTGCTAACAGTCAACATGGGCTGAGCACCTAACTACCAAATACTCATTCAAAAATCTGCTCTACTACTTTTTCAAATGCTTTTTAAAGTCATGGCTAACATATTGACTACCCACATAAGACCAGAGCATATGGCAAGTATCAGTGACACCCTACCAAATGGAAAAAAGTAGGAGCAAGATGCAGTGGGCCAGGGCACAGATAACAGCCACCAAGTTAGGTTTTACTTGATGGAAAAAAAACAATGGCCAGAGGCAGAAGTTCTGCAGGACTGAAATATAAACTTTAACAGCACTTCTCAGAATGCAGGTGACCCCCAAAGCCTTTTGTGTACAGCAAGAAAAGGGACAACTAGTGAAAGCTGTCTTGCAGAGGAGTTATGTTTGCACGTGAAGTTACCCACCATTGGTAATTTTTGAAAATTTGTAAATGCCTAATTATGTAACATTAATCTAAATCTTATGAAGTGATCTGTACAGTTCTGATCTCTGATGAAAGTAATTTCGTAATAAGCTTTAGCTTCTAAAGCAAGACATGACCAAAACCACTTCAGTCATCTGAAAGAAAATAAATGGAGAGTGCTTTATAAAGTATGTTCCCAACTAGCCAAGAGGAACAGGGAAGAGCAGGCTGCAAGAAGTCCCACACTTCAGGTCCATTTTATACACATTGTCAGATTAAGCGTATTTTTGATAGAACGTGGCAAATCTGCGTGCATCTCAGATTAGACCATTAGCGCTTAAGAAAAGAATAAAAGGAGAAAGGAGCTGACAAGAAAGCTGATAGATTATTTAGGTATGGGTGGTTTAAAGCATATATCTGTGTGAAAGTTGAGACAGCCCTGAGCAAGTCGCTCTGGTAGTACAACTCACCAGCTCGCACTGTTAGTACAGTGCTTTATTTCGACCCAGCTTGCACCATGTAGATTTACTCTTTGAAACAAGATTAATTTCCCCTAAAACCACTGCTAATACTCTCAAACCTCCTGCTTATGTGACTGGTTTCCTGCATTTAACTCTGGGAGGAAGTGTCAATCCACCCCTTCTGAATCTCTGGTTAACACTCCTTGCTGCCAGCTAGTACTCAGGCTGGACAAGCTGAGCTCAATAACAAATGAGCTTTAGTTAATAACGAAGAGAAAAAAAGCAAAGTGGAAAGGTACAAGAAGGAGATTCATTAATCTGAATTTTGTAGTATGGTCCATTGCACAACCTGTAGAATGCAAATTGGTCATCTTTATTTGCATTTTATACATATTTAGTTATGAACATTTAGGCAAAATGTATGTATAAAGTCTGGTAAGATAATTTTCAAGGTGCGAAGCTTATTGTCTTACATAACAAAGTTACTAACAAAACAAATGAACATGCTGAGCTGGACCTAGAGCAGATGTTCACCCTGAGCTGTGAATGCAGAGTGTATTTTACTTGAGAGACCTAAGAAGTTTTTTTCTCCGTGATAACAAGTCTATATGCTTATATCGTTTCAGTAATATATTTCTCTATGACTGTTGTTCTATGAGGGTTGCTCAGCCTAGAGAAAAGAAGGCTCCAGGGAGACCTTATTGCAGCCTTCCAGTACCTAAAGGGACCTATGAGAAAACTGGAGAGGGACTTTTTGCAAGGGCGGTGACAGGACAAGGGGTAATGGCTTTAAACTGAAAGAGGCTAGATTTAGATTAGATATAAGGAAGAAATTTTTCACCGTGATGGTGACGAGACACTGAAAGAGGTTGCCCAGAGCAGCTGTGGATGCCCCATCCCTGGAAGCGTTCAAGGCCAGGTTGGATGGGGCTTTGAGCAACCTGGTCTAGTGGAAGGTGTCCCTGCCCGCGACAAGAGGGCTGGAACTAGGTGGTCTTTAAGGTCCCTTCCAACCCAAACCATTCTATGATTCTATGATTGTGGTGATTTAAAACTCATGGATCCGGATCTCCACCAATCTTTCTTAACAATCTTTCCTAATTATGCTTTGATTAGTGTGTGTGTGCATGCACATAGATAGATAGATAGATAGATAGATAGATAGATTTATACACAAATGCATAATGGCAAAGATGCAGGACATATGAGTCTGGTAAAAAATCATAAAGGGTTCCATCTGGAATTCATAGGTTTAGATAACTCTGACCCTGACGTGGTGTGGGTGCCACCTTGCTTAAGTGAAATGGCTGGAGAAACCCACATGGTATTGCAGAGGTATGCTTATTGTGTGAGTTACATGGAGGTTTGTGGACAGCAAGCTTCTAAAAGTTAAATAGAAGACTTCAGTCCGTGTGGTTGCTATTTAGGATTGTATCTTTAAGTACTGAGTTACAGGTCCTCAAAAGTATTTGAGAGAGCTAACTGCATTAAATGGCAATCGAGTAGAAAAATAGGAATGAGATGCTGAAATGCCTTTCAGAATTGTTTGATATATGTGTAAATACAGTTGTCTTAGATCCATCTGTGGATATTGTGGTACAGTTGGTTTTCAAACTTTTGGTCCTGAATTTTTCTGAGAAAACCATTGTACTTATCCAAGACGTGGAAAACCAGGGAGAATTAGTTCTCCTGTGAAGAAACATGGAGTGGAAAAACATCTTTTCTGCCCAGTAAGAAGTTACCCTTCCACAGGATGTTGTGTTTTTGAATGCCACCTATGCATAGGAATATCTTATTCTTTCTAATTATTAGCCATCAGTTCAAATGAAAAGTATGTTATATGACTGCGGTTATGACCAGACTGTGAAACTCTTATTTGTGTTAAGGAGTTTTCACTCTGTGACTAGTTGCTGTGAAGTCAGGAAGGGGTAGATCGTGACTTACCTTGGCAAGCAGCTGTTCACCTCAAATTCCTGGGAAAGCAGTGGAACTACATGTGTGATTAGTTGCTCACTGGTGTAATGAAGGGGCTCACCATCTGACCTTCAATGACAAAGTGCATTAAAATCTGGGCTTGACATTTCAGGAAACTTTTAAGTGAGAATAAATTAACCACTTTAGGCCAGATATCCACAGCAGGCCTTGGAGATCTCATAATCATGTGAGGAAGTGTGCCTCTCAATATGGGAGGTTTAAATAAAAATAATTTCATTTGTATTCAGGTAACTTTTTATAGCATCGGTTTTATGATAAACACAACAGCTGCGGCAAGATTGTTTTTCTTGCTGTAAGGCATAATAGAGAGTGTTTGCCAATTTTCTGTCTCAAAAAAGGTGTCTTCACATCTTGATTTAGCCCTGAATATTTCAGCAGAATCTTTAATAACAGGCTTGCATGTTGTAAGATCCTAAAACATGTTATAGTTTAAAGAGGCAGAAAGAGATTGGATGTCATCATAGGACTGTGATTTATAAAGAGTGGTTTTAAGGATGTGTTGTATATTATTTGGTTTATCATGACTGACTTTTGCTTGACCTAGGTCAGAATCTGTGATCCTGAAACAAACTATATTCCCTTGCTGAACCTTAAAAAAAGGAATACAGAAAAGTACATGCTTATCTATTTCACTTAATTCATTCTCTGCCAAATACATTCTTTCTCCAAGTGGTTGCTTTCATGAATGGGAAGGAAAGAATTAACACAGGGGAGCAGATCTCCTATATCTGCCATTTCATCTATAAATACAGAAAAGAGCTGTTTTGCCATGCCATGTAGGAGGTACAAGAGCACCAGCCTGAGTTTTACATTAGGATTTTTTTAATTGTTTGAAATAAAAATAATAAAGGCTGACATGAATACCAGGAATGTCTTCGGTACTGAAGTAATACGTATTTCTGTATTTTTCCAAAACTTCTATGCTTTCAAGTACAGTATATTTACATCAGTGTTTCCTGTCTCAATAAGGCACAGTCATCTCAAGCAGTGACGGTAAGTTGTTCTGTCACATATTCAAACCCTGTTAGCTGAGAAACATGATTTACACCAAAATACTTAGGAAAAGTCAGAATCCTGGGAGTAGTTTGTACATGGATGCTCCCAGAAGAATCTGCTGCTTCAGTGAGGGATAGTTTGGGCATGAAGTTATATCCGAAGGTGTCCAGTCTCACTTTAGAGATGAAGATGTGCAGCTGCATCCTAATGCCACTCCCAGCCATATAAGTGCTTGGGAGTTGCATGAAGTTGAAAAGCCAACAGCTGGCTGGCTACCTGACTCAGGATACACAGAATCACCTGAATTCTCTAATAAAGAATTTATTCTTACAGTGTCCTTACTATTTGAATAAGCAACTTGGGAAGATGAAATAAGGTATGAGCAGGATATCTTTTGTTGACAAACACTCTAACGTAGGAAGAGCAGAATAAACATTGGCTCACAGCTTTGTCTCTGAGTTTCGTGCCGAACACTAATCAGCATAGCATGGTATTTTCCCCAAACAAAAATGGCTGCGCAGTCATTAAAGTAATGGAAAATCTTTACAACAAGGACTTTCACAAAAGGATATGTTACATGTTAATCAAACTTATGGCAGCTGCTAGAAGGGATTGTCAGTTTCTTTTATGACGAAAATCCACATGGGGCCAATTCAGAATGCTGGCCAAGTTACAGGTGTCACATGTATAAAACATGTAGTTGGTTTAAGATTTAATTAGGACTTTCTTCTCTGATCATAACACTTTAAAG
The DNA here is from genome assembly GCF_023638135.1 of Falco biarmicus. NCBI lineage: Eukaryota > Metazoa > Chordata > Aves > Falconiformes > Falconidae > Falco > Falco biarmicus. The sequence continues at coordinate 17,840,962 of NC_079302.1, read as the reverse complement.
GAAAAATACACTTAGGATTTAATTTTCGTTGAGAGTGGTTATTAATTTGATGTGATTGATGTTAAATGGGAATTAAATCATAAATGTGATTATGCTTGTGGTTGGATGTTGTCTCAGCAGATTGTTTCTGCTTGTCACTTTTGAATGACTGGTGACGTGATATGGCATGTTGATTTTTATTATTGCTTAAAGATTTCACTTTATCATCATTTGTCAGGAAACTGATTTTCCTCTTAGCCCCATTAATATTAAATCTGTCATAACTAGATTAGGATAGAATTGTTATCTACTGAACCTGTAAGCCCTAGGCTAAATTTTACTCCCAGGAAAAAGACAGCATAATAATACAGAGGGGAAAAACCATCCAATGAACTAACAAAAAGTAAAGCTGGAATGTGAATACCAACAGACAAGAGTAATTTCCCCCACCCCCCCGCCCCCCCACCCTGTAATTATGGTGTATATTTCTGTTCATTTGCCTAAAACAGATTTCAGAAGTGTTTACACCTGAACTGGAAACTCTCTTTTCAGTGCTAGAATAGATAGGAAGAACTACAAAGATGAAGCGTTTAAAGATGGAATAAGAATGCCATGTCTTTCAAAGATGGTAATTTACAAGTTTAGAGAGGCAGTCATTTTTATTTTCCTGACAGGAAACCTGCTTTTGTCAAAGATAGTAGAGAACCATATACCATTTCTGTAGGCCACCCCCTCCCTGCTTTGGTTTGGAGTGCACCTACAGGAACTGTAGGATTTCTGGCAGCTCACAGAATGGACCCAATGTCACTAACATATGTGCTGCTCTCTTTCATCCCCAGAATTGGTGATGATTGGTTGGTGCAATATACCCTTTTACAATCAGAATCTCATCTGAAGCCTGCTAGGTCAATTAAACGGACCTCTGTGGTCTCACATCAAGCCTTACATTTGTTGCTCATTTGCACTAACCAGTATTCTTCTCTGGTGCTTATTTGATGCCCATTACTGTGATATCTGAGAACAAAGATCATTCAGAACAGATACTATTTCTACCAGAAAACAGAATTTTGTATTGTTGTAGAAGCAGAAGAATCCTATTAATCCAAAAAGCACATCAGAGTATGTTCCACACAATGCAAGCCATGTGTATTCTCTACACAAGCCACAGCAGACAAGCTGAGATAGCTGCGGCATATCCCTCAGTTGGAAAAAATAAAAAAATAAATCAGTGGGTCTTTTTTTTAGAATTCTGAAATAAAAACGCAAACAGATATTTAAATCCAGAGTTTTGCTTTCTGCATTAAATCTGGGATTAGAAATAAATACAACCCTAAAAAATGTGTGTGGGGTTTCTACACAATCCTTTCTTTTGTATTAGTCTCAAACCTAATGTCTGATTTGTTAGAACCCTCTTTATTATGGACAAATTTATAGGATTTAGACATCTCCCTGCTTGATTGATCTGCCATCTACTATCAATCTTTGAGCCACAGAGTGCAAGGTATGCCATCAATTGCAAATGACACACAGCAGGACAGATGTCTCTGGATGCTGCAGTTTCTGGGTTTCTAAGAACCAGTGTATGATAGAATATTGTTAAATGAAAAGGCTAAACTGAAGCTGTTTTTTGTTCTGAGTGTATCAATAATTTACAGGTCTTTTAAGATATGATTTTTAGACTTGAGAAATCAGTCAAAACTAAATCTTTCTTGCAAACACGTAATTTAAAAAAATGCCCTTTTTGGCAATAAAATGTTGTTTTCCAAGTTCCTCTTCTGTGCTAATGATTACTAACAAAAAAATTCAAAAGTGAGAAACTCCAGCAAAGGAAAGCAACACCCCAAGAATGTTAATAGTCTAAATGGCTGAGATGACAGATTATTCAAGGACCTCTTCCACAAGAGAACCCATTTTCAAAGAAAGTCTTTTAATATGATACAGGGAGACTCAAATTCAGCATCAGTCACATTAGACTGCAGTTCTGTTTTGTTTAGAAGCTCTGTGACTTCAAATATACTGAATTAACTTTTGCTAGCAAGTATTAGCTGTGTTAGAGAGTGAAAGAAGGAAGGGGTTAGATTCTGCACTGTTGATACAGAAAACGGGAGAAAATGCAACTGAAGCAAGTGAAATTACATAGGAGAAGAACGAGTCAGAGATCAGAATCAAGCCTTTGTTGAAAAAGCTTATGATGTTGAATATTAAATTAATCTAATTTGCACTGTCTGATGGTGGCCATTAGTGCCTGAAGTAGAGGCAATGAAACGCTAATGTGATTAGTTAGGAACACTAAAAACAACCAGTACATTTTTCCTTTGATTGTCTGTGTGCTTAAGTATATTTCATTACTTCTGCTTCCTTTGAAATAAGGGTAAGATATAAATCATAGGCACAGATATAACTAGCGGTTGTGACGTTTTGTTACAGAGTTTAATTACATGAATCATAAAATATTGCTACAATTTTCCAAACTGTTAAACCTTAATTAATATGAACCCACAGGGACCACCTTGATGGTTCATAATACTCTGGAATCTCTCCTCCTACAGTAGTAGTTCATATGGTTGAAGAGTGCTTTATAATTTACAGAGAGTGATCAATTATTAGAAATGAAGCCAGACAAATTAATTTAATATAAATGGGGTTGTATGGAGTTTGACTAATTCTTTTTAATTACCTGTATGTTATTTTTTCAATAGTCTAACAAAGGGAACCATTATTCTTCCCCATGTACAAATTCATTAATCTCATTACTGTGCAGTATTAATATAATTTTATCACACATTCCAGAAGTGGAGCACATTGACAAACCATAATGAATCACAGCATTAGTGTGCTATCACTACATTAATTTCAGGACATGCCTAGCTCATCTGCAATTTAAGTTGAGACTTAGTATAAAATGAGCTGGATAAGCATGTAATTATGACATCTGCTTCTTTTCAGGTACCTCTTTGTAAATCAGTGACAAAGGAATAACAGGTTTAAATATGTGTTAACACTCTGATAGCATGTATAATTGCAATATGGCAATGTGTAATGAAGATTAAATTAGACTGTAGTGTACCTGACATATGCAAGAGCATAATTGAATCGCAGTAATTGTGGAATGAAAAAGACCATAAAGTACTAATATTTCAATTCAGTAAGGTAAAATCAGTGTAAAGAAAAATATTATTGAAATGGTGATGCAACAAGTACATTATTTTTATGAGGAAACATTAGTTATGTCCATAATTTTTATCTTCACATGTTCCTGGTGTTAGGAGGTTTTCATAGAGCCTACTGTTTTGATCCTTCTTGGGTTTCAGGTCTCTAGACCTTTCATCTCTACAACAGCAGATAATGTCCATCACATATACATATAATACTCCTGTGCATGGGTTTATGAGATGTAGGAACTGACTTTCAACCATCTACTGTGGTAAAAAACCATTCATTCACTGAAGCTGTCCCCCTGAATCAGGGGTTTGAGGAAGGGTTATGTGCTTTGTCCTGTATGTGAGGCACAACGTGAAACATATGGGAGATCAAGCTGTAAGCCAGAGGGTATGGCAAATTATTAACTACATTTTAACTGAAGTCATTATCACATAACTGGTAAAATATTTATTTTAGACATGTATCATGGTATATTTCAACTTCAAATCACTTGTAGAGGGCAATTAATTCTAAAGGTTAGTAAGAGAATAGGGTTTGCATTAAATACTCTTATTTGAACAAAAATATACAAAAGCTATGAATGTGCTGTGAAGTCTGCTATGTTATACCATGTTTACATCCTAAATTATACTGGTATAATTCATGCAAAAATATCTATTATATGGACACAAATTAAGAAAAATTCATATATAGTAAGTTATTATATTAATGAATTCTCATTATATTAAATCATTCTCATCAAAATGATTGCTTGCATCTCTTATATAATACAAAACCCTCTTCATGGTTATAATAGCACATAATATTTTAAGTATAATCTGTGATCTCTCTCTCATGTATTTATGTACATATGTGCACATACCCTGTGTATATATTTATGAGACCACACGGTATATTTCTCCTGAGAAATGATGTGTCCAGGAATTCTGTAGCTTCTTAGGCTTTCTTCTGCCAGCAGCTTTTGTTTTGTGCTACTAAGCTGGAAAATACGGTTCCTCCAAGTGAAACTCACACAGATATATGTTAAAAATAAATTTTGAGCCATGTAGAAGGATTTCTAGTGAAGCCATCAGAGGCTAAACAACAAACATGTGACCTAAGGAAAATTGTGGCTTGTCTAGTTCATGTTAGATTGCCCTCTTTCACAACTCTCTGTGGCTCTTATTATACAACTGGCTAAATTAATTCCCTTGTGATATTCCAATAAAGGCATGTTAAGCAGCCAGATCGGCCTGTGCCACAGAGCAGGTTTCAGCTGGAGCACGGACTCCAGTTTGCCTGGAATTCCTCGTGCAGGAAGTTTACTGAGCTTCACATGGCCAACAGCCACGGAGTCTCGTTTGGGTTGGACAGGGCCCTAAGAAAGCACACTGGCAAATATTTTCAGAAATTTCTCTTTGCAAGCCTTTTGAGTTTTCAGTGTATAACCTGTAACTACATGTGCACACTCATATGCACATATACACCTATCCTACACAAATAACAAACGCTTCTTAGAGCTGTTTATCAAATTGATTTTGAGTAACCAGACGCATGTAGAAAGGTAAATACTATTTTGGTCTTGAGATTGACAGGTTGAAATTGCAGAATGTAATAGCTCTTTCTGTAGTTCGACTGCTCACGCTTGCTAATTTTCATATCTCCTATCTTGTTGGCTCACTGTTCATTGGTATCCTGGGTTTTAACTAACAAACTTTCCATATGATCATTAATAAAACCGTTAAAAGAAATGTATGAAATTGGACCAGAAAACTTCAAACTCTCAATTTAATGGAATAATGGAAATTTTTTTCTGGTCATCTTAGTCAATAACCAGAAATATTAGAATATCTTAACTACCATTATTTTAGGGCAGATGAATTACTTTAAGATCAGAGAACTTATTAGCAAACTGGGACCTTTTTTATAGTTTAAAGCAGGATTGAAATAACACTATTAAAACTGCTAAAAAGAGTAACATAAGGGAGAATGGGGTTTACTTGAAATAATACAAACTCGGTTGTTGTCTTATAAAAACACATATAACTCCTGGGAAACAGAAGCTTCAAAGATTTCTAAAATTATAAATTGGCTATGTAAATGAAACATCATTATTTTTATAAAGGTAATTTCATGCCAATATAAATACAAGTTTTGTTTAAATTGAATAGTCATAATAAGGAAAATACAGAATTGTAGGGGCTGTAATTTAAGCTGCAGTTATGGAGAGTAGGTTAAATAATGCCATGATCTTTTGCTGATGCACTGGAATAAAAGTAACAAAACCACCTAAGCATTCTAACAGTTTTTTATGAATTACCATTTCAAAACTTTTCCAAATTCGGCTGTAAAAAAGTACCTGCTTATGCACAAAATTATTTAGTCACCAGATTCACATGAATGACAATTAAAACTTTCAAACATTTCTTCTATTATCTGAAAATTACTAACATATAGAAATTTTTTAGTCATGTAATGTTAATATCACTTGAGTTTAGGAAATGAATAAGACTACGTGCTTTTAATGTGAATTAACACTGAATAAATTTAAGATTATTTTATGGATGTTGAAGGAATTGTGGGTTCTCTTCATATAAATGCAGGCATTTTCTCCATAGTACACTAGTTAGTGCTAGTTTTTTGATTTTGTTACAAATTCTGCTGAATGGTAGAGAGGATCTACACATCATTTCCTCTCTTCCAGCAGTTTAAAGCAGCTCTCTTTCAAGAAGTTTTCCCAATATTTGCCCTACATTTTTGCCTTCTTACATTAATCTTCTAACTCCTAGTTATATCCCATGAACACCACTAGATAATTCTTTTGTCTTATTTGTGTGTTTATATTCTTGAAATATTTATAGACTGCTAGCATGCCTCATATCCCCTACCTAGTCATTATTTGGCCAGTCTGTGTTACCTCTTTTAAATCTTTCCTCATAAATCTCTTTCCCTTCACTAACCTCTTTTGTTGCTCTTCTCTGAATTCCCTTCATTTTTCTACATCTCTCTCAGTGAGGTGGCCTTTGCTGGACACACTATTCCAGACGTATTTGTCTTCAAGCCAGGTTGACAGTGGCCATTACCTCACTGCCCCATGCTGTGATGCTTCTGCACAGACAGTAAAAAATTGTTTTGGCTTTTTTTTTTTTTTTTTTTTTTTTTTTGTGTGTGTGTACATCTCATTGCAAACTGATGTAGAATGTCTTATTAGGCAAAAGCATTACGAATCATTACATTATTTTTTCTCAGATTTCTCTTTTCAAATTGGATTATACATGTTTGTGTTCCTTAAATATATGAGCAAACAAACCTAGGTGCACTGTTCTGTCTCTGTTGCCTAACACATGTAGAGCTGAGTTAAAATTCTTTGTCATCCTCTCTCATGTTTGCTGATGGGTACAGACCTAAGTTCTGGGGCTATTGGGAAGATATTGTTGTTATTTTTATCGAGGATGTCCTGCCTCTTTTCTGAGTACACAAATATGTGGGCTAAGTTACAATTGAGTCTTTAGTGTATAATTCTGTAGATGTTTAAGACAATATAGTCCAGATTTTCACAGTCCTGTCCTCCTCCCGTCATTAAATGTGTGTTGCCTTTGAAGACAGTAATATGGTTTAGGAAGCAGAGACAGACGAAGAAATATTTTTTAGTTTTTGTTCAATATGTTAATATTTTATCCAGATCAGTTTCCAGAACTGTCTCACTGTGCAGTCCCAAGAATATGTGTGGTGGTGTAAGGAAGGGGGAGAAGTTTAGCAAAGGCAGGGGCAAGCTAAACCCCTATCATCTTTGGCTTAAATTGATTTAAAATAGCAGGGAAACTGCTAACATTAACAAGCAACTGGTAGCAACAGATATGAACTATCACATTCTACGAAGGAATTTACCTCTTTGTAAATGGCAAGTTCAGTCATGTATTTTTCTTTCTGTTCAAGTGTTTTCATTAAAATCTGTTTTTATCCCTACCTGCAGTAATCGTATTGTATATTTATTGGATAAAGGCTCTTTAGTATCATGCGCTGAGATTGTTTTTGCTCCTTGTTGTAGATGTGCATTACTACTTAGTGCATACACATTTCATGGGTTTAACCAGGTGGGGGTTTTTCCATTAGACAAACATTAAAGCAACTTACATGTATAGAACAAGTTTGCATGCAATTAAAGTCAATTAATTTAAATTGAATCTATGTGAATTGATGGATTTTCATGACTTAAAGTAGTGGCCAAATTCTTAATTATTGCAGCTGTAATAATATTGAAATACATAACTTTCCCAAACAGCTTAATTAATTTTAATGCAATGTTTCAAAAAAACCTGCTTTTTTTTTTTTTTTTGGGGGGGGGGGTGAGGAAAAAAAGCCTGACTTTTTCTTCTAATGGGCTCAAGTTTTGCCTTTTTTAGTTCGTAAGTTAGTATAATAATATTCAAAGTATTCAAAGATGTCATGGTGACTCTGACTTTTTGTAGAAATAAATAAAGATGGAATCCATATGTTTTTCTTTTGATGGATTAAGGGCCATGTTTACAACAACAGAAGTTTACACTGTTGCTGGCCTCAAGTATTCTGCAGACCTTCATGGGTCAGCTCCTGCAGAGGCTCATTCTTACTCAAGAGTACAATTACAGTAACTATTGCCATGGTTAGGAAAACACTCTGTCCTGAACAGAGCATACAGCATGATGTTGATGTATTTTTTTTCTTTACAACTTTTTGTATTTGAGAACAATTTTCGTTTCCAGTAGCAGTACTGCAGTATTTAGTGATTTACTATAGATATAGATTAACATTCCTCAAATATCATTAAACTATTTAGCATAAGTTCATTTTATTTTGAATGGAGATAGATTGTTCTTGTGTCACAAAGAATAGAGACCTACTTTTTAAGAAATACGGAGTCTCATTTTGTAGCTGTTATCCCTCCTTTCTCTATTTCTGTATTTCTAAATCTCCATTGCAGTGTTATCGGTGCTGCAAAGACCATAGAATGAAGCTGTAAGCAAAAGATTCCCAACTGCAGTTCAGAGGATATTTTTAGGAGTCACATCTTCACTTTGCTTCATTTTGCTGCTTTTGATTTTTCTCTGGAATTAGCACAGATTAATCTGGATAATATTTTTACAATGTTCGTCATGTATTGAGATAAATGTTGAGCTCTTGCATGTGTTTATAAGGTCAAGTTTTAAAATGTATATATTTGTTCCTGTTTGTGTCACAAGGCCACAGTCTGAAGAGTACTCAGTCTTGATGAGCAATTCTTGGTATTGGTGTTTATAGACTCCAGTCCATAACAGGAAAAAATATTTGCTATTGATCACTGCCAACTGTCAGCGTGTTGTTGGCCAAACTTACCCCCACAAGCATTGCTTTAATAGCCATCCTAAGTGGATGAAGCTATGTCTAGCACTTAATGCGGGTGTACAGGCCAGTTTGACAAACAAAGAGACTGACCCAGTTTCCCAGCCTCTGGAATAAAAATCTGCCCTAGCTGAGGTTCTGTATCTTCTATGGGTAGAGAGCAGCACAGAGATGTTCTTATTCCACAGTTCCCTCAAGGCCTAATATGGCAGAAAAGAGAGAGAACACTAGGAAATAATACAAATTGTAGAGCACATTTCCACTGAAGGCCCTCCAGGAAGATCTCAGGGCAGGATGATTCACTAGCTTCCTTGCAGTGGTGCAGTTTTGTGTGTTGTGTCCCTTTCATTTAAGAAATTGAAAGTGTTGAAGTAAGCAGTAAATTAAGTTCAGGAAAAAATTGATAGCAGTATTGGCAGAAGGTGTTAGCATGCTTTGTATGTAATATTTAAAATTACAATGGAAATACTATGTAGGTGGATCATAACTGTTGAAGCAACTTCAGTAATGGAAGAGAGATTTGTTTTCCTGCATTGAATTAGGAGATTTTATTCTGAAGGTAAACAGAAAAAAAATAATTGGTATTTCAAAGATAAAGAAAATGACATTTCAAAGATGAGAATAATCTCTTAGCTTTAAGAAGAGGAGAGGACAGAAAGTGAGACCATTTTCTGGATTGCTCTCTCTATTTATGCATTCACAGGTGCTAAATATTTTACGATCAGTCTATGGCTTTCCAGTAAGTTTTTCATGGTTTTGAGAGGAAAACGAAAAACTGACTGTGACTCAGACATACAGAGCCATTTTCTTTGAGCATGCTAAGAACCATGTTCTACCCTGGTACAATACATGTTTTCTCTGGGGTTGTTTTTTTTCAAATTTTCCCCATAAATAAATAACGTTCAATTAAAAGTTTAATTCTTTCTTTGTTTTTTAACCAATAGATGGGTATTTGCACAGGATGAGTTTAGTTTGAGCTCATTTCAATTATAATAATTTACTTTGTGAATTTGTATGGATGAAATTCTCATCTATATCAATATTTTGTTCACTTTTTATTGGTATTATTGTTTTCAAAATTAATTTTCAATTACTTTTGATGGTTTTGGCTACTGAAATCTTAGAACAGATCAAAGGACACTATTCCTCCCCTTGAAAAACTTGTTACATTTGCAAAAAGTGGAGCTACTTATGTATGATTTTTCTTAGATGTAAATATATTATGGAATTATAAGTACCTATTTAGAGAATTAGGAGTTGCCTGGAAATGGTCAAATAAATTAAGTGTTCATCTTGTGTTCTACAAACATGACTTCCCAAAAGCAGCTGCATTGTGCAATATTTCCTGCATCATTATCTACAAAATGTGTGGTCATTCATTTGACAGTCACTGCCTGGAAAAAATAGTGGGAATATTATTAATGGCCTTCAGCATTTTATTCTCTACATGGTAGGCTTGCTTCAGCACAGGAAAGCTGTCAATGACCACATAACGTGCTGTTTGATGTGACACTGGGAAAAGGTTAGGTGGTTCCCACATTAGAGCAGTTGTTTCTGTTAGCACACCAGTACTCAGTTTTATGGTGTATTGAAAGAAGCCACTTGGGAGGCAGATTTAGCCTTTAGAGAAATGACTGATAATAACAGGTTGGAATATGGAAAGCAAAAAGCCTTAATTGCATCATATACAAACAGAAACACACACGAAACTTTAGAGGTCCAACACTCAGCTGTTACAATTTGCCAAAGTTCAGTTAACTGCTAAGAAGGCAAAAAGATACTGGAACATTAAGGAAAAGGCATCCATTGGTGACTTATCTCTGATATTTAAAACTAACCTCTGTAGCGCTCCTGTTCTTGCTTTCCTTCATAAGCCACATTTATTAAGGCAGCCATGGTAGGTGGGACAGTACTAAGACCAGAATACTGAAACCTAATTATTTTCTGTTATTCCTGTCTTTAACAGTTATTTCCAATTTTTCCAAGATTTTTTTTCAAGATTTTGGGAGAGGGGAAATACACTCCACTCACGTTTATAGTTTTGATCCTTCTGCAAGGCATGTTGGGAGTTCAGCTAAAATAAACCTTGTGGTTTTCAAAGTTACTTTATGCTATACAGCCTGCTGGAAAACAAGTGGTGTAAACTGCGATCTCAGCAAGTTGTCAGAGAATGGACCCACAAATGAGTCAGCTAAACTAGAAAATTAATATGTCAGACTGAGAACTAAATTTAATCCAGTGTTTGAATATGTGAAAAGTTATAAGTGAAGATAAATGAGTACCTCATCAGCCTTTCTCTCTCCTGTTTTCATGTACCACATAATCAAAACATTTTGAATTGTACAGATAGGATTTTGAGAGTGAAACATCTTGTGGATTAGGTGTGGAATACAGAGTCTGAAGAGACAGATTTTCAGTCAGGCTATTTCACAATCTTTAGTCTTAAGGATCTTTTCATTATGGTATCTTGGTTTCGGATATTTCTTTTAAAAAATATCACATGGTTTAATTTAGAAGGTAATAGAAGCTGTCCAAGAGTAGATGAAGAACAGAGTGGTATAATCTATGTCAGTGAGTATACTTCTGTACATATTCAATATTTACCTGATCTCCTAATTGTCTTTCTTTTTGCTGCCACTGTACATCACTTCTGAACAGGGCTCACAGAACCTATTACAAATAGCATCTGATAATATAATTCCCACTCAGATGGCCCAGAAAACTAAAACTGATGAAAAGAGAAACCAACTGGAATATGAATCATTAACTTCTTGCTTCTTTCTGTGGCCAGTATGAGTTACACTAAAGTAGTAAAGGTGAATTTATATTTAGTAAAGGTGAATATAGCTTTAAAGAAGTCTGGAGGCTAAACTGATGTTCATTATTCTGTAGTTTACACATGTTCAAAGAGGCATGATTTTCTAATTCTTTTGCATAACTAAAAGAAAGTATGTGCACAAAAGTAGAGAAGAGGAGAAAACCTATGCAGAGATATGTTGGTTCAGAAATCCTCTTCTGAAGATAGCCATCCTCAAGCACCTGTTCTCTCTGGGCAGAAGATGGATACATGCATACACACCTCAAGTGTGTCTGAATTCTGGTGTAAACACCTTCCCAGTAAAGCCCAGCATTCAAGCTAACTTTAGATGCCTCAGCTGAATTTATGTAAACAAACCCCCCTAAAAATAGAACTTTGATGGGGTTGGGTTTTTTTAATAAACTTTTCAGGTCTCTGCCCACGTGTGTTCTCAGGGGAAATGTTATGTAAAATAAAACAGAGATAAGCCTTTCAAATACATTTTGAAACTTTACAGGTAAATGCCAATAAGCGCTTCTAGCATTTAGATCTGCAGTATGGAACTACAATACAATGTTTCCTATTTTATAATAGGAAAGGGACAGCATGAACAAGGAAAAGACCTAGCAAATACTCCTTCATTCTCTTTGTTTGGGTTGGGTTTTGAGTGTGGTTTTGGTTTTTGGTTTGGTTTGGACTTTTAGCAAAAGGGAAAGCTAGATTATGAGTGACTTGTGGAGAAAAGTCCTGTAATGTGTCCACAACAGAAGATGTCATTTGTTCCTATTAAATCAAAGAGTAACTTGCAATCTAGGTAAATAGTTGTGCATGTAATCACCTAATCTAGCAACACAGTAATAATTTAGTTTAGAAAGATCTTATCTTATAAAACTGTGGTTTTGTGTGTCCTTGAAAGGTCCAACTTCAGAGTGAGAGTTTATATCTCTCATGGTAAACTTGAGCTGTGCTGCAGGTGTTTTAGTTTATCACTGAAAGGAAATGACTTTTTTTACACCTAATTTAAACTGAAGCTATTCACAGTTTAAAATGTTCAGTAACAGTGACCTCTGTAATGACTAACACATTGCAGGTGGTCCGATAGCAGGCTAGTGGTTAATGTTTGCTATCGAGAGAGACAGAATTAAATGTCCACCCCAGAGTTGTTTTCTTCCATTTATAGTATGAACACAACAGCTGGCACAAAAGTGAGCCACAATTAAAGGGCTTCTGAAAAGTCGCAATCTGTTTAGTTCCTGCAATAGGAGAGCTTTCCTGTTGGCATCTATTAAAAAATTGTCATTAAATTTGAAAGCAGAAATCCTGGTAAATATTTGCAACCTAAATCACCGTATTGGACTTCTGATTTTTAGGTTCCAGCATTACAGTGCCTGCTCAGTCCTTCAAGCAAAATTGCTATTTGTACTGTAGCTATACGATTGGGATCAACGAGTGTTTTGTCTTGGAGGACTTGAAGTGCTTTATCAGACCTAAGAAAGCTCCACCAAAGCTCTTAGCTTTCTTAAGTAACTAACTGAGAAGGCAGTTCAGTGTTCACGTAACACCATATAAAGCAAAACTGGTGAGCCTGAAGCTTTAATTTTAGCTTATTTTCATTTTGAACAAAAAATGAGCATCTTTACTGTGCAGCTGCTGTGCAGATTTTCCAGATGTGTGTAGACCTGGGCAGTATCTCGGCCAGTCACAACAATTGCCAAATGGCACCTTGATTTAAAATTCTATTTCTTTGTAATGCTTGCTGAATTCTAGTATTGCATAAACAAAGCTGATCCTGAATCCCTTTCATACTGTGCAGTTAGAGTCTAACATAATTCTGGGAGCACAAAAGTACTTGGTGCAAATGAGTGAGAAATTTAAGTATAGTCAAAGGACAGTTTTCTACACAGAAATAGTGCTGCTGTTTCTGCTGTTTGCCTTGAGAACCTCTGAAAGCAAAAATGAATCTGTTTTACAAAAGGTAATAGCCTTCATATCTCAGAAAGTGTTTCTTCAGCAGGAATCTGAAACAGCCATATTTTCATAGAAGACAGGATAACTGACCACAACAGTTGAGGAGATATGATATATAAATAGAAGTAGTTCTGAAAAGTATGTTTCAAATTATTTGATGTGTTAGATACTACAACAGTCATTTTAGGAAATGGACAGGATTAGGATTGATCTGTACTTTGTGAACTAGTCCTTAAAGAAAAATAGGCATCTTACTAAAAGGATGCCTGGATAGGACCCATTTCACTGCTTTGTTAACTATGCACAGATGAGAATCAAGGGCACTCTGTAGTGTTATGTGAAATACATCAGCTGACATTGCTTTTTGCTGCATGAATTAATGCAGACAAAAAAACTTCACAGTATGAACAGTAGATAAAATAAACTGAACGCTAATTGGAAAGGGGATTGGAATCCAGGTCCTTTATGTGTAGAGCTGTAAGAGTAATCTGTTTTGGTCAGAGTGAAAAACTAAAGTGAAAATTGGCTATACCAACCACTCAGAAAACTTTCAATATCTATTTAACTATTTTATTCAGCCATTCCCACTTTGGAATGACATACAATCTTGTTTTGACGTTCTCTTCTGGGAAGAGGGAAATTTGCATTTGGATCCTGACAGGCAGAGAGTGGGATTGAATTTGTTTCCTGTCTCTCAAAAAAGTACTATCTTCTACATCACCTTCTGCTAGATGTTACCCTGTAAGTCCTGCTAGGTTTTATAACAGCTTTCTCAAAATGAAATATTTCTAGATCTTTCTCATACTGAGTGTTCTTTCATACTGAATGAAAAACACCTTTTTCTCTTCAATTATCTCAGTTTGTGCAGTAAATTTTCAGTTGAACCAAAACAGGCTCTTTATACAGCTGCGTGAACAAATAGTTTCTCGCACTCTTTCCTAACACTCACTCCCATACACATCCAAGATCTAAAAAGAAAGCAGTGAGATGTATACGATTAATATATGTTTTGTTTATTATCTGAGAATTGATACAAAGATTAACATGGTTATTAGAAAGATTTGCATTAATATCAGTCCTATATTCATAGCAGGTTTTCATTTTTGGATCTTTATTCTTTAATTAAAAATCATTATTTTGCCTAAGCCTTTTGATATCTATACTTGTTCAAAACTATTTCAGTTTGTATGGTTTCTGACAAGGAATGAGTGTGGCAAGGCCGTCTTCTTTACTTATGTAGCTTTATATATATTCTATAAGTCAATAGAATTACTTATTGAATGCTTATAATTCCTTTAAGATTCTGATAATAAAATTCATCATTATTCTTTTAATAAGCTTTACCTTATATGGTACTCATACAAATAATATATTTATATCTTTTGTGGATGTGTTACATAAGTAACACATAAAGTGAATATTTAGTCCTATCCCACCTACATTTGTATCTTTAACCCTAAAAATTTCCATTTGCAGTTAAAGTCTGTATATGTATTAGCAAGGCCCTTTAGTGTCTTGAAATTAAAGTTTTTGATGTTTCTTCCTCCCTGAGACACAAAAGAAAGCACATAGTTGACATCAAAGTGGACACATACTGCTGACTAGTAATTATGGTAGCTTAACGTTGCCCAGTCCCCACCCATTTACAAGCCTGCCTTTACTTTCCTCAGCATGTACTTATTTTGATCAACACCTTTGGAAGTAACTGGACAGCCCAACTACTTATAAAGTTTCTGCAAAATTTGCTTGGAAAACAAAATACCGTTTTACTAGTTTATTCTTTATATATCATTTTGGCTATTTTAAAACCTGATTTAATTACTCTAAGTAAGTTGTAACTGTTAGCTGGGTGTTGCCAGATGTGAAACCAGACACAAGGGTTAGATTTTACAATTTAAGCACAGCTGGTTAAGACAAAATCTGGTTTAGGACACAAGAGATGGATTTAAGATACTACACATATTAAAAATAGCAGGGAATCATATGGAGGACAGCTAAAGGTCGTCTTGGCAAACTTACTGATTTCAAGTGAATCCATCCAATCAAAGTCCAAAAAAGACTTCAAAACCCAGCAAACAGTATTCTCCATCGGTCTTCTCCCTTCATCCCCCAAAGCAAATATACAAATGCAGAGCACTGCTCTATTCAAATTAAGGCATCTTTCTAACATGTATATTAGTAAAGTTAGCGCTAGAACCAAGGATGAAATGCCTCTGCGTCTTGGAACAGTTTTAAACTGCTCTAAGTACCAGGATGATGAACTCAAAAGAAGTTTATTTACCTTGGGCATTTGAGTTTTACAGCTTAGGAGAGAATAACTTTAGAAATCCAGGGGAGAGGGAGAAGGGGTGCAGGGGCAGGGTCCCCATTCTTACATATTCTAGTGTATTGGCCAAATTGTTGATATGCTTAGCAGAGCCTGTAAGGTGGTGCAGAGCAGCTGAAATAACTTTGCACGTCTTCTACATGTTGACCCCTGTACTGCATGTGTATGAGGAGAGAGAAGGAGCGGCACAACATTTATATCAATATTTTAACAAGACATGTGTGGGACTGGAAAAACCTATCCAGTGAGTAAGCTTTATTTTTCCATAACTAAAACCAAAATAAAAATAAGTTTGAGGTACTTTCATTACAAAGTGTGTTTGAATTATAAAACTGTAATGGTTTTACTAGCTTAACCCAAATCTCAAGGGTACTATGTTTTCCCTCACTGTATTCCATCTCATGTTTAGGTGACGGGTATGCAACGCTTTGGAGAGACATATTTTCCTTCCTTCGGAGTCCACTCTAAACATAACAGTGTCTCACAACAAGAACAAGACAATTTAGCCATAACAAAACCCAAGACAATTTAGCTACAGCAAAAAACTAGAATCTCCCATCCAGCCTGATTTTTTATATTTTGCCTCACTTTACAGATAAAAAATGAACTTTTCCTACTGTTTCTCCCAAGTTGCTCTTTTTCTGCCACTTGATGCTGATCTCAGTTACTGCTTCCAAAGCAGCAACCAACTGCAGCAGCTAATTATAACCAGCAGTCCTTGCTTCCCCTGCCTTCTCACCAGTTATTGCAACATTCATTTTTAAAGTGTTTTTTTCTAAACAGGAAAACATTTCTCCAACAAAAGTCTAAATATTTTTTCTCAGTAGTACTAGCAAGCAATATATACTGAGGTCATTCAGAAGAGATCGAATGTGATAACACTGAGCTTTTTGCTGCCAATGTAACTTTCTGGCATTTCCATAGTTTTCAAGCATATCAGCATAGACAAGTCTGTTTTTCTTGTCAAGGCATGCTCTTTATTTCCATCGCTATTGATAGGTGTTGTACAGTCTTGTCAGGGACATTATAGACCTCCCAAGTGTTCTGTAGTGAGTTAACTCTTCTTTCACATTTTTACTGATTATCTGTGCAATAACAATGTACACAGATCTGTGATTTGATCAAGACATCCTGATGAAGCTCATAAATTTTCAAAAGGAAACTCGTGTTTCATGAATACTTGAATGAAAAATACATGGAATTCACGAATCCATGAAACCTGGTGATGGAACTGCAGAGTAACACGGGCAACAAGTGTGTTTCCCACCGTATAAAACAATAGCTAGTCTCTTTGTGCTTGCTCTTTCTCCTCATCACATTTTATCACTTCTCCTCTGGTTTTTCTCATTTATTTTCTATTGAGTTTCAATATGACATTAATTTTCTGTATGGGCCTTCTTGCCAGTAACAATAGTTATTCTGAAGTGTTGTGTGTTGTTTATAAAAGTCAAGTAGCCAGTAGAGTAAAGCATTTATAAACTTCTAAAGCATTCATAAACTTCTCTAACAGTCATTATTTGCACAATATTTCTCAGGATATCATCCATTCTATTTATTTACTGGTCTGCCCACTATTGTCATCATGTTGATTTAAAAAAAAATAAAACCCACCTTTTATTTTGATCTCTTAAGAAGTAGAGAATTACTGGAGTAATGTAAATGTAAACGTTCTGCTACTTCGATTAAAAAACATAGACTGATGGATGAGTTCTAAAGAACAACTCTTTGAACTTCTCAGCTGAGAGTTAGAGGAGTATCTTTCTACCCCAGCCTCCCTTCGAGAATAATAGCATCTCGTTTATAAAAGGACAATGTTTGGTGATTTCTTTGCTAAGTATTGCTAACATGTAGGGTGGACCTTCTTCAGTGTTACTGCCCATATGCACTTCACATTTGCACCACCTCACTTTATTCTGATTAAAATTAAGTACATATGTAATGTTGACCCTTCCCCAACAGTGTTATTAGGCTCCAATATTTACCTAGCAAATCTCAGGTTGAGCATGAGAAATCAGGCTATTGATGTGATGCAGAAAATTATCTGACTTTATAATAAATCTGTCAGAATTACTTGGATTTCGATTTAGAAAAATATTTAGACTTTTCAATTGAAGTCTCTGGCTATTTGCCTTTGCCTATATATGTTGTTTGGTTGTTGTTTGTGGGGTTTTTTTTACTATTTTCTCATCCAAATCACTGCACAGTACTGTATAACTATTCTGACTACCTGGTGTAAGGAGCAGGAACTGGGCAATGGTCAATGACTTTGTCTTTCAACACGTTTGAAGATATTACACACTTTTTTCAAATAGTGTTTTAAAATTTTGGCTGTTTTATAAACTGTAACAGTTTATAATGACTTTATTTCTTGAAAATAAGTCTGTTGCTAATGCTGATTATGTAAGAACAAAACTCTTTTCCACGCTTCATATAAAAAGTCCACTGATATTGAAGATACTCTGTGCTACTCAGAACCCTGATTCACTGTGTGTATTAGGATGTCCATTTCCTCTCACATGACTGCCTCAAAAGAACAGACTGATCATGTGGGAAGTCATTGTTGAGTGGGAACAAATTTTTTTGATACAATATGAACACTTGTTATTTCTAACCAGTTAAGGAAACTAAAATCCTAGTCTTTCCTTTTCATTCCCACCTAGAATAGTAACTCGCCATGCAGAATCCACTGCTAATTAAAAATAGTAGTAGTGTTAGCACTGAAGACTAGCTAAGTAAATTGTCTAAGTAACAATTCATCCAAACCAGAAACAAGAAGAGGGAAGACTTTTAAAATTAATTGCCGAAGATTATGCATGTCAATCTTATGATGAATAGATGGTACTGAATTTCATGAAATAATTTAGTACGTAAGAGTCTATTAGCTAGTTAGAAACCATGACCCCATTTAACAGTTATGGACCACCAGAGCATCTAATCTATATTAGTTGATTTGTATACCCTTTATGATCTGAACCAGATCCCATAATGTCAAAAATCATAGCTATCACATTGAATTATAACCCATTAAGAATACAGGATCAGAAAAATCAAATATGTTTGTCTCAGGAGTGAGCTCTGCTAGCATATTTACTCTACAGCAAAACAGATTCTGCCCCTTGTATTTGTAATAAATCAAGAATCCATCCCCAAGTGCTTTTAAAATTAAATGGAGCATGGAGTAATCAGTTTAAACTACTTTTAGTTGGCTTGTCACTGCAGTCTGTGTAAAAAAATAATTATTCATTATTTATATTTTATTTTTAAAAGCCAAAGATCAGTAGAGCGCTTCTATCGTTCTGTGCATGTTTGCCCACAAGATTCAGATCAGTAGATCATTTTAGACTGTATCATGCTTCTAAATCCCACAGCAACTATAGCTACCTGTGATGGAAGAAGAAAACAATTGAATCTACATTAAAATGTGTTAGAAAAAAGAAAAACATCCCTGAATTTACTCTATTTCTGCACATTAAAAAAAAAAAAAAGCCAATGGTTCTTCAGGATAAAATGTGATGGGAATAGGTGACAGACGGAAGTTAATCAAAGTGCTTTAATTTAGCAAAGCATGTCTTTAAGCTATTATAATTATGTATGACACTTAATATCTCATTTTTTTCCAAGAACCTTTTTGGAAATATCAACTGAAAGATATCGGCAGAGTTTATTTTGGTATTTTAATAGGTAATACAATTCTTTCTGCTGAGGTGCAACATTATTATCTAAATACACCAGGCTAAATGTCAACATATAACAGTTCCACTACCTTCTATTTTCACAGAAAGATCTAGTAATAACTTCTTTCCTTTTCCCAATGGCATCTAATGCTTATCCAGATTGGAAATTTAATTAGCAAAAGTTGTATCACAGCGGCTGTTGATTTTTTTGTTTTCATTTCAATCCTACAAATCCTGATTTGGTGGAATGCATAATTGTATTCACTCCCACATAAAGTTAAATATAGCAAAGTTTTTTCAGCTATCAGTTTAAAAATAACAATGAAATTAAGCACAGAATTTGTAGTGTCTTAGACCTAAACGACATAGGGCTTTACCAGGTGTCCTACAGCCTCGTAGGTGTGTATATAAAATAGCCTAGAAGTTGAACATGCAGTTTTTAGTTGAAGAAATTTCTTTCTTGTTTAGTATACATATGCTATTTTTTTAGAGTATAGTGCATATTTAGTGGATAAATACAAAGACAATGTATTTATATTTGGATAAAATGTATTTGTATTTGGACAAAAATGTGCACATGAATGAAGAAGAGATGAATGTGAAAACTGACCTAGGTATAAATTAATATAAACATTAGTAATTTTAACTATGTATACAGAAAACAGCAATTTCTAAAGACACCATCATCAGATATTTCCAAATGAAAGACGTATTTTAATGTATGCATACAATTTCTAGGCAATATATACTCTTTTTACAAAAGGTTGTATGAAACCTGGAAGCAAGGAAGTTAGCTCTCTGTATGTTGTTTAGTGTGAACACATTCACAGGGCAAGCCGCCCTTCTATATGTAGTGATACCTTCCTTCTCCTCTCAGAAAAACAGACAGAATGTTGTAACAGCTTTGGAGCCCCTTTCTAGCATCCTTTGCATGTTGAGCCATGACAACATGTGCTAGGGATTCGATTTCAATATGCAGGGACTAGATTTGTACTTTCTTTTCTTTTCTTTTTTTTTTTTTTTCATGTTATAAAACTTCATATCCTTCCAGTACTGTGTTGATTTACAATATGATTGCTTGTAAGACAGATCTGGAAAATACAGATGGAGGAAGGAATATATATATATATTTAATTGCAGGGAGGGGCATATATAGCTAATATTCTTTTACTTTTGTGGGCATACCCGCACAAAGTAAAGATTGAACAAGTGTGACAAGTGTTTTTGCTTTTACCAATAGATAACTTGAAAACCCTGACAGAAAGTAACCCTTTCTGTAAGTACATTATGTAAGTGGTCAAGAATGCAATGTGCTGAAAATATCACCAAAGCCTAATCACTTAGTCCCAATTTTAATGAAGTATTTAGGTCCAAACTTCCCATTAATTTAAATGGGAAATCAATGAGAAGTTAGGAGCCTAAATGCTTTGTTGAATCAGGGCCTCCGGGCTCAATTGAGATTCCCATGGTGATCACTGGAAAGACTTCCATTAAAGCTCTGGATTGTGTTAATCACTTCCATATCTGTCCGTTGGTACCCGCCTGGTTCATTTACCACATTTATTTTGTGGGGTTTATTAGGGTCTAAAAGTGATACTTTCAAAGCATCTAAGATACAGTTAGACACATAGTAAGTAGGACTTTGAGTAGGATCGAAAATATTTACTGAAATCTTTCTAGTGCCTACCTGAATTTCCGAGTATCTACAGCAAAAGCTAGCACTAGTGATTGAAATACCCAAATCCTAAATCATACTTTCTATCCTTTCCACTTCAAAATCATTGTTTTAGACTTTCTGTCCTGAATGCAACCAAGAATTTGAATAATTATTGCAATAATTTTCCTACCACTGAGTCTGGTATCAAAGACATTTGGAAAATTGGCCTAGTTTGTGAACCTTTCCAGTGGAATATTTTTAAGACATTGAAGAATCTGGAAAAAAAAGCCAGGTTTCAATTTTTTCACTAACTAGAAAATCTGATCAATAGAGATACAGGAATAATTAGTTCTAAATAATATGTCCTGGTTTGTTACTTTAATCCTACTAAGTAATTATTCAGTTTTATCTTACAGTATTCCCCAGCTCATACTAACTGGCATCACTTAAATTATTCACTATGGGCCAAAGCTTGATTGCACTGGAGTCAATGGCAAAAATCCCATTTTCTCCAGTGACAACAGCATTTAACCCTGAGGAACTGACCTTAAGGTTAATTAAATGTTTGAGAAAACCTGAGGTGATTTATAGTTTCATGCTGAAAGCAAGAAAAATTCACAGTTTTGTTAGGTTTTGATGTAAAACAAGATAAAATCTAGTGCACTCAAGCTGAGTTTCACTTTCAGTTTTTATTTTCTTTTAAAATCTGAAACTCAGAGGAACTGTGGTTGAATGAAATGCACTATGTGGATTGCACCCAGATTTGTTTTAATTTTTTGGGGGGGTTGCTGCTTAAGAAGTTGGACCCAGAAAGTTTTGTACACCTTTGCTTCTATGAGCTCCTTCACACATCCCTACTAATAATCGGTCTTTTTATTACAGGTTTGTTTTCATGGTACTTTTTTACTGGAACTACTACTAGCAGTGCTGGGTATATTTCTTCAATGCACATGTAAACAGTTATGAAAGAAGAAAAAAAGAAAGCCTTCTGTATACACATTTCACGGAATGGACAGCTTTAGTTAAGGAATGTTATATACTTGATTTGATTAATGAGTTTTGGGGAGATTATTACTCAGCTTGATTCATGTGCTTAAGCACTGTAAAGTAATTTAGAATCTAATTGCAATGTTTTCCAGAATGTTACGTTGCTTACGTTTTTCTTACAGCATACAGAAATTCACATCCATCCTCTACATAGCTTTTTGATACACAGTAGCATGATTCATTTTACTAGAAGGTAACCGTATTACACATGCAAGTATGATATTCATTTAAAGATATTAAATTTTCTTATGTATGTATTGTTAAAAATACCCAATACAAGTATGTTAATATACAGATTTCTCAAGGCTTGCTGTACAGTTCTGCTATTTAATAAAAACAGGGAAAGGTTTTTTCCACTGTAATTGCATATAGAATATTAATGATTAGACTTTGCGTATAGGCATAATGGTAATTTTTCCTTTTGATTTCCTCATCTAGCATCCACTCAGACAGAAGTGGAATATGTGTATCTGTTTGAGAGTAGAAAAGGTGCTGCTATGTACAGAGTCTATAGGGAGGAAGGAACGTTAAGGGAGGTATTTACCAGCAGATGTACAAAAGAACACGAGCACTGAAATGATCAAAAGCTGTGTAAACAAAGAGATCAAACTGAACAGAAGCAGTGGTGTTGAATCGAAATTCATGTGCACAGAGTTCAAGACTATAAATACTGTGATTCCATGAAGAAGCTTTTTCATAACAAAAAGGAGAAACCAGCTCCCCAGGTTGTATGACTTGGCTCATCTAATAGTAAGATGATCTTTGTCTTCAGAGCAAAATGCTGAGAATAGGAGAAAAAGTGTTCAATAACTGCTTGAAAAACTCAGTTTCAGTGACTCCTGTGTCCCTGACCAGGAGTTAGCAGAATGAAATCATGACCACAGACCTCAAAATGGATAAAAGAAAGAACTTAACAATGTGCTAGATATGGACACCCAGAACAAGAGAAAAGATACTGAGCTCTTACCTTTTAGCACATCACTCTCTCTCTTGTTCCTGGGTATCTGCATCTGGCTGATATTTTATATATTTCTTTTTTCTTTCTGCAGGACATTTTTAAGGCTCTCTGTTTTCAGTTTGCCTTGAATTACTGATCTTTAATAGAAAAAATATATTTCAGGAGTAATTTTCTGAGACCTGGGCATTTAAAAAGAAGTCTTCTACTGTTAGTGTCCTTGATGATGCAGACTATTAGAGTAAAACCTGATTTTTATAGACACAACAGCTTTTTTGACTGTATGCCCACTATTTAACTTGGAGTAGGCTAAATTAAGGTCACAACATTTAAAATTCTCTCTCAATGCTATGAGTTTCTCTTCTCTCTGTTCTTACCTGGGGCTAACACGGAATACTCTGGCCTGCTGTAGCTTCCATGTCTGTTTTCAAAAATTCCATCTGACCTTCAGTTTTCTGGATATTTTTAGAGTCTTTCAATGTGCAATAATATCTAAAGTCTGATTTTTCATGCTTCTGTTGTGCTAATTGTCATGTATATGTTAGCTTTGTCAGAATGGCTTAAAAGGAAGTGTTGAAAGTAAGGAGTTGACCACTGGCAAAGAATGACCTTTAAAAAGGAAAGTACAGCTTGCTAGGAGTGAAGTATCAAAATTACCTCCTTATTTACAACCTGTTGAAAGCCAACACTTTTTTGCTTTTTGAAAATGTTATCACAGGATATTTTTCTTTATTTTATTCTCTACTTTAAGCATAGATACTGCAGCAGATCTAGAACAGTGAGGAGGCTGTAAGATAGATTTTACTTTGCTGAAGACAACTCATTGTTGGTATTTTGGGATACCATCTATTGTATTCTGTGTTGTGGAAAAGAGGATGCCTCAGTAAGATAACAGCACAGTGATCAACACTAATCATCATCACCAGTAATTACCACAAAACCAGGCAAAATGTAGACAAGAAAGAATACTTTGGCTTAGATTCTTGATAACTGAAGTTTCATTACTGTGCCTTTTAAAATTTACTTTTTCTGGAGAACTGTAATTATCTAAATGCTCTGTACTCTTTGTCTTCCTTTCTCCTGATTTTTTTCCCCATTGTTAAATGGCACTAAAAATTTGACTCACAGATTGAAATCCACAAATTCCAAAGAACTGGGAATCTATCTATGCATTATTAGGTATTTATAAGCTAACAGGGAATGTTTTATATATATATGGAGATTAGGAAAAGAGGAGGACTGCGCTGGATTCCGTCTAGTTATAATCCACATATTGAAGGCTGCATTTGATATACATAAAGTTTTAGTAGGTGTGTCTGAATGTAGAACTGGGTAACATATTTCACATTATTTTACACTCCTTTCCCCAGAAAAGTGAAAAAACACAATGAACCACCTTTGTACCTATAAAAAGACATTGGGGGAGTTGTTGATAAAGTTCCAGGTATCCACTGCTAATAACTGCACTAAATTAGGGAACAAAGTTTATTTTTTCAGTTTTTGCAGTATTGCAGATTAATCCATTTCTTAGCAATGTTGAGGAAAATGACTGTAAGAAAATGAGAGAGAAGTATTGTAAATGTAGATTCAGTAGCATAAGTCCCTAGTCTATGTTGTACCCACCGATAATACTAGAAAGCATCTAAACCAGAATGGAACATCGATGAGGTTTTTGGCCCTGCATATCTTAGGGACTATTTGAAAATCCTGTTATTGGAACCTGTTTACTTGATCTGAGTCAATTGCAGGTTTCAGTTGCAGCTGTTCAACAGAAGAGTATGAAATATTCAGTTCTGATGAGTCTGCAGAACATTCCAGCTTCTGTCCGTTGCTCAAGGAGTTTATACTTCATATGATTTTTTTGTAAATTTTTTGGAACATATATGAAATTTGAGTGTATCAAAGGTTTTGTTGATATTTTTTTTTGAGGCATATGGCTAAGAGTTTTGAAATTATCACTCTTGGTGAATAAAGAAAGCATTCTCATGTTATTCATCATGAACCACAAGTACTGCTGCAGTTTTTGCTGTTGTATAGTCCTGGAAATGACCAGATCATAGCTGGCCAGGCAGCTAAATCCTTGGGTTGGATATGATTTTACACTGTGAAAGCGCTAAATCCAAGAAAACCTGACTTTTGCTTTCTGATTCATATTTAAAGCTGTGGGGGATGATCAAAATCTGCACAGGTTTTGACCCTTGGTTCTGAACAGTGAGTTAAAAATCTGCCAATTTTGTTGGCAGATGGGAAACCCCTCCCCATTTGGGGGTAGTGTGATCAAGTGGTTTTTTAACTGGTGCAGCACATCTTTATTTACAACTGTTACGTACTCAGCACAACTTGTAAAGTGTGGGTTTTTTCTAAAACTTTCCATGTGATACAGCTCTATATATTATATTACACTTATAAAATCCCACCAAACCCTTATGAATTAAAAGATAATTAGTGGTTCAAAACACATAAGACATTAGGCCAGAAGTGTCAAAAATGTCATGAAAGGCCATAAATCATAGTATACTTGCATTGATCCCTTATATAGTTAGTTTTTAAATCATCTCTTTAACACCTTGTAAATGTACAAACAACTAGGAACCCGAGGGAAACTTTAATATGTTTTTTATACATATTTTAATTTCATCTCAAAGTACTGGCTGCATAAAAATTAAGTCAGACTCACAAAAACTCATTGATTTCCTCTGGATAAAACCCATCTGTCCAAACTAATTTAGAACCTTTTTGAAGCTGTAAAGTTAGTCATGCAACACTGAGGTCATTATGGACATCCTGTACTGTAGGAACTCTAGTGTAATTTTAAGAAGGTAATTTTGTTATATTTACTGTATTTAAATACAGTGCTACTTTTAAGGAACAAAAGCCTTACTGTGTAACTGTATTGAAAGTAAACCAGAAGCTGTGAAAAGTGAGATCTGTTCTTTTCCTTGTGATTAATGCACCTTTCTGCCAAAATTGAAACTTCTTAACTGAGCTCATTTAATACAAAGTAAACGAATTCTGCTCTTTGGATTTGATCCGCTGGCTAAGCTCTATAGATAAGGGTCTAACAGTGAATAGCTTTCATTCTAAACAAAGGATGTTTTGATAGAAAGGTCAGAGCTAAGGTCTTTTATATTGTGATAACAGGAAAGGGAAATGACATATTAATGGCAATTCATGCCATGGTGGTCTGCTGAACATGGTGGATCCAAAAGAAAAAAAAAAAAAGAAAAAAAAGTCCATAGTGCTATTTTTTTAAGGACATCAGTTTTTAATTGGTCTTATTTTGAATGACAATTTCTTTCATTACAGTTGGCAAGACAGAGATGCCAAAATGTACAACACTACTACCACAGGGAAGATTGAAAAAAAATTGTGTGTATTGATCTGGATTCTGCCCTTGAACATTTTGCTGCCAACCAGAATATTAAGCAGGCTTAGCCCCTGTGAGTCACACTTGTAACAAATGGTGATCTGTAGCTAATTTTTATAATGCGATAGACTTTAATTACATGCTGAATCACTTGAATAGGGCAAATAAGTTTAAATTAAGAGGTCCTCACTGTGGCTCAGGACACGTACATCATGTTGCATGCTTTATGTGCAGTGTTTGTGAGTTTGGGAACAGAATCTGTCATAGCAGAAGCTTTGTAGCTTCTGCAGTAGAAAGCACAAAGAGTTTAAAAACATTTCTGCACACTATAAAAATAAAAGCTATCATGTAGTTGCAGGACTAATTCTACCACGGAAATCTTTGTTCTAAGATAAAATAACGATGTGATTAGGTGAGGCAGTCACTTCAGCGAAGATACTCAAAACTGTTATTCCATTCCCCAACCTCCCACCCCCTCCCCTTGGGACAGGCTGCTTTATCTAGGGCCAGCTGATGTTATCTATAATGCCAGCAGCTTCTTACATATCCACATTGAGTCCAACAATTTCATGACATAGTAGGATAGTGTAGTTTCCCCTGTTACCTAATGAAGTCTGAACTGAATAGCATTTCTTTTATGTTTAGTAGAGTATCAACACAGAAGACAGCAGGATCAGGTATTCAAGGAGCAGTGTAGGGTGACAGCAGAACAGTACATTTTTCCTGTTCATGTCTCACATCTCCAAAGAGAAAACTTCCCCTTGCCTGCTTCCCTCCCTTCTCCCTTGAGATGCATTCCCCAGTAGTCAGTCACTTTGCACGTCAGGCAGCAACTGCTGAATTGGCAATGTTAGCAGAAGACACTATCCTTTGCTACTTTATTTAAGCACTGTAAGCTGCACTCTCCTTTTCTAAACTAGCACAGCACAAATAATGCCATTATATTGGCTTGTAAAGGCCTGCCAAGCACTTTGATGAAGCCAGATATTGTGAAGAGCATCACATAGGAAAGACACTAGAAACCAAACAACCCCTGCCACACTCATGTCTGCTATTTAAATGACCTCCCACTCCTAGACAGAAGATTAGAAGCAATCTCATTACTTATAAATTTGGATATTGCACTCCATCTCTCTGAATAATCTGGAGAGTACACAAGCCTACCTTAGAAATGCTTTGTCATGCCATCTGGAAGCAGCTCTGGGGAAGAGTTCTTTGGAAAAAAAATCAGCTGCACACAACTGATTTAAGCTCCAGCAGAGAGAAATGCAGGAATTCTAAAAATGTTGCTTACTCAGGAGAGAAGCTGTGTGCCTCTAAGCCATGTAGTGTGAACATAGTTACACACCTGAGTTGCACACCAGGTTGATATAACCCAGTTATTGGGCAAGAAGCAATAGGAATTCAAATCACTAAATCTTCCTTTCAGGAAATCAGTGTATTCCCTTGTCCAGTTGTCCATTCCCTTGTGTTAGTGTGACCTAGATGGATGGTTGTACTGTTCCTGCAAGGAGTGAAAACATAACACCTAGAACCAATAGGTTTTCCTGAATCTTGATGGAATCCCAAATCAAACTCTAGTCGTGATGAACTTCCTTTCAACATCTCCTGTCTTCCCAGTTAATAATTCTCAGAGATCTCAAATAGCAGGCACTACTGCCTTCATTGCCAATTATCCCACTCAGAAAAGAAAACATAAAAATGATATTCCCTAGCATCATTCCACTGTATTTCCTACTATTTGCTCACAGTACCTGGTGTTTCCCTCAGTCTTTCTTACTATGCCTTACAGTGGTGTGAAAAACTTATTTTACTAAAGTGTGATTGTAACATAAATTTTTATCCTTTTCGTCAATGACACTAACTGATAACTGAAAAATTAAGATATCAGCTAACATTTTGTTTCAGAGAAAGCTTTTAAATTAAGAAAAATCTGGATACTAGCAAAATATATACAAGTGAATAAATGTGATATCGTTTTGAAATGTTTTAAAGTTATATAATAATAAACAGCTCTTTTTTGAGATAGTTAAATTTTGTCATATTTTAATCTAGTCATGGAATGAAAACAGTTTCCCATTTTGTAGCCTGTTACCAAGTAGTAGTAACATCTTTCAAAATCAGATTTCTTCCTTTTAATAGGTAGCTATTTAAGCACCATAGGAACAAGGCAGTAGTGTTTTCTAAATATTTTAGGAGTCCTCTGGATTTTTTTTTAGCTCTTATTACAGATACGTAATTTAGCTCCTGCATCTGACCAATCATGCTACAAAAAAATAAGCCAGATATGCAAAGTTTTTACTGGTGTTCATGAAAGTAAATGAAACTGTATTTATTTATATGCTACTTAAAAAAAATAAGAGAACAGCATACTCAGGAAACATGATTTGAGATATGACTTCATTGTGAAATAACTTCTCAAATAACTGCCACGACTACAGTTGATTGTGTGGTTGTAGGTGACATCAAAGACAAGATCATTGTGAAAGTCAGTGTGTATGTGCATGTAGCACTTCTTTTATAATTGTATTCTAGAAGACAGAATAGATATCTTCCAAAAGCACACTGCTCTTGACTGAGCTACTAATTGTACAAGGCTGATTTGGATGAATATGCCTAAATGATGGACATTTTTTTCTTCCATGGTTCCCACTTCACCCTGTAAACTGGGAAGAGAGCAAGCAGAGCTCAAGGGATATGTAATACTCTTGCTACATGGAAGGGTGAATTTAATCCTCAGAGCTGACCCTGTCACTTAGAGGTAGCATTGCAATCATCATTCATCAAATCACTTTGCAAGTATAAACTAAATAGGATTTTCTTTAGCAGTCTTTTCCACTAGTAAAGATCCCACTTTTAACCATTTTCTTAACCTTAAAAACTACCCCAACTGGTAAAATTAATAATGAAGGAGTAATGTGCTTTTAGCAAATGTGTCAAGAAATGCCAACATTTTTTCTGGTGACACGGTGAAATGGTGAAAAAAAGGTAAATTAATTTACCCCATCGTATTTTTCCTGCTATCATAGTTTTTATAGCACTCTCAAAGATTCCCATCTTATGCTGCCCTATTCAGTGTTTCTTTGTCACTATTTTTGAGGGGATAGTTCATCATAAAAAAGGGGAACACACTGGAACAATAAAACTGTTCCTTACATTCTCCAAAAAGAGTCTTTTTATGCAAAGTTCTCTTTAAAATGCATCCATCACACTCTATGAAATATTCCATATGACCTCTGTTTTCATATCTTGTATCCCTAATTTTTTCCAGGACATAACTGTGATATAAAAGGTACTGCTGTCTCTGTTATAGTGATGGGAAACTAAAGTACAAAGTGGGTATGTGAATTGGCAAAATCGCAAAAGGGTCTATGGGGGAGCAGGAAATGGAGTAACAGCCTTGTAACTTAACCAACATTGAAAAGAATAGATGATCCTGGTACTACTGAATGTTTATTGAAATCAATATACAAGAAATAAAAAATAGATGTTTGTTAGGTTTTGCATTATTTTTCCTCTGCGCTAAAGTTTATATTTCAAATCTTAAAAGTGATGTACTTTAAAATTACAAAAACAGGCATACCTTTGCAGAAAAAGCAAAAGATATTAAAACTGTAGAATTCTGAAGAAATCTGTAAATCACAGTCAGATAAATACAGTTATGTTAATTTCTATTCCGTAAGAGTTGTCTCCCTCCATCACTTCCAACTTTATTTTTAAAGGCATTTTCTGTCAAGGCAAGATATGTTATTAGAAGTGGACTTCAGGTTTTTGTACAGTGCCTTGAGGAAAAAAACATGCCTTCGTGTTCCATGTTAGTCAGTACTTCATTAATATCTTACATAACTTTATTACTATTAATCACATTGTTAATTTCTATTTTTGATTGATAGGATTATAACAACTGAAAAGAACCCACAGTTTTTAGAAATAGATTCAGTATCAAATATCTTCTCAGTTGTAAACTACAAATGTACACACTTGCTAATATTGGATGTTCTTCAGGATCTTAATTTAACAACCTTATTTTAGTATGTCATGGTTCTGAAATGCCAAGACTGAAACAAAAATCAAGAGGCCAGAACATGGCATATTTCTGTATGACATTCAGTACTAATTATTAGCTACATCCAGGAGATCTAGAGGTGTTATAATACTGAAGTCATTAGCCTGACTGTTTATAAACTATTATATAACTACAGTGTAGCATTAAAGAGTCAGGTAGCTACATTTGCTACTCAGGGAGAGACATTTATCACCAAACAGAAATTCTGTGTGCTATGGTTTTCCTGACATTTTACTCAGCTGTTCACTACATATTGGAAACCATGATTACTAAATTGTTTGTAAAATTTGACATAAAGTTTAATGAATTAGAGAAACATACTTTACTAATAATTATATTTAACAGGGCTGATCCTATGTCCTAGCAATAATATGCTCAGAAGGAAGGAGATTTTAGCAGTAGACAGCTTCCTACTATGAAATGAAATAGCAAAAAAACAAAACAAAAGAAAAAAACCCACCTCTTTTTTCTTACCCTGGTTTTGGTTTTATGGCTAGATAGATGAAATCATAATGTGTTTGCAATGAAAGTGTTTTGAAACTATTAGAATTTCATCTTCCTCTTTCTTTAAGCCATTTCTCATTCAGTTCATTTTAGACAATGACAGCCCTATAATGATCATCTATCGACATTCAAAGAACATTTTTGTATTGTTATGTCATTCAATCCATCCGTTTGTATGATTCTGAGGATTTTTTTAATAATACCTAACAATTTTAAGGCTCTTCAAAAGAATTTGCATCTTTCTGAATCTATTTGTTCTGTTGTCATACACCTTCAGTTTTCAGACATTATTTTAAGGGAAAATTTTACAATATGTCTTGAGTTAAAGCTGTAAGTTGAGAATGAAATTTCCACCTGTGTAGAACCTTTTGAGTGTTGCAAAATACCAGTAACTTTTGTAGCCACATTTATTTGATGTAAAGAAAAAGGAAGAAGGATTACAAGTTGGAATAATTAGCATTGGAAACTAATCTTCACATTGAACTCTAATGGAAATGAATGGGGGACTTTTTGAGAGAGACTTTTAATCACCACTTTTATAAATAGTGAGCCTCTTATCACTGCTTCTTAAACCCTTCATTATTTTTTTTCTGTTCAGACTTTTCCTTTTCTTTCAGACTTCCAACTGGTTCTTCTAGTCCTAACAATGGACAGTTTAAACACACAAATAAAATCTAACATCCTTAAAAAAATAACTGAGAGGGAAAAGATTATACCTAGTATAATACACATTAAACTCACTATAACCTTGAAAACAAAATTAATACTTGCAATTGCCATCACCCCAGTCCAGTCACCAATGAATGAACTAGTAATCCCTCCAGTTAAACTCATGAGTTTCTAAAGCACTTCAGCTAAGTGCTATGACAAATCAGTACCTTTTCTGAAATAGGATTGTAAGAGATACATCAAAATTGCCTGAATCTTACAGCTCAGTAAAAAGTTCAGTTCTGTGATAAGCCACTTTGGCAGGGGATAAGAATATAATAGACGCTTGCTAATTTAAGTAGCTTGAGAACAGCATATTCGAGTGAGTTAAAGTTCATATTAATGCAACCTAGTGATAGCTATTGAAGTAGGTATTCTTCAGACATTCCATTCAATTATATTTTATTTTAAAACAGTAGCACATTTCTGATGCCAGAAACTTCGCATCATAACTGGTAACAATACAGAGTGAGAATTTAACACAAAAGGTTTAATGCTTTTAACACAAAAATTAGGAAGTATCAGAGCTTTTAGAAATGTATGTAAATTTTGTGCTACCCCATCTTTAATCTCCAAACTTTTTGATTTACAGTTACACTTGCATTCTCCCATGTGTTAGAGGAATGGTTACTTTTTTTCTTCAGTGCCATTTATCTCATTGTAATAAAACAGTACTTCCTCCCCTACTGATCAACATTGATATCATATCAACGGTAATAGAACCTACTTCTCAAGTCTACTGAAGATCAGTATAATCGAAAATCAATGATCTAAACTGAGGCTGGTTGTTCTATAATGTGGTTTATGTAATTTGATAATGCCAATCCTAATGGAGTTAAATATAATCCATCGAAATTTCAGGATGCAAGGGTCAATAGGGAGTGCAATGCCTCACTTCCCAGCAATTACCACTTATTACTGGGGCAGTGCTTTTGCTTTGCTGTTCTGCTTGCCTCAATAAATAATATTTGGAGACCCTGCAGCTGCAGTCAATAGAGTACAGTTTTATTGTCACAGCTTCATAGTCAGATCAATACCAACTCTTCTGAGACACCAGCGAGAACCACCACACACCAATCTAATGAAACCATGTGTTTTTATGATTCTGAAATTATACATTTTATCCATTGCTTATGCTTAATGTTACTGTTGCATTTAATAGGGCCCTTTTGGCTAAACTTTTATATACCCTTCACAAGACATTTATGCGTACAAAGAAAGGGAATTTGTGTTCTGAAAATGAGTTATAGTGAACCAAAATTACAAACATTTCCTGACTTTTTTTCCTGATGTCGACTTCAGTTACAAGATTTCCCTACGTTACTGTTGCAGGGTTTGAGAATAAACTACAAAATAACCACAGTGTCTGAGTGGACCTCATGTTGCATTTAAAATCCTTTAAAGGATAATGTAAGCTTCATTCTCTCAGGAGTGTGATTCTGGGCCTCAGAACAAAAACTGATTTAAAATTTGATGACTTTTAAATATGTCCAAAAGCATAACTGGATCTTTAAGAAATTTTACATGTGACAGCTTGCTCTGCAAACGCTGGAGTCAGAAAGTGGCTATGCAATGCTGAAAGAAGCTTAAATCATTTAAAGGAACAAGTACCACCAAAGAAAGCTGGGCTCAATTCAGGAAGTGCATTTAAGATGCAAGTTAAATTCTCTTGTGCAAACATCAGTACTGATGTGAATAAGCATCAGGGAGTGTGAGCTGGTGTAAGGACTTCTGTTTTAAATCAAGAAGCTATTGATTGTGAACTCATTCAAGAGTATGTGAATCTTTTTCTTATTATGGGACGTAGACTTCCCTACTATGCTGTCTGAATAGATATAATAAATAGTGATGGATAAAATTTGTATTTTGAGATTTGCCAAACCAAGACAAGTTTTCTTTTTACCAGCCTCCTTTGTATCACGCTTTTCATCACAATCATGTATAAGGTGCACAAATATGCATCAGCAGCTCAAAATTAAGGAATCAAAGAAGTCCTGGAAGTATCAGAAGAAAATTACAGCCCTTCTAGGTTAATGACAAATAGAACATACAAAAAGAGTCAATACAAAAGGAAAAGTATAGCAAATGTCTTTACATTGCAGTTATTTTCACTAACACTTGCTTTTAAATTATATGATCATTTTTCAGGAAATACATTATACCGTGGAAGCAATATTCTTTACAATTGTTTTTCAACTATTACGTGCATTTTTTACGTCTCATACCAGTGATGATGCGTCACAGGATTACAGAAATAAGGTGATCAGTCATTTCCATTGGGTTAACACAGACGTGCTTTCAATGAATGCTTTGGGAACACCGAAAGCTCAAATTTTGCTGCTGGTAAAAATCCCACAAGATGTATAGACACTGAAAGTCTGTTCAATGATTTAAAGTCAGGTAAAAAAGGTGAAGAAGGATTTCAACATATTTTTAAAACAGAGACCCTCTTTCCAACACCTTCAGGAGGGAGTTTTCCTTTGCAGTAGCATAAATATTTATAACACTCACCACCACCTGCACAATCATCCCCATAAACTGATATGCTCTCATAACTACTGGTAATGAAACGTGTTTTACGCTACAAGCCGTTGGCAATGTGTCTATGCAGTGCAGACATTATCAAAACAAGAGCCGTAGCAAGCTTACTACTGTGGCACAGCCATTGGCTATTTTAAGGTGTTTTCTTTCCCAGACAGACATCTCACATGCACATATGTATGTATACAAAACTGCAGGAAGCGGTGTTGCCTAGAAGCTAGGGCAGAGTCTTGGGATTCAGGTTCTATTCCCATTTTTTTCCACTGATTTACTGGTAAATTTTGGGGACCTTTATCTTTTCATAGCTGAAGTTGCTACTTCTAAAATAGAATATTGATTATTTTATGTGCTTTGAAATTAATGAATCAAAATGGCATGTATGAAATAAACACTTTATGAATCATGTATTTACAATTGTATGTATCCAGGTTTTAAAATGACCAGTTTGGAGTTGACAATATATAGTTAACTCATTGTAGAATTACTATGCTCATTCTTTTTGGGACACCTAGAATATCATAGTTACCAAAGCAAAGTTACTTAGCTACTTCAGGAACAATTTGGGACAGCTGACAATTTTTAAGGCATCTAGAATAATTTTGAATTTGAACAATAATGTCAAAACAGAGAAATGAAAATTAATAGATGTCTTAATTTCAATGTATTTGAGAAGCTATCATTATTTAAAGTCATGGCTAAGATCCAAAATTACAACATATGAGTGATCTTTGTGGGTTTGTTGGTCATCGAGCTTTATATAGTTTCAAAATTTTTATAATGGACTAAGGATAAAATTCCAGATTTGCAATAAAATTTTGGAAGAACAGACGTTCACCTTTATGTTCAACTATAAAAATCTTCTCATTGTACATAAAAAATAAAAAGCAGTTTGCAATGTGCAATAAGAAAAGAATCTGGGTAAAGACCATACAATAACAAAAGTCGATCGAAAGCTCACTGAAGACAATAGAACTCTCTTCCACTGATTACAATGGATATTGGATAGGATCCTAAATGGAAAAATTAAGGCATTCATCCAGTGAAGCACTTAAACATGAGGGTAGTCTCACTTGTATCTCATTGAAAACCTCTTAGTTTTGATTTCATCAAGATTACTTGCAGGGTAAGAAACGACCCAGTATGAGCAGGGATAACAGAATACGGCCTCTGGAGCCGTACACTTAGACCACATCTTTGCATCAAGGAATGCAGGGTCTGTATCCACATCTTTAAAGAGTCACAGAGGCTGCTTTAGCCGAGCTGAAGTACAGTTGATGAAGTGTTGCCAAGATGAAGAATGGAGTAAGTCTGATAGTATGCCATTGCTGCTTTCACAGGAGGGAGGTTGATCACTACGCTACGTCATGCACAAGGCATAGCTGTTCCCAGCCTTTCACTACCATGCTATTCTGCTGCTGGATCACTCAGACAGATGTGTGTTTCATAATGAAGAGCAATCAAGAAATTTTTAGAAGGGACTTTTCCCATGAAATAGACCTTTTGACCATCTTTGTATCTTATTTCTTCTCTAAGAATATGACAGGGAAGTTTTGCATGATAGAACAAGTTCTTAGCAAGATCACACATCACAGCAGGAGGGAGGCTGTTATTTGGATATGCATTGGTAAAGGTGAACAAGAAAGCACAGCTTATTCCTACATAAAAATAATCTGTACTGTAAAAACTGAGGCCAAGATTAGGATATTGCCATAAATATGAAACCTCCACTTTTTAAAGAATATACCAGTGTAAGGTCACTCCTTTGTTATCAACACAGTTGCACACAATATGTGTGGACAGTAGAGTCATGTAGTATTTTCTCTTTAAACTGACACGTACAGCTAGGAAAGCTCTGCTCTGACAATCCTTGTATCCCTGACATGCAAAACTTAAAGGTGGAAGAAACAGAAAATGAAGAGATTATACATGAATTGTGAGAAAAGTAGAATCCAAGAGCAGAAGAGATTTTAGTGTTGGGTTTGTTTTTTTTTTAACAAATCACAGGTCAAATGAGATTACTGTTGCATATGGAAGTGTTCTGTTGTACCAATATGTTTTCTTAACAAAAACATTTTTAGGTGGAGAAATGCTCATATATTTTACAATGAAATTTTATTGAAAATGGCTATGTCTTGGGAAATGAATGGGATTTTATATTGTCACTGAACATATTGAAAGGGACTAAAGACCATAAGTTAACTCCTTATGGTTCTCATTTGAAATGTGTCAAAGCATCACTAGAACTAGATAATTCATTACAATCCAGTGCAGTTAAGCACCTCATAAAGTTAATATTCAACACTTGTATTTACAGCACTTTCACTTAAGTAGGTTTTTAGGCATGTTGTTTAAACCAAACTAGTGTTGACACAATTATTTCATTTTGCCTTGTGTCAGTATGAGATAATCATATTTTTCTTTATTGAATGCTTTCCCAAAGTCAGACCAATTACTTGTGTTATAGCACAATAGAGCAACAACTGAAAACACACCATTCCCACCGGGAAGGACATGGCATGTATGAAAGGACCAGAACTTTCAGTCCTTTTTCTTAGTCTTCCAAGAAATAATGTACCCCTTCCGCTTTATAAAAAAGCACAGTATGGGACTGGGGCAGAACTCCTTCTTTTTCTTGAAAGTTATACAACTTCTGCTTTGCTGTACAAGGAACTTAAAGATTTCCCATGCTTTTCATTACAAACACCAGAAAATAGGCTGCAGTTTTTATTTTCCTTACCCAGGCAGTACATAGGAGAAAACGCAGTCATACCAGTAGGTGTATAAATTATATTGTCTTACATTTCTTCCCCAAGATGAAAATATTTTGACAATGAAGTGATATCCAGGTTGCCTAGATTAATCTCTTATTATTCCACAGAGTTCTACTGCAATCCACTTCATCATTTTCCCTGTAAAATAGTAAATAATTTTTTTTAAAAATCTAAAAAAAATATCTTCCTCGTAGAAACAGGCAATAGTTCTGATCTTTATAATGTCTTTTATGATATAAACATTCCAGAAAAAGAATATCTTGATATTTATAAAACATAATCTTAGTTCAGATGCAAATAAACAAACCAGTGAGTATTGCAGTAAAGGTGGTGTAAAAATGTGTGTGGGAAAGTTTTTAGTAAGAAGGAATTTTTTTGTAGCACTTCTTTTTAAACTCCTCTGTTGTTTTCGACTTTATCAATTGGCCTAAGAAAATATATTCGCACTCCTTAAAAATCCTATTTTGAAAAATGAATAGTAATAATGATGATAAAGTATCTTTGAAATGCTTCTATTTAGGCTTGTGTAAAATTATGTCAGAAAAGAACTAGAATGAAAATATTATCTATAGTACATTGCAATTATTGCTCAAAACCACAGACAATTACATATGATTTGAGGGCGTGCAGTTATACTAGTTCTGGAATTAATTCACGCATTGGTTGTTTTATGTATACTTTGTGATTCTGTTCAGTGTCACAAAATATATTGAAAACTCTTAACACCTTTTAAAACTCGATTCGCTTCTGATGCAATAACAGAGATTGGTCCAATAAAGTAGAACGAAAATCCATTTGTGAACCTTTTCGCTGAAGTATATTAAAAAAAATCTCCTGTTATTTGAGCTTACCTTATAAAATGTTTACATGCCATTAAATAGTACTAACATCTCCTGTGTAAATTAAATGGGCTGTGATGTTCCCTATGTCCTAAAGAGCAGTAGTACTTGAGGCTATAAAAATACCTTCATGTAATAAATCAAATGCTCTGCTCCTAAAACTGGAATTATAAAAATAAAGGGACACAATCCCTGCCTAATTAGCTTGTCTGTACACGCATTGCTCTGCAAGCACTATAAACAAAAGTATGTTTAAAGTACACTAGTTCCTACAACTCAGCATATTTTAAGAGCTGGTACCTGGTGCAGGAGGGAGAATTAGCTTTTCAGAATAATTTTGAGAAAAAAACTTAAAGTGTGTGTGCTAGTTTGTTAAAGATTTTTCCATCTGTATAAATGGTAGCGGGTAGCACTGTT
This sequence comes from Falco biarmicus, assembly GCF_023638135.1. NCBI lineage: Eukaryota > Metazoa > Chordata > Aves > Falconiformes > Falconidae > Falco > Falco biarmicus. Next base: position 17,802,847 of record NC_079302.1, on the reverse strand, counting down.
TGACACAACAGTCTAAATTCAGAGGGGAGGCAGGGAGCGAAGTAAGCTGATCCTTTTCATGCTCACTTAAAATATTTGCTTTCATCCATTTACTGATGTGTAAGTGGAAGGCAGCCTAACCTGGCATGAAGGCAGGTACAAATGTTAAGCTGAACTAGAAAACTTTGTTCCTGCACTTTACATGTTTCTGCATGCTCAGTTTCTTTGTTACATTCTTCTCTACTGAACCTTTTGCAAATTAAGGTTGCCAACCTGAGAGTTTACCAAACTTTTTGATTTCCATTCAGTTTCACTTTTGGATATATTTTTGGCTTCAGCTGTATAGACAAGTAGTATCTTTAGATAAGCATACTCTACAAAGAGCAAAATGTACGTTGGAGTGGCTGAGGGGAACTCACCTGAGCCATTTTATCTGCTAGAGCTGCTTTTCTGTCAACTGCAAAATTGAGTGTTGAAATTTAGCTAAGAGCTGAAAGAATTACTCCAGTGAGGAGTTTTTGTGCGGTGCATATTTTTTACATTAAAATATTTGAAATTAATTGAATTGATATACAGTAGTTACCATAAATGGCACTCATTCTTGCTTAGCTCTTACCTGGAGTGATCCTTAAAGGAGTATTTATTGACTGTATCTCCACAAGTTATATTACCTGAGGTTAAAACTGTTCCCATCTGTGCTAATGGTTGGTTAACAAAATGTTAACCTACGTAACAAAACATTGTGGAGGATACAGGCTGAGATGCTCTCCTGTTCCCTTGAAGATGAGTGCACAAGTGCTCCAGCTATGAAAGTAGTTTGTGTTAGAATCCAAGAAAAATAAACTTGAGCAAGTAACTCTTTAAAGATAGAAAAAAAATTAAATAGGTTGAAGACCAACCTCCCCTTTGCCCACAAGGGCTTTGCAGGATTACTCCTTTTCTCCTCCTGCTTTCCCATCCAGCAACATTAGTGCCCTTAGAGGTTACAACAATCTCTGTGGAACCCCCTTCCCATCCTTAGAGACCTCATCCCACCATCCCCTACACTTGCCTGGGAGGCTGATTCCCCTCTTGGCCTTGCACTGCTGCCGGGGATCCCCCTGGCAGCCAGCACTGCAGGGGAAGCGGCAGCCCTGCATGCTGCTGGAGCTGGGCACAGCGCTGACCCCAGGCCCCTGCTCCTTTGCACGGACTTCCCTTCCCTCACAGGCCTTAAGTCTTTGGGGGTTTTGTGTCCACAGGACATACAGTAAAATAGAGCCAGGTCAATATTTTTGCCACATAATCGTGTTTTGTGAAGCAGGTGATCATGTCACAAATATTCTTGCGGTCTGTTTTCCTGTCAGTGTTAGAGAGGATATTTTGTGGTCAAGCATCATCACAGTGTTTCTTGACCACTTTTTTTTTTTTTTTCTTCCCTCCCTCATTAAGAGCTTTAACCCATCAGTGAGAGGCAGCTCACCTGACCCCCCAGGTGCAGAGAAGAGAGGCAGCCCCACTTGCTATTGTGCTCTGGGGCAGGGTTTGTGGTGCCCTCACCAGCTGCAGCTTTGTCGGCTGAGGAGCCAGCCCTGCAGCATGGTGGGCAGTGGTGTGGAAGAGGACTGCAGCCTGAGAGAAGTTCTCTCTTTCCTGTGGTGAGTACAGGGCTAAGCGGCTTTTCTTCCATTGAAGTTTCAGGTTTGAGCAGCGTAGAGGCCACTGGTGTGGGTATGGTACGTGACGGGGCCTGTCTGCTGGCTTTGTCCCTCCTAAGTGCAAAATTTGAAGGAACTGTTGTGGTTATAAGGGGGTTCCCCATGTCCCCTGGCTGCCCATGGTGTGCAGGGTGGCTGCCAAGGCCGGGCTTGCCGCTTCATGGTGGGAGCTTGAGGGAGCAGATGGGAGGATAAAAGCTGGAGGCTGTGGGAGGAGCCCTCCAGAACCTTCTGGAACGCTGCTGGCCTTGGACAGAGTTGTGCCTGCTGGTGTTTACTTCCCTCATGCCATACTGAGAGAGAACCACTTCACGTATTTGACGTGCTTGGTGTTTTCTTGCCCTGGTGTCTTGTACCTCAGGCAGCCTGTCCGCGGCAGGGCACCGGGCAGCCCTTCGCGGTGAGGCCTGAGGGGCTGCCCTGGTGTGCTGCCATCAGGGCCCTGGCCCTGCTGTGTGAGGAGATGGTGGGGGGCTGCAGGGGGGCCATGTCCTCCTCCAGGTGCTGTGCTTGGGATTTTCTGTGTGTGTGTTTAATGTATGGGTTCAACAGGGGAAGCAACGTGCGTTAAAGTTTGACAAGTGTAGGGTGAAAATAGCTAGCTTGTTGCTGTTTGAAAGGCATCGTTTTGCATTTTGTTTGGTACATAAGCTGTGTGTGAGGCATGTGCCACTGTTTAGTTCAGTCCCAAAAAGCGTCTGTATTTTTAAAAGAAAAAAACAGTGTGGGGTGAATGTGTGAATGGCCTTTTGGGGTTTGTGCTAACATGTTTTAACAAGTCAGTTACTCGTGTTTTTCTACGACCAGCCCAGTTAGAAGTTCAAATTAATTCTGTGAAGCTCCCTTCCCAAAAGAGGGTACAAGAACAGATATATATGATTTGCAGATTTAATTTGCTGTTTCTATAAAAGGTACTGTTAATAATACACATGAATGAATGAATTTATTACTACAAATTAATTCTATGGTAGAATGGAAAGTTTGAGGTCTTAATATCTTTTACATGTAAAAAAAAAAAAAAACACCAACCAAAAAACAAACAAATTTTACCAGCAGCAAATACTAATTTACTTGTAAGCAAGCTGTGTTTATCTCTGCATGTTGATGTTATTTGTCAAATAGCCTGCAAAATGTCTGTCCTCGCTGCCTAGCCCAAAGCTGTCTGTGAGCCCGCAAGTGGCAGCAGGGGCCACAGTGGTGTTGAGGCAGAAGCTGGGTATGGGCAGGCAGGGAGAGGGGGAAAGGCCAGGCCTTTTGGCAGCAGATCAAGTCTGACTGGATTAATTGTATCGTGAAACTTTAACACATAATTGTACCTTTTTAAGGGCACAGGGAAACTGGTGTGGTTTATGTTGTGAATAGTACTCTCGATGCGGCAGAATTCATTGACATTTTCAAATCTGAGAAGTATAACGCACTCTTCAAAGACAACTCAGTTCCTTTTAGCTTGGAAATCATTATCTGAGAAAAGAGGTGGAGTCTTAATTACTAAGGTAACTGCAGAATTGCTTTCTTGTTGTCCTGCTTGGCCTGATGCATGTGTATATGATAAGTACAGTTGGTGAAAGGCATTATGGAATTTAATGAGTGAAATCTGTCTCAGATGACCTGTGTAACAGAAAACAGAGAAATTAGCATGTAGAAGATCATGGGACAAGTTCAAGAGACTTTTGAGCATGGAAGAGGTGGAGATGAGGCAAAGGTATGATTCTCTGCATTATGAGTTACACCTGGGTGTCTGAGGGCAAAGCCAGGCTCTGTGGCAGCACACCTTAGCCGCTGTACATAAATAATATTTTGCTGTGTACTTGGATACACAGTGATGCTTGATAATTTTAATGACCTGTTACATGATGCTTCAAATGTCATTCTTGATTAACTTACGTGTCCCAGTGTTGAGTTGTAGTTACAATCTTTCCTGCACATTTTCCATTGGAGCAAAGCCGAGTATTTGGGTTGAATTATGGACAAAATGTTGCTAGCCAGTTAATTTCCAGTTCACAGTAGGAAACACGAGATGTTATCAAATTTGTATTTCTTAATGGGAAGCCTCTTATTATTTTCAAGCAGATTTAATTTTTAAGTTACTGAAAAACTTGACCTGTCCTCTACAGAAAGTTATAGTATTGTATCAGTGGGTGGATTGTGGGAATGTGTATTGATGCATGGATCACCATTATTTTAATTCCATAACATTATCAGCAACAGACATATGACTATAATAATGCAATTCTCTTTAACACAGTCTGTAAAAACACATTGATTTTATAGCTCCCCAAACTGATTACATTAATATCTGTGCATAATTAGTTTACACATTACTAAATTACTGACAGATTAAAAGTGAAATAGTGCAGTTCATACATGGCCGCATAACTGCCAGAAAGGAAATTAATATGGATTCAAATGGTCCTTGGAGACCTGCACTGAAATAGCAGAAATCTATAAAGACTGCTTGCGTTAGGAAATTTCCATCACCAACATGTTTGTGGTTGATGCTTTGCTAAGTCTGTTAATATGGGTAAAATTTAGTACAGGAAATGATGTTTGAATGATGCTTTTACTGTTACCAGCTCAAGAATGTGTTTATTAAAAGTAAATTCCTGACTTAAATGGCAATTACATTGGAAGTGAATATGAATTTTTGAAATATCTTTTAAAGTGTTCCTGATGAAGTCGTAGTGGCACGAAGTAGCTACTACTTAGGATGCATTTGAAAATTATATTGTTTTTACATATCATAAAAATCGAGAACTTACTCTTAGAGCTTCTCCCTCAGGCCAAACACACATTAGAGATAACCCTACATCAAAATCTGATCTGTTTATGTAACCTCAAATGCTTCCAGACAATTTTCTATCTTTAGAAGAATTTTGACATAAACTGTGTAAACCGACTTTATGTACAATTCATCAGCTGTCTACCAACTTTTACTTACTGGATACAGCCTTATGAAGACAGGACCGTTTGGACACTCATCCAAGCTATCATTATGGAAAGAGTTGTAAAGGGAATTTCTTGTGGTTCTTACAGATTAGTTGTAGCACAAAGTTGTGCTAAGGTGCTTTTCTTTTTTCTTCCATATTTTTTTCCCTTTTCTCCTCAACCTCATTAGATCTGTGTGGAACATGACATTGGAAGAAAAATCAGAAAAGAAACGAGAGGCTGATTCAGCCAATACTTCTTGTCATAGGCTTTGGGGAAGGCTGAAGAATGTGACCTCAGGGTGAATTGCGTTATGCAAAGAGCTGCAGTCAAATTTACTATCCATAACTGAATGCAACATACTAGATTAATTTGGTTTTGGTTGTGTCGAAGTGGGGTCCAATGAGAACAAAATGGAGGAGGAGAATCACCACCCTACACCTACTTAGAGGGACAGGCACTTACAGGTATCAAAATATTTTGTTGTGGGTGTGTTACTTTCTTTCACTTGAATGGTAACAAATATGTGGATTTGTGAAACAGGGGTGATGTCTAGGTTCATGATTTCATATGGAATTGCCTGAACGTTGCACTCTGGAAGCAGATAACTTCATGTTTAAGATTATAAGAATTTTGATATCGTGATCCATTTTTACTGAAGTAAGTCACTCTGGCTCATTCTGTATTTATAAAATGCATATATGCATAATGAGTATTTCAAATTCACCAGTCTTTGCTGGAACTTATCACGTGTACATGCCAATTTACTTTCTGAATTTGGAATTAAGATGGATCTGTGTGAAACATGACTATTTTGTTTGCAAGTATTTTTTGTAAATATTTCCATCAGTTATAACTCCTGCAGTGAGATGCCATATGGGAGGTCTGCCAGGCTTCATGTAGACCATATGAAATGCAATTGGCAGACCTGTTGTATATTACTGCTGGATTGTTGCATGTCTGGCTGAACTATCATGCAGTGCTTCACTTCTTGCTAGGCAATGGAAGCTACTGTTGCACTTCCTGTCATGTTGGGCTTGTGGAGAAATCAGTAGCCAACATTTATAGAAGGAAGCAAGGACTGCATGCGGATCTATGACAACCAAATACACACAGCTAGGTTTTTAGTATTACAGAGATATAAGGAGGCAGAATGAAGATTAACTGTAGTTTGTTTGCTTGTTGGGTTCTTTTAATTGTAATTTTAAAGAATAGTACCTTCAACTTGCATGGATAGCAAACCTATGCAAGGCAGAGCTGTTATCATTTGCTGTATTAACAAATACAGCACCAGGGCTGTTGGCACCAAATCAGCACCATATTTGCATGGTGTTTTAAGTGGCAAGGGACAAACGATGTTACAACTGTTGTAACTTCCTTGATTTAGGCAGAATTTTGAAACAACTGTAATGCTTAATATAGTCTAGATATATTTTGAATGCTGTTGTCAAGACAATAAAGATCTTTGTGCAGGTGCGTTTAATGCATAAGATATTAAATATGACCAACTACCTTGCTTAAAACTTTGTGGGTTTTGAATGCTTTGTTTTGACAAAGAGTATACCTTGGTAGTGTTATTAAGAATTGAGTAATTCCTACTTTGTGGTCATGTTCAGTAAATCAGTCAATATTATATTTGTTCTGTTTCTCAGAGTTCCTTTTTTTATTTTTGGCAAAAAGAAAAATTTTGTTTACATATATTACATGTTTCAGTAGGAGGTGTAGTGAAATAGGAGATGAGATGAGTAGAGTTTTGCTTATTACATTATCCATCTAAGGTCCTATAGGTCTAGAAGTTATACCTGTTGTACTAATAACAAGATTCTAAGAAGAGTTATGTGAAAGAAATCAAAACAAAACACCCCGGGGGTGGGGGTGGGGGAAGCAACAAACGAAAACCAGTTTTCTACTTTTTGTTTATCATTGAGCTTTATGCTCTAAAGCAGAGTTACAATTGCTTAGGAGCTGGTCACAAAGACTGTTTCTGTTTAATGAGGTATGTGAGTGTTGGAAGAACTGTGAAACATTAAACCAGTTTCCATAGATGTTAATTTGACATTTTTACAGGAATATTCTTTTCACTTGTCTGTATCAAACAGATCTATAACTAAGTAATTATTTTGTTTTAGAATTTCATTTGCTTCAGTATATCCTTGTTTTCTTGTAGTCTCTTGCTGTTTTCCATGTAAAGCTCCCCCAGTTCAGATAGTTTGAGCATTATTGTTTTACCAGTTCTACTGGTTTCTTCAAAAGTCTTACAGCTTTGTGGGTTTTTCTCCTCATATTAACTCCAGGAAACCTAAGATTGTGAAAGTTGATTTTTCTTACAATAAGAGGGCAAATTTACTTGGCAAATCAGTATTTCCTGCTAAGGTTGCAAAACTTTCCCAGATGGGATATGATTAACTTTCTCCTAGATGGCTCAGACTTCCAATTTTCTAAGTTGCTTGATCTTGAAAAGTGTGATGGTTAGCAATTGGATCAATAGTGGAATAATTTTCCCCATAAGAATTAATGTATTAGATAGGAGCGATATGCATGGACTTAAGAAACATGCACAGTTCAAATGCATATATGAAATGTATGCAGCGTGGAGGATAAAGGTGCAGTAGTAGACTGTGAGGATTGTCAAGTGGAGACTGGCTTTTCAGTGGCTGAATTTTTGGTGCCTGGAGATGAAGAATGCTCCCTAAAATAAAAATCAAAAGGTGATTGTTTAATATTCTGTATAATAATACAGATCCCTGATATCTGCCTGGAGATAATAGTAGAATTTAATGCTGCTTCATGAGAGCTGCCTTTATAAAATGCATGAAATATTAACTCTTGTTAAATTGTCACTGAATTCAGTATAGTCAATTTGAAATATTGATTACTCATTTTGAAAATTTCCCAGCAAAAATTGTTTTCTTAATTGCTTTTAGACTTTTTTTTAATTTGTTTTTTTTTTAGACAAAGTGATTCTGTTCCTTAGAAAATCTCCCTCGCTGGCTGTAACTGTAGCTGCAGATCCACTTTAGTGGAAGCAATCTTGTTGCCTTGTAATAGCTGCATTTGCATTGCTACTATCTTCCTTGGGTGGCCAGCATATGAATATTTGCCACTTTTGCCTAAATCACCCTCATGCTGCAAGATTTCTGAACATGCTGTTAGTTCTAGGTGCTTTTTTAAAATATGGGAATGCAAAGGGGCCAGAAAGGAGCAATGCTTCTATTGGAGTTTTGCTTCCCTTCACTGGGTAATTGTACATATAGGCTACTGGGTATTTTGGTCTATTTGGAGATGGCTTATTTCTGTTGAACCATTACTACCTGAAAGGAAGTCAAAGTCGGAGATACTGTTTGAAATGTGAATTACTATATACATTTATTTCTCTTTCAGAGTATCTTAGCATTTTCATTACACATCCAAAATTCAAAAGTGTTAAAAGTTTAAAAATAAGGACGTTTCTTCACTGTTACTACATTATTTTGGGAGACAGCATTTGTACAAAATAGCCTTGATGTGAAGATGTTAAGCAGGTGTGCATTTGTTGTCATGAGCTGGGAAGTACTTCAGGCTTTGTCTTCCATATTGGATGTGGGCAGAAGCAAGGAGCATCATTAAAACACTCAACGCTCTGTAACTGGGCACCCATTGATTAATCTGAGTGTGAAGAAGTTTCCAGGTGGAGGTCAGAGGAAACATTTTTTGCTAACACACTGATTAGAATTTAATTTTCCTTGGGGAAGAATGTAGGAGGACATAGGAGTAACGGTTGTCAGTGTGCCTAAAGGTGGATTTTTGTTTTGTTTTGCCATTTTAAGTGGGATATGAAGTCTTACTTTTTCATTGGAATCCTTTTTTAATTTAACAGTAATAAAGTAATCTAGTGTTTGGGAATTTTTACTTAGATAATGCTTTCTTAACCTGTTTTTAAAAATGGGGTTTTTTTTTGTTTTTGTTGTTTTCTTTTTATTGTTATGATCTAAAGAGCAAATGTTTGGTATTTACAGGGTTTTTTCCCCTTGAAAGGAATTACATCAGTGATTTCATAGTCTCTTTGAAAGTTCATCTTACATGGTAAAAAAAAAAAAAAAGACAAGTTCTAAAAAGACAAAGGAATTAAATTGTGCTTGTTCTATGTTTTTGTTATTTCTGCTGTTACTTAAGAACAGCAAGAGTGGTTTTCTTGCTTCTATGAAGTAAATGTAGAATTTCTCTGCCTTATGAAAAGTACGTGATCTTTGTTACATGATAGTTTCATCATTTTTGTTTATATCAGGGAAGGAAGGCTTCTAATCAGAGAACTATAAAAAAAATCAGATGATGATGTCAGGATGAAAGCGTGGTTTACGGATTATAATTTTTAAAATGAAGTTGTAAGTCCGGTCTTACTTTTCAACAATTTCTGAAACGGATGAACATTGACTATCAGGAAGCTTTTATCATGTTTACAAGTACTGTGTTTCTTGAATTGAGTAAATATTCGCTTTTTTATAAGCAATTACTGACTTACTATTTGGATTCTTCAGAGAAGAAGGGACAGGTGAAAATAGTATGTGACCCAAGGGTTAGCTGGTTGCAAAGCTTTTACGAGAAGACTTCATAACTTTCACATAACTGTGAAAAGATTACTGGGTTGCCTGCAAATATTTCTATAGTTATATGCAAAAAGAAGCAAGCAGTAGGGGCATTGTTTTGGTACCCCTCCCCCACTCCTGCTTCATAATTGATACTTTATGGGACTTCAAAATTTTTTTTTCTTGTATTATGTGTGAGATGAAGGGGTCTGATAGTTTTCTTGAAAAAAAACCAAACAAACCGCACAAAAAAACCCAAAACACAAACACCCAAACATAGAATTGTGCTTCTGTTTATTCAGATATTGAAATTGCGTAATATGGTCTGCGTGGAACTATATTTACAGCTCTTTGGCAAACAGATGAAGCAAGTTTGCAGCCTAAGTAACAAACTGCACAGACATAGCCCTCCATTAAGAGTTGCTTGTGTAAGCATATCACATTTCCTGGAATGTAAACCACATTAAAAAAATATATTTTATATGCTGTAAATCTCATTAAAGCACTGAAATTAACTCAGGTATTTTTTTATATTTGCTTCTACTTAGCAGCATTTGTAGCAGCACTTTCAAATGTATAGCTGCTTTCCACATGTTTCTGCATGGTAATGAGCAAACATGAATACTTGTTATTGTAATGTTTTTTCTTGTAACAATGTACTTAAAAGTTGTTGTGCAGTTCAGACTGGTTCTCCTAATTATGCTGTATATGCATCAGTAAACAACATGAAGATACAAAATGTAAGTTTAGGGGAACTAATTAAATTTTAAATTCAAAGCACATCACAAAAATTATTTGAACGTTTTCAAGAAAGTCGAAAATCCTACAAGCTGCTCCAGTTCTACTAAATCCCCACTCCTCTGAAACTGAGAAAATGAATATTCAGTATTTTTTCCATTTGAATCCCTTGACATGCTATTGATTCACTTTATTTTCCCAACAATTTTCTGACAGATTTCCCAATGTGGATTACTTATGTGCTTTGATATTCATTTTGTGACTGCCTTTGAAAAGCATGTAAAACTTAGAGCTGCAGCAGACTATTCACTAGAGCTACAAACTAGTGAACACAACTCTTGGAGTTAGTGTGTTTGCTCTGCTGGCACGTGCAATATACTACTTTGAGCATCCAACATATGGAGTATTAATTGATGGTAGAAAATGTTGAAGAGGTAGGAATTAAAGAGTTTCATTGGCTCATGGCAATGTTATTGAAAAGTTTAACATCGTGAAAGGCATGTTCCTTCCATGTTCCATCCCTGCATGGTATGTTTAGTCAGTACCCTTCATGTACATTTTGGATACATAAAAGATACGTGAGAGAAGTACTAGACTTTCAGGTAACGAGTGTTATTGACATGAATGCAAGCTGAAAAAATAGCATTGCTTGTAGAATGTCACTTTGTGCAGGATATTTGTTAGGCTCAGTAACTCGTCTGAACAACCTAGTTCTTTGTCTGTCTTGAATTTTCTGCTCGTGGAGATTTTTAGGTTTCCTATAATAAAGGTGTGGACTAGCCACATGTTGTTTTCTGCTCTGTGTTCAGATAAAATGGCTTTCCACAAACAGAATTCAGGCCTGTGTGTCTTAGACCAAACCCTATTCTTACCCAAAATCTCTGGCAACAAGAGATGCAGTTAATCGCCACGAACATTCAAATTTTTCCCCCTTTGATGGGGGCCAGTCAAATTTTATACCTCCAGAAGAACTGACAGCACTTGAATTATTTGTAACTTTTTTCTACCTGGGTGACTTCCTGAACCTTTAGCAATTTTCTTAATCTGATATTAGCCTGGTATGAAGCATGGCATTTTGCTTGATTGGATAAATGTATGCAAGCAGTTGAGATAAGAATTGAGATTCGAGAGCTAATTTCTATTTATATGCTTTTGACTTATTTTTCAAATTATTTTTTCACAAATCCGAGAGTGTTTGTGAAAACACTAGAAAGAAACAATGCTCTGAAGGTGAAGAACACTTACTAGGAAGTTAGCAAAACAGTAAGTCATGTATTTAATTTGTAGCATGTTGGTAACTGTACCAAATTGGTATGCCTAAAGTAGCACCTGATGACCCAGGTCCACAGTTGTGGGTATATGTGTTAAAGGAACACCATTTCAAATCCAAACCTATATTTAATACCTGCAGCAATGTATTAGTTAAAAAACAAACAAAAAGAACGCTGCAAAATACACAACAAAACCAAACACAAAGTGTGAAGACAGTGTTTGTGTGAATATCAGGCCAGAATAATGTTAAGCAGTTCTGTTTGATCCTGATTTTCAAGGCTTTTTAAGCTTTATCCTTACTGAGTTTGTGAGCTCAGATATTTAAAAATCTTTTTCTAGGTAGTTCCTTCAATTTTGGAATCAAATACACTGAAGCAAATTAGGCCTTTGAAACTTGCTAATTCTCTAAGCTGCTTTATGAAGGAGGTTCCAGGCTGGTTTAATTCAAATTAATACCTTGGCAATATCTAGGCATCTAATACTAGTGTCAAAATTGAGAGTTCTACCATGCATATAACCCATACCATTGTTATGCTTAGGTAAAGTTCAGCTCCCAAGATATCGCAATGATCATCTTGCTATATCCTCTATTTAGTATTCTAATTTGTGGTGTATTCTAAATCCAAGAAGGAATACTTTTGCAACAGAGATTTAGCTTTTAATCTATAAAATACAGTTTTCAAACTGAGAAAAGGGGAAAACTGGTAGGAATAAAGGAGGTCAAGCAAATAAATTAGGATTGATATTTAATTTTGAAATTGAAATACCATTCCTTTTCTGAAAGAAATATGTTATTGAATAATTCGTTTTGTGCGGTTTCTGGACTAGATTATTAAATTAAGACATAGTTTTCTTGAAGTTCCTTAAAACCTTCACTTAACAGTTTCATAGGAACAAACTCATTGTTCTCTTCTATAATAGGACTTTTTTTTCCTGAGTCACGATAAGAATTTTCTGGAAAGAATTTTGAGGAAATTTTAATTTTCTAGATATCTAGATCAACTGATACAATGCAATAGCAGTTACTACGCTGAACTGGAAATTACTAAAAATGCATACAGAAATTCCAGGTTACATGGCTCAATAATGTTTTCTGGATTGCTGACAGAGATGACTACTTTGGACAGTCATGTTGACTGTGTGTGAGGGCATGTGTGGACCTATTCCTAAAAATTTTTGGGGTTTGGTCATTCCAGAGTAAATATGATGGAGAGCTAGGAATCTTAAAGATATTTCAGTTCTATGAGTCCTAGAAAAATAAGTAATGGTTAGAAGAAAAAATTTATATTCCACTGAGAGAGAAGGGTATAACGTAATGTCAGCCTTTATTAGAAATCAGGGAAGCCACATGAGCTATCCGCCTTTAGGCAACATTCTGCAGGAAAGGAGGATTCATTAGTTTTGCTCTTCCAGAAACTAGTTGGCTTGGTTTGGAGTCACATTAACCTAAAGCAAAAACTCCTGTAACTGTGGGAAAAAGCCCACACAAGCAGCACAGATACTGACCAGTTAATTTAGATTAATTTAGAAAACGTGACTATAAATAATGCTGTTAAATGCGCATGCTATTTTGTAAAAGTGGTGAAAATATTTTGCCCAGCCGTTTTTACTCTCACCTGTATGTTCACAACTCGTTATTCTCAAACAAGCTACAGGCTTGGAGAGTCAATTCCTCAGTGATGGTGTCAGAAAGTAGCTTACTGTCGTGAATCCTGTGCTGATGCTGTTAGGTTGTATCTGAGAAAGTTTATCTAGTCCAACCTCCTGCTCGGAACAGGAGCGACTTCCCAGGTAGATGATGTTGCTCAGGCCTTAGGCAACTAAATTCAGTAAATTTCAGAAGCTGGAACTAACATACTCTGAGTATCTGTTCCAATGATTAAAAACTTATTTCTTCTAAGGCCTGCAAGACCTTTTTCTGCAGAACAGCTACCTACCTACTCGTTCCTTCGCCCACACTCCTGCGTGGAGCTGTTGTATTCCAAAAGAGATCCTCTTCTCTGTAAGGCTCTGTTGTCCCATTTTTCTGGATTGACAAGACTCTTTTGAATATAAACTGCTTCCACCCACAAGCAATTTGGTATTATCTGCAAACTTGCTGAAGGTACATTACACCATGCCTGATGTAGATGACGTTGTTTTAGAACGACTTCACATTCCTCACCAGTTTCAACCCTAGTCAAACCTTGGCCTTCCCAGTTCTATTCCTGCTAACTTAGATGAAATATCACTTGGATCTATCATTTGGATACATGGTAAATTAGTCTGATTTGAACAAGTAAGCATTGTATCAATCACTAAGATCTGCTAAAGTTCCTATAGAGGGAAAAACATCTCTATTAAAGGAGTCTGGTAGAAATTGTCCATAAAAGTTTTATTAATCTTTGTATTTGTGTAGTCTGTAAAAAGAATTTGGGCAGATGGTGTAGGTGTATCTCTGAATCATCTCCTGGTGGCATGATTGATCATTTTGTACATGGATCTGCAGTTTGGCATAGTACAGTATTATATAAATTCAAGGCTTCTCTTTATGCCGATACATAGTTTGGGAAGCTTTGAATCCAAATTAGACTTCTTGTTACCTCAAAAGCATATGGCTAAATTGAACTGTCTTTTTATATCCAAAAGGCCACATCTTCTGGCTCAATTTATTTTTCCCTTGAAAGTTCTTGTCTCCCTGGATTATGCATGTCTTCCATAAGAGGGGACATATTCTTTATGTGCATTAAATACTGTTCTCTAGGCTTCATGGTTTTGAGGTGAAGACAGCGGCAATGGAGTCTAATATGCTGCAGGTTATTTGATCCCATTCTATTTCACTAGATAAAGCTAGGGAGGGAAACTGGGTTTAAACAGGCCAGCCCACGATCAAGAGTTGAAAAGTGTTATTTCCAAGTGTGATGTAGCATATATGTGTTCAGAAGAGTTAATATATATTAAGCTCAGAAAAAAAAAGGTATAAATTAGCTTCTGTAGACAAGTTTTAAACTCCCATGTACTGCTTGGGTACTGTGACTTTTAAGTGTTACGTCACAGCATGGATCTTACATCAGAAAACCATTTTTCATTGTCCTTTCACTTGCTATTTTTCTACTTAGCAAGCCTAAGAGAACGTAAAGATGCCATTTAGCCATCACTCAAAACATTTGTTTTCTAATTTTTTCCTATATTTTTTTAATTTTTAAAAATTTCTTCTAATATGTAGTATTTGCTAATGTCCCTTGCTATGTGTTTGCAAGGAACTACCTTCTCCTTTCTTACCTTCTCATGCAGGTTAGGTTTAAATGGCCAATCATTAATTTAGCTCAAGACAGCTTGTTCTTTGAGTTAACTCACCCAATAACACATTTATGCTTTCACAGGTGATTATACTCAGTATCTGAGAACTACTAATATTAAAATTATTTTTGTGCACTGATCTAAAAACATAAAAATATTCAAAGTCATATTATTCTTTCTGTATTTATACCAAAACATTTTTCTGCCTTGCTATCAGAATTTTCTTTGAAGAAAATATTTTGAAAAGGCAACTGCTTAGTGTCTTTGGTGACGCTAACATGAATGGAACTGTTAAGCCTCTTATTTTTATGAAATAGAGTACCCTTAGAGCTCTTGCGGTAATGATCTTAGATTAGGGGAAAGCTTAAAATAGGCAAGGAATGAATGCTTTAAGATACCGTTCCATCAAATGGCTAAACATTGTAATACATTTATCCTAAAAATGTCATTAGAATACCTAATAAGATAATGTAGTTTACGCCTGCTTATGATTGTTTGCATAGATTTTGGTAGGGCTGCTAACACACTAAGACATATATAACCTCTGCAGAACTGTAGCAGTAGTTATATGAAAAATCAATATATTATGCTAAGATATTGAAAAATAGGATTTTCTACCAGCTATATACACACCTTAAGGTATAGTAAGAATTTAAGCTATTAAGCTTGCTGGATAGGGTTCAAAGTACAATCATCATTACCTTGTTTGCCAGGTTTTTCACTTTTTAATATATGCTTATATAGAGAGATATATAATAGACACTTGTTCTAGCTCTCTATGTAAATTTATTTTCCATTTTGAGGGGGTTTGCTTTTGTGAGTGTTTAGGTGGGTTTTGGGGGTTTTGATGGTGGTAGTTGTGTGGTTGTCATTGTTGTTTTTTTTTTACAAAAGGAGGTAGGAATATAATGAGTGCCATGACTTGATCCTTTTGTAGCAAATTTTACTGACTCTGCACCTTGTAATGGCAACTTCTTCTGCAAGCAGGCAAGGTGTTTGTAAACTCAGGGGTAGAAGACAAATATAGCAGCAGATTCACAGTATTAATCATACTGTAAAATATAGTAGTGCCATAGTGCTAACCAAGAGTAAGGCCCTGCTGAGTGGAGATGTGTACAAATCAAAGCATGGATTATCACCTGAATTCCATCCTAGTCCCTAACTTCTGTGACCAGTGCTGAGTACTTTGGAAACTGCAGTCAGTGCTGTAAAATATGCCACGGTGGAATTACTTATGGACTTTAGAAACCTAGGTTTTCTTTTCCGACACCTATTTATCCAATAACAGCACTGTGTTTCAGCTTTAAGTTTGTGTTTATGATGGCTATACAAATTTAGCATAGGAAAACTAAGGCATTCTCAAAGCTTTCTAAGCTGCAGGCACAATACATATGTATTACTTGGGGTCGTTCTTTCAAATTCTTTAATTGGTTGCAGGAGTATTTACAGTACTCGGTTAGTGGAAAAATTACATGTCACTATTTTGAAACAACAAGTATCTGTTTGTGATTATTTGTGATAGACATTTACATTTGTAGCTGTCCATAAGGAAGCGATAATTCAAATTCATTCGGTATCAGGACACAGTGATCTCAAATATTCAGTAGTCCATAGGCAATCATATTCATGCAGTAACATGCTTGAACCAGAGTTTTCAATTGTTATTACCATCTCCAGTTTTAACTTTAGTTTCTTGTGGCCGGGGGTAGTAACTTGAACATTTTTCTACTGGAGAATGTTAATCTTTGATAAATGCCATGTTATGGATAAGTACTTCCACGTTAGTTCAAAGCACATGTATCTCATTTCCATGCAATTAAATGATACTCAGATCCTAATAGGTGATACCTTGCTGAGGTGTTTTTTTTCCTTTCATAGTGCATGTGTCTTTTTTTCAGCAAAGCTGTTAAATAACTAGGATTTCTTACTGATTTAGTCTGAATAGTATTTAATTAAAATGCAGTTTGTGACAGGGCTTGTCTTGGCTGCCACTGAGATTTTTTTTTTAAGTACTTTGTTTGTTAGGGCACTTGGCAAAATTGTGGAGAAAATGTTTCCTGTCCCATAGAGTCTATAAAACAAATGTGTAATCTAAATTCCCTTGAAATTAATGAAAAAAATCTCTTTTCTGGTTACTTATTTATATGAGAGGTTTCATGTCGGATTCAGATGTGGTGTTAAAATAAATAAAAAAATAACTGAAAAATTAAATAATATTTCAAGATGATTGAAAGTCAAGTATGTTATCTCCTCAATATTATGGCATTATTGAACTTGAGAGGAAAAAGTCCAACTCTGTACTGTTATATATGACCCTCAAGATTTCATCTGGGTTACTGGATTCTTGGCACATTGATATTCAATATATTTGCAGGTATGAAGAAGTGTCTGCTTATAACTTTGTCGATGTGTTTTGCATAATTTAAAGCACTGGTAAGAATACTAGGAATTAGCAAGAATGTAGATGTTCTGATAAGAACAAAAATCAACTATGTGTAAGTAAGGCTTGAAATAGCTAGCTGGACATCTCTTGGTATTGGTAATTCAATATTTTGTAGTTTTCCAATATACCAAACTTATTCCTTTACAATGTTAGGAAGGAATTAAACCAAAAAAGTTTTGCTATGTGTCGATACGGTAAAGATGCTGACACAAGAATTCAGCTTTAGTCTGTGCCAAGTATGTAGTTCAGCTGGAGATACCACTTAGGATCAATTTTTCTCATCCTTTGTTGTGGTGGGGGTTTTTTGTTTCTTGGTTTTTGTTGTTTTTTAACAACTGTCATCTTAAAACTGGTGCAAGAATCTTTCATGAAGCATCACACTGAGGAGACTGCATATCGTTACATTGACGAATAAATTTATGCTTAGTATGTACCAACTGCTGAGTCACTGAAGTTTAGCGAGAATCATGTGTTACAGTTTGAAATAGAAGCATATTGTGGGATGAAAATACCAAATAAAACTTTACTCTCTATCTTATAGCTATTTTTATATTCTAAACTAAAAACATATTGTATTTTTGAGGTTTGACTGTTCTGACACATGGTACTGCTGCCAGAGGAATCTGATAAGCCTGCTCAAGGTGGTTTTTTGTCTGTTATTTGATGCCCTAGATCTTTTCCTATTTATACCAGTGCTAACCAGGAATATTGTATGTCTCTATATCTTCAGTTCTATGCTATAGACAAGCAATAATACATTTTCCTTTGGATTTGCAGACCTTTGTAGAATCTCGGTGGAATATGTAGAAGGGAGTTGGACTAGATGACCTTTAAAGGTCCCTTCCAACCCAAATGAGTCTATGATTCTATAATTACACTGGCTGAAGGAGAAGGCAGGTACACTGGTTTGATTCCTAGTTTACTGAATGGAAAAATAGACTGCTCTGAAATTTCTATTTTTTTATCTTAAATGTTACACTGGCTTAAATATGAAGTAGAAAATCTACTAATTGAAGCTATTTGTAGATGTAACAAAGGCTTTTGACTGTGGGTTGTTGGGGAGAAGAGGGAGAGGGATTGTTCTGACTCTTAGTTTTTGCCCTGAAGATGTAAGGCTAACTCTTGCTGAAAGTGGTAAGAGTATACTTATTTCGCCAGGCATTGAACTGAGTTCTAATCACACTCTTAGCTTGGACAGCTCAGCAATAGGATTTCTCAAAGTAGCCTGTCCTATTAGTCTGAAATGTGAGTTCTGCTAACATTGCTTACCTGTTTCTTGCTCATGTTGCCCAGTGTGCTCTGCATGTTCCACAAGCAGGCCAGCTGCTTATCATCAAGCTGTCACAGAGCACGCTGTGGCCAGGACCCCACAGTGGGTACTAAATGTGTGATATTTTTGGTATGCGCATGTACCAGCTAAGGCCTCTACGCACCTCATGAAACAGGCATCAAGTAAACAAATTAATTTACAGGGAGCAGTCAGAGGTGTGAGCAGTATCTGGGTTTCCCATCTACAGAATTCTGCTGCCACAGTTTGAGTGGTGTCACTGAGGAAGGACTGTCGGTTCCAGTCCTGTCGTTAGTACTCTCACAGTGTGAGGGTGGTACTCATACAAGCAGCTCCACTAATGCTGCACAGTTTATCTTTAATTTTTACATCAGGTCTATGGCTGTTGTTGATACGTAAACTGCATAGAAAAAAAGGTTAACAATTCAGAGGTCTGCATAGTCCCATTTTGGGGGGATTTTTTATGTTGTGTGTTTGTTTTGCTTTGGAAAACAATTGCAGTTACTGTGAGGTTGGTTGTATTTTCCTTTTAAATAGCAATAAAAGAATAAAACTGTAAATTTAAACAGCTTCCTGACTTGCTCACAAGCCATTTCTCAGAAAATAGTCCTAAGGCTGTTTTAGCTTTCATAATCTTGTAATGATAGGATTCCAAATATCTCTTCTTTTTAATCTGCTTACATATATGAAGGCTGGATAAGATCAAAACATACTTTTCATCAGTTATTTTTATACCATTTTTATTGTCTTCATTCATTATAACTCAAAAGAAAATAACTGTTTCTGAATTTAGCTTTTGTTAGGTAAGGATTAATCTAGGACAGAAACTGTTCTCATGTTCTTGCTTAAGAAAACAATGCTTTCTACATTCAACAACCTTCTAATTTCCTTCCAAAAGAGAAGTTATCTAGATTGAAGCAAGAAAATAATGTCCATGTAACAGTTTACAATGAGCACTTCCCTGGACTGGGACAAAGGAAATTCAGCTTTCTTTTTTTCTTTCAAATAAGGCCCTCCTGCTCAGATTTCATCTCTGTATGATTTTCAGATGTCTTTACGTACACATCTGATTCTGTGTGTGTGTCTCTTTCTCATTGTCTTTCAGTTTGTACAGTGAATCTATGCAGAATTCTACAGATCCTGTGGAACTAAGGTGAGTGGAACATCGTCGTCTTTTTAGATTTCGGATAGCATGAAGAATATTGGCCGCGCTGCCTCCAAAGCTCATTGTTCAAACCAGCAGATGGTGCTATACAGCATCTTATGACTCCATGTATCAACTGGAGTAATTTTTGAACGAGAAAACTACTTAAAGTTTCTTGTGCGATTCCTGAGCTGAAACAAATGTTTGTGGAATTAAGTAGTGATTTCCTTTAAGTCTGGGGGACTATTTTACTGAGTATGTTTTCAGTCTTTAGATGTTAACATATGCCATATATTGTTTGGTTTTTTTCCTGATGGAATCAGGGGTACCCAACCACACTTAAACCAACTGTAACTGTTCATGTCACTTAGTAAAGGTTTGAATTTTCTGACAGAATAACTAATAAAACTTTCATATTAAGAGCTAAAAAGGTTTAGAAGAGAAAGAAATTCTGGGAACTGTAAGTAAAAACAGCAGCTAAGCCTTTTATTTATGGAATACAGATGAGGGAAAGTTTGGCTTTTTTCTTTCAACAATAACCTTAGCTGTGTGAATATTATAAAACAGTTTAAATATTCAATTATTTACTGCATACCTACTGAGGGCCTAAAAAGTATACAGTGAGGTAATGCACTCTGAATGTATCTTTTAGATAATTTCATTTGTTGCACGTAATTTTTATCTTGCATTTAGTTTTAAATTTCAGCGTAGCTGTACGTTGCTCTGAGATTCAGTTATTTACCAAAAGGGTTAAGTGAAAATTCTGATGCAAGAATAAAATATGGAGCACTTGAATTGTAAATAAGATTGTTCCAAGGTTTCAATTTGTTGTATTAGTCAGTGACAAGTACAACATTTTTAATGCATGCCATAAGATCAGTCTACCCAAAGTAAACAAGCAGTAGTCTGTGTGCATCTCCAGCAATTGGTTAGGGTTATATGTATGCAGCTTTGTTTCTGATAATGGATTCAAGTTCAACATAAATAAAAGCAGTGTACATTAAGGAGGATAAATATATAATTGCCATAATCTGCATCTAGAATTGAATGGATGTAAACATGCTAACCATAGAAAACGATTCCCTCAAACAAAAAGTAGCTAGCTGGATGATTATTAGCAAAGTATCTGTACTTCTTTTGTTATTAAGCCTTTCCTTTGGAAAGATGGAAACTATCATTTTTAGGACACTTCTTTTGAAATCGTTGTGCTTGAGCCTTTTAAATATGAGATGGAATTGTATTATGTGGGTTATATACATTTTGTGGCACCGTAGTAAAATACATCCTTTGTAGATTGTAAGATCAGCAGAGAGCAGACCTACACTGTTAAAAGTTTTGATGGAATTTTAAAGAGTTTTCCCATGTAGAATTCAGTTTTAGTTTAAAAATTATATTGCTTTTTACCTTAACACTTCAAAGAAAGAAAAATATGTTTATATCAATATGCATGAACAAGGTATAAATAGTATTTTATATTTTTTGGTTATAAGTGATGTTTAAAAATGTACTGTACTTGCTTAGTCTGTGTAATAGAAAAATTATGCAGAGTATTTGCTTTCAAAGGGCATGACATAGGCCAGGCAGAATTATATTTCTGCACAGCATCCTAATTATTGGAACTTGTATCTAATAGAATTCAAAACTATTAATATCAGGCTGAGCTGTTTGTAGTTGAATATATTGGTTTAGAAAACTACTAGGAAAATGTGACTTAGATTTGAATAATATGGATTGTTTTCCCAAGAACCAGGAGGGTTTTAGATAACCGGATGACACATTAAAGTAGCTATATTCACCTGTTTGCTTAAAAAAAAAAAACACAACAAAAGAAAACCCCCAAAAAACCCCAACAAACCAACCCCAATGATTGACAGAAATTTTTTCACTAATATATTTTTTAAATGTTAACTTATAATGAAACATATTTGTCTTTCAATAAATATACTGAAATATATTTCTATCTTCCAAAATCTGGAAGTCTTAGATTTACACTGAAATACATAAGACTTTGAAACTACATGTTCTGTGTATTGAAAAGAATAAATGTTATTAGAAGAATGTATTATTGATAAGTTACCAAAGACAAGTATGGATTTGAAAAGACAGTTAAGCACAGTGACAGTGTTCAGACTTGATATCGTCATGTCAGTGCTTTGTCTCTTACGAAGCTGATAATGATATTTATTTTTTTTTAAGAAAATCTATCATTTAAAAAGACATCTAAGAATTTGAAGCCTCTTTTTGAAAATACTTTGAAATTGTGATATTATCACAAGTTTTAACAGTTTAAAAACTTCTGAAAGAAGAAAATAATGACAACTCTTTGTAGTTAAGTTACTTTTGCTGGCTCAGTTATGCTTCTGTTTAATTAAGCACTTGATATTTACAAAATTAACAGTAGGTTTGCAGTATTATTGCTGTGATGCAATTGTAATACATTGTAGTAATGTAGATAAAAAAAGTAATTTCAGTATGCTAGTATAGACCTGCTGTCACTGGACTGGAAGAATATACTTGCTGTCCACGCAAAATTAAAATTGTGAATAGGGAGTGTTAAATCTTTACAAGATTTAATTGCATTTATAAATACAAGAGATATTTCTAATTTTTCTTTTAGGTGAAAGTAAACTATCTTGCATAAGGCAAACCTTTTAGTATCATCTTTAAAACATTAATATAAATAAATAAATAAAAAAAATAACTCCTACATGTAAATTATTATTTTTTGGATAAACTCTGGTCTAATTTCTTCCTGTATTTCCTATTTAATATCCTGAAAATGAGTACTGAAATGACTAACTTGCTTGTCCTTGAACTCATTGCATTACTACACTTCATCTCACTTCATCATTTAATTTGTATGGTTTCCAAATCGTAGTGATTATCATCTATTAGTACCCTTGGTGACAGAGGGCAGGACACTGTTGTATCAGAGTTAATAAAGCAGAAACACAAGCCTAATTACTATGGGAGGTAAGCCATGCTGGCAAGATTTACCTTTCACATAAGGGCTATATGTGGTTAATACTTACAAATAAAGATGGATAGGTAGGCATCTATGTACATGCGTTTCTTTCTCAGGTTTAAATAATTTATTTTTGTATTACGATTTTTGATATATTATGCTTTTTTGTAGGGTTCTGTGCATATATCGCTGTAATAGTTTTCAGATGCTTTATGTCCAATTTTGAAAACTTAGCTATACATGGAAGCTTTCATCTGAGTTAACTTAAACGATTAGGCAAATACAGTGTAGAAGCTCTCAGGCATTTCTTCTACCTCTGCAAATTTATATTAAAAAGCATGTATACTAGATATATTGGCTTAAGATTTATTCAAAACTGGCTGTGAATAACAAACATGAAAATACTTGTCATGATAGCATTGAATATAATGTGTACAGAATATTAAACATTATTTTCTATAGATTTTTGATGGGTTTTTGTGTAGATATGTTTATTCATACAAGCATGTGCGTGCCCCCATATGTAGAGAAACCAGTGTTGCAAACGCTTTTTTTTTTTTTATTTTGTTGCCAGTGTCTTGTTACTCATCACTCAAATATACAGTGTTGGCCCACAGTTCTTATAAATCATAGTGACTTTAGAGATGAAATGGTTTAATTGGATACTTCAGATCTCTACAGCTAATACACATATTTTTAAAGAGAAATAAATCTCACATCTTCAAATATAGATGTATTTAATTTTCTGGATGTTATTTGAGTGTGGAAAGTTTTAAGTCTTTGTCCGAGTGGTATTTATGATGATTTGTTCTGAAGTGCTACAGTCTTTATTTAATAAAAAGAAATATACTCAAGTTTTTATGCTATGAGATTGACAAATGTTATGGTAGTTTATACAAGACTTTATATAATGTTTTATTGATTGACTGCATGTCAATTTTAATTTAAGCTTTATGATTCAATCTGTGTCTATTTTTAATTTAAGTGGATTACATTCCGTAAAGATCCTTTTACTGTATTGACTTGGATGTACCATATTATTAGGTACTATGAGTTCAGCTTCTACAAATCTGTTAATACATAAAACCATAAGAAGCCTCTTATGTTCAAACCAGGTTAGAGTGAAGACATCAGATTAATATTTGATCATGTAGAAGTGCCCTTAATCAGATTTACTTATTTCTCAGAGTGTTTCTGCAATTATCATAATTGTTGTGCTAAATATGTTTGTCTTTATATCTGGCTTTGAGCATAATCTTCTCTCTTGAAACCCTCTCATTGTGGGGCTCAGATTCCTGCACAAAACCCAATTAATATTAAGATGACAGTCCCTGATGAGTTCCCAAGGAGCCAGCAGCTGAGCAGACTCTGTAACATTCTTAAGTACAGACTACTTGAATGATCAAGAGCATCTGAGGGAGACATACAATTCAATAATCCCTTTCTCAGGAAAGTCAAGAGTCCTGTGAGATAAGAGTGAAATCAAAGGAACACATCAGAAAGAAAATGACGGGTATAGTCTTGTAGTGTCTCTATTAAAATGCAAAAGTTATGGATTTTTTTAGGGGTGATGGGAACCTTTTCTGTTTTATTGATTTCTTTTTATAGTTTGATGATTTCTCTAAGATTATCTTAAAAGCTTAAAGAATAAAGAGACTTCATCAAAAGGTATTTTGTGTGACAGGAGCATACATACTTTTGTTTCCATTATATTAATTAATACAGCACATTTCAGTGGTCTTGTTTTTGAGACTTAACTTATGCCCTTTGCGTATATGGTATTTGTTGCGGTTTTTATGCTGTGGTGACCCACAGGTGATAAATAGGCCACATGTGACTCACTCTGTGAGAATTGTTCTGTGAAAATATGGAGTTGCAGAAAAGCAATACTGTTTACTGGGTTTTGTATGCATCAAAATGGCAACAGCTGGTCTTTTCTGATATCCTCTTCTATGGTCTAATATCAGCAACTAAATTTACTGCCTGATGGTAGCATGCTAACGTATTGATTTGTAATCAGAAATTGGTTTCCTGTCACTTTAAAAGAGAAGCACTAAGGGGCAGTAAAAACAAGCCTGTCTGTTCTAGATGGAGCTCTGGTTCAGGCTCCATGCTCTACATTTGCTTTTAAAGAGCTCACATTTTTTTAAAAAAGAAGATTCTACAGTTAGACTGAAAAGGCCTATTACTTTTTATTTTGTTATATTGTGCAGGGTTTCTATGTGTAAATTGCTTTTGAAGTCCTTCTTAACAAATATCCATTAATTAAGATATTTATTTTAAAAAAATTATTATATGGCTGAAGCTGATATTTCTAGAAGTAAAAAACAAAAAACCAAACAAAACATCTCAATGCTGGTAAGTGTTCTTTCACTATAGATTTATATCATTAACAAAGTTTCATTATCTGAAACTTGTTAGACAGTAAGATAGTAAACATTACTAAGTGATCAAAAATGCTCTTCTGTTCAAAAATGTTCTTCTCTATCTTTGTTAGTGCTCCTGCATCGTCCCTTAGGTTTAAGTCTTATGCTTTTCGCTGAATAGATTTATTCAAGTAGTTACATAAAGATTTGTTTCAAAACCAGTAAGACTGTATTGGAATGCAGCACAGGCGCTTTCTAAATGCAGATTTTTAAGTCTTACTCATCCTCTGGGTTTAGTTCAGTTTATTGTGTATTATGGTAAACTTTGCAGCTGAGGACATTATCCTAAGAAAGTCTAATATTACATTAGAGGTATGATCTGCCAATATAAGCATTTCTGTTCATTTTCCCATGCCAAACTAGACTAAATTATGAAGGGTGTTGAATAAAATGTGCCTTCTAGTTTTCTTCTGCCTAATTAATATTCAAAAGAATCAAAGAGGAAAAAATGAATACCTAAATCATACATATGTATATGCCTTTTGAGCTTTATATTAAAGGCAAAATAACCCCTTACTTGGTTAAAATCCAACTTAAGAGTCAACATACAAAGGTGACTGCTGTATAATATTAGACATATCTGTATTATGTGGGCACGTTACTGCTCCACCAGAATCTCTCAATAGTAATTATTATGCCAAGCACCCTGTTGGCACAATTACACTAAAGCTCTAATTAGTAGCAGTAAGATTAGAACCCCTACATGTTAAATCTGTAGAAGCAAAGCTGAGTGAAGGATTTAAAACAGTTTCAAAACATTGTATTGTCTTTATTACAGTCTTTATATTTCAGTAAAGAAGAGTTTTCTATAAAATGCACTTAAAATAATCTGGTCCTGTCACTAAAAATAGGAAAGATAAGGTAATTGCAGTCAAACCTCAGTACTCTGCTTCTACCTAGGTGCTTTATATCTGAAGTGACAAATCCAGTGAACTCTAGTGGAAGTTATATACTTCAAAGTTTTTCCTTCCATGGTCTGATATTTTTTTGGATGGATAAAAGCTTTTTCTGGTGCCTTCAGTTAGTTCTTGGTGACCACGGAGTGCTCTGTGCTGTAACTTTCTGGCATGTGGCAAGTCTTATGTCAGAACTTCACTGGTAGCTAAACATGAACCTTGTTAATTTACGCCTTTCTCAATTTCACTCTTCACCGTTCTTTCTGTAAAGTAATGAAAACACAAAGGTCATTGTCCAGCTATAGCTTTACAGAGAGTACACAAACACGGGGTGATGCCAGTCTGAATCTGTTCCCTTAGCAGGGAAGAAACAGTAAGAAGCCAGCACAAAACAATGTCAAAGGACTGATGTCACTGTTTAAAAAGTTGTGGTCTTACCACCTGCCCGATAGGTATTTCAGCAGTGCAGAAATGGCTGATGATGCATCTCCATCTAGATTTAATATTTTCTAGAACAGAGCTAAAAAATCTGTTTTTTTGTAACACTTTGCATGTACTCTAAGATCTCCCAAACCCCCCCCCCCCCCCAAGTGCTGGATCTTAGATATGGTATATTCAACTAATATATTAACCGTTCACTCTTAGAATAAGAGGGGAAGATTTGCATGCCAAAGTTGTTTTTTCCTGTGTTTCTGGTTCTTAGTATACTTTGTGTGTGAGAGGAAGAAGCTGACATTTTCTGGCTTCCCTGTTTCAGGGACAACTTCTTTAGCTGTGCTAAATTATAATAATGATTTCAAATGAATTATTCTTATATATAGCACATGCCAATTTCTCACTGAGGAAATGATTGTATGATTGCGTTGTCTTAATGTTTATTGATTGTATAGTGCCACTACCATTAATGAAGAAAACTGGATGCAAAGCTAACTAACCTGGTAAATATATTCCCACTGGTTCCAGTAAGATTTGAATTATGCCTACAGTGGAAACGGGCATCCTGAGGGGAGGAGGACACCTTTTGTGGTTCTTATGGGAAGGCAGGGACCAGGGAATTAATTTTATGAGGGATTTTGCACTTCAGCCCTTCATGTTTGAGGATACTCTTTATTGCTGTTACACATCTCACTAACTTGGTCTGGGAAAAAAAAAAAAAAAAAGCATAAATACAAAACTGGGAGAGAAGGGATAGCCTACATTTAAAGGTTTCTCCTACTGTGTTTTTCCACAGTAGAAGAGAGGGAGCGTTACATGACAGTACTATTGTGTTTTGTCAGCCCAGGAAGAGACATTAAGGTATTTTTCAGTATCGCTTCAGGCTGGTTCAGTGTCTTGTGCTGCTGCAGAGAGAGGCACAGTCTCCATTACATTGCACTAACTCTACTCAGACGGCCTCATACAATCAATCTAGTTAAATACTTTTCTTTGTAAATGCCTAGATGTTGAGGGCACAGGTGAAAATCATCAGTGCTCCAAAAGTATTGGGGTTTTATATGCATTATTCAGACTTAATTTATATACAGTCACTGCTACCTATAGTATGTGGCAGACTCAAGAGCCTGCTGGTTTAGTTTCAGTATTTACCTTGATTTATTGTTATTATTATTACTTTTAGTCTCAACTTTGGGGAAAAAACTCTTGTAATGGAAAATGAAAGGTATTTATTAATAGTAAAATTGCTGTCACGATATAACAAGTTTTAGGATTTTAAAGAACTTTAAAATTGTTGAAGTTTGTGTTTCTCTCATTGTTAGTACTATTAAATGCATATTAGCATGGTCATTTTTGTTTAATGGAAACAAATAACAGTTAATCTTATTGGGAGGTTAAGTGGGTTTACTCTGTAAAGGGCAAATCCCAAATGAATGTTTTCTTTTTTTAAAGAATAGCTTTAGTCACTGACAGATGGTCTCTGTCTGAGTCTCCCTGTAGACAGATACAGTTTCTTTTTACACGTTTATGAAAGTTGTAGGTACAGATATTTGGTAATATGCTGTTGTGTACGACAAAGAGCAAGCCTGGTGGATTGATAGGATTAGATTTCAGAACAGTGACATATGGTTGGTTTACCAAAATGGACAAAATGTGAAAGGGGGAGCAAAAAAAAAGTTTCTACAGTTACAGCTCTCCACGTAATAGAAGAATTTATATTTGGCCAATTGCCTCTTACAAAAGACAGTATGGTAACTCTTATTTAACTGTGCTTAGAGTTAAGCATATCGTTATTATATCATGATTGTGTGCATTTCTGGCTTTCAGATAACTCTACAAATTGCCATGTTATCTTGAGTGCAGAAAACCAGTAATGCCCTAATTTAGAATATTGATAATTTGGTCCCTGACCCTAACCAATCAGATATCAATATCATTTACATCTGTACTGCAAATTTGTTTTATAAATACAATTAACAGCCTCCCTAATCCTGCATGGTAAGTCTACATTTTGCTTACCCTGTATGCTACATGTAAAGTTATAACATCATTATAACCTTAATCAAGTAACTATACAACATATTTAGTGGTGATTTGTCACAGTAAAATTATTCATAGGTGTCTTGAGTAAGTCCAGTTATATTTATGTGTTATGCCATACCATGTTCTGTGGCAATGGAGTTTGCTAGATTGCATAGATTTACTGTGTCTGCTTTTTTTTATGACTGACATAGCAATAACCAGATTGCAAGGATATTTATGTTGTTTGTGGCTTAGCAAGATAATTAAAGGATATAAATTAATCAAGTGCAATTAATTAGAAACTTTATGTTCACAGCAGTCCTTCTTTGCATGTATAATTTATATGTATTGATTTCCTGGCTTTCATTAGCCTATGAGATAACAGCAAAAATGCATTAGAGAAGAAAATGTACAATTAGCGTGAGAGTGAACCCTGGCATAATTGATAGATCAGCACATGTTTGGGGCAAATATAAAGCTTTGTTAACTGTCATAAGCAGTTAGAATTGATAAGTGGTATTTCACTACATATCTCTCAGCTGATTAATGGTGTTTTTAAAGAGTCCTCTTAATGGGAAGCTGATAGGTTGGTTGAATTTACATTTTAATCAGAGTATTTATGATGGAGGCAGCCATAAGAAATTCATTGGCACAGTGGTAAGGACCTTCCCCTGAGGGATTTGGGAAGAGAAAGCATTTTAATATGGCTACTCACCTTCCCCTTCCTTGTGTGACCTGGTCAGCGTATAGGAAGGGCAAGCTTATTTGCTGTCAACTAATAACATACTGTCTGTCATTAAGGATAATTTCATTTTTTGATGTGCTAAGTCGTAAGGTAAAATGAAAATGACAACCTACAGAATACTTGCAAACTTATCCAGGAAAGAGTAGCTCTGTTATCCAGAGAAATAATCTGCAACAACTACTTGTGGATCCTTACTGTGTGAGCTGCCGTATTTCAGTTAGTTTTGTTTAAACACATTTCTTTTATACCTCTAGGCCCTTCTGCTGTAGTAGTACTCTTGACCAAAACAAGTCCTTGATTATCTGTTGAGCAAGGATTTATCGTAGATAGGTATGTTGGAATAGTCTCAGCCAATTTACAAGTGGGGCTTATGATTCATGGTTTAGGTGTCCTTTGTTAGAACAGCTGTCTATATGTTGCTTAAAAGCCCCATGTACATTTGCACTTGCAGATAGTTCACTGCTTGAAACTAGAAGCTTTCATATAAAACTGTTTTCAAGTCATGGTTTCTATTTTAGATTATTTTCTGATTTATATATAAACACACACGCTTTCTGCTTTAACAAAAGTATTTTGCTAATGTACGTATTATTCTCATTATACCACGCT
The DNA here is from genome assembly GCF_023638135.1 of Falco biarmicus. Taxonomy (NCBI): domain Eukaryota; kingdom Metazoa; phylum Chordata; class Aves; order Falconiformes; family Falconidae; genus Falco; species Falco biarmicus. Next base: position 17,773,425 of record NC_079302.1, on the reverse strand, counting down.
TCTGTCTAGCAAATAAGCAGTTTTTCTTACCTAGTTAAACTAGTCGTTCATACAGAACAGGAGAGCTAGGCTATAAAGCATATTGCTTTAGTGGTTTTATTGACATGCCTCAGAAGTGAATAGGCTCACCTATCACTTTGTCTTGATGAATTCTATTTGATATTCTTTTGTATGCCTGTTCCACAAAATAAGCAATAGCTGGGTTTTTGTACATAGTACATTAAATAAAGTTTTATAGTTTAGGTATTTGGAGTTTTGGTTTTGTTTTACACTGTCAGAGTAACTGATCAAAAAAGCTCATTCATAGAATATGAAATGTTTGGTGTGAAAAAGGAAATGACAGCTCACACTGAAAAGAAATGAAGCACCCCATGCTAAAAATTATAGTTTACTTTTATGTCACGTTAGTGATATCAGATAAGAATCTTAGGCAGTATATAGACACATTAGATTTGCATTAAAAAGTCTTAATTATTCAGAGTTCATTAGTTTCCTTTTTTTCACAACTCAGAATAATTGAAAGTTGGGTGGGTTTCGCTATTCGGTAGCGGTAACTACGCATCACCAAATGACAGTTTCATAGACAACATGGAAATGGTATATTCCTTTAGAAAGAAGGAGACAAAGTTTTATTATATTGCTAATTATTTTAATGCAGGAATTAGGGTTTCCTATATTTGTAACTTAGATAGGTTGCCTCTTGAATGCAAAGCTGTCTTTTGTATTGTGTTCTTGCTCAATTCATGTTGTGCCTGTTGCTTTACACAGTGTTTCAGGCTGGTTTTGTCAGCATTGCAAAGGTGAGAACTATTGTTTCATCCCTCTGGTGGCCACCAGAAAGGAAAGGTATTGAGCACTGTCTATGAAGTAATTCTCCTTTTTTCTAGCAACTAGAAATACAAAGCTGGAATGAGAGTTCTTTGATAAACTTTAGAATGAATAAGATTTCTAGTTTAAAGTGACCTGACTGTAATACTTCAGGTTTCTTTGTCCACAATCAGGAAAATGAATACATTTGAGATACAGATCTAAACAGTACCCATGTGACCTATATTTGCTCTCATTTTAACTAGAAAGTTTTCTTGTACTGGAAAAATTCTTTTCCTCTCACTTTATTGCCATTTTCTCTGATACATTCTTCCATGGCCTTTTACCCATTAGTGACTGGTACCAGTCCCAAATGTCAGGTGCTTGCTCAGATTTTTGTATACTAGCCCTTCTCTCATATGCTTATTTCTTGCCCTGGTTGAGGGTCTGGGCAGCTCCTCTGCTGTCCCTACAATGGCTGCCTAAGCCTATTCATGGTGGCCCCAAGAAAGGCTCTTTCCAGAAGACCACATGATGAAAAATCTCATTTACCTTCTTTCCTCTTAAGAAACCTTCTGTAAATGAAATTTGTGGACCAGCATGTATGTAGACCTTGCAGTGTATAATTGTATGCTTCATACTGAGAACTCGCTTCCAAATGAACCAGGCTTATCTGGTAAAAGTTACTGTGACAGTTAAACGTGAAAGTAAAAAATGTTTAAATCTGTCTATACGTAATTCTAAAATGAGTGAAAAGAAAAAAACTTCTTTAAATTAAGGTGTCTTATGGGAAATAATAAATAAATGTTTCCTTGATTCTCAGTTTACTTGAAAGCCAGATGTAAAATAGATGGTTGTTGTGTAGCAGGCATGTTGAATGCATAATGATGTCATTTGTCTGTTGTAGTATACTCCATGTCATTTTAAGAATAAAAATTAAATCTAGCCAGAAAAAACATTTTCGTGCCAAACTATGACGACATCTTTTCAAAAAGTTTGACTGGGTAGTTTTCCAGCCAGATATGTATCTGTTTTATTTAAAATATTAGACAGGTAAGCTATGATTAGACAACTCCAGAAATACAATTAATCTGTTCCCAAATGCTATGTTTTCAATGGATTGAATAAGCAAAGATGGGGATAATAACTTTATCTGAGCAAAACACAGAAAATAGCTATAATTCCCACTAAGCTGTTGCACGCGTACTTTAGTGTTTTTAACTGAAAGCTCACACACTTTCATTTTATAATGGTTTGAGTTCTCCCCAGTTTAATGCTAAGAACTCTCTGGGAGTGAAAATGTGACAGTATTCCAATAGAAAAGATGGAGTGGCAGTGGTGTGATAAGGATGTGGTATGTAAGTTGTTGATGTGAATGTATTAAATTAGTTTATATGCACCAGGAGAAGAGCTACTTGAGCAAGGTATTACTGCCTACTAACCACCATAAATTCTCCAGTCAATGGGAGCATGCCCAGGATTTTACATGAGATTCTTTTTTGTTGTAGGATCCCCATCGCTGGCTGACTCAAGTGCAGTTTTATTCGGAGCCTTATAAACTGTAAAAGCAGGTTTGAGAACACTGCACTAGGCAGTTTGTTAGGGATGGGGTATTACAAATAGTACCTAAAGAAATACTTACCTGAATGTGATGGCTATCTTATGGATGCTGGTGGTGTTCTTTGCACAGACCAAAATTAGCTAAAACCTGTCTGCTATACAGTAAATAACAGCCTAATACTCACTTCTGAGAAGCAGGACATTGTTCTAAAAGTTTTACTGGAATTTCAGTGTAGAATATGCTTCTGCTATGCCTTCTGCAAATAAACATATTTTGCCCAGAATTAATTGTCCAGTTTACATAGATACTGGCTTCCTCACAGGTTTTATCTAAAGTCTGTGTTCTCTCTAAAGCAAAAGATGACTAAAGCCTCTTTCTGATCAAAGCTGCTTCCTGCACCTTTTATGATAGTTGATTTAAATTCACAGGTTAATGGGAGTATGGAGGATAGAACGACTCCATTGCTCAGCAAAACAGGCCATTTATTCTGAAAAAGAGGGACACACTGTTATAAATACCCAATGTTTTTGTAATACAGTATTTGGTAAATGACAAAGCAGCCAATCTAATTGGCCTTACTGATTGACTGAGCCAAACTTTCTGAGGTTCTGAAAGAGAAGGAAAATATCCAACCAAATAATACAAAGCTAAACATGCAAAAAAGAAAAGTATTTACTTACATGCAATGGAAAGAGATGTGGTATTTCAGGAGAACAGAAATACGAAGATGTCCACTTAAAATAAAAAGAAAAATCATTATTACCTTTATGTTGCATATGCTTTAATCTTTTAATGCTGATTAGTTCTACAGATCTTGGTGAGATTGTCTGTGATGCACTCTTGCTTTTATTTCTGCATACTAAGCTATCGCTTTAATACCACATTTTCACCACACATGAGCAAAATCAAGCTTTTTTTTTTAAAAAAAAATTATGAAATGAAATAAAAAGTTTTGCTATTCTTCAGTTTTAATGTGTGAGAAATGCATTGTCATGAGACAAAAATAGCAAAGTTTCCACGAATATTTGTCTTTTCATGGTTAGTTCCAGTTCACAATAGAAAGTAAGTGGACAGTACTTAGCTGAAATACTTAAATGCAAACTTAATGCTATTAAGTTCGTTCCTTAATTCATCAGGGTACCAGTGAGTGCTTCAAAGTGTGACTATTACTTCAGTGTATTTGAGGAGGTTATGAAACTTTTGGCTTTGGTGAACATTACAGCATTGGAATTCAAATACTGAACTCTATATATAAAAGTTGTAATGCTTTAAAGGAAATTGTCACATACTGTGTAAGTTAGAACTGTGCATTGTGCCCTTTAATGTGAATATCATTGTTTTAAATTTTTTATAGACTATGTTGAACATGATTGCAAGAAAACATCAAAATCTGCTTGTGCAAAGGTGAAATCCAAAATAATATATTTGCCTTTAGATGGATGACTTGAATTCTGAAAAAATATCTGAAAACTGCTTGGCTATCCTTATCAGATATGGTAATTTTTTTAAAAAATATTTTTTTGTTATGGTCATTCCTCTTTAATAAGGAGGGATCTCTCCCTTTTTTTTTTTTTTTTCAACAGCTTTGTCCGGCTTGCTTTATTATGTTTCCATCTATTTTTGTTCCTGGATTGCACCTGCTCAGTAGTTATCTAATCTTTCTTAGAAGTTTACACTCTCAAGTGAAAGCTTTGAAGTTTACACTGATTAGTGTTTTATGGCATAAGAGATATGTATAGATCCTTCCTTTGCAGTGTTAAAGCTATTATGCACCTGGTGAAAAGATAGACATTAAAGTGTAGATACAAACCTTTAAAATATTTAGTAGATTAAAGTACTGAATTACTCCCTTGTTTGAGGTCCTTAATATTACAAAAAATTCTGCTAGATTGGGTTTTGAAGACAAGGGTCTTTCATTAGTAGTTGTACACTGGCAGTCATCACACATTTTGCAAAAAGGTAACAGATAGTTACAGAAAATGACTTTTTTTAACTAGAACTGTATTAAAATATTGCTGATTCTAGTCATCTACTCATACTGTTTTCTGTCTCTTTTTAACAATTTACATGACCATTTTTCATCACATAGTTAAGATCTTTTTGTTGTCAGAATGTTCAACAAACATCTTTGCAAGGTAGATCTGGTGTAATTTTGAATATAAAAGCTCTGTGGAAAGGGTATGTTGTTTAAGCAGTTACCTGCATTCTTATGCACTGAAAAAATATAGAAATACAGGTTACTAAAAAGCAACTATTTTTTCCTAATGTTTGAAGGCTGCTCATATATAAAAAGCAAGCATCTCGCGCATACATAAGTTTGGGGGGGGTTGGGTGTTTGGTTTTTGGTTGTTTTGGTTTTGGTTTTTTTTTTTTGGGGGGGGGGATGCTCCTTCTCTGAAAGGTAAGAATAAGGATCTGCTCTTTATGGAAAACTGACAACATACCAAACCAAATATGAGAAACAAATTTATTATGCATAAAAATATTAAAAAGCATCAGGAAACTTAGTATTTGTTGTCACCAGAGTTAGAAGATACTACAGTACAGCAAGTGTGCTGTTTTAAAGATATCAGTGCTGACTTTTTGGAACTCGGATATATATTACTAGAAGAAGAATGTGAGGGGAAAAGCAGATAAACATTTTCAGGTGCAGAAATGGTCTTGAATGTATGTGAAATTAGAGGTGTGGAAAAAATTATCTGTGAAATTGGGATTCATTAATCACTAGAACATTGGAGAAAGAGAATTAATTTAAATATAAAAACATTCACTTAAAAGTTTCTTTCCTCTATTTTATTTGTATTTTAGGATAGCACATAAATTTTATCCTTACCAAAGAAAAGATGACAAAAAGGCTGTGAAGACTCCACAGTTAATAGCATAAGATGCCCTTAGAAAAGCTTGTTGCTAACAATTAGATGAGTTTAAAAATAGATGTGGATCCATATGCAGTCATTTCATTGGCTACATTGACTATTATTTATCAAAGTTTATTTATAGGATGCATAATTAAGTTGTGAATTTGAAAAATGTGCAGATCTCAGAGTTCTCCTTTCATTAAGAATGAAACCCAGTAAGCCAGCCCTGACTGTATGGAGCACTTGGGAACCTGTTCTATTTTACATTAAGCTGAATACAGTCCTACAAGCTTCTGCCTGTTCCTGGGAGGTGTGTTTGCTTCAGAAGTTGAGAGAATTGCTCCGAGAGTACTCCAGAGAATGTTGTGGTTAATTGAGTGCTTTTGGTGGAAGCAGTCTAGATACTACCTTAGGTTCCTTTCTAAATCATTCTGTCTTCATTATACTTTTTTTTTTTTTTCATTTCTGCAAGACAGATTCTAAAATCGATTTCTTGGGCATCTTTTGAATTAAGAAGAGTTGGTTTGAAAACTGAGTTCTGAGTGATACTGTAGTACTATCTGGAAATTACAAGAAATTTTTGTTATTCAACTTAGCAACCATGAAGCTCTAGTAAACAGGGAATGAGCAATACTAATTTAGTTCACTCCAAATATCTTAGTCCTTTCCATCCCGAATGTTAGATTTGAAACGTATATCCTTTACCTGCTTTGTTCTGGAGCTGATTATTTTTTAACTTCTTTTTTTCTTGTGCAAGCATTTTTTTTCTGCACTTTTTCAGGATATCGTTTGAAATGGTTTGAGCAGACCACCTCAAATCAGAGCTTTTCTATTTTTAGTCATAAATCTGAGTGTACTTATACATACCTTGGGATTGTCAACACTGTGCAATGATTGTATAGTTTTCTGTGAATTGTGTATCTTATGCAAAATAGTACTAATGTTTTAGAATGATAAAATAGCCTTTCCTTGTATCCAGAAGCACACTTTTTTAAAGGATATCCATCACCGATGCCTGCAGTCCTAAGTTTTCTTATGAAATTCCTAGAAGGACAAGAAAAGGTCTCTTAAAAAAAAAAAAAAAAAAAAAAAAAAAAAAAAAACCCAAAAAAACCACACCAAACCAAAAACACCCTAAACAAACCAAAACAACAACAACAACAACAAAAACCACAGCAACCAAAAACAAAAAACAGAAACCAACCAAACCAAAAAAAAAATTCCATCAAAACACCCACACCTCCCAGAAAACCATCCATGTTTTCACGTAATCTGGCAATCTGTGGAGATGAGCTTTTAGAGAAAACATCAAATACTGGAAAAGTAAAGTAAAGCCTTTTTGTTGGCGGACTGGTCACATAAACTACATGGTAAAGCAAATGAAAATAAACTTGGGGTATCAGCAAAAAGAGAGTTTTAGCCCTGAGGCACTCGATTGGCCAAGAAGCATGAGAATGAAAAAGGCTAGTGAGGTTTCATCATCAGGCTGGGGGTGTCATGGAGATAATTCTGATGGAAAAGGAGGATGACTGGCTTGTGGAGGTCAGACAGCACAGTGAGAGCTCAGTAAAATAAGCTGAGTTAAATGAGTTCAGGCAGGTAGCAAAGATTAGAGTCAAAGTGAAAGCTAAGGTACTGACTGTTCTACAAATGTTACCGTAAAATTAAGAAGAGATGAAGCAGCTGAAAAATCTGCATATTGTTAAGCCAATGGATGGTAAAAAGTGAAATAATCATATTGTCCCAAAGATCACGATGGGAGAAGGGGTTGGGGAAAGGGTTCTTGTGGTGTGAAATGAGAAACCTTTTTGGATCACTTGAATAAGGGGTTTACCCTAGCTATGGGAATATTGGAATACTCTTGAGTTTATTAGTCAAGATGCCCTTAAACTGAAATGTAGTTTTGGGCTTTCTTAACCAAGTCTGAACTGAAGGCCGTGAATTTCTGCGGAGTCTCAAAGCCCAGCAAGCTGTACTCACAAAGTCCAGGGGCACAGACACAAGTTGTCCTTTGTACTTTAGTTTGGGTCCCACAAACTTAGTTTTCCTTGTTTCTCAAATGTAAGAACCGTTGCTGTTTGTTAACGCACAGGAGACTAAATTGAACATCCATCTCAATGGTTTGCCTTATTGTGGAAACGGTGAGGAATATCAATATGCCCTGTGGAATAATCAGAGCAGGGCACTCTGGAAATACTTAAATAGCATGAATTTGCAGTAATAAACAGACTAGAAACTAGTGTAGAATTGTTGACCCTTTTCTGTCCATCCTAGAATATCTTTTGAAGGTAAATAATTTTTTTGTTGCTGCAAGTATTGCTTGATAGTGTTTTTATGAATATTCTTGACAAAACCACAGGAAACTGTTATGAGATTAAAAAACCATTATACGTGAAATAATACAATTGTTTGTAATGGCTTATGCTTTTAGAAGACTCAGTACCTTAGTGTGATTTCTTTTAATTATATTACTATATTGATAATTCACTTAAAACAGAAAATACTCTATATATCTGATGATTAAGTTCACATTTACATTTTCTGTAAGAGGGGCAGCAGTAATAGATCCGTAGAAATTCTAGATTACAACAGCGTTCCATAGATTTCAATGCAGAAAGCATTTATATGGGTATAAATAAAATGTATAGAATTCTGTCACAGAAAGCTATGTAACTTGTCAGCTCCTCAGAACATCTTGTTTATGACAGTTTTCCTGGTCTTCATGAGCTCTCTGCTGCAATGCTGTGATAGTTATGGACGTGGGGTATTGTGTTTTCTGTCATAGTTGCTGAAAGTGCTTGAAACAATTAACCTCAATGGAACAGTGTTTTGAAGCAATTTTGATTGGCTTTGACCCTTGTATGTGCATTGTACCTGGGCAGATATTTATTTTACTTTATTTGTGATGACCTAAGACTCACAAAAATCTGATGTTGATGTTAATGGAAGCATTCATATGCTCAAAATAGAAAAAACTGCAAATATTTTGCTAAGTTGAAATGGGGAGGGCAGATGTCACATGTATGACATCAGTGCATCTCAGTGTGAAAAAGTAATTTGTTTGCACAAATCTTTGCATGAAGAAATATTTTGGCACATTAAAATTGGCAGGTGTCCTTTAAAGATCACATTAGTTTCTTTGTAGATTAACTTTTAAAGGTGATCTGTACCTTGAAAAGCATTGTTGACAATAACTAAAAAGTACAGTCTCTTTGGATGCAATTTATATATGTGTGGTAAAGTGACATTGGGTATTTGATCTTCAGTATTAGGAAAGTAGGTTAAGACTGGGATGTAGGTCGGAGATTTCACTGTGAAGTCTCTCTAAGTTTTAAATAAACCCATATCAATTAAATAGCAGGCAAATTAAGACCTGAATGCAATAACTTCTATTTTAAGACCATCTATACAATCTTTGCTTGATAAAGCTAATAAAATTAAAATATGAAAACATCCAGAATTTCTGGGATTAAATGGAAGAAATTGAGACAGTTCACTATAATAACAGGACTCCTGCCTTCTGTTTTGGGGTATTACTATTAAGTGTCATTTTATACCTCAATTTTATTCCTCACATTAGTGGATAGAGATTTCCACTGACTTCAGGGCTTTATTGATGCTAAGAATTCCTCCAAATTCCTCTATTTTAGGTAAGACTTTCTAGGAAAAATCCCATAGGTGAACAATAAATACTGGATTTTCTGTTGGGGTAGAATGCCTTTACCTAAGTATTGACAAATCAGAAGACAAACGTACTTGGAAAAGAATGTGCTGAAAAAACTTAGTTTGGTGTTTTGGGGTGGGGGTGGTTTTTGTTTTGTTTTTATTTATTTTTTTTTTAATGTACAGTTGATAATGTTCACTGGGAACTGAAGTGAGGGCTATTCAGTCTGCTCAGAAAGACTGCAATTTGATCTAATCAGGGCTTGGACTAAGAATGTAATAAATTGTCAATGCAGGACTTTTGCATTCATTTACACTAATATAGAGTGTCTCATCTCTGAGAAGTAAATCACAGTGGCTTTAGTACTTTATTTTCCATCTTGTATGTAAGTAAACTGCAGGATCAACTGGGGAGGTTGAATCAATCTGCTATTTATTACCTCGAAATGTGACACCCTATTTTAAGTGCCTTATTCCCTTATGATTTAGACTGAGTAGTGCATTACGTTTAAACAATATAGAAACCAGCTTTACAGTTAGTGGATTTTTTGCTTTAGATGTGATGGATTTACATTTGTAGAAAACTTTCAGTGCATCATTATGGTATTATGTACAATGGAGTTTCAAACAAACTGATAGAGAGAGAACAAGGAAAGTAAATTACTTTTCCCTGTCATCTAATAAGTATTAAGAATTCCATAACTTTTTTTCTAGGACTTTATTTAAATACATTTGAAAAACATGCTATTGATCAGTTGTTTCACTTTCATTTTTTGTCTAGAACAGTTTGGCATTTCTCAAGAAATTATTTTCCGAGAAAGCTGTGGCTTCTTGCAGAGCATAGGGTACTTCAAACACTTTCCCCCAGCTGGTTCATGTGTTTTAATAAAACTTTTCACTTGTATAAATTAATGGAGAAAAAGTAAGATTTTTTTAATAATTACTGGTTTTCATGGAGCTTATGGGATGAGAGCCAACACTTTCCTCTTCTTCTGACATTATATTGTGGGGCCATACACCACTGTGATATCTAATAATGCTAACTTATGTCATTGTTTTTTTCATTATATATTTAAACTGAATTTTTATGCATTGCATGTGACTTAGTTGGGATAACAGTCTCTCCCGTTATATATTTTTTAATGTCCGTGCTCTGATTTTTCCACTAGGAAATTCTATTTAAGTCATCAGCTCTTGCTCACAAAATCAGCATTATATTTTTGAAAATATTAAACTGATCAAATTAAGGAAAGATGTTAAAATTTCTCATGAAAATGGACAAATTAACTCATTTTCTCAAGTTAAGCCTTTGGACTCCAAGTCAGAAAAACACTTGAACATAAACGTTTTATTCCAACATGTTAATGTGAAGTTTTGTCAAGTCACAGTGAGGTTTTTCTACTATGTACTACTTTAATGGAAAGCATTAAAAAAATATGTTGTTATTGCAAACCTCAGGAAAGTTCTTACGCATGCACTGTTTGCAGCTGTGATCTTTATGGTGTCTGTTGCATTGGAAGTATAACTTATGTTAACAGTAGAACATCTGACATAAGGAAATATACCTACACTACTGGTTTCTTTCATGTATTTAGCACTCAAATACCTGCTGTGTGGGAGTAGTGGCAAAGGGTTAATTATTTTTATTCCACAAATGACCACAGTTGATTAAAATTTTAGCATAGAAGTCAAATGACTAGATAAAATATATCCAGGCATACAAAATTGTAAAGATACTTTGAATCACTACCTGGTACTTGAGTCTGTTTGCTTTGACTAGGTTTTTTCCCGTCCCTGTTTTATTTTAGGCGTACTGTACACTCAAGAGTGGGGAAAGCATATGGCCTCCTGTTTGAACTTCTGTAATTAATCCTTCCAAATACTATTTCCTTGGAAAGTTATTTTTAATTTTATTACAGTCTGTTCTTGTATTCTCCCACACAATCACTTGGGCAACATTTGTATTGATGAAAACGACATAAAGCAGCTCTTAACTAAAAGGAGACTGCTGTTTTACACAACATGTAAATGATTAAGTGATAGATTTTTATTACTGTTTGTGTGTGGAGTGCGCTACAATGTTTGAGCATTAATTCCCCCCACCCCAAATCCATACAGTCCTACAGGGTGTGTTTAGGATTTTTTTGCTGTTTAAATTCTTATGGTTTATTCTCTAGAAAGCTCTTGAAAATGCTAGTTATTCTCTTAAAGGTATACTGGTATTTTTGTATATGCTGTGTGATTCTTGCACTCACACAAAATAAATTCCTGCGCTGTGGAATTGGTAAGAAAGAAGCTAAATTAAGATTGAGTGGTGGAGAAATACTGGCAAATGTCATAATAAAAGCTGACCAGGTTGGTCCCGTTCCAGTCAGTAGCTTGTATAAGAGAAAAGAACAAAATAAACCCCAAATCTATCTGTTCTTAAAGGTTCATTTTGTTGCTTGCCTACATACAGAATTACAGATGTGTGCACTGAGCACAGCTGTCTCTGTGGGCAAGATATGGGATGCTGCAGCCCTTTAAGGCAACGTAGGGGAGTAACATTGCAAATGAGATATGATGACAAACAGCAGCAAGGATTATACTTCTGAGTATTTTTCTAGAAGTCCATGCAATGCAACAGTGTTTAATTCTATAGTATTTTTCATGTAATGGAGAGCATATTAAATAGTTTTGATTACGGTTGCCTACAAAGCACAGAATGTTAAGAAAACAACGTTTTACCTCATAGTGCTTTCTAGATATTTTCTGAGATTGTCTTGGAATGCAGGTTAAGAGGAATTTTCCCCCCAGTTTAGTTTTTTTAAGAATTACTATTACTCACTATATATTTCATGCTTTTGGAAAGCTTAGCGTAAAAGCCATCTTTTTAACGTATCCCACTGGATGTTCCTTTTGTCTCTTTCCCTCCTCATCCTATCCATTTCTCATAAGATTAAGGAAGGGAGCTTTCTACAGTTATATTAGCCTGAATGCTGTTGATTTTAAAGGTTGTAATTGGGAGCATAATTTCAGTTAAGAGGTCTACTGGCAAGAAATAAGACTGACTAGAAAGAGGGGACATAAAATGCAGTGAAAGCAATGTTTAAAAGATATCTCTTAGCAACTTAATTCCCATTCAAAGATGACAGTAAGATCACATTTCCAGAAGTGTGATCAAGGTCTGCCTCTTAGGAATGTCCAGTTGTTTTTGTTCCTTGAAAGTGAAATTGCGCCATTGTACTGTAGAGGACAACATGGGCTTAATTTACATAGGCACAGTCCTCATTAATTTAGGTGGAGTATTAGGTCAGCAGCTCTACAAAACCAGGATTAGGTAGTGCCATGTCTGCAAATTCAGTTGCTGTTTTTCTTTGAAGATACGCTTTTCAATTCTGTCACATATAACCACTAGGTTTAAATGAAGCACTTCTTTACGGCTAAATGAAGTCATGCTTTTGCTGAATAGTAACACTTTTTCTTGGCCTGTATATATATATATATATATAGAATTATACACATGAAATGGAGCTGTCTAAATGTCGGCTTTAAACTCAGGTGCTTAAATAGTAATAGTTAGCATGATTGGTTCATATATTTCTAAGTAACATTGATTAGATTATATAATAGTTTTAGGAAATTATTATAATTGGTTTCTTATAAAATACATGTGTGAACTAGCAAAGAAATTTTCATGTTCCTTGGCTATGGAAGAATCATACTTTTAGGTTTACTCTAGTTTTGCATCTAGTTTCAAAAGATTGTGATGCCCTTGCAAAAGTCTGTTAAATCTCTGCCATACTAGAAAACTTTGCAGCATTTCAAAGCACTGTGGCATTTCTTTAGGATGCACAGACATGTCCAGTTACCACACTTCCTAAGAGCCTTAGTCTTCAGTGTTATTCAAGTCAAAGCATATGTTGTCACAGTCCATACTCTAGCCAGAAGTAGATACCAAGTTAACTTCTGGAACTGTCAAGCAATAGAAAGTTTTTGTTAACAATTTAAACTGTGTAAAATCTTTTCATTTTCGTTACATTTTATTAATATTTCTTTAAAAGGGAATTCATTATAGCTATAGCTGTTGGAGATTTATGGTAAAATTGCTTGCCAAACAGCAGGCTAGATCTTCTTGCCCCAAGTGAAGTGATCAGAAGGGCGTGGTGGAGAAATGTTCCTGATCTTACCAATTATGAACTGCTTGATGCCTTAGACAAAGGAAGCAGTGCTAATTCTCTGTACTATTAAATCAGCGAAAGTCTCAAACTTTTGGACTGCAGGATGGTTGTAGGTGCTAAAACTTTACAAAAACTCAAAAGGCAAACAGATAACTTTGCAGAAGAAAAAACACTCCACCAAGGAGTGCTGATGGAATCAAGTTGATTTTGAAGATTATTGGAGTTTAAGGAAAAATATATCATTATATGCTTTCCAGGAGACAGTCCTCATGGAACGTTTTCTGCTGATAACTGTTGCAGAAAGGATCAGTCATTTTGTGAGTGGTGGTTTGTGTGTAGTAGCTGATATGTTTGTGTGGAATCAAAAAACAAACAAGCGAAAACCCTGTGGCACTTCAGTTTGTATGGTTAGTGCTTTTGAGATACCTGTTCGTCTTTCAGTGAAGCAAATGTACATAAAACTAGAAAAGTGTTTCTTAGCTTTGGCAATCCCTTTGTGTTTGAAGTGCAGATGGGTAAAATACTCAGGTCTGAGGCCTGACCTCAAAACTGTACTTTAATAACTGACTATAGCTTTAGTAAATTCCATCACAGTGATATCTCTAGCCTGTTATGGCACAGAACAATTCTAGTGTTTCTTTAGTATCTGTCCTTCAGGACAACTTCATCATTATTCTCCATGACACTTCTGTTTCTTGAAAAGTTTTTTCTTTTCTTGCGCTGGGGTTCAGTTTAACTTGCACCTCATTTTCACACTGCAAGAGTAAGGAATAATAATCTTCATACATTAGTTAACCTTCTGTGACTTGTAATTTGCTGGAGAAATTGGATGAAGGGAAATAAGTCTTTAGATTCAGATCTTGAGAACCTGTGCACCCCACTCCTAACATTCACCAAAAAGATTTTTATCTAACAGCAGGAATAGAAGACAGCACCACATAACTTTTCATGCCTTCATGTTTTGCTTGTGCTCTCACCAATTTAATCTGCCTACAAATTAGATGATGAATCTGGCTCTAGTTACAAGCAGTGGGAGGCTTTACCTTTAGCAGGTGAGTCATTACAACATAACATTCCATTTTAATGGTGTTATGCAAACCCTTTTTTGATGTTTTCTTATGATGTATGGATGGTGCAGAATTTATGAAAGAAGCAATTAAGTGGGTGGTACTTGTGAATCAGGATTATATTTAAAAGTATGCTCATTTACTGGAGTAGTACTGTAATTATTTTGAGCACTCCCACCTCTAAGACCTTAACATATAGAGAGCTTATGTTCTTTTACCTTTTACTAGTTCTTTGTCCTTTCTTTCCCCTGGTAAACTCTTCCTTCCTGTTATAAACTAGCGTGAGTAAAGCACTGAATTCAGCTGACTCTTGTGCCCTGAAACAACATTGGAAATGACCCTTCTTTACCCCTCTTAATATTGAGTCTAAAATGCTTAGGTTAAAGCGAGCTGACGGGTCCTCATTGGTGACAGAGATATTTCAGTTGTGAAACAGCTTCAGTAGCTTGTGAGCTAACAACCTTACAGGAGATAAGACATCGGTATATATTGAATGGAAGAACGTAATCCTGTATTAAAGCTTTCTGGAAGCAAGGGAATCTTGAAAGTGTGGGTTGGTTTTTGTTGGTTTGCTTTTAAAATACTTCCTCCAGACCACCTAATACAGTTTGTGTTCTTCTGTATTAAAAGACTGTTTTCTGTCAATTATGGGTTATAGTATGCTATCTTCAAATGAACTGTCAACTGCATGATATAGAAACATTGTTGTTCAGGGAACGGTGTTTAACTTCTTCAATACAAATGACCATTGTTGTTGGAAGAGCGCAATGTATTAATTATTCTAAAATATTGTTATAATTTGTAACTCTAGACTGTAGTACAGTTGGAAGATTTGCATTATAAAGTAAAACATTCCAGTTAAAATAAGATTTGCTAATAAATGATTCATTTGGTAGTTATTAAATCACATTCTAACTCCCACCTGCTGTAAGGAGTTTATCAGAGTACTTTAATGGCATGGCAAACAGCTGGCTGTCTATTAGCCATTTAAAGTTAGAAAGCCACTGGCCAATTTACTATGTTAGATTTGTTCTTTACAGGGAGTTATTTTACAAGCTAGATGGTGTTGGAAGGCATTTTGTTTTTAGTTTATGAATACTTTATTTCTGTGGTAAAGGAAGGATAAACGAGGTTTGCATACCAGGAAAAGTTTTAGTACCACATAACTAGATGAAGTGGCAGTTAGATGGCCAAAGGCCACTTCAGAATTAATGTGCCATTTGTTCTTGCTGTAAACGAAATCTAAATCTGCTTGCTCTTCCAAAGCCAAGAAAATGAGCTCTTTACCTGGGAGTTCAGCGTAGAATGGGAAGATGACTCTGAAGCAATCAGATGTGAATTCCCTCAGAACTATGCTTTGTCCTCCTTTACTCTGGTGCATATGATGCATGGTCATGACTACACTGTCCCCGTGTCCTTTTTTACGTATGTCTGAGTACAAACTGAATGTCAACAGTTTGGAGAAGTATGTAAAGCATGTGCACTAGCGTCTCTGTATAGTGCATCTAGATGTTCTGTATCATTATTCTTAATAATACAGTGGATACTATAGACAACAGTATCTTTACCGCTGAAATGAAGAGGAAAGTAACTGTCCCAAAAATAGTCAGCAGCTGAATAATGCAGTAGATTTTGGTTTAGGAGTTCTTCTTTGCCTGGATAAAAGGAGCACGTAATCTAAATATTGGTTCTGATGAGTACCAGGGTTGATCATATGGTTAAATACAGCAAAGATATATAGCATTTCATAAGATTTCAGCTCTTGGTTGGCTTGTAACAATGTTTTTTTCTCTTTATGCATGATGTCTGTTCTTGTTATGGGAATGCCAGAAAATTGGTGAGTGTGTGCCACCAAGCCCACAGAGCCCTGGGATTGTAACTATACTGCTTGTAATTTTGCAAGTATTTAAGAATTGGACTTCACTTCAGTGTGGTCTGCAGGTAATTTGTACTGGTCTGGAGTTCAGAATATACTATAAATAAGAGATCTAGTTTATTTATTAATTTAATTCCTCATATAGTATCTGCACATGTGATTTGCATTGTTGGGCCCTGGCAGAGTCTGTAAAGAAATTGCTAAGGCTCTGCAGGGATGCAGTGCGCTTGCTCTCTGTAGGGATCTAGATAAAAAGTAGATTCCAAACAGACTGAAGAAAACAGGTGCTTAAATAAAATTGAGTATTTCAGAGACAATACAGATTTTCAGTGTTATAGAAATACAGACATTTATGTTTACATTCCTGGGACAATACTTCAATGCTCTGTGAACTGTAAATTTTTCAGATCAACAAAAGGGCTGTGTATGACCAACTCGTAACTTTTCTTCCTTGATGAAATTATTTGATATTGGGAAGAATGCATTATGGCTTCTCTGTGTCCCTGTATACACAGGCTGTGCTTCATTCCATTCTGGATTATTTTGACTTTTTTTGTGCTCAGACAAGTGGGGTGGGTTGGTTGGGTTTTGTCTTTTTGCCTTGTGGGTTCATTGGTTTACTTTTTTGTTATATTCTTGAGGGGAACTTTGGTTTGATTTCTGATATACTGTTTATATAAGCATGCAGTCAAAACTAATACCCATATGTCAGATGTATTTGCTTTTAAGTTAGGTAATAATTAGTGTGAATACAATTAACAATTTGAGACCGATTAGGAGATACTGCGCTTTTTAAATCATGATCCTTTCCAGATATAATCCCTAGATAAGATTCACACTTCCGTGACTTGACCACTGATAAGGTAATAAGGAGAATTACACTCAAAGGGCCTACCACTGTCCTTTAAATCAGTCATTTGTTTTTAGCATAAGCTCTGTGGAAACAGAGGCAGAAGGACTCTTACATAAGACTCATTGCTAAACATGGTATATAGTTATACATGAGACACATTCAGGGAAAATCTCAGGTGACAAAGGAAGATGCTTCAGGGCATTAATCCCAATATAGTAACATGCCATATACTGACAAATATATCCAAGCTTAAGTAATTAAATCTTTTTTTGAAGACACACTATGATAAGGAGTAAGTGTCCTGAGCAGATTAAATTTCTTTTTCCTCTCACATACTGCAGTTCAGCAGTGATCATTGGAAAGCCAGCCCTTTCTGCTGCTTTTTTTTCCAAGACCATTGGCGACTGCTTGAAAACTTATAGCACCCTGGGCATAAAAAATAGACATTACATTCTGTGGTCTCTTAAATATAAATTTAGCACCTTCCGTTATTTGTATGCCATGTTATCACTGTTATTTAATCTTGTAATCTTGTTTTCATTTCAATATATCCAGTTTATCCAGAATGATAGTGTAAACATGTCTTTATTTAAAACAATAGTATCCTCTCCCTTATATCAAAAATCTTTATTTCAAAGAAATTTTTGCTGAAACTGTTGAATGTCTCTATCTCACCAGTGGAATAATTCCATCAATATTTGTATTTAAATGAGTACTGAGAGTAGTTTAAAGCTCAGGAAGTTCTGTTTCATTCCATCTAATTCTTTTTGGTTTACTCTTGTATAAGTCAAAAGATCAAGCCCAGATCGGTGTTGGTGCAGCTCCGACGTTTTGTGTCTAGCTGTGTTCATGCATTTATTACAGGACAGACTTTCAGCTGAGCCAAGCAGCCTCTCTAGAGAATTCTTGTTGCATTGCCTGTGAAAGAAGGAGAGTTAGCTATGGGGTTTGGGTTTTTTTCTTCTTTCATTTCTGTGTTTTGTTTTGGGTTTGGTTTTTTTTTCCTTACTTCTGTGTAATGGCTTCTCTGCTTGAAAAAGTAGTTGCTTCCATTTTTAAGAGGTGCTTAAGGGCAAAACTCTGCATCTGATTGCACATACACATTTGTGTTCGATTTAGTGTTCCTTGCTTTCTACATCCTGCATTAGACAGGTGAAGTAATACTGAAAGGCAGCAGTTCTGTATTACTAAAAGGAATCTGATTTTGAACATAGTAATTGACATCCGTATGAAGAAATAGTCAAGAGTTAAGATTCCATGCCTTTTTTAAAGATCGTGAAATTCATTGGTGTTTAAATATTCTTAAAAGCCTTCTTTTATCAGTCCTTACACGTAAATGGGAAATGACAATGTTTTAGCACAAACCTCCACTTCAACCTGCAAGCTGAAATGTAAATTTAATGGCAAGCTGAAAATAGGGGACTATTTTCCCTTTTAAGTGGTGTAATGTATCCTACCAACTGCACCTGCTTAAATTGGGTCTTTTCAAGGTGGTCACCAGGTGGAGTGGAGTACAACCTAAATTGGGGGGTGTTGTTGCAAAATGTGTAATAGGCTTTTTATGAAGGTGCATAACCTGGTTCACAAGGCTCTCAAGCATTTTTGTTATTTCTGTCAGGTGAATAAATGTTAAAACTCCTGTGTGATACAAGTAACATAACGCTTACTTATTCCCAGGTGTTTGGCTAGGTTAGCTCTAGACAAAACTAAAAGAGGAAAAAGGCTTTAATTTATGCATTGAAGGTCACGCTGCTTTTAGACCTCGCATGTATGATGTTATCTGATGTATTGCTAATGGTTATACCTAATATGATGAATTAAATTCTACTTCAAGCTTGTATTGTGGGGTGGTTTTGTGTCAAAATTGTAATTTCAGCATGTTGTTTTTACAACTTTCCCAGAATGAGTCAAATACTGAAGATTGTGGAGTCTCCGGCCTTAGAGATACGCAAAAGCAGTCTAGACGTGGCCCTGGGGTACCAGCTTTACGTGGTCCTGCTTAAGCTGGGGGATTGGACCTGATGGCCTCCAGAGGTCCCTTCCAAACTCAGCCATTCTGTGATTCTGTCATTTACCTTGAAAGTTAGTTAGATGGAGCTAGAGTATATAACTATAAGTTGCTGTACATAAGTACACAGCTGTTTACAGTATAGCTTTGTTTCTGTGCACTAGGGGGGAAGTTTTGTTCACTGTCATAAAGTAGTACATAAAAGGCAGTACTGCAGTCAATCCTCAACACAATTGAATGATGTGATACTAATATGAGCTTCTCCTACTGAGAAGTAGGAGAAAATATCACAAATGAAGACATTGATTGGCATGATTAGAGCTGTTAGAGGTCAAAATTACCCCTGGTTGAAAATGGTCGACTGGATACATGAAACCGGTTTTCTTCCATTTTAATAGCATGGAACCTAGATTGTCAAAACAGATCTCAATCCAAACTAGAAGTAATGCATTGCTATGTTTTCAAACAGGACATTAGACAGGGTCTATTTTAAAAACAAGCCCACAAAGTTCTGGTATGTGTAATGCTATTTTCAAATGCATCCTTTCTTTCCTTTCTTCCCTTAGCTAAGATCTTGTGTCTCCTAATAATTTTCCATAATATAGTCAAACAACAGATTTCATCCAAAACTGTAGCTAGCACTAATAATTTCTTGGTTTGAAGCAAGTATATTACTAGCGTGGACTGGAGAAATAAAATGTCCAATTGAATTAATGTAGGCACTGTGTCCATGATACAGTCATTGTGATTAATGAAGATTAATTTCCTTCAGAATTAATACTCTATGTAACAGTCTACTCTTATCAAAGATGAAAACTATCAGTGAATTCAGATTTAGTAGAGTAATACGCAATCTGAGTAAAGTACTTGAAAGTGTAAATTTAACATTTGTTGTTATTATTTTTCTGCTTGGGTTAGGCTGTAGCTTTAAATGCCCTTCGGCATAGGCTGCTGTAACTGTGGTTCTAGGTATGCGAGACCTGAATTAAGCGACTACTCAAATTATTCCATTGTAATTGAGGGAAATGACTGATGAAAATAACTGATGAAATGGGAGGGCTGTTGGCTTCATTTCTTCTGTGCGTGAACACAAATGTGTGCTTCTTGTCAGAAAGCTCTGCTTGCTTTTGTGAAGGCAGCCAACAGTGAGCTCCTTTGGTAAAAAGAGCTATTCTGTCACTATGGACTGATTTCAAAGTGTATTATCTGTCAGGTTGAGGTGTTGATTGTTAAGGAGTAAGGAGGCTGGTTTATGTTTTATGTGTATCTGATGTCCATTTCCTATCATTTATGTTATTTGCATCGGTGTATTTTGCTATGAATGTGTTTGAGCAAATGTTCCCATCAAACACATATTTGTGCAAAGTAAAAAGCAACAAATGTTTATAAAAGAACATAATAAGGATTTTATCTTAATTTATCACTGTAGTTTATCAGAAAACTACATAGTAACAAAATTATTCTGTAAGGGTCTTACAAACTTTTTCAGTCAATCACATTAACCTTTAGTTAAAAAACTGCAGAGATACTAGATTAAGTAGCAAATACTACACATTTATTGTATATATGTATAATCCCTTTTACAAACATTTTTGAGACAATCATACTGCCTAAGTTGGTACTTATATTATACCGGGTTTATTTATCTTTTATCACTATTAATAGCTGCAAAAGAATGATAATATCTAATAAAGGTGACCCATTTTCCATTCTTGCTCAACAGTACTTTATAGAATTTCATAACAAAAATCATTCAATGTATTACTATGTTTGACTTACTACATTAAAGAAATCATGAGCATGTTAAGAAGCTTAATGATTTAGACCCTGTGTCTTGAAATCCTTTGTTTTCCATCTAAGATTTCTTAATCAAATATGAAGCTGCTATCTGCAGCTGACTAGATTGAAATTGTTAGTTGCTGAAAAACCATTAAAGGAAAACTACTTTGGTATCAATTTTAACTTCCTGGGTTTGTGAAAGGTGATGAAGCACTACCTGTTCTTCCCACTAGTTTCAACAAGAATAAGCAATTATCATGTTCTGCATTAAGAATGTTATTAAATCCAATGATCCTCTTGGTGATTCAATAATCTGGATAATCATTTTAATTTTAATCTTTCATGTCATAAAGAGATATGTAGGCTTTCTGGGTAATATCAATATACAATTTATATATATCTACACTGATGTAAGATGCAAAGGGAGGTGGTTGCTGATCTTGCATAACCGAAAGGATTAATAAAAAAAAAAAAAAAAGAAAAAAAAAGATTGCCTTGGAAAATAATTAGGATTTGCTGCTGAATACTTGTAGGATTCTTTTCATTTCCCCTCATCCCCTTACATTCCATTAAAAAAAAAAACAAAAACCCACCTTTGAAATGTAAAATACAAAGAAAATAGTCAACAATTACAAAAAAACCCTGCTATGCTATACATTATCATATGCAGGTTTTGGTCATGGAGCTGAAATGAGGAAATGCTTTTTTTTCCCCTAAATACTTAATTGGGTTTGTTGTTGGCTTTTTTTTTTTTTTTAAAAAAAAGGAACAATTAGGAAATATCTCTGTAAAATATTCAATTAGTATTTAATAGATGAAATTAGTTCCATCTAAAATATGGGGGTTTTGTTTGTATCTTTAGCTGAAAGCAGTACCCAGAATTCTCCTACTGTATCTTCTAGCCTATAGATTCTCCAGTTCGAATAAACTCATTAACTAGAAATAATGATTAAAAAGCAGATGTATTATAGCAGTTTCCATTTCTGTTCTGTGATACAAGAAATTACTAATATTTGACAATTGATGGGTGGGGTGGCAAATATGATAAATTCTCTTGTCTTAATATTGTATACTTTAGGTATACATACATGGAATTGTTCTGTATGAATTTCTGTGTTGTGTTGGGAAACCTGGGCTTATTTTGCACATCAAACAGTATATACACACAGGGTTAAAAAGATGTTGAGGTTCCTAATCCTCTTTTATTGCTTGTTAACCGTAAGAGTTAACATGATTAGCTCAGGATTTTCCATAAGGATTCAGTGGTGAAGGAGCTATTTTATTTATAGAACGTTAGAAAATAATGTCCCATTTCTGCTAGGAAAAGACCTAGTGGTAGAACAAAAACAGTATTGTGAGACGAAGTAATGGGAAAATTGTAAGAAACTATAATTTATGGTGATAAATGTAGAGAAATTATATGTACTGGACCAGATTCAGACTATTCGTCCACTTCTCATGTGCAGTCCTCAAGTGCGAAGGGGCTGCATCAGCATGGAGGTAAGGGCAGGTTAAAAATAAAAGTGTCTACTCTCTCCAGAAGTCCTAGAGCACAGGGTGTACTCCAAGTAGGCTTTTATGAGAAAAGGTATAGGAGAAAAGTCATTGGCAGGGGGAATAGCACTGAATTCAGTGAGCTATGGGAAATTCAGTACACTGTTACTGAATTGTGATTAAAAAAAGTGGTTAGGAAGCTCATCAATGAAAATTGTAAACAACTGAAAAAAGTTAGAAAAGCACCAGTGAGAGTTGCTTTGTTCTTTTATCTGTACTGGGAATGTGGGTATGAAAGGAGAATCTTCTGTGCTGCAGGACTTCAGTACCACAGCTGAACCTGAGCTGGTTTGTTTTCCTCCAGAACCTACTGCAAGTGCTGCTGGAAAAAGGCTTTGATTTGGGAATTCTCTTCCCAAGTTGATCTGAGAGAGTATCACCTTCTCAGAACATCAAAATGCACGTTGACTTTCCAATGATGTCATTCTGGAGGCATGGCATCTACTTTGTTTTCTGTGAATCTCACTTTTGACTGTTGGCTTCACAAGCTGTGCTTGTCTGTCTTAAAGTATGTCTTTTTTATTAAAAAGATAAAAAGCTCAGATGAGATAGTGGTTATTTCATATGTAATTAGAGAAGGAATTAAATGCCTGTGCTTTTATCTTGAAAAAATGTGGCAGATAAATTTTGGGATTTCATTCCTCTGCAAATTCAACAAAATCCAGAGCTCAGTTAAGAGTTCATGTTACCTTATGGAGAAGATATCTTGCCTTCTTACTCTGATGAGTTAACTGGAAATTGAAGTTGTGCAAACACCTTGGCATTCAAAGGGTTGCTGTATTTTTAATCCAAAGCCAGGAATATGTTGTTGATATGGAAAATTTTATCCAAATTAGAAAATACAGATTCCAAATTTTCAGTTTATTTCTAACTTATTTGTGAGTGAAGTAGAGAATAATACCATGAAAATGTTTGGAAGGCTAGAAAAGAATGTCACCATTTACGAATGGGGGAGGGAGAGGGAGTGTGAAGAATGAAGTGAGAGTAACTAAAGTTACCTCAAAAAAGGCCAAAGTCCTTTCTGTACTAATTGTGTTTGGGTATTGAGGAGATGGAATTTTGTGACTCTCTGTTGACTTCCACTATTAGGTGAACGGGAGCCAGGGATTTTTTTTTTAACAGAGACTCTCCTGTAAAGAAAGAGGGAAACAATACCTAGCTGTCACAACAAGCTGATATATACCTTTGATCAGCCAAATGAATGTTGCAGGCATTTCTTATAGAAAGGAGATTGCTTATCGATCTATATCAAAATATGCATGCTAATCCCAGGCAGCAGAGAGTATTTTCAAGTGGAGTTAATAATCTGATTGCTGTCCTGTCTGGTGCAATTCACTGAACTCGGAGCTCTAATCAGTCTGGGGTCCTGCAGTCAAATGTATTTTGCTGTTTAAATTTGGATTTGTGACATTGATTGAGGAGTCCTTGTAAAGGTGTTGACAAATCAAATTGTTTGTTCCAGTAGTGTTTTGCTAGAGATCAAGTCCAAAGTAATAAGCAGTGAATTTGTTCATTACTAGTAGGGTGAAAGGAATGATAAAATTCACCTGCATCATTATCACAGACACAGTATCAATAAAAGATATGTTTTAAGTGAAGAAAATGTACTAGTATTTGTGGTTAAATCTGAGTGATGAAAACTAAAATACAACACTGTAATTCAAGAGTTACTTAACAGCTTGGGGAAAAATAATACTTTTTTTAATAACAGTTATACAAAGCAAGGAGAAGAGATAACAAAAAGCAAATTTTAAAAGTTTTTTCTTATTTGAGATTTAAATGAGTTCACCATGTAAGTATTTGAATCAGTTTTATTCATGTACTGTAGCTGTGGCTATTCTCCATGACTGTTAATTTTGGTTTAGTTAAAATACTGAGATATGTACACTGACATTTGTTACAGCATTCATTCAAAATGCAAGATTTTGCATGATATTCCTTGAAAAAGGATTTTGGAACAAGGGATAATGAATTTTTCCTTTTTGTTAAGTGGGATTCTCAAATAATATATCGTTCAGTTAATTTATATAGTATTAATTTTCCTTTGTTATTTGGTTCTTTTTTTCAACAGTGTCTGCAAGAAACATGTTTGCCTAAAATACTCTTCTTATGGCTGTTAGTTTTTCTTATACCTTCTAAAAACTGGAATTCACTTGATGGAAGGAAATCATTTACGTTCCACACCTGCCACGTGTATGTAGCAAATACCTTACCAGTTTGATTACTTTGATTTATTTTTGAGTAATGTTTTTTTACATGTGACTCTTACTTCCAAACAGTTGAAACTTATCAGCAAAACAAAACTATTGTTTGTGAACTTAAGAACTCATGGGTATGAGAACAGGTTCACATTTTCTGCATTCATCCCAACCCACTGTAATATGTCATGCAAGGAGACTAGGTTTGTGTCTCCCTGCTTAAGCCTTGACAAAAAGAATATTCAACCAAACATTTTTCTGGCAGTGGTAAAGCACCGTTGCTTCCCAAACATGTCCATTTTGTCTCCACTTGAAACTTTTGCCTGAACAGGATTTAAGGTGTCAAGTGATGAAATCTGGAGCAATCCAAAACCAGAGCTGAAGTAATAGTTCCTACTGCGTTCAATTGGGTGGCCTCTGTCTGCAAATCCTGCCAGGTGGGCGCTGAGCTACCCATTGTATGCATCCTTGGATGCTCTAGACATGCTATGTATTTGTGGTTTACTTGTGTGGTGCGTGTCTCTGTCGTAATGTGTTATAACGAAGATGTATGGTGTGCAATAGCCTTACTAGAATTATGTATTTCTTTCTAACACATCCTAGAAAAAAGAATAGTAATGCTTTCTTTCAGTGGAATAAAATATTTATAAAGCTTAGTGAAATGGTTAATTTTACCAGAGGAGAAGGGAAAAAAGATGGATTTTGCTAGGAAAAAATGTGACTGTGTTTTGTAATTTTGTTTTTTTAAGAAGGATGTTTAAAATATTTTTTTAAGTTTTTCCTTGACACTATAAAAAACATTGTCACATAAATATTAAAGTAACTCACTAAAACTTGTTAAAAAAGTAATGGTAGGGATTTTATTATTATTATTATCATTATTTCATGTCAAATCATCAATCTAAAACTTTTAATTCTCATTTTAAAAGTTTTGGTACAAGAGTTGCTTAGAAAATTTCCCTTGGTGGCAGGTTTGGATGTTGAGATTTATTCATGTTCTGTGATGGGGGAAAAAGTCAAAACAGTTTGTCTTAATTGGGTTTATATACACTAAGATAAAAACTAACCTTTTTAAAAAGTAAAGGATTTGTGCTTTAGAGGTGGTGGAAGGTTTGCTTTTCTAGAACAAAAGTCTGTTACAGAATTGGGTTGAAAAGGATTTAAATGTTGCTCATCTCAGACCAGTTTCTTGGTGTATCAGTCTATCTCTCCCATGAACCTCTTTAGCTGAACATGTTGTCAAAAAATCTGCCAAATATTCATGCTCTGTTGTTTTTTTTTTTAAAAAAGAAAAACCCAACAAAATATTTCCGTTTATTTTGATTAAATTATTTCATTCATGTGTGTTAACTGTTTGGAAAACCATCTCCTGACATGTCTTGTAAGGATCAGTCTCAAAACCCAGAAATTATTATTCTTGGGAACCTTCATGGTTTCTGAGTAATCATAAGATCATCCAGGTTTGAAGGGACCTCCGGGGTCTCTATTCCAACCTCCTGGTAAAAGGAGGATCAGCTACGGGATCAGACCAGGTTACTCTGAGCTTTGTCTTGTGAGTCTTAAACTTCAAAGGATGGAGAGACTGCACAATCCTTCTAGTCAATGTCCTTATGGGAACAATGTTTTCCTTGCATTCGGAGAGAACCACCCCTGTTTCAATGCATGTTTGTTGTCTCTTGTTCTACCACGTGCTGGCTAAGTGCCATCCTTGTAATCTCAGCAACCTCCAGTGTCACACTTGGTATAAGTTCATGTCAGTGTCAGGTGGATTATTTCCGGTTTAGAAGCAGCCTGTGTAGTTCCATCTGAATATGAGGAAAAACTTCTTTCCTTCGAGGGTGATGGGGCACTGGCACAGGCTGCCCAGAGAGACCTGTGGGGTCTCATCTGGAGATGTTCAAAATCTGCCTGGACGCAGTTCTGTGCAACCTGCTCTGGGGGAACCTGCTTTAGCGGAGGGTTGGACTAGATGATGTCCAGGGGTCCCTTCCAACCCTGACCATTCTGTGGTTGTGTAAGCAGGAGTATATCAAAGGACTCGCAACAGGTGGGTTTGGGTTTGGTTTCTTTTCTTTGTGGGGAGAGGTATCTAACCAGAACCCCCAGGTGAGGTGGAGCCATGGAGGTATGCTGGGCTGTGGCTACAAAAGAACACTGGCCCTTGCTAGGTCAGAAACGCTGGCCATTCCAATCCCAGAGGCTATCCAATTCTCAGTTGCCTCTGTGTCTCTGTGAAAACTGTTCTAGAAATTAAATACTTTTTAAAATCTTTTTTTTTTTTCTGCTCCAAAACAAAAGATTCTGATAGAAAATGGCATGGAAAACAGGAAAAAAAAAACCCCACAGATAGTAATGGGTTCTTTTTCTTGCGTTTTCTAACCTTTCCCATAATTGGGCTTTAAGTCCTTTTTATATTTGGGCTTTCCTCCTATTGTGTATTGATTTAATGACTAACCAAATGTTATTAAACATTTTTCCTTTTGGAATATGATTTTGTTCTCGGTTTGATAGATTGACCTTTTTCTGTGTTCCTCTTGACATGCATGTAATTCATCCCATCAAACGTATTCCTTCTGATGTTTTGCTATTCTTTCTGTTCCCCTGTTTAATTTCAGTGTCCAGGGCCACCTTCTGTTTCAGAGAAAGGCAGTGAAATGCCTAAGACTGTGCAGTCTGAAAGCATTTTTTTTCCCTTTATAGCAGTAACTTTTTTTTTCCTTTGTAGGCAACACGTTTTTCTTTTCTTAGGAGAAGGTCTCCTAGTTTCAGTGACATGGATAATTTTGCTTTTCTTTTTGTCTTCTTAAGTAGTCTCCCTCTGTCTCCCACCCATGTACCCCTTGGGTGTGTGGGTTGGTTTTTTTTCAGGAGTTTTGTGTCTGAGAACCATGCCACATCCCACACAATTCTTTATGAAAAAGAAAAAATGTAAACTATATAAACCTTCCAGAACATGTTTCGAAACCACAGCAGCCATCTGGTTTTCCAGAAGGCCTGCTGTTCTTTTCATGTTTGGAGGAATAGTTTGATAACAAACTTGTCTAATAAATACAGAGCTGAAAGACAACAAATAAGTGTTTGCCATCTCCTGACATTTTTGATGTTTTCCTAATTTATAACATTAAAAACTGTTAAAACAGATGGGGTTTAATATATTCTCCTGTACAAACATATGGCTTAAGTTGTGTACAATATCAGTGTGTTGGATTATGCATACTCTATCAGATTTCACTTCATCCGTTTATTCTGAGTTTCTCTACAAGAACAATGTTTAACTACTATCAAGCCCTTTTTGTAAAGATAATCTGTTAACAGTCATAAACAAAGTTGAATTTGCACATAGTATAGCATAATCATTAATCATCTGTGTAAACGGATTGTTTTATGGTTGAATTAATGCTACAAGATAACTTTGGTCAAGTTGCAAATATTTATTTGACCATATTTTGTATTAACTGGATTGTGGGAACTTCTCCTTAAACACAACATTGCCTGATCTGATTATGTTAAAGGATGTGGCTAGTTCACAAAATTAATTTGGTGCAAATTCCATATGTACCTGTGCACCTTACAGTTCTCCTCAGCTTTGACTTATTGAATACATAGTTATAACAGCTCACAAAATGTTGCAATGAGGAGTGTCCTCGTTTATTAGTCTGAGTGAAGGCTGTGGTCAGAGATAAAGGGAAAAGAGTAGCTGCTATGAAATCTAATTCAAACAAATAATCTACCCAGTAATTAAGATAACATTCATGTATATTTTTATGGAAAGTTCTACCCGTATAATGCTGTGGCTCATAAAGTTGAAAAGCTATTAATATATTTAATGGTTCTAAGCAAATTTTGAGATCAGCATTAGAACAGAAGAAGAGGTGTCTAAGAGTCCCTACTGCACTTCATGTTAAAACACGGGGTAGATGATCTAATCTGTAGAGTCGTACCATGGCTTATTTTATTTTTCATAGGAAAACAACAAAATAATACCACTGAACCTTGACTTTATCCTTTTGTTTTAGTTTTACCTATAGTAGGGCATTTTAAATGACTGCTACTTGCCAGAAGGTGATCTGATAAGTTCTGTAAATAGGAAAGAAACTTTCCTACATGGGCACGAAGGGGGGCACTGAAAATTCTGTCTCTCATTCAGCAAGACACTTAAACCACCTGCTTAATTGCTTGTATGCTTAATGTTAGTGAAGTACTGAACAAGCTTGTGATCACGGCAGTCAGCATCTATTGAAATCATCAGCAGGTTTATGTAACCTAAAGTTAGTCTGATTTTTAGAAACGTGTTCTGGATCAACTTTGCAAAAATTGGGGCTGTATAAAATGGCTGTTTTCAGCCTGATTTATTTTGCTTAAAAATGAGGTTTTCAAACAATTTGCTGTCTTAATTTTAGCAGTTGACTCTTTTGTGTGCTAACAAAAAGAAATATGCAAATGAGCTACCACTTTGCTTTCTAGCAAAATATATTTCTGTGCAAACACTTAATAACGTGTTTCACAGTTCTTTCTTGTAATTAGATGTTAAATCTGCATTTCACTTTAATTGTTGGACTGCGTGAGGCTGTTTATACTTGCATTTCCATTTAATCTACCTCTCTGCCCACTTAGGTATTCATTTATTGTACATCACACTTGCTTAGTTTGGTTTATTTCACAGTAAGAAAGCTTTTTATATAGAAACAGACCCTCTCCAGTATCCTTAAAAATCTGTAAGAGTTCATGTATTATTTTCTTACTCTAGATGATGATTAAAGAATGCTAAGAATTTGGCCTATACAGCCTAAAGAATCAGAGTTTATGAAACTTCTATTATTTCTGATTTCCAACTGCTTTAGTGAACTCAGTCTGAATGCACCAAAATACCCTTCAGAAGGAGAATATTCAGGATTGTACTTGTGACTTTCTACTCTGAATAGTTTTTGTTTAAAGCTTCTGTGGAAAGCCTGGTTTAAGGAAAGAGCTTAAATATGTGTTACTAAATCTTAACTATGAAATAATTCCAAAGGAACTGTGTTTTATGGGTATGTAGATGGACTTTTTTTGGACCAAAATTGCATCAAGGTAGTTCAATCATACAGTAGGAGGCACCTCATGTGGTTTGCCATGCAGATCAGCAGTGTTTGAGAGTTTGGGATCAGCACTGACACAGTCTCTGCCATAGAGTTTCTAACTCTGGGAGATTGGAGAGGGAGTTTCCATCTGACACATTTAATGTGCTTAAGTATTTTGCTCTGTTGCAGCTATAAGATGATGGACAGAACTGAAATCTGTGAAGTGAAAGGTACCTAATTTTTGAAAGTAAACTTTGCCATAGTGATTTATGTGAGATGTAGTTCATATTAGAGTTTAATCTTTGTTATGACGTTGGTGCACAACTCTGTTATCTAGTTATGCTTATGCGTATTTTAAAAAGACTTGTCACTTCTAAGAACTTAACCCTCAGCCTGTACCCATGCAAAATGCCAGTACTAAAAAGAAGATTCTCAGGACTGCAAGTTTTGTGTTCTTAACTTCACTTTCTTTCTTCTGCTATACTCGTAAAAAACAAACAAAAAAAACAGAACAAACAAACAAAACCAAAATCCCCAAACAAATAAAAGTCCCACCTTAAATGGGCAAAAAAGTGCACATATTTAAACTGTGCATAAGGGTTGGAATAGGTTAAGCTGTGAGAGCTTGAGTTTTACTTTGCCTTTTAACCTTTAATGTTACATTTATCTTTAAATGTTACATGATGGGAAACCTATTTATATTCATGTACAGGGAACCGACCTGATATTAAATTTCAGATTCTGGATGGTTTAGAACAAGTAATGCTTTCCTAGGATTTCATTGTGATAGAAGAAGTTTTGATTTTCTTGGGTGGTGGCTTTTTTTCTCTTGTGTTTCAAAATATTGTAAACTGCACAGCCCAATGGATGCTTAAAGTTATGCTGTGGGTAGGAGTAGTGTTAGGTCTGTGTTTAGCATATTTATTCTTAATGTGATTGTATCATTTGTTTGTGTGAAGGTCTGTTTTGTGTGTTCTTTGCACCTTTTATTTTCTCTGTCTGTGGGAATATGTGTAATGATCAATCCATAACTAGCAGAAAGACTATATTAATTCCTAAGCAGTATAGCTTTGATTTCAAATTCTTCTGCAAGTTTTCATAGTTTTCTTTGAAAAGTATGAATATTTTTCTCAAATCTTACTGTTTACTTTCAGTTGAGTACAAAAATGTAACTGTTCCTAATTGTTGTATGCGGAACAACAAATCTATAAGCTGTAAGCTGACTCAACTGGGGTTTACATTATAGACCACCAGCAAATGTAATTGTATGCTGTACACTTGATGAAAAGTACAATATATATCCTCTCAGTAAGGGTTCTTTATTATAAAAGGGCTAGGTATTGCTTGGGTATTAACTATACTGTACTAAAACCCATAAACACCTTTTTACACATAGAGTGCACACTTCAATGCAACAATCAAATGCTTTTCTATAAATAACAATCTTATGGAAAAAGAGGCCTTTGATTGCTTTCCAAGAATGCATTGAAACCTTAGAGGGACTTTATTTGATTCCAGCAGTTGAGTGCTAGTTGGTGTGTATCAATATCAGACCTTTCATAATTATTAAAAAACAAGCTTTTATTTTAATATTAGAACCTGTCCTGTCGAAAAAATGGGAGTTTATCGTTCTCTGATAAATTTAAATCATTTTCAGGTTATGCTCTGAATATTTTAACATTGTTCGTGCACAAGAGGTAAATTTTTCTGAAAACATAATATACCTATTAAAGACATAAAATAGTGTGTCGAATAAGGGGGTGAGGGTTGGAGGGCAACTTTTCTTTGGCAGTTACTTGAAGTCATTTCTGTGCTGAGCTTTGGGTGAAGTGTCAGACTTCTCTACAAATAATTACTGTGAAAAAAGCCCGTTTTGTTTTATGCCTGGAACAGGTGACGCCTAAATGCTAAGTGCACATTTGGTTGAATGTTAGATGGTAGCTGCCCATGACATCAATCATTTAATTTCATTGTCAGATTGAGTAAACAGCAGTTGTTTTGTCTAAAGGTGGGACTGAGTTATGTGCGGCCTAACTGCACGGCAGATGGAATGTGGCTGCCTCTATGTGTGAATACTATCATCTAGCTATTAACATACATGGTACAGATGGTAATTTGTAACCAACTACATAAAGCTGAAAACTACAGCAAAGTAACGTAATCCATGAAAAGCAGTGTGCTTGCATTGCACTGCCATATATATGCTCCTAGTATTTATATCAATGAATGAAAGGTGGCTGGCAAAGATGGAATTCTTTATAGGAATTCCTACTCATACCCAAATTCTAAAGCTGAACCAAAGTAGTGTAATTATTTCTTTAAAGGAGATGTAGAAATCTTTGCATAGTGAAATATAAAGTATTTATTTATCCTTCAGAGCTCACGTATTTCAAAGAGCATCTGTTTTTCATTGAAAATGTATTTTTGCCAAACTGTACATCTGGGAAGCTTGAGGCACAAGGAAGTTAACAACTCACACAAAATGACAGCTTGACTTAGATTAGGAATCTTGGTTTCATAGTCTTGGTGGTTTGCTCTGGTTACTAAATCACATTGTTTTCTTCTTGTTTTGTAAAGCATGCAATTAAGAAATAAATTATATTTTTGTGTCTCTCATCCCCATTAACCAGTACCATTGACAGGAAGAACTAGTTTGACTGGCTGATTTGTGCTTTATGGAAGCATGCTGGCTTTCATGTAGTTTTGGCTGGCTACAGGAAAACCTTTGTGGTTTTCCGGCAGCTAATTTGGAGCCTGAAGGAAGCATCAACTTGTCTTTTCCTTGAGGAGTGCCTTTGGAGTGAGGATGATGTGGGACTTCTGTTTTCTCTGTTCTCAGGATTTCTTGGGTCATTGCTTTGGTGTGTCAATAGTGAGATAGGCTTTTGGACATATGTAGCTGTGTTATTCCTTGGGAATGTGCAGATTTCCAAGTCGCTTCAAGGTAACAATTAGCTTCCTAAAAGTGCTTATAGGCAGCCATTTTAAAGACCTAACTCCCTAGGGAGACTAGGTGATGTTGTCAGAAATAGAATCAAATTGGTTTTTTATAATGGCAGTGATTTCACTTCAGATTATTTTGTGTACTGTGACTCAATTTGCAAAGAGCTGACCATGGTATTTATTTTAGGTCACTAATCTATTCCTGAGAGAATTGGGGGGTTTAAGGTTTTTGTAGCTTCACAGCTTTGCTAGATGTCTCACACTTGAAGCATCTATTCAAGTATCTTAACATCTGCGGAGAATGACACTGGATTATCGTATGACTTCAGTTAAATAGAGAGAGGAAAGAGACAGGAAGCTATCTTCTATAGTGAGATTATAGACTCCTTCAAACGTAACGAACCCATTGGAACTCTGTTCTTGGCTGGGACTCTTAACTGTTCAGCCTGCTTTTTA
This sequence comes from Falco biarmicus, assembly GCF_023638135.1. Taxonomy (NCBI): domain Eukaryota; kingdom Metazoa; phylum Chordata; class Aves; order Falconiformes; family Falconidae; genus Falco; species Falco biarmicus. The sequence continues at coordinate 17,740,585 of NC_079302.1, read as the reverse complement.
CATTATAGTCACTCTTCTAGAACTAAAATTCTTTTCTCAGGTCCATGGATTTCCATGAAAAAAATTTCTTCCGAAGGCCGTGCTAATAGAGTGAACACCTGAATCCTTGTTTAGAACCTGAAGTAATTTGAAAGCTAGACATGTACCGAATGGACTATTTATAAGGAGGCAGCTGAGAAAAGCAAACTTTTATCTAAGGGGCTTACGCTCGTTACCCTGAAGGATAATAAAAGAAATCTGAAAATCTGAAACAAAAGTGAAAATATCTGATTGATAGGTAGATGTCCAACATAAGCCTTCATATTCCAGAAATATAAGGGGAATGGGGAGAAAAATATATATTATCTCTCAAATGTCTCAGTCTTTAAAATGCAAAAAGTGGTTTAAGTAAGTGTATCTAGTCCTGGTTTTTTTCCTTGATAAGTAGGTGGAATCATGCACGTAGATGTGATAAAGATTACAAAATTTTATATATCTGAATTTAGCTTTTGTATCTGTTTCTAATAATAGTAAAAATTGTTAGTTTTCATAAGCTACCATAAATATGATATGAAGTAATCTAGGCAGGGGGGAGCATTCTGATTTTTCAGTCTTATGCTGTTGTAAATATTTAATCAAGTTTTAAACATTAAAGGAACACTTGGGCTTTTCTTATACTGTTTTCCCAGTAGAGTTGTAGATCTTATTAAAAACATTCATTATGTAGGTAGGGCACTTTTAAATGAATCAAGCTTAATACCATAGTTCTTCACCTTTGAAGGAATGGGTTCAAAAATCTAGCTCAGGTCACAAGGTAAATTAGCTTGGTAACCCTAACACAGCCCCTTGTGGATGGACAAACTGCTGCTTGCAACTCACTCCCACCCCCAATAACAACAACAACAAAATAAAAATAAATGAGCATTTTCATCTTTACCGAGCACTTAAAAAGGTTTGCAAGGTACAGGCATGTTTTAGCATTAAAGATGATTCTGTAATTGTATGTTCTGTTTTAAGGATCCAATTTTTATACAGACTTGCGTAAAAAGAAAGAGAGACTTGAAAGTTTTGTAGATACCTCTAAATAGTCATCCATGTTCCGCTCATAGTTTGCTTTATTCTGGCAGAATTCTCAGTCTTTACAGCAGACTGCAAATCTATTCAGTCTGATGATACCATAAGGTAGAGTATCAGTGCAGTCAACCTCTATTAGTTTTAAATTTAAGTTTCCTATACTTCTGGGTAGATAAGCATTAATTATTTAAATCTAAATTAAAATCAAAGTGTTGAATACAGAGAAAGCTACAACATTGTTGTTTTTAATTATTGTTTATTTTATTGCAGGTATATTTTTAAGTGGTCAGAACTCACTTATCAGGAAAATAACTTTACTAAATTCATGTGTTTTTGAAAACTTCAATGAGTTTTTTTCCCATATTAGCAATTCACTCTAAATGCATTATTTTGATTTATTTAATATCTCACTCTTTACACTTTCTGCCCTACTGGTGCTTAAGCCCTCTGATCAATGATATCCTTTTTCATCTGATTATTTTCAGAGGGTTTTTTGGTTTGGGTTTTTTGTTTATTGGGTTTTTTTCTTCCATATTGCGTGTATGCTGGCATAATCTGGTAAATACTTTTGATTTTTGTTTCAGGTGTTGGTTGATTTTTGGTTTTGTGTAGTTTCTTTTGGTTTTTTTATTCCCACAAAATACCTGTTTATAAATGCATACACATAAGTACACATGCCCACAAGCATGTAAATCCTTGTTACAGATTCTAGAAATAACAAATGTTGACTAGCCAACCTCCTTCTGTCTGTGCTTGGTAAATCATAACTTGCCCTACTTAGAGTAATTATAACTACTGCTATAAATATGATTTCTCTGGCTCATAGCCCTAACAACATGTTTGTCTGCACTTCTGTGTAACTGCACTCACACACTGGTAACTGTTGTGTTCAACAGAAACTACTTCCTTCTCCTTTGAAGGACTCCTCAAGTTTTTCTGCTCCACAATAGTTTCTTCCAAACTTGTCATCCCTGCCTGCCTTTGTTGGGGAATGGCGATGACCACCTTTATTGCAAGCTTGATGCCAATAAGCTCTTTTGTCCTTTCCCTTAATTGTTCTTTTCTTACTTCCTGTTTTTCTTACAAAAATCTCCAAATATTAGCTGACAGGTTGTCTGAATTTCCTCCCACCTGTAGAAAAAAGGATGGTTTGAAGCTTTTTCTTCTATTTTGGGATTGAGGGACAGTCAAAAAGTGCATTCCTCAGCTGGAAATTAGACTGTAGAATTAGACATTCAGGAAGACTCATTTCAGCTAGTTACACTGGAAAGTAAGTAAATATTTCTGTCCTTGGCCTGCTAAATAAAACTATGGAACAACCTCTGAAAAATGACATTTTTAGGTAAATTTTAATGATCATCCTGTTACCTTTCATGTTCTTATCCACATTACCCACCTGTCATCCTGAAGATTAAGTCTTCATAAGAACTTTGCCTGTTTTTACAGTGCTAAGTGCATGTGAGTTCTTGCCTATAGATTATGCTGTAATACTTCTAAGTTTTTATTAATTTGAAATTTTCTTTGTTGCAAAATGACTGTAAAATAATCTATAAGAAATGGGAACTATTTGGATGGGTTCTTGCCCCATCTAGTCATGAGCTCAAAAGAAAAATCATCTGGAGAAAGCATAGACACACCTCTAAAATTGTACCAATTACAGAAAATTAAACTGGTAGTATATTCATTTTGCAGTGTATTTCTGGCTTTGTTTGAAGTTCTTAATTTTATTTAGTTGATGCAAATACTTTTTTCTTTTCAAATATGCAACTCTTAAAAGAATGCAGAAGAAATAATAGGCTTCTATCTATTCTGTACTGTAAACCACAACAGGGTCCAATAATATTCACAGCCAGTAAATAATGCAAGACTTGCAGGCTGTACAACCCTGTTTAACAGCAAAGACTTTAGGAAAGCACACAGAATCTTAAGTTCTTTCATTATTTTTGACATTGATTTGTCATTAAGAAAATATATTAGTTCAGGTTAAATTGATCTGAAACATCCATTAATATAGGTGATAGATTGCCCTTTTTTTTTGTTTCACTTCCTTGATATCTCAAATTAAGCAATGCAGAAGAAGCTAATTGTAATGAATATTTTTCTCTGATAAATTTTGTTCTGAAAATAGGACTGGAGATCTATGGTGACAGGTAGATACAAGTCTGTATTAGGCTTGCTGCTAATAAGGTCGGGTATAGTTGACATCATCCATCTATAAAATGGATTAAACATTACTTACCAAAATGTCCCAGAATATATTCACAACTACATCTAGAGAATTAATGACCACAAAGTGCAGAGAGGTGCTTGGAAGGAAGAGAATATTTCTTCTCACCCTTTTTGATATCACACATAGATTTATTTCTTATACTGTTGCTTGTCCATATGATTTGTGCCAGCTAAAACTAATTTGTGTACTCCATATGGTTGAGGATCTTCAAATACTCTCATTTTTACAGTGGGAAGCAATTCTCAAATTCACCATTTTCCCAGAGCAGATTTCTTTCTCTGCCCTTTCACTGAACTCCCTCCTTACTTGCTTTCCTCAAAGAAACAGTTCAAAACTATCATGATGGCCCTCTGAGACATGGCATGCTTAGCTCTTTCACAAGAGGATGCAAGTCTAACATTTTGTATGCTTTGTTTTCTTCTTTGTAAAATGGGTATTTTGGGTTTTTTTCTTATTATTTTAAAGCTATTGCTAAAGCTATATTAGTCATTTACTTTGCTCCCCACAATAAGCAATCTCAATGAAATGGCACAGAAAGATGAGGCAGTAAGTCATAATGAGTTCTGTAAAATGTATGGTATTAAAGTATTATAAACAACTATGCCTATATGCTCTCCAGCATGTCCGCATTTGAGGTACGTATTCCTAAAAAGGGATTCTTTGAACAGCTCCTTTTTGGAGTCTGTTTTCATATGCAATTTGCCTGTTCTAGGCTCAGTTCTGTAGATGCTTTGTTTTTTGCCAAACATAAAGCAGACCCGAGAAACCAAGAAATATTATTAATAGCTATTAGTCTTGGAAGAATTCTTACTAGCTCTGAGCAAGAGCTCTGTCAATATCTGAAGAAAAACTGCATAGAAGGAAAATGAAGTAAAGGCAATAATATTTGCCGCTAAGGGTGGTTTTTATAATGATACCTTCAGCCCTGCTTGTATTGGTTGTAGTGTTACGGTTCAAGCATCAGCAGTAGAACACAGAGAGATACTGTAAGGGGGCTTCTTTGGATCTTAAGTGCTTTTGGGGTGGGAGGAGAGAGATGGAAATCAATATGGGGGAAAGAAAATGCTTATATCCACTCCAGGCATTTTGTGCTTATCGGCCACACTGAAATTCAAAAAAGAACATGTAGGGCAATCTTTATTATCTTTATTACTCTGCCCTACCTACTGCTCTAAGCAATCAGAGCTAGCACTTCTTTTAGAGTTAAGAGCTCTGTCTTATTCATGTTCAGTGACATGGTAAATAACGTCACACTTCAACATTTATTTTTTGTCATTGTTTTATGGTTTTCTTAGTATGTTTCTTGGTATAAAACTTAATTTGGTAGGAAACTTTTTGAGGTATGTCTAATGGTTCTAAAGTAAATGCTGGCACCATTTTATTCAAGTGTGTAAGGTAGACTTCCTGCAGAAAATATTCCTCCCTAAAACCAAAGATGTGAACAAAACAGTTACACCAACCTAACGTCCGCACATTGAATTTAGCTGTAGCTTAAAAACAGCTGTTTTTTACTCCACTCAGCTTACTGTACTCTAGAAGGCCCTAAGGAACAGAAGTAAGAAATCTCTACATTTTCAAATTACGTCCCTTAAACTCTGCCTGAGTGTCTACAGGATGCAGCCATAAATTTTGAACTGAGAGAGTGAAGTGCTATATTTGACATTCCAGACCATATTTTAAGCGTTTTTTTAATAGGTCCCTCCTGCTATGGAAGGTATTTGTGCAATGTCAAAATTTTTAGATGTTTCTTTGTAATTCTTTAACATCTGGGCATAAAAAGCTATCAAACTTCATAGTTCGTATTTCATGTTCGTATTTCAAACTTACCAAGCATGAAGGTGATCCAGTTATGACTATTCAGATTCCTTGTATTTCTGCCAGGTAAAACACGGAAGGAGGAACACTCAGGAAGTTTAGAGTTTTCTGACACTCATCAACTACAGTTATAGTAAGACTGAAAGCATGGTATGCTATCCACTAATGCATAGTAACTTATTAAATTGGATGTAAATTAATTTTGGTACCAGTAAGACTGTGTATGCATAAGTTTCTCCCTGATTGAGTGGCTTTGATATTGCAAGGGTAGACGGAAAGTAACCAGTTACAGCAAGAAGAAAGAAGACTGAGAAAAAGTCATTTGTCAAAATAATGTAGTTCTTTCACTTATTATGGCAAAAATATGCATAATTTGTCGTCTTTTCATTGGTATACAAAGATCTGGAAACATGTTTAATGTTGACTAAACAGATCATACTTTACCAGTGCTATTTTTTTTTTTAATTATTAGTGTGATTAAGGATGGTTAAAAGGTGGAGGGGGGGGGGGGGAGAGAAAAAATTTCTTATATTGGGAAAGTGACCATATTTCCTAATTATTTTTCTAGATAATGTATAGAGAACTTTTTTTGTGTTGGAAAAGGTTTCCAGTGGGTTTTCAAGATGTTAGGAAATATCTGTAAAACCATCCATAGCGTTGTAAAAGCTATGGAAAACATTTCCCAACATCAGCAAGCTTTCATAAAGCAGATTTTTCAACTACACTTTTGAAATGAAATAATTAAAATGCATCTCTCCATTCTGTTACCATTTTATTTTGAATCAAAGAATGTCATATTGACACTTCATGATTTTTTTTTTTAATAATCTACCATTTTTAATGACCATGTTTAATTGCTCTAATTTAAAAAGGCGCTATCTGATTGCCTGCATGCATATAACAAAAAACGTAATTGTCTTGTGCAAACCACTGAATAGATTTAGGAATCTTCAATAACAAAATTACATTAATAGCATATGCTATTAAAGATGATTGATGGCAAAATTGGAAGCATACTGGTTTTACACCACACAAAAGAGTACGGTGCTTTGAAGATGGTTCTGAGAGTGTCAACAATAGTACAAAGAAGAAAAACAGTGTAATACTAAAAGTCCCGCTTTACTTAAAAAGAAATGGATTTGGTAGTGGCGTAGATCAAGTTTTATTGTTTTATTTTACTTGAGATGACAATATTTCTCTAATTTTTCTGAATATCTCTTGTATAAGTGGATACATATTTCAGTATATGTTGCGTTTAAATCTATTCAAATACCTACTTAATCCCACTGAATGATAAGAAGCTTAACTTATAGGTTTTCAGAGACCAAAAAGAATCTCAATTCCATATTACCTCTCAGTTGGTTTAATCCATCTTTTACTGCAGTTCCTGCTGTGAACATATAAGCGAACATGAGTTCCATTAATCAGTTTGCAACAGTTTGTACTTTGAAAGCCTGAGTCTGAATTCAGAGGAAACCAAAACTATAGAAAAAAGAATACGGGGAAAGTGATGAAGACTGTAATGTTCTTAATGTGCAAGTTGGTTTGAGAATAGCTTCTGGTTTTATTGGTAGCATGGTTGTAATGTGAAGATCTCTAAAACTCCATGGTTTTACAGCAGGCACATTTTTAATACGTATATTACTTCTGCAAGGACATGAATATAAATTATATCAACCCTACTGCAGTTTCACATTATGCTTCTGATTTTTATTTTTTTTAATGTCTTTTAAAGTGGCACTTATTTTCCATGTCCTTCTGAGATTTACAGTGCGAGTTTTAAAGGACATTTGATATCATTTGGTTTTCTAAACATTAGCATCTTTTCCTTTTATATTCATATCTAAAGTAATTCTTGGAAATGGAGATGGCTTATTTATCAGGTGCCTTAACCCTTTTTTTTTTTTTTTTAATTCGCTTTCCTGACTATACTGTTACTAAGCAACACCACAACTTTGTAAATGGATTCCTTCACAATTCCATTTATTTTTATATTGTCCGTTTTTCACGTGAATAACTTTTGAAAACTATTTGACTAATCTTTTGTTACTGTAAAAATAATTTGTATGTATTTTACATAAACATTTTAATTTGTAGAGTGTGTGTGGAGGGGGAAGCATTGTAGATAATGGCTGAAATGCCTTACTTTTGAAAAAGCTGTATAAATATTTTAGCTTTCTCACATAATACCTACACTAGTGAAACATCCTTTTGCCAGTTTAGCATTGGTACCCGCATCAATTGCAGTGGAAATATAAAGCCAGTTTGGGAGGAAAAAAAGCATTTTGTAATAAAATATTGGTGTTAAAGTTTCTGAAGTGTTCTTTTGATGCTTTCTACAAACATTTTAGTTGCAAATTTTTCATGATTGCTGGAAGAAAAATTCCTTATGGTTTCTAGTTCTGACATATAACAGTTGTGGGATGTGGCAATATAGGTCAAAGCCACACTAAACCCAACTTCTTCAATACAAGTGGCTACTTAAAGCTACCTCCAAGTTCCTCCTCTAAGGATTATATCATCTTTCAACTCCGCAGACATATCTCTCTCTGCCTATCTCTTGTGTATAGACTCTTTCTGGGACATAGAAGTTCTCTTGTCCTCTTATGGGACATCATCACGGGGAAGTCCACCCCCAACTTCTCTCTCTTTCTGCCTATTTGAACTAATTAATAACTGCTAAGTGGTATCTTGACAGCCAGAGAGGTTGGTTATTAAGGCTATCTAATTTCTAATAATTCTGTGAGTTCGTTATACTCTATGTGAAAGCATGATTTATATTTTTCTTTTACTATAGCTTTCATATGTAAATGAACGTAGAATTTAGGTTTGTTGACTTCAAGCCACTTTTTGTACAATTATTTGCACAATGTATCATATTTTCAATGATAGCTAAACTTAAAACTGAGTCAAAGTAGTGTATTTTTTAAAATTTCCAATGTCTCATATTGACAATTTCAAGTTAATGAATTGTTACAAACTTCTAATTAAGAATGCTACTTTCTTTATGTAATGCATACCATGACAAAACGTAAACAAATATTTGTACTGTTTGGAAAATAGAATTAATAATTGGATTTGTACTGGTGGACACTTCTAGGAGCATAGATTTAAAGTGACTCTTGGTTTTTGTCTGGTTTATTTCTCTCTTGGTTTCTCTTAAATTGTTAGATACTTGTCTGTGTGTAAATTAATATTTTGCATGTAAGAATGCATAATATTTATGAATATGATACTGAGGTTGCTGCATTTCTCCACTTTTAAGACTACCTTTCTCCAATCATGAGAAAAATGAGCAAGTATTCTTACTTTGGTCCATGTGAGTTGGATTCTTTGGTTTTGTTCTCTTTGTGCTTTATTTTTGCATCTTATAAAGAATGTATGTGATAGCTTAATAAATAATGTTTGGGAGGATTCAGTTGACGTTATGACATCACTCATTATGTATATTATTAATAAATCCTCAAGCGAATTTTCCATCTGTAGTAATTACTGCTGACATATTTTTGGTTTCTTCAGAAAACTCTTGTATTGCAAAAGACTTTTTGGTGATCTCAAAGACACAGAATCCTTTCAGTATACCTGTGCAGTTGTAGCTATATTTTAATACCTCATTAAAAGATTTTAAAATATTTTGAAATAGAGGATTTTTCTTTTTCTGGCAGGCAGGTGGAAGGGTACTGCCTGCAGGACCCACTTTGTCAGCATGAAGCCAGTCTTATAAATTTTTATTGAAATGAGCTCATTACTTTTAATTTTTACCAGCTCTTTAGTGATTCAAGGGATAGTTTTCAATTTTTGAAAAGCAACCAATCAGTTACTTGTATTATATATATTATCATTGGATGTGTGATTTGGCCTTTCCAAGGATGGTATTAAACAAAAAAATATTGTTGACATGTAGACAATTGTTGGAGCATGGTTTCTGTGATTAACTAGGACCAAGAGCGTTTAGGCACATGTTTTGTCTGCTCATTGGCTAGCTGCTCGCTTCTCCACCCTGCTGCCTCCATTGAGGTATAAATTTTATTCATGACATACAGAGCATCTCTTACTTATAATTAACACTTCTCTGAAGGTAACAGATTCAGTTATCAACTTTGAGGAAATAAACCTTCGGGTGGTAGAGTTCATTAAATGTGTAACTTTTCTCATAGCTGCACAGTACATAGCATTTTTTCAGTGATATGGTGAGAAAAGTACTTTTATAATAGTAACTCGCTGACAACAGTTGAAGTGAAAATTGCCAGAGCTCTTGAATCTTTACACATTTCCGTGACTGATCATCATTTCCTTAGAATTCCAGAGGCTTGTGTGAATCGTGCCTACAGGGTACATATGTTAGACGTTAACGAGAAAATACTTCCCAGAAATCAAATGTAAGATTCTTAAAGCTTTTTGAAGTGCACCTACAAGGTTGAATGATGAGAGCCTTGTAGAGCAGAATGAAGAAATAATTAATTTGAGAACTAAGTTGGAATGACTTTAGTCATAAAAAAGTGTTTGTTATTTATCAAGCAAAATAACTGTTACTGCATAAGTGTAAATCTATTTTAGATGCTATGTACTATAGAAATGCATAGTCACTAATGTAGAGAACTAACCTCTGGTGATCCATCCATTCAGTAATTTATTTGGATACAACGATCGTACCCTATTAAATGCAGCTTAGAATTACGTACAATATATGGAATAGCTACACAATCAGAAGAATTGCAATTTTAGACATTCATCTAAGTGCATCAATGAAATGAAGGGTCTAATTTTATATTCTGTGTAGATAATTCCTATTGTAGATATTGTTGAATTCATCCCAGCTACAGGCAATCTTATGAACTTCTCAGTTGTAGATACTTTTATTAATTTCTGTCACCTTGTTCCAGTCTCCAATTAGTATTTCAGTGGTCTGTCCTGTGTTAATATTTAGCATCGATATTTTTTTTGCACTAGAATTCATTATAATACATTCAGTGTAGTTTTTTAAACTTTCAAGCAGACCGTTGAAACTAAAACAAAAAAATCCCCTAGTAAAACATGCATTCATATATGTACGTAAAATTAGATTTTATGATACTGACAATTTGTGTATTATGTTAGACTTTAAAGTAGGTCTGGTCCTTACCCAGGGCTATACTGCTGCCCTTAATCATGCTATGCAGGACTTTTTTCCACAAGTGAACTAATTAAAATCAATACACAAAAGAATCTACCTCATTAGTAAGAGTGGTGGAATAGGGCTCCTCCTTGTTATTCAAAAGCATGTGTATTTAACAGACCCACAAGATTTGACCACGTTGCGCTGCTGGTGCAGTTCCTCTAAGCATTGCTAGTATATATAGCAGGACTATGTTAAGCTGTTTTGTCACCTCTTACAATAAAGGAAGAAGCTGCTAAGGATGTTATGGTCACTTTAAAGTGTACCTGTATGTTTTCAGGACCCTGCAAAGTTCTTAATACACAGAACTGTGCATTGCTTGTTTGAATGTTCTTGCGTAAGTTTTGTGAACACTCAAGAATGTATTGACAAGCTGTCAAAGAGTAAGTTGATTTAAATACAGATGCAGTGGAAAACTGCAAAAAGAATTGTAAGTTTGTTGAAATGACATAGTTGGTTAAGATTTTAAAAAATTGACAGTCACTTTGGTTGTGTTTTTATTTGCAAATGGCGTTTTATTAGCCTAAATATTGGAAGAATGGTCAGCATGCACTTAAAGTCTATTCAAAATAATGTCACTAAGAGGATTTGCTAGGTTAAAGGACTTAACTGAAGGTTGAGGTCTGGGTGTTTTTTCTTTATTTCCTGCACACACACCCTGTATAAAAGTTGGCTACTGATCAGGACACACTCCAAAACTGATGCTTTTCCCTGGTAATGTGAACAGTTAGGGTGTCAGTGTTTGCAGTACTCTGATGGTTGGGAAAAGTGAAATCTTCAGATACACCAATTCTCTTGAACAAATTCTACATTACTAATAACTTGGAATTTCTGAATCCAAACAGTGGAGGAAAGCTATATGATTCATCTGAACTAGTACTAACTTTTTTTAATTAATTTTGGGTACAGTAGAAGACTTTGTACTGATTGCTTAAGCTATACAGTCTTTCAAAATGTCATTTTTACTGCATTATTTTCAGTGTTCTACAAAACGGGGGGGAGGGGGGGAAGCAGTATTTGTATACTTAAAAATCTGACTAAATCTGGTTGTAGATATCTAGTATACTGGGTATGACTAGTTTATGATATGCTGTTACCTTCCACCTTGAGCAATGGTTGTTTTTTTCAGACAGCTAACTGTTCACCAGTGAAAATATATGGTGGTTTTGTTACTCAGGTTAAGGACACAAGCAAAGTGTTTTAGAATTTCTCTGTCTCCAGCATTGGTATTGTGAATGGGTATGGAAGAGCGACTTATTTGAGTACGTCTATAACTGCCGTGTGTTCTTCATGTCTAAACCAAAACGCCAAATTCAGTTTTGAATCACTTAAATTCTATTAATGAATAAAATCCATGATTTTTTCTCCATCTTTTAACGTTCTCATGATGAGAAGCATCTGTAGCTTGCTTGCTACTATGAAGTGTTAAACTCTGTTAAATGTCGTGGGAATAGTAATTGCTACTCAAAAGTTGGGTCAAATTTTAAAGCCAGTGGTAATATCTGGATTTTTTTTTTTTCTGGCCATGCATATTAAACTATTGAACTAAATTAAGAACAGGAATCCAATATTTATGCAGAAATGATAAAATAACATTGAAATAGTCATGATTAAAATTTTTTATACAAAAAAAGATTAATGCCTTGGTGTGCTCAAGTAGTATAGGATTTTGTTACAATTCAAAAAGTCATGCCCTTTCCTTAAACGATTCATAGTGTTGCTAAAATGTTTTGTGAAAATTCTCTTACCTGCTTCACCCACAACCCCCCTACTAAATTTCTGGCACAATTAAAAGACTTAAATAAATCCTTCGAATGTAATGTATAAGTAGCTATGCCATATTAATTTAAATTAATAGTTGTTCCTACCACAACTCTAAAAATATTTCAACTGAAGATAAACAATAGAAGCAGCTTTTGTAAAAAGGGGGGGGGGGGGGGGAGTTCAGTCAAACTATCTACAGAGTAAGATTAAAATTATGAATCTTTAAAAAATATATGCAACACTTGTTTAATATGGAATAATATACTATTAGACACGGGAAAATGAATTTTATACTGTATTACTAGACACAGCTATAATACAGTAGTTATGTAATGAATAATAGTAGTTTCAATCATAAAGATCGGGAGCGTGAGCATTTCTGGTTAGGAAGGCACAGACTTTGCTCATTTACAATGTAGTCTGCATATATAAATATATGTACAAACACACACACATATATTAAAATCTTTATGAACATACGCCCTGCTTCATATTTCTCTTAAATGTTACATCAGTGTCATTTACTTGCTTTACAAGAAGTAAAGACTAGTTACTTTTGATAAATTGTTCAAAACTTTTATTTTGTTACTTCTTCAACGTCTTATTTTGTCATTCCAGTACACTTAAACGAGGTTCACACCCAATTTGCTGTCCTTAAAAGCACTGATAAAAGACTTCTAAACAAGTTTGTTCTGCTTTGAAACAAGGCATAGTAGACCTGTACTTATACATTTCCTTACTCATCAAATAAAAGAAGCTGTACTATCTCAGGTTGCATCCTTGAGTCATTCATAAATTTAAAAGAAATGACCAAAAAATTAAAAGAGGAAAAAAAGATTATTTTTATGTGCTTGGGAAAGCAAATACTTTTTTTACCTATGTTTTGATATGGTTTTACTATTACAGTACATCGGGTAAATTGGTCGATGTTGCTTAGATCAGTAGCTTCAGCCACTGAAACTGTCGTCTATGCATTCTGTAATATCTAATCTGGACATTACTGAGTTACTGAATTTGATGGAGAGACCTAAACACTTTAGCCATCTATTAAATCTACAAGTTTTGTAGCAGAGTACTGGTAAATGCCGTATGTTCCCCATCAGTGATCATCCACTGTTACTGTAACTTGTAAAATGCTCTAAAACTGCTCAGCTAATTATAAGGTAGCTTGAGTGTTTATAAAGAGGATCCTGTACTGTAAAAATAATTTTAGAAGATAGGATTCCTGTGAATGTAATTACCATTTGAAGAATACCAGTGAAGAACATCAGGCATTTGGGAGTGTGGGTTTGCCTTTCATGAAGTAAAGGCTGACTTCAACACTCACTAAGTTTTACATGATTTGGTGGTGTGGAGGCAAATACAGGCTATCTCAGTCTTTGGACAAGCTCAGTTTTCCTTTTATGGGTTGATGATGGAGGAGATGGTTAATGCACTTTAATCTCACTGTTTTGAGGAAAATAAATATTTGTATGGCACTGTTATACTGATTTCTTCCCTTAATTTGTTTAGGAGAATAGAATGTGAGATTGAGTAACAGTTTTGTCTGAACATATTAGAGGAAGCCAACGAGGTATAATAAACTTTTGTCAGGACCTACCATGAAGATCTGTCTTTCAAAAAGTAAAACTAATAATAATAATTTTAAAAGTTTCCTACTAAAAATCTTATACAGTGAGGTTAGATGGGTCTGCATGATGCAGGAGATCAAAGCCTATAAAGATGTTTTCTTTCTTAGAAATGTGAGACTTCCCTACATATGCAATGGAGACACACCTGTACAGACAACGGTAATTCCCTGGAGAAACATTAGGAAACTTCTCAGTCTGTTCTACTTGAGCCATGATAATTCTCAGTCTATACCCATCCTTTTACAGGACCTGAAATCTTAGGCTGAGTGTACAAATCAGTGTTGATAGATAACTGGGGCATTAGAAGCTTTTGAAAAGTGAGATTTCTATCCTGAAAGTAGGATCTAGCACTACCTTCTTCTATTGATGTTTCAATAACTCCTATTTTAGATTGGGATACAGATATTGCTGTGTCTTTGAGTATCATTTTTATGCATTTAGAATTTGTCATTTGAAAAGTTTTGTTTATAGATGACAATATATAATAACAGTTTTTGAATAAATTGTTATTTTACAAGTTATTCACAATGATGATGCTACAGGTTGTGTGATCTTAGTATATTTAAACCCTACCTCGTGAGTGTTCTGCTGCTTTCGAGATACGTTCATGTGTTTGCAGGATGTAGTCAGTTATTATGCGAATAGTTTAGAATCAGTCTTCAGTTTCAATAGCTGCTACTTCCTTCAAGGGAGTTCTAAAGATGCTCAGAAATATTGAGTTTATTTCAGCATTTGTGCGTACCAACAACTGCCTTGGACTAGGAGACATGTTGTAGTGGTAGGTTTCTCTGGCAGGAGGCAGCCTGCCATGTCTTTGGAATATAGCTGGCGTACCGCATCTGTATTCCCTCTGTCACAGAAAATATTTCACCAACACGTTGCAGTAGTTCTGACAAAATCACCTAGTGTGTAGCTTTGTAAAAAAAAAAAAAAAAAAAACCAAACTGGTGCCTTTTCCATATTGTCTTTCATGCACAAAAAAAGGGGGAAAAGTGTTGAACATTTTCGCGGTTGTAAAACTGTTGAACACTTTAGTGATTGTGGAAAAAGTACCAGGCAGGAACATGCTCGTTTCACACCTTTTGTAAGCACGTATATGAAAAAGTCATGAGAGATTTGTGGTGTGATCGCTGTTGTTTAAAACTGGGGTCATAGCGTATAAGAAGAAAATAAGTCTTATGTATACTTATTATTTGGCTCACAGATTTCAAATGTTAAGAAAAATAGTGCAACTGTTGGTGCTCTGATCAAAGCAGATTCAAAAACATAGGAAGCTATAAGAAATACATATGCTTAAAGAGTCTGCAAAGTTGTTTAACTGAATAAATCCAATACAGTTTCATTACATTTAAGACCAGCTGTTGGGCACAGTCAGGATGCCAATATAAAATCAACATATGTAATCTTGGCCAAGTTGGGTTTTTTCCCCTCAAAGAGAATATTTGTGCCAACAGCATATGCTGCAAAAGGACTAAAGCAAAGTCCCATTACCACTGCAGGGTACATAATTACGTGAATTTACCTAAATATGGAAAAATTGTAACAAATAGGGGAGGCTTGGCAGATATTTTTGGTTTCACATTTGGTATTTGGCATAACACGGTGTCCTGTTTAATTCCCATTGCTGCTACTTAGTGTTTCCTTTAATTGTGGAGCACATGGCAGCTCTTGTTCGATTTAATTTTCTCATAGTTGCTCTCACATTTTGGCTACAAGCATGTTACATGAAAAAGCACGTAAGTATAGATTATACTGTACTACACCCTGAGGGTATAGCATATAAAAATAGTAATTTCTGATGCATAAAAGCTTCTTGCATATAGAAGTTAATCAGTATTTTAGAAAATAAGAACAAGACACTATTGGTATGTATGCACATACTGAGAATAGTTGTAGTGTCCCAGATTGGTAGAGGGGAAGGAAAGAAAGAGATCTATTCCAAACCTCAACTAGTAGCTTTTGGTCCATTTGGCATCCTTTTGCATCTGCAGTCTGGGGACTAATGCTGCTTTCCTTTTTTATAACAAATCCCTTATTTCTGTTGTTTACTACATATGACTTCCCATGTTTTAAAACGTTAACGAAAATCCCAAAATGTCTAAGATTTTCAGTGACCTTAAGGGATAGGGTCAGGGATCTGTTATACATTAAAGCAGAAAATTAAATATGCAGATCATCACTACATTGAATTTAAAACATGTGCATTGTTATGAAGTGAGAGTTTTGTTTGTTTTGA
Organism: Falco biarmicus; assembly: GCF_023638135.1. Taxonomy (NCBI): domain Eukaryota; kingdom Metazoa; phylum Chordata; class Aves; order Falconiformes; family Falconidae; genus Falco; species Falco biarmicus. The sequence continues at coordinate 17,724,701 of NC_079302.1, read as the reverse complement.
TTGAAAGGATTACTATATAGATGTATTTGCATGTTGGATTAAACATGTTTTTATTTTTTCTCCCAAAGTTCTCAGAAGTTTCTAAATATTACATCTTTCTCTGTTTGATACAGAAAAATTCTTATGCCAATTGGTCACCTTTTTTTTTCTCTCTCCCCTTCTATCTTCATATGCATCTCCATGCAATCCTAGTGAAAAGTTGTGCTGTAGTACTTCTGGGGGTACATCATGAAAGTCTTTATTCTCAGTCGTAGGGCTCTGTGAGCCCTCATTAAATGTGTTACCATTTTACTGCTGTATTCAGTAGCACAGAAGAGTTTTTAAGGTAGACTTAAACTGTTGGGAACAATTTCTTGCCTTTTTAGTTGCCCATTATGATGAACGATCTTCCAGCTTGTGCAGATGATGCTACTAGCCCCTAAGCAACCTGCTAATAGTCTGCTGATAACATTCAAAAGAGACTACTACATTGGAACTCTTGGGTTTTATTGGCTTTTTCAAGTACTATTTTTAAAAAGATTATAATGCTTGATAAAGTGATCAGCACACTCCTAGAATGTAGCAGAAAGCCACAGAATAGAAAATATGGCTATACATCTAAATTTCCTGTGTTCGAACCAATCTGAGCGCTTATAAGACAAAAAGTTGACAGACCTCTGCAATAGTCTCATATATTATCCTTTATTTACACTCACATGGAGAGCTATGGCGGTCTGTAGTGATATAAGATTTCACTGCTCCTGAAATTAATGTCCAGTGAGCCCATCTTATACAAAGCCTTGAAAGTATGAATGTAAAACAAGCATAATAATTGAATAATTATGACATTTGTTACTCCAGCACCTCTTAGTGGGAAATTAACTGAACAAATGGCAGGTTCAAAGATGTGTTAGCACTTCAGTAGCATATATAACTGAAATATGAGGTGGGGGAAGGGTAATGGAGATGAAATTGAGCTCTCAGATAATCATTTGACACACAGGTAATTGAGCAGCTATCCAGTGCTCTGACGAACACTTGTAAGGAAATGTATTCATTGCCATGCAAGATATTTTATGCAGAATTTATTTTTTCATAGCTATTCTGAACCTGCATTTTCAAATTAATAAGGGTAACTAAGAAATGAAAGCGTTATTTTTAAAAAATTGAGAAAATTCTCAAATATCATGCCACCTTTACTGATAAATGGAAAGAATCTCCTATACATTTCATCCTATAAATAGCTTGACAGGGCTGTAGGGATGTATAAGTAATCACAACTTTGAGGCGGCTTGTCAATTTGGATATCTTTTGTGTTAAAAAACTACCAGTCAAGCTCCCTAGGTACTAATGGCAGCTTAATCCATGAAGAGCCAAAAATACCATTTTCTTCTTTATTATTTTTCTCTAAAAAACTTGTAATCAGACTTACTGGGTTTAGTTGGAGGATTTCTGCGTGCATATCTTTTCAGAGCATACGAGTGGCTATCAGAAATATGAAGGAATATGTAATCTGTGGGAAAAAAAAACACACAGTAAACCTCATTAAGGAAGGTTATTGCACCTATAACTTCTTCCCTCAGTGCTCATTGATTAGAGATTAAACATTATCCTTTGTGCTATTCAGATTGGGATTTTTAATTAGGATGTCATTATTACACAGATATACCAAATGTTGAATTGATTTTTGAGACCCTTTGAAATAATGGCACTGCTTCTGCAAAATGAAAATCATAATAGATTATTGACTTATACTTGGCTTTTGGTTCAAGGGCACATCTCCAATGTCAACATTTTCAATATCTTTAGTTTCATGTGAAGAGACACTCATAATTAGGCTTATATTAAAAGTTTGTGCCTATTGACTCATTTTTTTATTAATGACAATAGTATAGCATTGATTGTCCTTGAATTATAATAGCAAGCAATGATGCCTGTTGATGACATGTAAATACAACATAAACTTTCTACTTGAGTATTTTAGTTAAGAATTTGTATTCATGCAAACAGTATTACAAAAGCTATTAAGATTTAAGCAGATACTACATTTGGAAGCTGCTCTTGGATGGAGAAATTGTTTCTGTACAGAATGTAGTGGGTACTTGGATTTTACAATGGATGTTTAAAGTAACATTCAGGGTAGACTTTCTAAATAGAAATGTGGTCTTTCTAAGCAGGCAAATAGCTTTGTGTATTAGTTGCCATTTACTTAAATTAGGTCCAAATATAGCTCTTAGTCCTCCTTTCTTTCATGATCAGATTCATTCAGCCTTTGTTTTTTCACAGACTTCCACACAACTTTGTCTTGCTAAAGCCTTTTAAATTCTAGAATTCTTGATAACTGTTGTTTGTAGACATGCTGCAAATATGAAGGCTGCACCCTTTTTTTAGAATATTTTGAAAAGCCCAGTTCAGCGACTGCCAAAAGCGTGCAGGAATTGAGAGGGATCCGGAAGGGAAAAGTTATACATGGGAAATTTCCATTGCTTTGAACTAATCTTTAGGAAATTAAAAAACTTTGAAGAAGTACATATTTTGCTTTTTGTGACCTATTCAATTAATCTCCATGGAGTTGAGAACTGTTTTGTGACAAATTTTGTTAGGATTCTTATCATCTGATTAAACTGAAATTAGACTAGAGCATGCATGAGCAGGTTTACTTTAGCAGGCAAAAAACTTTTCTATATTTCTTCACATTTAGAATCATATAATCCCTTTGGGAAAGCAAATCCTTTCTAGCAGTTTGTTTGCCTTGTCAGAAAGAATGTTGAAGATATCTGAAAGAAAAGGCCCCAACAATTCCTGAGTGATGTCCTTTTAAAATATATAAGAATGTATATTTTTCTTTTAATCTGTGTGTCATATATACCATATGACATTTGACTGCTTCTGATTGAGTTCTGTTTCATTACCTTTATGTAACATAGACTTTAGTCACTTAGTGATATTCTGACTATCTTAAAAAAATCATCTGTTTTGGAGCAATCTAGTTTAATACTATCAAAATTTTCACACAATATTGAGCAAAATCACAGGAAGCTAGCTTTTAAAATGTTCCAGATCAACAAAAGTCTCCTTTTAGTTTTATTCAAGTAGCAAAATCAAGTGCCTTTTCATATGCCAAAGGCAAATTAAAAACATGAAAGGAAATATTTATCATTTCTCTAATGACGGAAACAACCATGGCGGATGGGTTGAGCCATTGCATGCTATAATATCCTACAACTGGAATAAAGGTGAGAGACATACTGTTAGTAGCCTGACTAAAGAGATGTAAAGGAAACTAAAATAAGCATAACTATGTTTACTAAGTATCTCTGTATTAATAAAGTTCTGTTTTTTATACAAAGGTATCAATAGAACCAACGAAGATCAGAAGACATAAGGGTAGCGAGTATTAAGAACAAGGGAGAAAGGTAGTTGAGAGAAGTTCTGAGAAACTTGGAGCAGGGTTTTAAGATATAAAGGAACCCAGTCCTCATGTTGCTAATGTACTGGAAGAAATAGTGTTATCACTTAAATATGGCATCCGTGGCCATATGTCTGATCTGACTCAGTGCAATTGTTCTCACGGAAATACCTTTAATTTAACTTGTTGCAGTCAGGCATGAAAACATAAAAAGCTTCAAATGTTACACAGCATATGAGAAGTTTCCTCATATCCAGTGGAGTCTTTAGGAGTTTAAACCCTAGTCATCCTCAGATGAGGCCACAGAACGGGCTCACCTCTAGGGCAGTTAACTCCTGTTCATCTCATGGGTATCAATGCTTCCTGGTCAAGTGCTTCATTGGTATCATGAAGAGTTGGTCCTTGTTTGATACTGCTATTCCATGTTGCTTCCTTATTAGTATTTCTCTGGTGTCAAAATTTATAAATTATTTGATCTTTCTATTTAAACCTGTAAGGAAAATGGGAGTGGTAGAACAGGGACAATAAATAGTTTCTGTTAACATTTAGCAGTTAGGAACCCTCCCTCTCAATGTGCAATTGCTTAGGGAATGCCAGGATGGATGAAGACAGTTTGAATTGTTACAGTTACCAATAATCAAATGTTAACCCCAAGATGAGGTAAATGGGAAGCTGGAAAAGAAACGTTAAACCAGAAAGAAAGCAGTTACATTTTTTTATTTAGAAGTCAGAAGTGAAATGCATTCAAGCTCTTAGAGATGTGGAAATCAAGGTTGAAGGGAAAATGTCACTTCTGACAGTGTTACTAAAAGTTGAAGTTTCTGCCTGTGTCAAAGGCTAATAGTAAGTATAACTTCTAATGAGAGACCTTGTTGTCCTAATAGCACTCGAAAAGTGATCTTTGTCCTCTCAGAAAGAGACAGGAGTGTAGGAAGAGCACTAGCACTTACCTTTCTGTGTAAGATAGCTTTCTGCATTAAAACATCTGTTGTTGCCCCAGCCTTACATCTCTGCTTAGGTAGAATTCTGTGTATTACTATCAGCATCTTACCTATTCAAGAGCCAGGAAGCATCCCTTCTACAGCTAAGAATAAAATGCAATGCATTGAAAACGTATGGAAATGCTTTTCTTGACATGGAAAAATGTGTGTCTTCTCTTTGCTGGCCTAAGGAAATCTAGCCGTCATGCACTACTTCTCTGGGAAAGTGTCTGGAGGGAAAGTCCTGGCTTTAAACCAGCATTAGCTAGAATCACTGTAAACAAGCCTTCTGCACAAACCAGAACAAAAATTGAATCTGACTTGGAAACAAAACCACAGTGAACATTTCAATCCTGCCTGTCTTCTACACTGGCCTTTCTGATTCAAATAGATACACTATTGAAATTATTTTTTAATGTGCACTTGAGGTTTGAATACAACCAAATGATTTTATATTTATGGTTGGACTTAATATGAAAAGCCTTTTCCACTGTAAATGATTTTATGATTCTATATACATAGTGGTCTCAAATGTGAGTTCCGATCTATAGATAGTTGAAGATCTATACAACTGTGTTAATGAGAGAAACTACACATTTCCTTTTACTAATACAGAAGCTTTATTCTATATTCCCTATTTTTAATTAGTGTTCTAAAGTAAAATGGTAATCTAGAAGAGAGTGAAAAGTTTTGTTTTGTTTTTTTTTATTAAACACTTAGCAAAAGCATAATTTTTATTGGTAGTAATTTAGTATGTGATGTCTTCCCCATGATTCAAGTACAACAAATGGCTGATGTGTATTTTAGAAGGATTTATGATAATTTTGTGTAGTGGCTACGCATTCTTGAATAAAGCTGTTTCATTTGTTCAGGGATGGATTAAACTTGGTATAAACACAAGACTTTTAGGATACTTGCCTATTTACTTAATCTCTTACAATTTACAAAGTTGCTTATTTAAAAATCTTTTACACATTTCTTTAAGTAATTGAATCATATTTCGTATAGTATTCATCCTGAAATAACTACAGAAGCAGGAGACAGTTCTTTGCAATTTGTCAATGCATCTCCCTATTTGGTAATGGAAGTTGATGTGATTACGTGAGGCAAAAAAGGAAAAGATCCTAAAATACGAACCGCAGAATGATAAACTAAAACCAGGGCACTGTTTACAGTTCTATGGCTCACTTCATCTCTGACTATTGTCATCTAGAAGGAAACTGGCATCTTCATTGAATGTCATTTATAGCATATCCTACCAGCATAATTATGTCTAATCTTCATCACAGATGACAAACATAACTGAAAGCATCCCACAGCAGGTATATTTCTCTGAAATAAGTGCATGAAGTCCATATGAATTCACTCACTGACAAATAAAGGCATATATTACCTTTATTCAGATTAAACTAATCTCTCTTCAGTTCCATAACTGCAAATGGGGGGGGGGGGGGGGGAAGTGTATTACATGATTGTACATGTACGTGATACAAGCAGAGTAATATTCAAGCTTCTTACTATCACCATTAATAAATTATTGGGCTTTATTAATATGTAAATACACAAAATAAATATGTCGATGTAGATAGACATATCTATGTAAGTTATAGGTATTTCTCAAAACAAGTATGTATAACATAGTATTTTAATATCTGCAATTCTGAAGAATTTAGTAATGATCCTGTGTACATTCTTAGCTATTACTTTTTTATAATTATGTTGTGCACATATAAAATTACAGAATGCGAGAGCAGTGATACCACAGTCAATATATTTTTCCACTTTGTATATGGAGAGCTTAAGCTAAAATAAAACAGCTATTTTAGAAGATTCTGAAAAAGAAACTTTTGTAGTATCATATTGGATGATAGACATCTTTTATTTTAAAGGTATGCATGGAGGGAGGAAGACTAACGCAAATCAAGGCATTTATTTAAAAAGGTACCACAAACAATAGGAATGAAGGGATACAATAATTCTTCACATGCCGTGAATCTAGTCATGGCTACATAGAATAAAAACTTCCCAAATAACAAGTCAGTTTGATTAAATGTGATATTATATTATTGTGTTTCACAAAGGTGCCTTGGCAGAGCAGATGAGAGCTGGTCAGAATGTTTCAACTATTCTGCACAGATAATTAGAGGAAAGGTGATTCTTCCTGGTAGTGGAGTATGACATAGAGTTCAAATCTGCTGGCTCTCTTGGGGGAAAAAAATCAAGTATTCAAATATCTCAATTTTTCAAGTTGGCCATCATTGCAGCCTCTGAGGTCAGACAGTTGTTGAGGATATGAGGTGCTGTATATGTGCTTAAAGAACTTCGATGTACATTGTCAACTGTCAAAGGGACTCTTCATCCATCTTAATCTAGAGTAAAATCTTAGCAGTAGTTTCATTTATTAAAATAAAAAAATATAACTGAACACACCAAAAACAAATAAACAAAACCCAAAAACAAAATACCACACCCCAAAATAAAAAAGAAATAATTGACTACCCAAGCACTAGTATACACCAGTCTCTTGATAAAAGGTAAAAGATTGAGATGAAAGTGAAAGTGACATCAATGAACTATTCATGTTTAATGAAGCAAATGTTCCCAAGTGCTTATCTGAACCAGTGTTTCGGTTTTAAATAACACCCAAAACCTTTCATAGGTGAGTGTCAATTTTTTTATAATTACTGAGCTTTGAAAATGGAGGTGCAGCTTCATAAAGAATTATGAGACATTATTGGTATATGAAAAGATTTTGTGGAAATGTTTCATTAATTCTTATAAAGAAACCCTTTTCCTTAATTTTTTTCATTAACTTCAGCATTGACTTGCAATTACAGTTGTTCAGAAAATACAATGGCAGAAATTAATAATTCATTACTTTTGTCAAGGACCAAAAAAAGGGACATTTATTCTACCAAATACAGATTTGAATGCACCATCTTTAGCTGAACAAGTATAGAAGTATAAGCAGTGAGGTCCGTTTACTACTTTTTTTTTCTTAACCGTATTGCATGAGTACTATACACATGAATTCAAGATCCAGAACTATGTTGTTGACCAATATGTTCAGAGCATATGAATGAAAAGTTCACGTTCAGATTTTCTTAGTTAACATGCATGAAATACTCTGTTTATATTTTTTTTTTTTTCAGAAAGCTGTTACAGATTGTTTTAGGAATTTGGGGATGACCAGGGGAGTTGTTGGAATAACCCTACAACAAATGCATCACTATAGGTATCTTAAACTTGTATCTGGTTTACTGAGATCTAACTTGTTTGATATTATTTCATAGATAAACAGGTGAGAGAAAACACTACTATATTGCAAACCATGAAAGGTCAAATTTTGAAATATCAGGAGGTACCCACAAAACAGAGATTCTCAGTCTAAATATGCAGGTTTTAGGAAAGTGTGGGGAAACCAGGCCTTGCAGAACAAGGAAAAAATTATGCTCAAACTAACACATAGCTCAAAGATTATTAAAAGTTTCCACTTTTCACTACCATTTCTTCTAATTGAGGAATTTTTGCTTAAAACAAGAATGTTTTTTAGCAAAAAATTCCTTAGAATACTCTAATAACTTCCTTTGATTAGCATTTTTTATTCCCAGTTGATGCCTATGAGCAGATCCACAAATATATTTAGACATCTAACTCCTGCCTATGGTATTGCTTGCAATTAAATGTGTCTGCTTCTGTTTTCTTGAATAGTTCTGTGCATACCTACACAAAATTGTTTCTCAGAATCTGTCTTAATGGGAGTTTGTAGGCACTTAGTGGGAGTTAGGTATTACAATACTTGTATGCCATCTACACAAAGACTTATAACGTTTAACAGGATCTTAAACAGGATGATGGAGAAGTTTTTCCAGTTACTCATTTTATTTGGCCAGTCTGATCTGCTTGAATAGCAAAGACTCTCAATTTGTCTTCAAATAACTATAATATGCATTCTTGTATAGAGTTTTGTTCTCTGTAACTATATTCTCAACTAATCTTATATTTTTGTGTAAAGTAATAATAAACTTAGTTCATTGAAAAATTTGCCACACTATTGTTCGGAGGAATCATCATGCAGTACTATGGGAACCACATACGTTTGGATTCTAAATTAATTATATTTGCTATAGCTGATTTTCATATTTTTTGTAAGTGTTTAAGCTCAAAGTTTAATTCATAGGCAGGGAGCTTAGGTTTGAAATCTTAATGAAGATGCATCTGTAAATCTTTGAGCCAAACTCAATTTTTTTTTTGACAAATGTAATGTTAATTTATCTCTGTGACTTGAAATAATGAATGAAATCAAAAGGGGAGAAAATGATAAAGCTGCACTGGTTCTGTTTTGGAGAAAGTAAAGAAGGATTTATCACGTTTCCACAAAGTCTTCGGTAGCATGTTTCTGCTCTGTGCTGTATATTGATACAACAGGCTTTTTGGATCAACATAAAAATACTTGAGTACGGAAGGCTACCTGCAGGGTAGAGCTCTTAATGCATTTGAAGTAAGCATACTTCCTTAGGGGACAGTCTGTGAAGAGCCCAACATTGAAAAAAAGTTTAAAATTCAAATTCATATATTGGAGAAGATATAAGAAAATGTCCAGGAAGTCAATTTTACTAAAACTAGTTTTAAGTACTCAGAACAGGAAACAATTTACCGTGGACGTCAGATCTTTCTAATGACTGCCTAACTAGAAACAGGCTATCTTAATTCTCAGCCCCGAGCAAGTATAAATGGCCTTGCTTCCAGACTTTATTACAATATTTATTGCGATTTGGATGGAAGACTTTTGACACCGTAGTCATAAAAATTACAGGGGACCACTTATCTGTGTTTGATATGAGACAGAGCATAGACCTGAAAGTTCCAGTCTCCAGCAGGCTTTAACATTACTCTTTAATGGTTTTGATGGCAAAGACCTCTCCAATTCAAAAGCTAGCTCTGCTCCAGTACATTTCCTTCAAATGTATAATTTTTCCTCTCTTCTGAAGAAAACTAAATGTGTATTGTTTCTATTGATGGCAAGAGATTTGTAGCTGAATCTAAGCATAACAAAGGAGGCAGTGAGTACAGTTTGTAACTTCAATTTAAAAGCATTTCTTTAATATTTATTACATGTTTTGTTATTTAGTCCCACAAAATGTTGCTATTACAACTTGTTCTAAAAAACAGAATTACAATTGTTCTTTCATTAGCTTTAGAGGCTCCTAAATTTGTACTGTCTTTAGGCATGACCATAATACTTTCTTTTGTAGGACTCAAGTAAGGTGCAATCTATCAAAATAATAAATAATAATTAAAAAAGCACCAAGGTTCTGACCATAACATTTTGACACCTTCCAACCAATGTGAAGTAAGAAAAATTAATATGTACACATACTAATGTGGTTTTTTCCTAGTTCAAAAGAATACATCAGTCTTCAGATATATGTATATAGCTATATACATATGTTCTCTTTGTATGTATGCATGTAATAGTAATAGCAAAGACAGTATTTAGGGGTGAGTAATACTTGTAGGTTTCTACCTATAATTCTGTAAGCCATGGTAAATTCTTTCCATTCTACTAGTTTTAAGGAGACAATGGTATCATAAATCAAAAGAATGTTACTTTCAAAACTCTCATACACAAAATGTTTTCAGTTTTGGTCTCTAGACATCCTCCTTATTCTCTTGCTTTGTACATGAAGATGCATGCTTTGTGAATAAATGTATTCTTTTAAATACCTAGACTACTTAGGCTAATATATGTTTATGATCTTTCACTGCTGCAATGAATCTCTCTGAGAGTTGATGTCATGCAAGCAGAGAGAAAATATTCTCAAGGCAGCCCTGAGTTTTTCCTTTCTGTAACCGTTCTTTTTTTTTTTTTTTTTCCATATTATTTAGCTCTTGAATTACAAGAGAGCTATTTATAGTGGTTTACATACCATTTAGCTCACATTTGGCTGCAGATATATTAACTGTTACTTTCCAAGTGATCCTAAAATTTTCAAATTTTAATAAAATTGAAAAGCATACTCCCTTGCTTTCAAATTCGGATTCCTGAGTGGTGTTTGGGAAATTATAATGGACTACCTAAGGATCTGCCAGAATGCAATTTTCAGACAAAACTGATCATTTTTACAAAACATGATCATTAAAGAAACTGAACAGAAAACGAATAACCACTTCTTTCATCATTATAATTTTTAAAATTGCATTAATCTGTTTCTTACAAGTGTAAAAAAACAGTTTTTTCAGGTACCTTGTATGCAGTTCCATTTAAACTACAAATTCTGAAGGGTTTTTGCAGAGTAAATAAATCTAATAAACTTCCATGGGAATGTTTTCCTAAGTTAAAATTCTTCATATTTGTAAATGTATACCATATCTTGCATGAAATACGGTATAAAGTGAAGGCATTATACTTTGTTATACTTGTCATACCTGATCATCAGTGCAAATGATGATTTTGTTGTTAAAAATCACTTAATTCTCATATAAGACAGCCATGTGTCATTTAAACTATCAAAATAAGTTACGTATTTTGGCATGTTGTATGTCCAATTTCAATTTGGTTTTATACTGACTAAAAATAGAAATGGTATCCGTTCAATATTCTACAGCCATGAGTTTTTAAAATATTAAAAAGGAGAAGGCTGCTCTGAGCAGTCTGCTTTTCTACTGCTTTAAGCTACTCTGGGCTACTTTGAACCAATTGTCATATTGTTCCTCAAACTGCAAGCTAGTAGTTCTGATAGTCTTTCTATGAAGATAAGGGGGGGATTCACTGTTGTTGGAGTAGCTCAAAAATTAATAAACCTTTAATAAACTATAATGTCAGTCAAGAAAGCACAACGATAGTAGAAAAGAAAGAATTAACTTGTTTTGTTTTCTCTCACATTTTCCTACATCTCTCCATTACATGATTTGACATGAGTTAATCGGGGACTATTCATTCAATCAATTTTGGAGAAATGTTTCGCTTAAGTGCTTAAACCCTCAAAGCAATACACTTATTGTTCATGTATAAATTAAAATTAATGTTTTTCATTATTAAGATGACCTATATCAATCACAACTATAAACTCGGTTAAGAGCATATGGGATCAATCTCTATTTTAAGGCTGTAAGTCATCAGTATATGTTACACATATATAGGACAAGAAATATTTATTCATTTATACCAACAGCTATTAAATAGCAAAGCCAGAACACTACGACTACTGGTGTGGTGAGTTTAAAAGTTTAAATTTAAATTCTTTGACCGTACCAGCTTAGCATCTCAAAGTTTGGAGCTGTTGGACTTGGTGTTTGGCATTGATTCACCTCAGGTTTATCGGAACATATCTCATGCTGATCAATAACACAGTAACCAGATACAGATTGTTGGACAATGGAAACCAAATTAGTTCATAGTTCATCTCTGAAGGGAATCCCCTGCTGTTTGTTTAGTCAAATTCCTGAGTTAATTCTCATCTTAAAAACAAACTAGCTAGGCAGTTGGTATTATGTAAACTAGATCTAGTCTCTATTCCATAAGCATCTTTGGAAGCTTGTTATGCTTCATTTATGCTCTGAATTTGATGTATACAAATCCCAAATGTACTGTTTTGCTGTTCCTATTTTTTAAAGCTACCACAAATGTCTTAACCTTACTTACCAAGCATTTTATTTAATCACTAAAGCTGATTTTTATTTCAGAATATAAGGAGCTCTTATGTAGTGCTTTCTTTTAATAGATCTCAGACTGCTCTGTGAAGGCAAGTACATATTCTTCTTCCATGTGGAGCAACTGAAGGGAGAGGAAGTGGTATTAAAGGAATTTGGGAGTAGAGCTGAGATCTAATTAATTCACATAGTTAAATTAGGAACTTAGAAATACTGTAGGAAGTTTAATTAGTGGCAAGAAATGCTCTTTAAAGTAGGCATAAACAAGGTAGGTATTTCAACCAAGTTAAACATGCTTACAGTGATTTTGATAAATCCAGTGCATGGTATCAATTGTAGGCAAGCTCTGGAATTTCTGAGATTTAAATAGAGTCTAAGTTAGTGTAATTTATAGTTCTAGTAGGAAATAAGTTCACAGATTACCCAAAGTTGAGACTTCTTTTGTTCAGGAATAGGCAGTAAAGTCAGTGATGTAGGTTTTCTTAAAATAAATGTACTAATTTGATTTGGCTGGGATTTTAAAACTTAATATTCAGATTGCTCTGCTCTGTTTTGGACTGATCTGCTTATTCTTCTCCTTTCCACTACTGTGATTTGGAAAAGTATTCAAGAATTTGTCACTAAAGAAATATTTTCATCAAGGTAATTAACAATTAATGTTCACAGTTTATCGCATAGGCCATATCTGTTACTACAGTCAGCAACAGGACTTATATTTACTTGCTCCAAGATGCCTTTAACTTAATTGGTCAGTAGGATTAAAAACATTCTGATGTAGTGAATGCATTTAATGGCCTCACACCTCACTTCCCATAAAGCTGTATTTCTATTCCTGTTCTGCGTCCTTTTAAAGCACTCACCCAGCAATTTACTGATGTAACCAATTAGGCTACAAAAGAGGTGAGATTTCAGAAGCTGTTTGAGAATTACTGGCCCTTTTCAGATCTACAGCAAAGGAAGTTTATTTACAATTTTAATTATTACTGCTTTTATATGTTGTTTAAAAGTTTGGTTAAAATTAATTTCATTTGCAGTAACTTATTTTAAGATGAGTGTTTAAGTAAGGCTCAAGGCGTACATAGATGCTTTGCTGAGGCTTGCTGAGAACTGAATTTCACTTACACTAGTGTTTGTCTTAACACAGGAAGTAAATATATAGATTCTCTGTATAGCTGCATGGTAGGAAGGCATTTTGTTGATGAAATGGCCAGTTGGATGACACATCTGAGTCAGGATCATTTAATTCCAGTCATCATTTTCAGGTTCTCCTTTGTCATTAATTACTGATTATCAGCTTCTTGAAGTAAATGTTACTGCCACTTATATTAAAATCTTCCAGTGTAGCTTTCAGCTGTCTCACAATTTTATAAAGGTAAACGGAATGCAGTATCAGCATCACCCCTAAAAAGTGAGCAAGGGAAATTCCATTTCCTACAAGTGACAGTTTGTTCTCTCTAGGCTTTGCATCTGTAAGAGATTTTACCTATGACTACTTCAGTCCTTTTTTTCCATTTTAGTGATAAAGTACTGTAAAGTACCTGCTGTTTTACAGAATAAGCGTTATAACAGTGTTTAGATTAAGTGACATAGCAAAATCTTCCTAGTGCGTATGTATCACTGCTGAGATACAGTTGTTGCAATGTAGCTTTAAGTATATGTCTGGTGAAATTGGCTAATCTTCCATATAAATTAGATGTTTTCAGAGATCTGAGGTATATTTTTAGTAATATATTTTCCTCCACACATTGCTATGCACAGCTCTCATATCTTCATTTTGCAATAAACTGTAATGATTTTTCTTTGCTAAAATAGGAAAATTATTCTGGAGAAAATAGCTGGTACATACAAACACCAACAGAAATAGTTTAATAGCCATGCTTTTCTCTTGTTGCTTGTGTTTAAAAATAAAAACTTAGTATTAATTACACTTAAGCTGACTCTAGGATTATATTCCAGAAGAATTTTAAGGACTAACAGAAAAAGAGATCCTTTCTAATAGCCTGGGAAAGTAAAGGAAATGCAGGTGATTGAGTGATCGTATTTCACCAATTCATTGAAAACTATTGAATATTATGCTATGAAGTAAATAGTTTTCTCTATAGAGAATTTTGAATGAAATATGAACATTTAATTTCATGTGCAAACAAATGAACCTGAGATACTCCAAATTATGTAATCTGTACCTTCTTATCTTTCTGCTTATTCATTGAAGGTCATTGATTCACAAGGGATAAAAGCAGGTGGTTTCATACGGCAATAGGCTGTTCATTTTGTTAAATTTTGTAAATTTTTATTCAATTTATCAATTAAAGTTTCACTAATAAAAGTAGGCCTTAAAGGGTGCCTCGTTATAATCGGATGTTCAAAAGGTTTCTGATTACTGAGCACACAGCTGTCTATCCTACTATGCCTGCAGCAGTTCTTGTTGTCACCCGTGCAGCATTTTGGCAGTTTGTACAATATCAAAGGCTTCATCTTAGTTAAATTATGCAGAACAGACATTGTGTTAACTACCAATTTTGTTTTAAGCAAGAGTAAAACTGGGATTTTAGTAGTAACTTTCTATGGAGCTCTCAGAATGAGCTACAGACACAATTACATTAATATATATTTTGTTTCTAGTTAATGTGAAGTATTATACCCAGACTCTATGCTTCATCTTTGACTTGTGCTCTCTATGGTCTTGCTTTATGTATTCCATTTACATCATGTACTTTTCCTTCAGATCACATTAAATGCATAGCGAAACTTTAATGATAGTGTGAATAGATGTGTGATCTTAGCACGAATTTTAAAAATATATATGCTTTTAAAAGGTGTAGTTTTGGGTTGGTAAAAGATGTGCAACATCTTTCAGATGCGTAAGAGAACTTGTAGCTGTCTCCTGTCTGTAGAATTGTCTCCTTTGGTTAGCTGGTTCTAAATGTAGCTATCTTTTCGATGTTATTGCTTATACCAGACTTGAATGGTCTCTGGCTATTCTCCAGGTCTGCCTTTCTTCTGATGTGCCCTCTGTCAAATATAGTTGTGTGAAGTCCAGTAATATTTCAGTTGTTAATTTAGCTGAAGTTCTATTAGACAAAATTACTGTTTAACAGGCCAATGCAGTAGATAGTCTCTTTTCTTGGTCCCAAGTTCTGGAGCATGTCTTAGAACCTGGCAGGGCAACATTTTAAGAATCTGTGTAGTGTTTATCTGTCTTGAAGATGAAAGATTGCTTTGTGCTTGTATTTTTTTTATAAAGGATAGTGGTTGTTTCTGTCATTTGCTACAGGCCAATGTTGAAACAGGACGTTGTGCCTAGGTGGTATGGGTTGTGATGTGTGTTGGGATCTGGATTAGCAAGGCAGTTTCTATATTGACAGCGTTAAGAAGGTGTTCTCCTCTGCGTGCCACACATCATATTTTACCTGTTGGATCTCTACTAAGTTTGTATCGTCTTGTGTTGTTCCTGCCAGTTGTCAGGCTTAGGTGTCTCTAAGCCTGTGTTTGGAAGGTTTTGATCGAATCAAGTAATCATGCAGGAACCTAAGCAGATGCTTTACTGCATTTTGTTACAAGTAATAGCAATAAAAAGGTCTTCACTATAATATTGTAATCCCTTCACTAATGAAATATGGAATACAGGCTAATTTTGTAAATAGGAATGTTTGTTGTGAGTGAATCAATATTTTTAAACCTGTGAATAGCTTTATTGCCTTAAGCCATATGCACTTAATTGTATATTGTGTCTGTACAATACATTGCCATGGTAAACAGCCTAGTCTTCAAGAGAATTTTTTTTGAGTTGGGTCATAAGCCAACAGTCTGACTTTTGAAAATGTGCCAAATTCAAAGAATAAATGTCATCTCTGATGTGATAGTTAAGGTCTGTCATGAAGCAGAAACCTGTAAGTAGTGATTCAGTTCCATGTTTTCTTTTCATTCTCCAAACAGCCTCTGTTTCTAGTGGCAGATTTAATGGTATGATTTACAGCTCTAAAAGACCTTTATCAGGGCCAGAAAAATGACAAACAATAAATATATGGAGCATTATGTTAACAGCCACAACACAATACGTTGTCAGTTACAGCTTGATAGTGATACATTTTAATTTTGTCTTTCATAAAAAATCTTGGCATGTATGCCTCATTTGAACACAGACTTGGAAGTCAAGTGTGTCATCCACCCATGCAGTTTATCACCCTCTATATTTTTTGTCCTTTTCACTTAATGTCATCTCTATGGCAACAGGCATCGCCCTGGAAATAATTTTCAAAACAGCTTATTTGTTTGAGGGGGACTGACTGAAGTTCAAAGATATTTGGTTTAGAGGAGCAGGTTTGGTTTATGTTTAATAATAATTCTGAAGAGTTTCGTGTCAGCAGTACCGAACTGGATACAGAGGGAGAGAGATTAGGAAGATATCCTTGCTAATATGCTTAATGTTTTCATGTGCTGCAGAAGTTAATAGCAAGAAAAACAATTTGACCTTTGAACTTCCATTTACCCCAAAATAGGTGTCCCTCTGAATAGACTAATATATGGGCCCTTTATGGGCAGAAACTGGAGCTGCTGCAATTGTGCTTGCAGAGTGTCACGAGCTACTACCTACTACAGAAAGGAACTGACTTCAGTCTTTCTGGAATTCTGTACGTGATCCCTGACCAGAAGTTTACTAAAAGCTAAATACAGAGGAAGGATTTACAGTTTCGTCCATTTTACTTAGGAATGTGGCTAGGCTTTGACTGGGTTGGTGTTACTTATTTTGATTTGTATGGATCTAAATGAGTATTTCAGTAGGAACGATCAACACAAGTAACAGCAAAATTGAACCTTTCATGGCCAGCATCTATTTGAATCTATCGGTGGCCAAATTTAGGTGTCAGGACTTAAAATCCTAGCTAGATGATCCTAACAGTGGGGGGTAGGGGAGGTGGGGTGTCATAGATAAATAATACATGTTGCAGTTTTGTTGGTCTTCTAAATACCGTGAATATTTAACTGCATGAATCGTGCAAATAGCATCTACAAATGTTCAGTACTTAGATTTAGAGACCAAGGTGTTTTCAGAAAATAAAGTGCAGAATATTTTGAAAGGAACAGTGTTTTTTTAGAAATTAATCAGTAAAAGACATCATGTAACCAAAAGTTACTGAGTACTTGCTGAACTTCACAACTTTCTCTAAGGTTAAAATTATTTTACCAGACAAAGGTTGTACCAAGTTATGCCAAGTTTTGTGGATGAGATGATAATGGTCTCCTTGTGGCATGTACAGTGCCATGAGCCTTAGTTGCTGCTGGGAAGCTGCCGTTCCTCTGGTCCCACAGTCATACAGCTGGTACACCCCAGTGCTGTGGCACACCAGTGGCTTGTGCCCTGCTGGTGACAATTGTACTAGAGCCTGTGTAGGAGAAGAGGTCTTCGCACTACAGGTGCGTAATTCCAGCTCATAGGAGCTACCAATGAACCACATACATATCTACATTTTGTGGAAAACAGAATTTCATGAACTGTTCCAAGCCACAGCTTGAATTGGTGATAAGGGTGAAGAGGTCTTCATGCTTTTACTCTTCTTCCTGAAAGCTTCCCACTTTAAGTAGGAGTCTAAGACAGTTTTAAGGACAGGTAAATACGTTCTTACCTATGAATTTTTCTTTGTTTCCCATCTTCATTAGTGTACTACTGTGAAGCATATTTTTTACTAAGAGGTAATTTTGCTACTATAAGACTCTTGGTTTAGACTATATCCCATCTCTGAACACAAATATATGTGATTTTTAGGTGAAATCTATGAAACAACAGATGAATAATTATATTGCTTTTTGTTACTGGTTTAATAAACATTTTGTTCACTTTAAGTGAAGTTACACTGTTTCCTTTCAGACTTCTCTAAATTGCATAATGAATTTAGATATATGCATGAGTTTTAACATTTCAAGGTCCAGGCTAATTTATTTGCAAAACCTCTTTAAATATGAAAATTCCATCTTAAGCATAGGATGGCTTTCTGTTTGCTTTAAGTAAAATGTTGGTGAGCATATGACAGGTTTGCTTTACGTTTAGAAGTTACGTAAAAGCCTTATATTTTTTCTTTTAAATCCTTTTTCTTTCACTGTAATCCTTTGCAGCTCACAGCATAGCCCAATGTGAGGAGTGTTTGCCATCTGCAATTTAATGCTGAGGTCTTGTAAAGTATCAGATGTGCATAGTCATGGTTATGAGCACCTGAAGTAACCATTTAATCAGACCCTGAACTTCTAAATGTTATATTTAAAAAAAAAAAAAAAAAGTAGTAAGAAATTAAAACCCAATGTCATTGTGGATAGCTATTCAGACTTCAATAAATAATGAAATTAAAAGGAAAAAAAGAAAAGAAAACCAACAAGGCCCCATGATGCAAATATTTGTCTCATTGATGTTCTGCACTGCAGAAGATGCAGAAGAGAAGTTGGTCTTCAAAACTCATTCTTAGTGATGTTGTTCAAAGACTTAGAGGAAGGGGGTCTGCAATTCTCCTTCCAGTACCAAGCAGGTAAGTGCTTACAAATGTGTGAGCACATTTCCATTTCTGAGCACCTGGTAAAGGGAACTTTCCTTCAAACCGTACAGTGCATGAATTCAGGAAAAGAGCAGATGAAAGAAATTATAGCAACTTTCCACATCATCTGGGTTGATGGCTGTTACCACTAGCAGCTTGCTGTGGAGAACTGTTGCAGGAAGGGGATTGTATGGAAAATGGACTAGTGAAAGATATGGGATAAAAAGCAACCCCCAGGGAAGACCTCCTTTTTGGTATTTTGCCATTACATTAACTAGTGGAGTTTAGCCGTTTCCTTCTTTCACTGTAAACATATGCACGCATACACACACATGTATATTCAGACTTCTAAAGGAGGAGGAAGAGTAACAGTTTTCTTTGCAATAATTCAGAGCATATGGTAAAAAAATATTGTTTGTTATAGCTTATGGGCTTATGATGTTTAAATTAAAATAGATTTTCCTAAATAAAAATAGTCTTTATGACATATGGCTATTAAAATGGTACCATTCTGTTTCTCGGCATTGTTAAAAAGTAATGTTTTTTAAATGTTTTATACCACCTTGGATTTTTGGCTGGTATTCAACAAAACTGAAACTTGCTATTCAGAAATTAAAAAAAAAAAAAAAAGGCAGCATAAATAATAGGGTATCCCTGTAGCCCAATTCAAGCTTCTCAGTATTTCCTTTTCGAGGATTTTTCTACTTCCTTTATAATTACTTAAAAGTTTTTTGTAATTGTTCTTTGCATAAAAAATCTAACTCAGTACTTTAAAAAAAGAAAAATCAGTGAAGAACAGCTACTTGTGAAATGATGGCAGGGAATGTTCTTGATGATGTCAACTCTTGTTAAAATTGAGCAGATTGTTTCCACAGCAAACATCTAACAAAGCACAAATCCAGGTGCTTTCCTACTTTCCACTCACCTCTCCATTTTTACTTCTAAGTTTGATTTTATTTTCCCTTGAAAAAGTAATTATTCCTTCATTAATTTTGGCAATATGAAAGAATTGGATAGGTACTCTAACCTTGTTACACACTTGAGAAGAATATAGTAAATAAAAATAATTCTATAAGATTTTCTGTCCCTGTAAGTGACAGTATGTGCTACGAAAGTACGATAAATAATGAATATAATCTGTTTCAATATTCTTCAGGGCCAGAGGTTCAGATGGGCTGAATATCTGAAGTTCCCACTGATTTTAAAAAGTATTGAATGCAAAGTGTTTCTGTTAAACAGATGCAGCTTTTAAATTTTTGATTGAATGCTTTTTCTATTCCATTTATTTTCTCTTTATAAGCAGAGTATTAAATATAATAATTGATTTTATAGCTTTATTTGAAAGATGGGAAGATACTTCCTCTTACATTTTTATATGCAATGTGCACATAGACAAAATATTAACGCTTTGCAGTCTTAGCTTTGCTAACAGTAAAATTGAAACTGTAGAGCAAAAAAAGAGCTGGTATACTTTTTTAATAAATTTTTGAAGTTTGCATTTATGATGTTGGGACACAGCTAAGGTCTCTAGCTAAACAATTTTATGCTTGAGTTCTGTTATTAGAAAAAAGACAGAAATATGAATGGATATTAGGATTCCCAAGTAGCCATTAATCTTCTTTCATTTGACTAATCGAAGAACACCTTTCTTGATCAAAATTTATCAGTGCAGGAGTGCTGACCCAGTAGTTTATTATGCATTCACCTCTTAAACTAGAAACCATACCTGGTTTCACCCGTTTTTAGTATATTGTTCTAGATCTCCTGAAAACAAATCAGGTGACCTAAAGCTTTGCATTAGAGGGGAGATTTTTGGATTGTGTTTTCTTCCCAGAAACCTTCTGTGTGAGAGCTAGGTGCTATGGAACAGACCTCAGAGGCAGAGAAGCTGTTGCTTTCTGTCTTTTTACTCAGACAAATGAAAGCTTAGGTGAAGGGACAGACTAAGACGTTAGCCAAATACAACCTTCGAAAAACGCTTTGTCCTGATCTGGCAAGTATGGTATCAGAGTACGGATCTGGCAAGCATATTGGCCTGTATAAAATCTAATGTTCATTTAAGTGGATTTATAATAATTTTTTTATTCTGCACCTGTCTTGCTGGTTCTTCAGTGTGGGAAACTGTTTTAAGAACTTACAGCAGGTTGGTCTTCAAAGCTAATTAGCAGCATGCTTCCCTGAGCATTGTGATTAGGGTTTGCTATAGACAGGTGATTTGGAAGACTAATCCCAAAAACTGCCTCTGGCGAGTTTACATTGTAGGTTAAAAAAAAAAAAAAAAAAAAAACTTGTTAGTCACACAGGGAAGTAAGATTTTATGATAAGATTTTCACTTAAAAGCAAACCTCGTTATTAACATATTTTTTGTAGAACACATTTTACACCGTATATATTGTATATTAGAACTCTTAAAGGTAAAAGTTTTTAAAGATTTCAACCTTGATTGCTGTAGGAGCTATTTTCATCCAAAATCAGTCAGCTGGAAGTAAGCACAGCTCTTAAAATAGCATGCATCTTGGTTCAAGATATTCAAGTATTAGCTGTAGTTTTAATCATAATGAGCTTGAATTGTCATTTATAACGTTTTTATGTTAATAATTTTGTTCCCTTAAAAAAACACCCTGTATTTCCATGAAATAGTGCTAAAGTAACCATTTTTTTCTTAATTGAAAAATGACAGCTTCTTGAAGAGATGCCATGCATCAGGGATCCCAAGAGGAAGGAAAATGGTTATTTTAGCTCTAGTTTTGTTTACATAAATATACTGTAAAAATCAAGAAACGTGGTCTGTTTTGACAGAAAAAAATATACTTTATTTTAAATGCTTCCTAAGTAAATAATCCTTTCTTAATTAAGTCTAGTTTAAAGTTAGTTACTAATATTGGGCTTCTACACAATCTTCTACTTCTTTTTTATTTTCCCAGTGTTATACCAGCCCAGCCTATCGATCAATATTACCTTATTGGTAAAAACATCCCATGCATCTCATGTTGCTTGAATTTATATTAATATAGGTATTATGCTCTGTTAAAGGAGCAAAACAGAAATAACAATAACAAATTGTTCTTTTAATGCCTTAAACCTCCAAAAGCATTAGGATTAAAAATTCAGTCAGGTGAAAAGGCTAATCAAACATTCCTATATAAGAGACCGGACCCTGATTTAGCAGATGCTTAGGGTTTGTTGGTTTGTGTGTTTTGGTCTGGTTTATCTTGGGTTTTTTTCCTAGACAAATGCATAATATTTTTGTAAGGCCAGCTTTACAATGTTGTAAAATAATTTTTCAAATATTTTGCACGTCAAAATCCCACCAAGCCTTAATCCATAACCAGCTTGGATTGGTTTATAACATATGTATTAGTACTTTGATTTGTATTTTACACCTAAGAACCTGCTTGTGATTATTTAACTAGGGATATCACCATACTATAGGCAGAAACTGGGTTATTAATAAAGATCTATACTTGCATATCTGCTGTCATAAAAAAAATTGACATTTTCAGAGAGATTATAACTTGATTATTAGTTTACTTGCAAGGTTTCTGTTTCACAGAATGTTTTTTACTTGCTTCTAGTATATGATATGTGCATACCCATTCTCTTTGTGTGTATATGTAAAAGTAGTCTTGGCATAAAAAAGAACACAGAAATTTTCATAGAACAAGCTGTAGGGATTTTGTCATATGTATGAACAACAACTGTTCTTTACATAGCTTAAAGAAAAACATGTATTTATGTAGATGTAAATCATGGGAACAGATTTACACTAATGTCTTAATTCTCCTCAAAGTCAAAGCTGCTTTACACAGCCTTGCTTCCTGCTGTTGCTGTAACTGAATGATTAAAACAATTTACCTCCCACTGTACCCATTGAGGAGCACTCCTGTGCTTAATGCGCACAGTGACGGCACAGATAGTACAACTGAGGAAAGGGTGTGGCAAGATCCTCCCTGCACCTCAGTCATGGTGGCCTGCTGTGATGATGCTGTGATTGATGGCTTCACTAGTATACACTGAGAACTAGCACAAATTTGTGGGCAAAGTAGTAACAATGGGCATCTTTTGCATTTTTTTCTTTTTTTTTTTGTTGAGCCATGTTTCACTTTTCCTTGTGTAGTGAGTGGGCCTGGGAAGTGCTGGACGGGTTTAGATGAAACGAAGTCTTTAATTTTAAATACAGTCATCCTGGTGGTTTTTTTCTATCATAATAAAATCAAAGCTAAAATCTGTATCTTCTTTTGGAGCTGGGGCAGGAAAGGCAAAGCATTCTCTTGACTTAATTGTTTGTGCTTCCCCTGGATTTTGCTAGGCAGTAATACTTCTGAAATATTCTGTAAGGATTTAGTTTATCTTTAGATTGTCTTCTGATAATTCTGAACAACTGTAATTCAGCAAACTGTTTGATAAAAGCCCCTGAGTAAGTATAGATGCCTAAATGCAAACACCTCCCCACTAGCTGCTGCAGTGCCAAGCATGGTAAAAATAGTAACTCTGATTCAAAGAAACAATCATCAATGGATAGTGATATTAGATGTCAAATATATGGTTTTTATGATCCCACTATGAGAAGAAGACCAGGCACAATTTGCACTTACCTGCAAGGGCATCCAAGGCACCTTTAACAGGTTACCACAAGGGTATAAACACTCCCCTATGGTTGCCCACAGTGCACTTGCTGAAGCAGTAGCTACAACTGAATGTTCCCCAAATATTGTAGTGTATCAATATATCAATGATATTTTGAGAGCTGGGGATGACCCTAAAAAGGTAGGCCAAAGCATGAAAGCACTAATAAACAAGCTAGAAACTCTGGACTTCAATATCCTTGCTTCTAAACAACAGGGACCTAGACACGAAGTAAAATTCTTGGGAGTCTGGTGGATAACACCATGAACGTGTTTTTTTTCTTTTGTTTATTTCTCTCTGTACAAAAAAAGAAAAAAAAAACCCCAACCAACCAAAAAACAGCAAACCAACAGAATTGCATCAGAGTATTATTGATAATGTGTTGTACTGGTTGTAACCTTCCTGTTTGTTTTGTGGTTTTCCTTGTTTAATTCACTGCAGTGAAACACTAACCTAAAGACTTTGGGATCCTTTGAGTGTTTGGACTTCTGGAACTTTCTGCCATTGACCACTAACAGTGGAAGTTTAGAATATTTTTTAGATAAACAAAGGGGTTCTGTCACTGTCATTTAAGTGTTTTGGTATAAAGCAACGTAAACCAAAGTGTGAAACAGACGGTGCAGTAACAGACTGGTATTCAGCCATCAAAGTTTTTCAGTGAGGGCAGTTCCAGAATAGTATGGTTACCTTCTATTTCTAATGCCAGTGTCATAGCAAATTCCTCTGGCACTAGTGAAAGAGGAAAAAATTGCTCTTGGTCAGTGTATCCATAGGATACATTTAGCAGACTCTGCGTAATAAGAGGGAAATAACGTAGAATATGTATGTAATGTAGAGTGCTGAATAAGCAAGCTTAGGTCTGGAGACCAATTGCTGTACCTTGTTCTTGGGGATAAAAGCACATGCACTGCGGTTTTTCACTGCTTCTTGTATCCAGGCTAGCTCAAGTATTTCTGCTCAGTGCTCTCTTGTACTCAATAGACAGAATCAATCCAAAGATATGTGGGGCTTCTCTAAGTATTTGCGTAGTTTATGATCAGAGGGACCTAGATCCTAGTTTGGAAATACTTTATAATGGTTTGGAGGAATTTTGACAGTCACTAGGATTAACTTCAAAATAAGTAAGCTGTTTTGCAAAGTTGATAAATCAGAATTCAGATTAGAAGGTGAAATACTTCTCATTGTTCTCCATGGAAAAGGAAAGGCAAAATAATTTCAAAGCATAATTTTATTCTACTTTTTTCACTATTGCCAGATGTTACTGCCAATATAACCAACAGGGCTCTTTAATCATGGTATCACTATCTATGGTAAAGTTCCAGGAGACTGCTGGACACAAGCCGTCTGACTGCTTTCTGCTCTTTATTTAGAGCATATCTGCGTATGATTATTTTGCAGTGACTGGCATCTAATTTGAGGTTCAGAAAGGAAAATTTTTAGCACTGGAATGCTAATAGTGCAGCAATGATGTAACTCAATTTGCAAGCATTTCCTGATTTTTCTTGGATTTTTCTTATTGTATCATACATAGAGGAAAAAAATGTAGTATCTTTAAGTATCTTGCTAACGCTAACCTTACAGTTTCCTATATTCACTCCTGCCAGGTGTTCCCCAACCTACCTTAGAACTGTAAATTTATCAAGTGGAGAATTGTGAAAAATGTTAGTAATCATACTCTGTCTCACATTTCATTTTTGTGTGTGACTTCTGTTCTCTTCCTCCCATTTCCCTTTTTCCTTCCACCTTCATGTTTTTGGTGTAATATGAACATTGAAATAGGGGTAGTAAGTTATTTTTTGGTTTGTTTCACTAGAGTATGGATATGTTCTAAAATTCTATGGACTCAGAGGCTCACAGGAGTTGCAACAGATACTTGCCAATCTAGATGCATAATTGTGGCAGACTTTTAGTTACTAGTATGAAAAATATATTTCATGGCATAGATTTTTTTCAGTCGCTGTTTTGTTCCATGAAGGAGTAATTTTCGACCATAAAATTTAGCTCTGTACTGTATTTCCTTTAGGCTGCATAATCTAGGTGATCTACATGAAATGCCTTTTCCTGTCCTAGGCTCAGCAAAATTCAGACCCAAGTTAGAGATTCTGAAACAGGCTCTGCTGAAATGATTTTGCACATCTCTATTCACTTCTGGAATTTTCTGAAAGACGTGACCTTAGAATCTTACGCACAGAAACTAAGTTACTCATGGAATTATGCTGCACAGAAGGCAATGGGCAGGGTAAGGCAAAATATATATGCATGGCACATCAATTTGTTGAGTTTTCAATTCTTGTCTTTTTCAGGGGAGGAAAATGTCGTGTTTCCTTAAAGGTGTATTTCTTTAAATGCATCAGTTGTTTTTGGGAGTTCTGGGTGGGCCTTGAACAGAGATGAGTTCCTGCTCTTTTAAGTACGTCTGCAGAGATAAGGGTACAGAAAACACAGGACACTGTAACTTAGTAACTTGGTTGAACATCTGCTATATAAATGATAATGGAGCCAAATAATTTTTCAGATTAATTCAATATACCATTGAAAAGAGTGTTGGAGAGTGGAACACACTCAGTGTGTTTTGTTGTTGTTTTTTTTTTTATGGTGCTAGATTCTTTACAGCTTGACATAGTTGACCTTATATGTGCCTGCTTCTTTCCTGTAGGAGGATGAAAAATATTAAAAGTGTTTGTTTTATAAATATGGGTGTGGGTGGAGATGGAACTGATGGTTTTTTTATTAAAATGACTATTTTTTGGAATCGGATATATGAAAAGTAAGTATTGAAATGAAATTGTCTGAAAACCCTCATATATAGCACTATTAAACTTTGGAAGGCATGTTTTGTTCTATTAAGAAAAATGGTGCTGAAAAGAGCCTATGGGTTTTTAATAAGCTTTCACTATGAATTAATATTACACCTTGAGATAAATTATTCATTGCTTTTTGATTATGATTTCAATTTACATATTGTTGTCTCTTTAGAAAACACTGTGTTCAGACTGCTGTCTGTGCCACCTCCTGAGTTTATTGTTAACTTGCTGGGTGGAGGTACGCACATTCTGTGAATTGAAGTTTGCTATGAAATACCTGGAATTAACCCATTCAATTTTCAGTACTCTGTGTATGACTGAATTTTTTAAAAATAGAGATTTATTTTGGTTTTAAGTGATTCATCAATCCCTCCCCACTTTCAGCCCTAGATGTCTAAACTTCAAGTTTTTTTGAAAAGCTACAGAATGGAAACTGGCATAAACAGAGTAAGCCAAGAGTTAATGTACAATGCTGCCAATGTTTCCAATGGGACAGCAGTGGTACTCCTCATTCTGATAAGTGTGCCATTAACAGTTGTCCCTGCCCTGGTTTGCAAAAAAAAAAAAAAGAAGAAAAGGCAGAGGAAAAAAAAAATCAGCCACTTTAAATACTATCTTCAAATACTTCTTCTGAAGTACATATCTGAAAAGCTCATTTCTCTTTCTGAGGAGTTCAAGTGGAGGAAGCAAACAACATGTTTGATTGTGATCTTTGCTGATTAGGGTGAGAGAGATCTAAATTTTGGGACCCAGTTACAACCAGGATGTTAGTATTTGGACTGTAGAAGAAATGCAGTAGTAGTAATGGTCTCTTAATATCACTGGGACCTGGTTTGGAGTGTCTTTTAATTTCTCAACTAGAAAAGCATAGTGATTTTTCTCTCTCTTTTTTTTTTTTTTTTTTTTTTTGTATGTGACTTGGTCTCCATAAGTGCTAGATTCTTCATCAAAGGCAATACATGGTCTCCTTAAATTACTGTAACTTAAAAGTGTCGTTAATTTACTCTAACCCAGTCTGAAATCAAACCACCAACTCTTGGGGTAGACAAAAAGTTGCTGGCTAGAGGCAGGCATTACAATATGTAATATGTTAGTGCGTGATTGAAAGTAGTATTTAGGCTCAGTGCCTTGATTCACACTTTTCCAGTATCTGAGCAAAGCCAATCTCATCTGGCCCTTTACATTTTGATGGGTTTAGAAAATGCCACCCCAAACTGCCTACTCCAACCTTATGCTTGAGATTTCGTTTTCTTCATACCTTGGGATTTGAGTAAAGTGTGAAAGCAAATGTATACGGGTGTAAACCACCAGTTTTGTTTTGCACCAGTGCAGCTTGCATACTGGGAAATGTACATTTGTTTCTACAGGCTGTACCACAGGTCAGAGGTAGAATGTTTAGCTGGGCTGCTAAATGCAAAAGCATCCAGCACAGTTAACTAGAACTTGCCTGATAATGCTGTTTGAGAAATCAAGACTTCGGTAACATCTGGTTTTGCAGCTAGTGGCATCTTTCTTGTATTGAACGATACAGCTGGGCAGCAAAGGTTCTTGCTGGCTCAAACCAGTAATTTAGGGTTATGTGTTGTCATGCTATTGTTCTGTACTGGTACATCCTCAAAGAACTACAATGTGGGAACTTGCTGGCTTTTGTGGCCAGTAGCTTTGGCATCTATGTTATCATGCATAGGTTAATATAAAGTATGCACTGGAGATTTAACTGCTGATAGAAACAGAGAAGAATGATCCTTAGATGCTTGTAGGGGGAAGCATAAGATATTTTTATGACCCCTCTCATCACCACCATACTAGGCTTTTAAGAAGACAGTGTAATTATTTCTTCTAAAATATTGTTTAATTCTATTTCCATTGAATCTTTTTATCACATAATCTCTGCTATTCCTCTATTATTTCATTTACATTCCTTTAGATTTCAGTACAATTCTAGAATAGTTAACAGCCAGTAAATGTTGTTCATGTTGTCATAAAATAGGGTTTAAGCCATTAGCTTATTGTTTGGCAGCATAATATATTGTTATTCATAGCAGCTTATAGATGCATATAGTAAATTTCAGCTTTACTTGTTGGCTGCAACTTGGTTCTTAAGGAGAAGGACATTTGGTACGGAGTGCCTCAAGGCAATACATTTTTAAGTTGACTGACCCCTGAGAAGATGAGCAAGTGTGATCATTGTGAATTCCTTTTATCACTGTCAGTTTAATGAATGTAGATGAAACTTCATCATTGATGCTGACATAGAGTCTCGAGAGATGAATCTAAGTCCATTTCAGATGACTGCTCACAACTATGCTCTGTGAAGACTCACTGCATCTGACAATCATTGTGCTGGTCTACATCTCCAAGTCTTGCTGCTTTCAGATAAATTATTCTCTAATTCTTAATATTACAGAGACCATAGTAATAGGTTTTTAAAAGGGTGCAGATTTTCAATGTGTATATATAAATCATTTTCATTAATACGGTCTTAGACTAAATCATCAATCTAGTAGATAAAGTCACTATTTACTCATGCATTCAACAGTGTGAAAATATCCAAATGGAAAGATAAAAGAATTTCTAAAGGAACATAGGAGAGCAGGTGTGGGAGTAATAAACTCTAGTTACAGTAGTGTTTTTAAATAAGTTGTATCAAGGAACAGTAGCAATGTGGTTAATTAAAATAAGGTGTAAATCATCAAGGAGATTTGATTCTTGTATTTACTTGGTTTTGCAGCCTAGTCTATTCAATAAATAAAATGTGAAGTGCAATTTATTATTTTTTTAAAATTGTGTGTGATTTGATGGTATTTAGTCAGACCAAACTGTGCAAGAAACGTTAGACCCAACAAGTCAGAGCTTTTAAACAATACAATTTATTAGTGTTTCAAAACAAAGTCAACATAATGTAGTGCAATTGTTCTCTGACAAAGAGGAGAAAAAGAATATAGATGTATTGTAACTGTGAAGAAGTGCAAGCAGAAGAGACAGACAGCTTTTTGGTTAATAGATCCTACCCTGGTAATTCTTGCAGCTTTCGGCTTGGTGGTGGGTAGATCCCATACTGGCAATTCTTGCAGCTTTGTTTTATTTCTTCAGTCCTAATAATAAGGTCTGTCACTGTTCCATTTTCCGTACGCAGAGGGAAGAATTGCACTAGGAAGAATTTCTTAATTCTGCAGTATCCATGTCTTAATTATGCTGGATGTCTTAAGACACACCTGGATGGAGGTTTCTATGCAGAATATATGATTATAACCAAAGTTATTTACCGTAGTCTGCTGTGTTGATTATTATGTTGCTCTTCACTGGTGTTGTGTTTAGGCCTGCAGCCTTGATGGTAACGTCTGCAAGTCCTGTTCCCTGCACTTACTGCTAAAGCTTAGAAAAAGAGACATTGAGAACATCTTAATGTGTTAATTGTTTTACATGCACAGGGTTATCAAAGGAGTTTAAACAGCAAAAGGAAGTCTACTTATATATCAGAAATTGCAGTAACGTCAGTTACTCTGTCCAGGAGTGTTTAGGGTTTGTTTGGGTTTTTTTGTTTGGTTTGATTTGTAAATGGCATTTTGAAGCTATGTTAACTCATTAGAAAAGGTTCTGTAGTAAAAACAACACGTACATTGCTATCTACACTGAGACCTAAGTAAATCTATTGTACTAAATCTGACCTTTATTTGTATAAATGCAATCTGACTGAAGCCAATTTTGCAGTTTTACTGTGTCCCATGTTAGCTGATGTGCCTTCTAAATTCCAGTTTGATAAGGCAAGTGATCATAGGATGTTGCAAGCTATCATTTGAGGAGAAACAAAGAGCTGTCTAGTTGATCTGTATGATTAGAAGAGAGTTGTGAGCTGAATGTACCTTGAGTACTCAAATATAGAAAGCAAACTAATAAAATAATTTATAAAAGATTTTGTAATTTTGGAGGTCTTGATTAAAAATTATCTTTTGAATTGACTGTAGTATGTCTTTTGCACAGCAATTAAACAATATTGCTGTATAAACCAAAGATGTAGCTCTCTGGTTCAATAAGGGAAGCAGCAAGGTGTGAAGAAGTAGGAAATTTAACCCATTTTTATTTTTTGTTGAAGCATATCACAAAGCAAGCTTCTACATGGACGGGTTTGGGGAGTTATGTTACATATGAACTGTACGTAAAAGTATAGATTTTCCAGAGGTTTTTTTTGAACTGGGCTACTGGAAATTCTTCAGTGGGGTTACATGTGCTTGTTTACTACAGGTTTACTAAACTAGACAACACTTTGAGGCATGCCAGTTTAGGCCCAAGAGGTTTTTTCATTTGTGTTGGCTGGGTTTGTGCATATCAGAGGCATTTGGTCACAACTCTGTATGCACAGTGGGATGTTCAGCTTTTGGAGGCACAGCTAGAGTACATTTCAAAGCATGGGAAAGCTAGGAGAGTGCATTGACTAAAGCAAAGTAACAGTGTTCTTACTTTTTGTTTCAAATATACTTCTGAAAGACATAATCTGTTGACAATAACAGGCTGAGGAATTTATAGTAAATCTTATAAATCAGTAGCAGGTTTGGGCCAGTTTAGCTTGTTCTGGGCAGGAGGGATGGTCTTGAGATGATTAATGTACCTGAGAAAAGCATGGAGCAAGAGGACTTCACAAATATTTATTTGGAAATATTTCTTTGGACCAAAAGAAGAAGATTGGAGTGGGATGGGGTATAAATTGGAGGCTCTAGGAGAAACTCCTGAGTGACCAGCTTCAACTTTTCTGGATGCTTTCCAGGATGAGTTTTAGCTTGTGTTTAAGCTATACTGCTTAAAGACAATTTGAGTTATTTCTGAGTTACTATTGCTACCATGAAAACAGATGGTTGTTTGGTAGTATATTTGGAAGGCTGATAAAAGAATATCCTCTGCATAGAATTATTAATTAGCTTTAATTTTGTGCTATGTTTGCACTAACAACTTTGCTTTTTGAAATGTTGCAGTACATTTAGTTTAAATACAAATACAGTTTCGAGTTGGGTTGTTTGGCGTGGGGTTTTTTTCTATTTAAGGATAAGGAATGTTTGAAAAAAAGAAGAAAAGAGTAAACAATTTTTTTAGATATACAGGTTTTCTGAAGGGCTAAACTCCCCATCATATTCTCCTGCCAAGAGTTACAAAACTAAAACTATTTATTGCCTTTTTCTGTTGCCCAGGTTCTGTGGCTTTTGAACTTATCATTTCTCCTTATCTTATGGTGACTTTTTAATCATGGTAAAAGTACTAGCCTGTTGAGCAGTAGATTATTACTTCTCAAGCACAATAGAAATGAGATCTAATGAGTGAAGTCTAAAAGAAATCAAAATTAACTCTGCTTGTATTAAATATTAATATGATTTCAAAATTACTCTTCTTAAGGTTGAGATTTTGCCTCAAAAAGAGGTGAACACATTAGGCAAGAAAGGCATTCAAAACAATAGATGAAAAAGAAAGGTTCTTATTAAAATTTTCAGTTTCAACATCACTCTTGTCAGAGTCCTTTCATCTTCAACAGTGTTCCCGAGGACATTATCCTTTGTATTGGATCTATAGTATTACACATTTCCTTAAAACCCACTTTTGTGTTGGAAACTCATGGCAAGATCTACACTCCTTATCAGTAGATCAATGTAATGATGATTAGGAGCAGAGAGTTTACATTTTTATATTGAATATAAATCTGTATTATTGCCTTCAAAGTTTAGTGGCAGCTACTTCTTATAGTTGTACTGTCATTTACCTTGATATTATTGTCATCATTACAAGGGTTCAGCGCATAATCTTTATTTTTTCCTACAGTAGACAAATCTGCAAAAGGCTTTTATCATACGTGGGCTTTTCATTTAATTTTGGTCCTACCTCACCCTTACTTGTTATTTCCAATGTCACTTTCAATCAGTTCAAAGCAAGTTTTGATGCAACCCTATTTTTACTTGCACACAGGCAGGCGTAGATGTTGAGGGGGTTTCTTGGTATCAGTTTGTACCCTTAAAAAATACTTAAGGAAGACTTCTTGTCTGCTTGGCTGATGTATCTAGTGTTCTTTCCAGGAGAACTGTGCTTCATTTCGCCTTCAGTGTTCTTTGTCAGTTTAACAAAAAAACCCAAACAACAACCACCAAAAAACAGTATTCAGAATTCACAGATTGATCCAATATATAATTATTTTTTTACAAGAAAAAGTGATGTGTTTCATTGAAATAGTTTACATGGCGATGAACTTGTTTATTTTGTTTCACAAAAGTAACCTTTGCAGCCTAGATTGCTTCTTATATGCCATCCTAAACTACCTTTGAACTGAAAAACTCAAATATTAGACGTATCTTATTCATTCGCAATTTATTTGCTAGGTTTTCAGTCTTTTTTGAATTCAGTACCACATTTGTTTCTGCAAGCTGACTTCTTGCAGGCTGAGAAACTGTTTCTTCTGAGGGCTGGTATTACTTTGTTAGTCACGACAGAGAACAACTGACCTTTGTAATCTTAGTTCTAAGAACGCATCTACCTTAAGTGCTCAAGTAATTCCAGTGACTTCATGTTATTTACTGGCTTGAAGCATGTAAATATAAAGCAATATAGTAGTAAGAGTGTATTGCATGCCCTCCGTATTTTTTTTCATGTACTTTATTCACATTTCTAGCTATAGAGACAGGATGAAAATACGACATCTGTTTAGGGTTTGTCTGAGAAAGTTGGAATGGTTTGTTTTATTTGAAAATGGGTACCCCCTCTAATGCCCTCTTCCTGTCAAGATTCAAGCAACTCTTGTCTTCTAAAATAAGCTTGATGAAATATTATTTGACAGCTCATGCTTTTGCAAAGTGTTGGTTTTGTTTGGTGATAAGAGGTATTTTGGATATTTTAAGAAGTGAGCTCTATAATTTGTTTTAATCTTCTCTCCAAGGATATGTAAGAGTAATTCTGTAAAAACGGTTTTTATACTTTTAGTTCATAATGTGTAGATGAAAGAAACATATATCTTAATTTCAAAAGAATCTAATCAATAAAACATTTTAAAAACAAAAATATAACTAATCAAAATAATTAGAATGTGCAATAGCAAAGTGCAGTTCTTCAGTGATACATATTAGCTAGAAAAAGAATAATTATGTTTTTTTCTGAAACTGGCAAAACCTAACTGCACTCATGTTTTATTAAAAGCCACTTTCATTGCACTGGCTGTTTTGTCTGAAAAGTAATTTACATTTCCATCTGCAAGTACTTAGTTATAAAATTCTGTAGATAACTTCCAGTTTTCAGTACTTTAATATTATAAACTTTTCCTTGGTATATGCTGAAAAATTGTATGTCAATTAAACATGCTTTAAATATCTGTATTTGTTAACTTACAAGATTATAGCATAATGTGTTAATGAGATTTTCTCAATTACTTTCTGCCAACTTACTTTATTTTGGCACTCCCTCTATACCCTTTTGCAACTAGATTTCTTCACATTTCTAGTATACTGGTTATTTATAGTTCTGGCTACATAGCTTCCAGTTAATGGGTCAAGTAAATAAATACAAGTTCTAAATCAGAAATACAGAATGGCAAACCTGGACCCAGTCTTGATCCATGCTATATCTCAGCACAGTTCAACAGCAGCAAACAAACAATTTAGCAAGCAGGTACAGAACAAAAGTGGTTAACTACCAGAATGGATTACCCGGAGAAGCTGTGGAGTATCCAACTCTGCAGACTTACTCTCCTACGTCTGTTTTGAAACAGTTGACATGAATAAGCCCCACTGAGCTCACCCTCCATGAGGTTTTGGCAGAGTTGAATTTTCTGTCTCTGGTGTAGTAATAATTTGGGAATTCCCAACATCCCTGGGATATGACAGTGTGAAGTATAATTTTAGTTTGGGACTCAAATCTAGATCTTTGTAGGACGTTTAGACAATTCCAGTGGTGGTTGTAGTTAGGAAAGCTAACTATCTGTTGTGTGCCTTACCCCTTGCACAGAGCACAAATACTGAGGATCTTCCTTGAAATCCACTGAGTTGATCAGCTCGCTTACCTTAGGTGGCACTTATCTTGCCTAGCCTTTCTGTTTCTCCTGAGAGGCTGGGAGAGGAAGAGAAGGAAGCCCGTTTTTTTTGACTTTGTCTGGTAGATGTTGCTCCCTTTGTTTTTTCAGAAATATTTTCCTGAGGCAACCCACTGAACAGGCTCACGATGAGGCCATTAAACAGTGACCCTTCCAGACACTCATCTCTGAAATTAAGACTTTAATTCATTTAGAAACAATTTATGAAGTAGTCTTATTGAAGCATGAATATTAGCATGAAAATGCTTTAAAATAAAAATATCTTAAGATGTTAAATCATTGGTGAAGATTTTTAAAGTTGGCGGCTCAGAGCATAACTGATAATTATTTAGGCAGGAGGACAGTTTGGGTGAACTTGTAGAGACCTTCCAAGTTTCTGTTGCCTGTAAGAGTACAGAGAGGAGTTATTTGTACCAAGAGTACATTGGGGGAACATAGATACATGAATATAGTATGATCACACATAATCCCCCATGAACAAAGGAGGGATTAGGCTAATAAAGTTATTTAAGCATGGAAAGCAAGAGACTGATGGTTCCTGTAATACATTAAAAAGTGTATGATGGTGATATTACCATAAAAATGAAGATGTCTTTCTGTGTAGGCTCTAGATGACAAACAGTACCCTCATACAAGCTGAGTGTAATCTTAATATTGTCTACCTTTTATATAAAAATGTATTACTGTTATGAATTGTTTACACAGGGAACAGTTCTTTAAGTGATTTTCCAGTAATTTACATTGCTTATGTTGGGAAACAAATAACAAAAAAATGTTAAATGTTTTACAACAGTAAAGTTATGAAAAGAAATTCTGAAATGCACTCTAAGGCACAAGATCAAATATACACAAGTGCCTTGAGATTGTTTTCTTGTTCTGCAGTATCTGTTTGTGTAGATTACTGCTACCCAGAAGGGAATAACTTGCATTGTGCTAGTCATCATATGTGAGATCAGGTAAACATTGGCATGTAAGCATCCCTTAACAGATTGAGGCATTTGGGATCTTGAGAAGCTTGCCAGATCCATGTTTAATGTTCACAAATGTCACTGAATACAATTGTGACTTGATTATTAATATGGCACGCTTCTCGGTGAAGTGCTAACAGGAACATTTGTGAATCCTACATAATAAATGATGTAACATGACCTGAAGAGATGATTATTTTTTTTTCCCCCATTTGGGTCTACAGAAATGCCATCAATTCTAAAAACCGAACTGTAATAAGAGACTGTCAAGTGCCCTGTGTCCAAATGGAGAATGAGGGAGAAGGAAAGCCATCTTCTTGGTCAAGTTGGTTTGAAAATCTTAGCTTAAAATGGAAGGCATAATTATGAACTCTCTGACTCTATGGCAAGCATCTCTTTTTTTGTCACATTGAAGTTTTCTGGATCAGCGGTTGCTGTTTTTTCTTTTCTCTTCTCTTGCCTTCTCTGTTTTTGGTTTGTGTTATTTTTTTCTGCGCCACCCCCACCCCAAGCAGCTCTAAGAATTGATTTTCTGTGAAATGTTTGGTCATTTCTTGTTATAAATTTTATAACCTGAAAGTTTAAAGCTTGTGTTTATATATACTTAGCAGTGAGATCTTTAATTTGGATAAGGTTTCTTTGCATTTTGATCACACAGATGTTTGCTTCCAATACTACTACTACTGTAGCAAGAAAAAATAACTATTTTTCCCATGTTGTTTGTCAAACAGGGATAAGTTTTTTATGTTTACTTACACTGATTTTTTTTAATTTTTTTTTCCCCAGAGTACCATCCTTGTGGTTTTCAGTCATGCAGGTATTATGTCATGTAGGGAGCATGTTTGTTTGGAAAAATCCTTAGATTTATTCTGAGGAAACAAGGCTTGTCTGATTTCATGGGTGATAAATATTCTTACTTTTATAGTCTTGCTCCTAATTTTGACAGGATTAAAAGTAACAAAGATATGGTTTAGTGAAAATTGGCATGTTTGTGATTTAGCAGTCTCATATAGGGAAAGGTGGGCAGACTGAGCATCTTACTGTTTTGAGCCTGCAAGTATTTTGGTCGCTCATTGTGCATTTACCAGCCAACTCATCAGTACACGTATAGCATGTGGGTAAATACATTATGTGCTGCCACTTGCCCAGACAAACAGGTAACAGGTCTATGGGAGGATGGTGGGCTGGGGGATGAGTACTACCAGAAGAGAAAGTAATAAAAACCAGACTATGGATTTTTAGGTGGACAAGTGGCAGGGATAGGGAAGGGACCAGTCGGAAATGGGTATTCAGAGTCAGTCCATCTCCCCATTTATATAAAGCCAAAAGTAACTTTCTGTGAAAGTATAAGGACAACATACTGCATAATAAAAGCTTGGCGATATCATAGTGAGGTCACAGCCGGAATAAGATTACTTTAGCTAAATAAGGCTGGATTGAATGTTCCCTTAATTTCTTTAATCTAGAGTTCTTTGGATTGTAAGAAGCCAGCTTTCTACTTATCTCTGTATCACCTCTGGTATATCAGAACCCTTTCTAAAGTTAATAATGGGATTTCAGAGCATACTACTGGTTTGAGTTCGTTGGTTGTATAGAAATAGTTGTTTCAGGTCTTCGTAGGCAGCTGTATTGTAGATTAGTTACAGAAAAATAATTTGGGGGAACAGCATAAACTTTTGGATCACCTTGCAGACACATTCTTTTGACTTAAGTGACTACACATACTCACACAATAATTTTCCCTATTAGGGCTCAGGATCTCAAAGGATATAGAATCTAATTTTACCTAATGAGAAAACATAAGCATGAATAAGCAACTGAAATAAAATATCTTTTTTGAGAAGGGTACTGCATGTATGCTTTTGAGACTCTATCGAACTGCAGTTTTAGTGGTTTCATTTCTATTTTACAGATATGGCTTGCTGGTAGGCTGTTCATTTATACCATGAAACAGCTTATAAACTAGCTTTTCACTTTATTGCCTTAAATGAGCTGGGTTTCAAACTGTACAGATAATTGGATGATCACTAGAAAAAGGCCTTGTTTCTTTTCTGAGTTTTTAGTCACTTTTAAGATGTGTAGTGTAGACTCAGAAGTAAACGTATCAATGTATTAGAAGAACAGCTGCACTTTGTAGGCATAATACAATAAAATCTTTAAGTGGCTTTGAACCAGTGTCCTTGTTTGTTTTACTCCAGTCCATCATGAGACCAGTATTTGTTCCTAAGAAATAAAATAATTTTATAAGCTATTTTCACAATGGGAAATCAAAAGCTGTTTAGCACCTCTGTTTCTATGGTTTTGACAGAATACATAGCCTTGAAAAGTGCACTTCCACCTGCTTACAATGTAGCTTTGGGATACAAAATAAAATTGTAAAGTTACCTGGCTCAAGCTGTTCCAAAATGCTGGTGTTTGGGTTTGTTTGGGTTTTTTGGGTTTTTTTTCCCTGATATTATTGGCATTCCCTTGTTCATGTATGTGTATATATATGTTTCTGGATTCACAAAGGAGGAGAACTTCTTTCCCTACCCAAATCCTGTGTTGTAAAAATAAACATATAATTAAT
This sequence comes from Falco biarmicus, assembly GCF_023638135.1. Taxonomy (NCBI): domain Eukaryota; kingdom Metazoa; phylum Chordata; class Aves; order Falconiformes; family Falconidae; genus Falco; species Falco biarmicus. The sequence continues at coordinate 17,687,139 of NC_079302.1, read as the reverse complement.
AAAAAGCTGGTGGAAATTTTAGAAAAGTTGTCTCTCAAAGTTCAGCAAAGACAAGACTCCCTAAGATGAGTATGGATCAGACAGACATATTTTAAAAGCTAAGTTGTAAGTTTCGTTCATATATAAGGTGCAGCTTCCTTGTGAAAACTTATTTAAGAATGCAAATGTAAAGTGACAGTACATTTGCAGATGCATATCATCTACACCCTTATATATTTATGTTACAAAGTTATAGAAATGCATGATGCTAAACATGTACATAAATCTTTTTTTATGATAAAAAAAAAAAAAGGAAACATTTTTTCATTATGTTGTTTTGCTCTAGGTACTGTAGAATTTAGTAAGCATTTCTGTGGAATTATTGAAATGACAATTAATTCCATGGAACGAATTAGGTTTTGTGTATTTGCAAATAATTTCTGTAGAAGAGATTTATTTTCCTTTCTGCCTGCATCTACAGATACATAGCAAAGTTTATCCTCTTATGAATTCTTTTGTTGGAGCAGCTCTGTCTTGAAGTCAGATTAGGTACATGTGTGTTTTTACTTTTGATTTGAGATCACACAAAATTTAAAAGATCATTAAACATGCAAGTTTATGCAAGCTGGGGGTTTCTCTGTGAAGTTGCTGACTTGCACCTATCAAGCATGCATTTCTCTGGGTACTTGAAGGCAGTAAGAAAATCAAATGGTTGTCATGTTGCGTTTTCCCATTTTGATATTAATGGCAATTATACATGCCTATCAAAAGCCTAAACTTAACTTTTGAATTTTTTTCTAAAAAATAATAATAATAAAGTAGTTGTCTTTTAAACAATACCGTAGTGGGTTGGTTTTGTTTTGGTTCCCGCCACCCTCCCAAGGATAATAGATGCAGGAGGGGACTGACAGACTTCTGATGAGTATCACTCCAGTCTGTCATTTCTGCAAACATACTTGGATGGCCTGTTGCAATAAAAGTGAAGTTTGATTACAGCTCGGTTCCACAATGTATTTTGAACTTGTGAAAAGTGGATTTCCTGATATCAGCTAGATCATGTGCTTTGTGCTGCAGCAGGATTACACATGTGCTGCTGTGAAATGTGAAATCAGAGCAGAGCTAGACCTCCCCTGAGAAACACAGGCTATAAATTGTAAAACCTTTAAATGAAGGGCTAGAAGAAAAAGGCTTGCCTTAGGTTAGGGTTAATTGGTTTTGGTACAAAGAGTTTTATGTCCATAACTTACTGTCTGTCTATCTGTCCTCTTCCTGATTTCTCTAATGTTGTTTTGCTTTGGGGCAAGTTTGTATTTGTTTTTCCTGACAATGATATGGTTGAAGTTGAACTGTTCTTCAGCTGCTGTGAACTTGAACTTATTTACTCAATATATATCAGATCTTTGCCGTAAATGTAGATTCATTTTTTTCTAAAAAGTTTATTTTCTGAATTAAATATCCTCTATTCTTTTTCTGTTTCAAAGAATAGTACTTTGACATTAACATTGTTTCATTAATTTCTTGCAAAGTTCAAGTACTGCAAACCTTAAAATGACTGAAAGTTGATTGAAAGTTGCCTGAAAAATAACAGTTCACCCAAATATTCGTTAACACAAATAACTTTTAGGGTCATATCTGCTGTTAGGGTAAATTCAGGACATGTCTGTTTTCTTCAGTGTGGTAGTACTCAACAATTGACTCTAAAGGTATGGTTGGATTAATTTTTTCCATGAACGCAAGAAACCTAGAAATGTTTTTCAATCTAAAACATTCAACCGCTCTGAAACAAACAAATCAACAAATACCTTTTTTTTTCTTTTTTCTTTTTTTTTTTCCTCCTCTCTCCTCCTTAAAGCTCTAGTTGTCTTGGCAAAACTCTGCCTTCTGACAGGTCCACTTAAAAGCAGCTCAAGCTTGCTGAGAAACATGAGCTCTTCTGCCTAAACTAGTGAGCTAAACTACCCCACAACATTTCAGTGAGATGGTGCCAAGAGAGGTCAGATCCCGTTCAATACTGTAGTGACAGTGCAACAATTTGTTAGAAAATCACCAAAATGTAATATTTTTAAAATGTTAATGATAGGGCAGAAATCAGGTAAGTCACCATTACTTTGTGCTATGAGCCAGAATTATCTGTTATCATCCCTTGAAGTATGCTGACTGAAGTTGGCTCAACGTATTAAAACTGTAAAACATTCCTAAACACAGCTCTGTATACAATGAAAATATATTTGTAACTCTGATACCTCACTTTTGTTGTGCTTTGAGATGGTTTCTGATCTCACTTATGCCCATGTAGTCACAGGAGTTACTTCTGCTTAATACAAATAAGACCAAGATCAGAAATAGACTGTAAGTGGGTTGACAGCAAAGTGGGAATAAAATTCAGCAGACGAGAGTAGACTCATTAAGAAGGCTAGAAAGTAGAGGTATCACCCATAGGAAGAAAGTGGCTTTAAATTGCCCTGGATAATTAGGATGTATTTCTGCATCTGCCATACAGGCTACATGCCCGTGTCCATATAATCCTGTCAGATCGTGTTTAAGGACATATTCAAAACGAAAGTCATTAATACTGAACTTTTATACACTCACTTTCTCTCTCATGTGAGCCCAGTGACTTGCCAGATGAAGAAAGTTAGGTGTGGGTTTGGGGACTGACTTAAGTTTAAATATCTGGTCATACAGGCAGTTTGAAGGCAGTTAGCTTGGACTAGATGAGGTGGTGCATACCAGGTTTTTTGGCATAACTAAAACTCACACTACAGACGTAGCCAGCGGTGCCACAGAATTATACTATGATGTTACACAAATCAATTTATGATCATTTATTATTTAGTGTAAGCATCTTGCTGTAGGATTTCATAGTGCAATCAAATGCTGAATGTGGTCGTTGTTGCTTAGAGCCTACGGACACACGTTGTGCTGTATTCTGCAAAGCCCTATGGAGGAGTTTAAGTCTTGGGGCTCACAAACCGGGCACTTGGAATTGCTGAAGACTTTTACCTTGGCTTTCTCTGCTGCAGCTTCCTATCTTTAAAAGAGGTGTAATAATAGTAATAATACCTATGTATTTGAAACTATCATTATAAAAACAAATGCATGAATGCTTAGAAAGGACTTGAAATACAGAGGGGATGGTCATAACAAAGATGTTGAGAATTTAGCAGCTCACTTGTCAAGCAGGAATTAGAGTACATGCTAAATATAGCATCAATTCATATATTGAAGGAGGAGGTGAAAAGGAGTACAGGCTGACATTTCATTTAGTGACCCTCATCCACTGTCCTGGGTGGGGAGGGGGAAAGGCAAAACCATTGAAAATGGTAAAGACTGTAGATATGGTTTAGATATTAAATCTATCCTGTACATCAATTTCCCATAGTCCTTTCTTGTGGATCTCTTCATGTTCCCTAGGATCAAACATAACTTTGCTTGGAGGACTCCCAAGTTCAGGAGAGACGTGTAGCTGTGTCTGCTGCTAATCCCTGCCTCGTTTTGTAAAAGGCCATGACAAAAAGAAAGGCTGTGACAACTGCTCTAATAGTTGGCATTCCAACCCTGACTGCCATGCTGCCAGAGCACTCCCTAAAACTGGGCAAGAAGTGGGCTGCTGCCCGATCTCTTGCCCAAGAACTGATCTGCATCTCTCCATCAAATCTGATGCTTCTAGGAAGCATGTGATCTACTGTCAGGATTAAAGAGATGCAGTATATCTGGACAGGAAATAAACCACAGTATAAGGTCTTTCCTTACCATAAGTAGAGAGTACAAAGCCTTCTCTTGTATAAGGGTTAGCTCTGCTGGCATAACGTATTGGAAAGATGGACTTTTTGATTACTTTACGTTGCTAAATTAACTTAAATTTTTATATGCATTATGCCTTTAAAGATAACATGTCTGTTTGTCCATAAGAAAAGTGCAAATGAAATTATGGAAGGAATAGGAAAAAAAGTTTTGAAAACAGCAGATACTCTGATTTGCTCTGGGTTGTTATTACTGAGTACTGTAATGTCTGTATGCTTTCATATTTGCTGCAGCAGATTGGATTTATAAATACTCCCACTGTCTTTGATTGCAGTTAGATTGTTGTGCTGATTAGATGAATTTGGCAGGCACACAGCAATAAGCAAAGTACAAGCTGAGCAATAAAATGGATAGCAGCATTTAATTGAAAAGATGTTTTTGACTAAAATCAGTAAATTAAACTTACGAAACATACGTGTATTATGTGCTGTGTAATTTGAACCATGTTGGCAATAGGGAAATGAAAACCAGTAATAATTTGTTGTAGAAAACTAATATCATTACAAATTGAGCTTACATAGATGACAGAGAAGCTTAGAACTATTCCAAGGAAATAAGTTATTTATCTAAGATTACAAATAAGGAAACTGAGGTATAAACTGCAGCATGAAATATACCTAATGATCACTTGATTAATCCAGCAGTTGAGAAAGACCATAAATCCTAAAAAACCTGATTTTTTTCCCTTTTCTTTTAGCCTTCTGTTTAGTGTCTAATGCAAATTATAGAAAGTGAGGCTATGTTAATAAATCCTTTTTAAGACAGTTGCATTATTACATTATATTGCTATGAATATTTCTCAGTTCTAAGGTTTATTTTAATAAGGCTTTTTGGTAGAGGGTTTACCGTCCTTGTTACAGTGAAAGGGTCAAATTATGACCTCATTTTTATACTGATGTCGATACAGTGAACTTCCTTTGAAGTTCATTGAAATACCATTTCCAAAATTAGCACACTGTTTGCACCGCATGAATGAAGAATGAAGCTCTCCTGTGATCAAACCTCTGTCATTAAAAGCATTAGACATTTCATATCAACTGAGATGAGAATTAGGTCTTGTGCATATATTAAAAGCTATAAATTGCTCATCTGTTCATCCTGGTTTTGGAAATGTTTGGGGAATTGCTGCCATCTTGGAACACAACATGTCTGTCCATTTTACAGTTCGACGAGTCTTTTTTGCTTGATCCTGGAGGGGATGTGCTGATACTGCCCTAGGCTGTAATTCTGTCTCCAACAGAAGCCTCTTGCAGGAAAAAGGCTTTAGTTCTTGTAACAGTACCTAGAAACTGTTAAATATTTAGGACAAGATCTTTTAATGTGTGATACTGGGGTTTTCTGTGCTTGCGTTCTGGCAAACCTTTAGAGGCAAGTTGATATAACAAACATGAGACTGGAACAGCGTAGTGTGAAGAGAATTCAGACGAAGTTAAAAGGTGTCTTCAATTTGTCATCAAAACAGATTGCAGGCACAGGGAAGAGGAAGGGAAGGGGACTGGATGTCAGTCTTCCAGAACCATTACCAGCTAGTATTCCACAGTCTGCTTAATTTTTTTTTTTTTCTGCTACATATTGGTCCTGCATAGAGTGACCAAAAAACTGAGGAAGTGGTGGAGTAGTTGATGACATCGTTGCTACATCTTGCCTTCCACTTTGGTTTTAGTATTTGAAAAGTCTGCAAAAGCTGGTGAAGGGCAAACTGAATTTAGAATAAGAGTAATTTTGCATCACAGTCATAATTTTTTCATGTGTGAAATGAGATGTTTTACAAACAACTGTTGGAAATGTTAAAATGTATGACATAAAGTGAACAGAAGCTAAAAAAATCATATGAAACCTCAAAACATATGTGCAGTGTTTTCCATTTGCAGTCTGTCCCATTTAGATATTGATTGCTCTGGTAATGACTGAAGTGGAAACTTCCAGATCTGTAAATGTCCATATCTCTCAGTAGAGCATCAGCTTGTACAACTTTCACATTCTTGTGGATTTGACATACAGCATGCATCAAGCAATAGGTTGAATTTGTCTGATGAAACCTCCCATTTTGACAATAATAGACTTGCACAGTGCAAGTTTAAATAAATGAACAATTTGAAGGACTCATGTTACAGTGAAGTTAAGTACCCTTCATCCTGCTGTCACTGCGTTCAGGAGAAATTCAACCATCAGCTCCAGGAAGCCTTGGTATAAGCCTCCAGCATCAAAATATAGAATTTCAAACTGTTGATATCACATCTGTTATGAGCATTAATTTCACTTGAAAAAGAATGCATCGGTATTTTCTTATCAGTAACTGGAAATTTTGTTGTATAGGAATGTCCAGTCAGTTCTCAGATGTTTAATAATTAAGTGTTGCTGTGCTAAACTTGGAATGTAAGTGAAGTGTTCATTTCTCGGAGTGTGAGCCAAAGCCTGTTAAAGTAAATGGAAATGTTCCTGTTTATGTAAGTGGACTTTGGATCACAGCCTGCACAATCACCTGAGAAGCAATTTGCTACCTGGCTTTTTCTCTGTATATTAAGTGCTAAAAATTCAGTGTGTAGGGTGCTCGGCTGGCTACCTGCCTGCATCCAAGGGATGCTTACAAGCATTGCAGTTTTGTGTTCAGGGCCCATTATTTACAGTCATATTTTAATTATAAAGGAATGTGAAATAACTTTGTTTTGGTGCAAATAGGCACTACTTTCAGTGTTTAAAATACCTTCTGATGGGAGTAGAGCTCTATGAAGTGTGCTACTATGAAAGTGATCGTTAATTTCTGAGCTGATTCTTGATTACCAAGGCATTAAACTGCACATTCTTAAATCACTGTTTAAAATTGCACTTTATAAATCATTAGAGTATCTTGATAAAATTGCTTTAACTAGCACTTCAGGGGAGCATCAATTAGCTCATTTTCTGTGACACCTTTATATAACCTTTAATTTGTACACTCGTGGAGCAGCACATACTTCACAAATACTTCCCCTAGAATGACTGTGTATGTTCACATAGCAAAGTTGCATGCAAAATTTTACTATATTCCAAGAAACTTACGGTTTTAAGATCCCTTTAAGAATGCAATGTGGACCTAAAAATGCATATGCAGCATCTTAAGACTTCATTTTATTATCATATCATTGGTTTGATAGTCAGAGCAGTTCCATCTAGATCAGTAGGGGAGTCTACTATGGGAAAGGGATTTACCATTTAACTTTCAACTCATTTATCCCAATATATAGATAAAATTTGTAATCTAGGCAGTTTGAAAACATTCGATGTGTCACTGTGTTTTCTGCCTTTCTAGTCTTTCAGTAAAGCTTATCGTGACAAACCGTGCTGGGATCCTCAGTACATCCTATTCTAAGGAGGAGAAGCCCTCTCAACCCATTTGAACTCTTCCAGGTGATGATATTTTCCTCGAAGCTCGTATTAATGTTCAATTGAGCTTTTACACTCCTTCCACCAAAACATAATCATGTATCTATCAGAGGATTCTCATGACAATTCAAAAAGCCAAATTAACTCTTAATTAATTCAGAGAATCTGCCAAGGACAAACAATATATTTAGCACCGGCTAGTTTCTTTTTTCCTGATACTATATTTAGACTGTTGTTAGGCAGAGTCCTTGCTTGGGCAATTGGCCAGGTCAGAGTTTTGAAGTACAGTTTTTCATTAAAACTTGCTTATATTAGGAGGCTTTTTTTAGGGGTGGGGGGTGGGGTAAGGATTTTTTTTAAAAAATTACTTTGTTTTCTTATTAGCACGTTAAATACTGAATACTGGAATAAATATTAAGCTGAGGTGTGATACATGCTGGATCCTACAGAGTGTGAAGACTTAAGTACTTTCTTTGCCTAAGCAATCTCAAAATCTAAATGTTCATCTCATTTTGGGCTAGTAGCGATGACACTGGCTGTGCCAGTCATAGAAGAAAGTGAGGAAACTTTTTTTAATCCTGCCACCTCAGTATTTTAGTTTAAGTTCTTCAAGTCATGGTGTAGTTTTCTGGAAGCTTTAATAGTGTGGTTTTAAATTGATTTACTGTAGAAATGCAATTGTGTTAGTCTATTACCTTTGGTCACCTTAAGTAGTAATCATTTAAATGCATAACTGAATGCCACCACTTACCATGTCATGGAATTAATAATTTATATCCATATTCAAGGAAAAAATCAACAATAAGGCTGAATGCAATCAAGAAAGAGCAGCCATGTTCTTGAAATTCCATTGGAAAACTAAACTTCTGCCTGTCTACGTCCCTTCTGTATTGCTATTGATCTAATGTAGTATCATTGTACTCTAGGTAATACCAAGATTCAAATTTGCTGAGAAGAGTAGGTTTAATCAGTGAATTACTGAACTCTTGTGAAATCTCTGGGCACTCGTGATAATCTCATACATATCTTCAACAACTCAAATTAAAATACAATTGCAACCAAGTGTTGTGCACAATCACCCTTAGGTTATTATATTATTTGAAAGGTTTGACTGCCAAGAACTCAGATTAACTATTCTCACTTATGTTGAGGGGAAAGTTCCCACTGGCTTCAGCAAAAGCCCCAAGAACTATGCAACCTGTATGCACTCGTGAAAACTGCATGAAATCCAACAGTGTCAAATTATTATTTTTAAGATCTGGAGTTTTAAAAATGAACTGTAATGTTTTCACTGCAAAAAATGTTGGGGTTTTTTTTGAGAGTAGTAGAAAGTAAGGAATAGAATGGATTAGTAAATGTTACTAGGCCAACACAACACAAGTATAGTATGTCTGAAAATATTTGGTGCTTCTGGAGTAATTATTTAATATCTAGGGCCATACAAACAAAGCAAACCTCTTTTGGCCTTCCCTTGAAATCATCTGACTGATTTGCATTGATGTCATGATAACATACTTCAAAGGTTGATGTCTGTGAAAAGTCCAAGGACACACACCCTGTGACTCTACTACATATTGCTGGAGGCCATTCCAGTTGTTCCCATTGTGATGTGAGGAGTCTTCTACTTCATTTATTTTTTTAACTGTTGATCTCCAAAGACTGTTGTTTCCATCTGTTTATTAAATTGCAAACTCAGCTGAGAAAACGGGTTTTATGCTGTCGCTTTATTATGGTCCCATTTAGAATTGGAGCTGAACACAAACATGATAAATATTTTTCTTTGTGGAGGCACACACTGTTGGAGGGCCATTGAAATAACATGAAACTGGAATTGTTTGTTTATGAGATCAGATTCATTCATTACTTTGGTGAGGAGCTGTGAAATGTAAATCTCACATTCCACTGGACAATAACAGCACCAGCTTGAACTCATTTAGAGGTGTGATATTCCATTCAAAGGACGGCTGTTAATTTTATTGACCAAATTTTGGAATTGGGGTAGCATTGATATTCAGGAATGCTTCTGAGTTGCTTTACTTCTATACCATTTTGCTTATCTTCGTGAAAGAGAAGGCGTTCAAACTTTATCTAAGAGACTTGTTATTTTGAAAAATAGGTAGTTTCATTGTTATTCTTTGTTAGCATTCTTCTGTTGCTTTTTTCCCATCTTTCTCAGCAAGCGTGTGAGTTTGTGCAGAGATATAAAGAATGGATGCAATCATATTCTTCGGACCTAATGTTTATTTTCTTACATAGGTTTGCGTTTGTGTATATCTTGTGCTAGTGGAATCTGATTATTCTATCAAGGTTTTGATCAGTTGGAGACAAAAGATTTAGTACTGGTATAGGCTTTGTAAAATAATAGTCTAAGCCATTAACGTTTACGATTTTTAACTTAGTAACTGAAACTTCAGTGGTTTGAGAAATATTGTGGAATTAAGTAAACTTTTAGCAAGACTATCTAAAGCCCAGTCTGATTTATAATATGCATGAATAAGATTAAAAGCAACCAAAAACTGGAGACTGACCTTATTAAAAAGTGTTCCCAATTTCAGCTAAAATTAATCAATGAGACTAATGACTCTTTATGAAACATTTTAGGTGTATGAGTTATTTAACAAGTGGATATTCAGCGCTTTTCTAAAATCACCTGGTTTAACTCCTGTTGGTTTTGATTTGACACCTGAAACCAGGTACCAAAGCCTCTAGTAAGAGAAAAACAAGATCTGTAATACTGTCTATGTACCTATGCGTTGCAACTTCCAAGTATTTTGCTTTATGAAGAAAGAGAATAAACACTTTATCCTCAGAACGGACTTGTCAGATCTCAAATAGGAAACCCATCAGATTCATTTTGCCACTGCTGAATTTCCTTTCCTATGGTTTATTACGGGGTATGAGATGCTGCTATTTGGATGTGATATCGATACAAACAAAGTAAAATCAAACACAAACTGTCAACTGCTGCTGCCCAAGTAGCCAAGAGCAGCCTGAGTTTATCAAGGGATTTGACACTGCTAACCTTGATGTGTTCCAGATACTATGCATCTCAGAGAGAAATGTTAGGAATACAGATCCTTGATTTTTTTGGAGAGAATGATTGCAGCTGGATCTACCTTGTTTGTGGATCCTTATTTTAAATTGGGGGTGTGGGGGGAGGGTGGTTTTTTGGGTTGGTTTGGGTTTGTGGGGGGTTTTTTGTTGTTTTTTTTTTTTTCTTGAGAAAGGAGGAATATTGACTAAGATGTTCTAGGGGAAAAGCGTGCAAGTTTGGAGTATTGAACAGTGGCATATAAAAATATCAATGATGTCACAAAAACTCTGTCATGAAGACATTTTATTGTTGATGAATTGTAAGAACCATCTGGGTACTATTCTAATGATTCAGAGGCCTCTGTATGGATGGTACAGATGCTTCTTTTGTTATTGATGTGATCTTGTAAATAGTTAAAATATTTACCAAGGCACCTCTGAGCCGAAGCTATACCATTTTATTATTTATACCTTTTCAGAGGGACAAAAATGGAGGTGTCCACTAAATGTGATGGATTAGGCTTATAAACAGCCATTATTGCCATCAAACCTCACATGTCAGCTCCCCCTTTTGTGTCTGTGCATTTCTAAGCTAACCAGTGATCCATGCATAAGATAGAAGGTTAAGAATGTGCAGAGAGAAAGGGGGTTGACTCCAAGCAAGATGTATCTTCTGCTGATTAGAAATACAGCTGTAGAAAGGGAAAGAAAAGAGTTTTTGCAACATGACACTCCCCTTTTCATTTCACACAACTCACTGTTTAGAACCTGCAAATCACTAACTAGCAGAGTCATTTTGCTGTTTCATGTAACTTAGTGCAGCTGCCTTTTGTTTTCCCAAGATAAAAATCAGGAAATGCAAAAAATTAAACAGTACCAGAGAAGAGGAATAGCAGAGGGAATGAGAGGAAAAAGGTTGAGCAAGTGACTTCACAACTTGTTGACAGAGCAAAGTACCATTTTGTTATAATTAAGTATGCTTTAAAAGCTAGACAGAAGGGAAAGCTAACAGAGTTTATTTGATATAATACCTGTCAGTACCTTAAAGCTGGAAAAGTTATTCCTACTCCTAATGTGCATGCAAAAAGAGAAATAGCTTCCAAAACCAGTAACATATTTTTTAAAAGGGCTACCCTTCTCTCCTAAGATGTAAAGCTCATCACAGCAGCTTTTCCAAATAAGCATACCTTGACACATGATTTTTCCCCTTTTCTTAATGAAAAATTAGTTTTATGCTAAAAGCTTTATGAATATGAAAATTAACATTGAATACAGTGGGTCTGTTGATTGTTGGTGCAATACTGAAAAGTAGTGTGCTATGGTCTAATTGTTTGTGATTTATTTCTTATTGTCTAAATTGTTTAATATGGCAGTGTGTAACTGCTGAAGGAGGAGAACTGATTAAAAAAATTACGTTCAATGTTTTTGAGTAATCACATAAATGCAGTGGTGATTTATTTAGGCTTGGTTTTACATTACTACATAGCTAATTTCTCTTTTGTCTTAACCAGAAACTGATTGTAGCAAACTATTAGGTTTGCTATTAGGAACTGTTAGGTGATTCTTATCCGCAACTGAAAATCAGTCTCGTATACTTATGGGCCACAGACAAAAAGAAAGGAACAACAACAACAAAAAGGATAGAAAATGTTTGTTGTCTTTTTAGTATATTGTTTGAGAGCTTCAAATTCAATGCCACTGTTAGAGCAGCTGAAAACTTTTAACAGTGAGTTTATAAAACTGTCCTTTAGAAATAGGTGGTGAGGCTGGAAGTTATGTTTCAATCATAAAATGACATGAAATGGTACTTTCTGACGTTAAACTGTGGGTTTACTTTAATTTATAAAATACTAACAATGGCCAGTCTAGTAATCAGATGCATTAGTATGCTGGTGCACTGACCATCTCGTCTCTTTAAGTGCTGTGATCTGAATTGCACAACCAATGTGGCAAAGGTCCAGGTTTCAGTTGCCACTCCCACTGGGAAAGAAAAAAACAAGCTTGTACACAATTTATGTCTGAGTTGGTTCACTGTATACATTGGAATAAATCTTGTCAGGAGAATGGCATTCAAGCTCATTTTGGCCAAATGTAATCAACAGCATTCAAAAATACTTAAAGAAAAAGAAAAAAGGTTATTTTCCAAAATTTACCATTGTACTGATGTAGATACACAAACGTAGATGCTTTTGCATGCAATAATCCGGGACTACTCTTCTGTCTTGCTGTTACCTAGCATCTCCCACAAGAGAAAAATAACAGTAAAATAACAAATGCCCAATAAACTTGCATCTAAAGTAAAGGAATATTCTCAGCTCTGACCTCACAATCTAAAGAAAGGTCTGCAGGTTTTGATGTAACTCTCTGGAATTAGCACTTGGGAATGTGAAATGAAATTACTCAAAGCAGCGAGTATGGGAAGAATTTCAAGTCCCAGTTCATCTTAATGAGTGTTTTTATTTTTCTGAGAGTTCTGCTCGATAGCCTGATAGCTAAATAGGCAAAGAAGGTGAATGCTATACCCCTTTTCATTTAGGATACAGTCAGATTGCAGGAATCACAGGTATGCTCTTTAATGCTGTATTACTGCTAAAGCTTTAACTTTACTCTGTACTTACTGTTTCTGCAAAACGTGTAATGATGTTCTTGAATACCCTTCAGAAGGCCCCAGTCTTGTGGTGAATACCTGCAGGTAGTTCCATGCGGGTTGGCTCCTGTTAAAATCAGTGATGGGATATGGAAATTCTGCCTGCATGTATGTTTGCAGGATTAGGTCATGAGGGACTATTGGATTTTTAGCCTTTTTTTTTAGTTTCAAGGCATTGAGATATATGTTTAGGTTCTGTGATAAGTGTTTTCATTAATACCTCCTAATGTCCAGCCCATTCAATTGTAATAGAAAGAAAAGTACATAACAAAAATCTAGGGATGTGCATTGAAGTGGTGTTTTCATATTTTATTGTATTTTGTGAATAAAGGGGGGGGGGGTGTTTGGGATATTTTTTTTTTTTTTTTTGTCAGGCAAAAGGCATACATCACTGCACTGATTTGTAGCTCAGCTCTCTTTGAGACCTTGAAAAATGTTAAAACAAATCCTTCACCATTGTCTCTTTATGGCCTACGGAGCGAATGTTGGGTTTTTCAGTGTCTTAGACCTCCCATTAGCTGGGCAGAATCTGGTATTCTTCTTGGTTATGATTCAGTGATCATACAGGCAAAGTGTATGTTTAACTGAAAAGAGAATTTTATATACTTCTCAGCCCTGATGCTGTTACCGATGCATTCTGAATATATGAAGGGGAAGAGGAAAGAGGGTTTTAAATAAAGAAGCCCAAACCCAGACTTTCTTGCAAGCTTGTAGGTACCAGAGACTAATACCTCATGCAGACAAAAGCTAGTTAAAACTGACTTGAGATAAGCATTCTTCTGCAGTGACTCATCTTCCCTAACAATAATGGAAATGTAGCCCCTGTTTATGAGATAGCTGAAGTGCAAATAGTAGTGTCCATGAAGCTGAGGTTAATTACAGGAAGGACTTTCATGATAATTGCTAATAAACAACACTTGTCCTCCTTTGAATTTGTATTATTCTCTGCAGAGGAAGTTAGCTTCTGCAATTTGAATAGAATTCTGAACATTTGCTCAGGAGGTGTAGGCAGTAAGAGGCAGGAGTGAATAATAAAAGTCAGCCATAAAAGGGTAGGAAGCTGACCACATCTGACATTTTCTCTCTTATAAAATGTAGAATTCTGAACGGGGTTACTAAATTCCCACAGATCGTCACTGTCTCAGCATGTAATGTGGTATGACCAAAAAGAAACAAACGCCTGCATCCATTCAGAGATTAAAACTGAAAACTAGTCAGTCTGGGAGTGATCATGTCTGCAAAGGGACAGTAAAATATTCTTTTAAGGGCTTCTGGTTCTCAGGGGTGTCTAGAAAGCTGATTTCAGCTTTAAAGGGAGTGTTCTGTGAGAGATTAAAATGGATTATAAATCCACATAGAAGTGAAATCGTAGCAATTAAGCTTGGTAACCTACCGCTAGTATTATTTTAAACTGTAAAGAAAGCAACTGTGGAAGTATTTTGAAAGGTGTATGATTGCGATATTAATTTTATAAAAGAACCTAAACTGAAATCCCCCTCTTGTGTATCACCCTTCTTAAATTCCTGCATATCTGCTGTAAAGTCTGCCCCTTTCACAAATGTTGCCTGCAGAGGTTTGTATTGGGAAGGTGCAGAAGGTGACCAGGTTTTAGTCTGTGCTCCTTACAATACCAGGTAAGTATCTTTATCTTATCTATGTTTGTTAAATCAATTAAAAGAACATATGGAAGTTAATCCATGGCTGACTTAGTTTTGTAGTGTGACACAGTATGAACACATGGGATTTCTTGTCAGCACAGAAAATACAAAGTAGCTTTTTGGTAAATGCCAGCAGGTCAGATTTGTGGCTGTGTGGAAAACAAATCTCCCTTCTCTTTGATAAAATTATTCAACATTTATTTTAGGTGGTTAATGATTGAAATTCCTTTCTACCACAAGTATTACAACAGGAAAACAAGAATGGAATGCAGCCTTTTTGAGAGATGCAGTGTTCAACTGGCTTAGTGACAGAGCTGTTGGAACTTATTTGAACATTACAGTAACTGAAAAATTTAGATTTAGGGGTCCAAAATTAATCTGGCATAATTCTTAATTTTTTATCAGTCTGTGTACTTGCATTTTCTTAAAAAATTGAAAATTCAGATTGCTTTGGTTTAGGTGGATTTGAACCTGCAAGTTTTACCTCCAAGGGGTTGCCTTGGGCTGGAGATATGGGACCCTCTTCTACTTAATCAGAATAAACATTTACTGAAGCAGGAAGCAAAATCTGCAAGAAGTGGAGCTGTACACCACAGCCAAATAATCAGGGCATTCTCAGGAACTGGGAGATTTAGGCATGTGCTCTCCAAGGAAGGATGGAAAAAGAAATGAGGGAAGATGACTACTTTCTTTTTCCCATCTTTGTGGATGTAATTTGTCATGTGCCTTGTTTTCCTCAGAAGTGTCTCAGAATCAAATGCTTGCTTTGGTCTTAAATGAAGAATTTAATATCAAGTATTTTCTTCTGTCAATGAGAAAATATAATTTGATCCAGTGTTTCAGGGTGAGTTCATTGTATCCAACTAGGGGGGTTTATGGCTTGCATTTTCATAGTAACGATAAAATAATTAATGATTTTTTATAAAACTATTAGGCAATGCAGGGCATCTCTATTAGTAGGCAATGAGATTGGTGAGTGCTTTGAAGTCCTAAAATCCATCTGCAGACAAAAGCTTTGCTGCAGACCATAGATCTTGTTGCATAAAGATAACAAACATAAATCATAGGTGTGTATATAGCAGAATCTGTGATAATTGGTGGGGAAAACCAGGGCTATATATACAATGAAGTACACAAAAAGCAGCATGGTGTGAGATCCTTTGCGTGGGTGCATGTTCAGTGGATGGAGAAAAAGGTGCCTATCTTCAGCTATGTTAACTTCAAAAAAATAACTGAAATTTTGGAAGTTGTCCTCCTTAGGTTCCGACAGAAATGCTTTCCAGGGAGAGCAGACGTTGAATAAAAGACAGTGGAAGAGAGAGGCGGCTTCCTGCCTTTGCCTCTGCCTGGCCCTCTGCTGGAAGTGCTTTGCTGGGGTCTACCAGACCCCCCATGTTGCAGGGGTTGCAGCTCCCAGCATGTGCACCCGGGGCCATACTGTTACCAGGCATGGAAGCAGAGAGAATCTTAAGTATATTGTATCAGTACAATTACTTACATAACTGTAAATTAACTTCCAACAGGCTTTCAGTTTTCAAATCATAGATAAATCTTTCAATTTAGTGACGGCATCCCTCTTATGCTACGCGCTAAGAACACACTGTGTCCTTGATTACTTCAGATTTTGTAATCATAGTTAGTTGTTCAGGAGCGATCACATAATTTGCCTGTAATATGGAAAATTTTGGCTTGCTAAGGCATCAAGAAGTTTCATTGTATTCTACCTAAATACATACTAAAAGTGATGTGCAAAATTACAGCTACACAATTGTCTAGAGCTGCAGAGTCTTCTAAAAACCAAAAATCCAAGATAATGAATAATGTACAAATAATTGTTATTATTGTAGCTTCTTTAACAGTGCTTTATTACTAATATTTTCTCCAGTTTTTAAAATTAAAACTAGTTTTTCATTAAACTTAAATAGATATTTCAATGAAATAATTTTTTTTTCATAGAAATAAAATGAACTGCGCGCAGCTCTGTAAAAGATATACATGGAAGCTTCAGCATGAAGCTTGGAAAAAGTTTGTGGAGCTGTTGCTCACAACTTAATGAATCTTTCTTTGAGAGGGACCTGCAGAGCATGCCAGAGTCCTGAGCAACCAGTTCTAATGGAGTTTGAGTATAAAATATTTTTATTCCTTGAAATAGGTATATAATCATTTTGCTATCATGGTTTTACTTAAGATAAATGGCAAGTGGGCAGGACAATAGTGTAATTAATAGTGACCTTGGAGAAAAAGCTTCAGTTTGTCTTTGCCCCAGTCACGCAGCAGACCTGTCTCTCACAGCCAGACCAAAACTCCAGGCGGCACAATACCAGTTTCATAAAACTTCTGTGGCTGAAACATTCACACACTATTTTTTTCATAAATCACATTTGAAAAATCATACTTCCTCAGAGCATATATCTGGACAGAACCTGAATGTAAAATTTTCTGGTATATTTTACGGTCCAAACACAGAATTTTCATCTCCAATAATACAAACGCCCTTTTTTTTTCCTCTTTTGAATGCACTGAATTGTTTGGCACCTGAATAATGCAGCAGCAGGGCCAAAACCGACTCCTGTTTCACCAGAACACTTGTTGCTAAGAAGTTCTCATATTGTGTTTGACTGTTAAATAAATTGTTTTGGGAGCTGCTCTCTGCTTTTACATTTATAACATACGTCGTTATAAAAAAGATTTCGTTAGACCCCTAGACTTGAGAAGACCCAGTTCCCACTAATCCCATGATAATTGCATGCCATTATCATTTGTTTTAATTGAGTTGAAAAACCAAGAGGGACTGTTTGGAAAATGTTTGAAATCAAAGTGGATCGGAAGCATTAATTTAATGGTTAAGTTTATAAATTAGGCAAATGTATAAATTGGGTAAAGTAAAAATACAGGAAAGTTCCACGTTAAACATTTCAAAATAATTGGAAATCATTTCAGAAGTATGAATTTTGCTTTGTGAAACATCAATTGTTTTATTAAAATTGTTATTTTTAGGAAGTGTTGGATTCTGTGATACTTTTAATAATTCTGGCAGAGATCAGAATTATGAGGGTAGCTTGCGTCTCTTTCTTATATTCCTTTGATTCTCTTTTTTTCATCTTTCTGTGACTGAGTGTTGATATTTCCCAAGAATTTTAGGTAGTGTAGAAAAGCCCAGTTGCTCACATCCATGCTTTTCAGTAGAGGATCTCATTAGACAGAGTTCTAGTTGGTTATGCATTCATTACCACATTATAAGTGCTTAGTAAACCTCTTCTCTCATACATATGTCCTAATTTAACTTACTTATTATAAAAGTTCTGAAACTCCTTGAAATTTAAGTGTGAAACCACACAATCTGTACCAGGTTTTTGTCCATGGTGATTTTTTGGGTCATGGCAACACTGTCTAAAGATGCTGCTTCTACCACTGCTCTGATGAAATGGAATGTCATGTATGTGATAGCTGAAGCTGAACAATGTGAACCTTAGAACCCAGAGTCACTCAGCTTTTCAGAAACTGATTTTTGTAACTGAGTTATGAATATTCCTTCCTACCTGACCATCACACTGTGTGCTCAGATATCCAGGAGAGCATGTTAACAGCATGAAAAAACCAAAACCATGTGCTCAACAGTTACATGAAAGCACAGGTGTAAACACATTTATGTTTTCCAAGCACTTATTAACATGCATCTTGTCTTCATTGTAATTTAATCCCTTTTGAATTCTCTATCACTCTGATGTGCTTTTCACAGATGTACGTTTCTAAATGGCTGTCATTGCTCACCACATTCTTGTTTTCCTTCTTTCTTCACTACTTATCTTTTATAACTTGTAACATTCATGTATTTTCTTTTATGTAGGTTTTTTCTTCCTTCTACTAATTATTGTTTTCATTCTTACTAGTGGAGGTAGGTAGGGGAGGAAAAGTTTAGATGATATTAATTTTTGCTTAGCAAATACATATTCCACTATATTTTTAGCATCTCTCCATTATCTTTCAGAAGGATAAAAATATATCTGTTTCATTTATTTATGTAAAGCTACACAGAATTGAAGGGCAAAGAAACCTTGCTCAAAGAAAAACACGAGACCATCATGTGCAGAAAGAGAATAAAGTTTGAAAATATTTTCTGTACCTACTTAAAGGTGATATATAGTGTCCAGTAGAATAAAGCCTTACAGAGAGCTACTAAACCAAATTTCTTCTACTATAGATAGTATTATTTCTTCTTTTGAATTGTGCTTTCCAACTTCTTTGAGACTATCCAGTACAAATAAGAGTTATTTCGTGATAATTTTTACCACTGTGGCTTGTATATAGATGTTAGATTCATGATCAATTAAAAAGAACATCCAACCACTGTTAAAAATAGATTATTTGTTTAAACTAATCATCATTTAAATAAGCAATAAAAGATAGTTCTAATGTCAGGGAAAGCTATTAACCACCAGTTGGGAGCCCATCTAAAATTTAAGATGTGAATGAGGCTTGGATAAATTATTACTGCTCTGGTTTCTTTTCCCGACATTTCATCTGTGTGGTCTTCAGGCCAAAAGAGTACTTGTTTGTTCAAACTGTGCCTGAAGTGATGGGATGTTGCTTATTCATTGTAACACAAACAACAAAAATTATAAACGATCAAAAAGATAAAAAATATAGCTGCTTAGTTTCACATGCTTAAGAATAATGAAGTTTTTAGGACTGCAGAATGGGCGTGGAATGGGAATTTGAGTCTCAGTCCTGAGCTTCTCACTGCTTTGGCTGATAGCCCTGATGCAAGTGGCATCAGAAACCAAACTAAACAAAACCCCATGTTATG
The DNA here is from genome assembly GCF_023638135.1 of Falco biarmicus. NCBI lineage: Eukaryota > Metazoa > Chordata > Aves > Falconiformes > Falconidae > Falco > Falco biarmicus. The sequence goes on along the minus strand of NC_079302.1, from coordinate 17,667,848 downwards.
AGGATGCTGGGCAGGCATTCCACATTGGGTTGGAGATTCAGTAAAGGTCAATCAGGCATCTAAATTTTGGAATTTTTTCACTTATTTATGGCAGACTCCAATATAATTAAATTTTTCCTTGGTTTTCTACAGGATTTTGAAACCTTTGGATTTTTTAAAAGGATTAGTGAGAATTTTCTTCAGTAAATCAAGAGGTAGTTTTATTTGTATTATAAGATTTTAAAGGATTAATATATTTAAACCTAAAAATAAAGTTTTCATTTAAAATCTTCGATGTTCACATTAAACATTTGTTAATCCCTTGAAAACAAATGCCTTTGATTATTTAGAGGTTAGTGGTAATTCTTAAGGTTTCAGAGAGATGCCAGGGCATATCTAAACTGTTTCTCATGAGGGGCTGTACGTATTTTTCATCTTTGCTATTCCATGCAACATTATTTCCTTAGATATACACTGGCTTGATCTTCAGGTGCAGCTTTTCTGTGCTTCTTTAAAATAAAAATATTAAAAAAAAAAAAAAGGGAAAGAAAATAAGTGGTTCTGTCCATTCTTGGTTTTGTTGGCCTCTTTCTGAGCTGTTTAATGGACAACTGGTTTGTTTTATTTATCTGACAGGGTTTCTTCATATTGTTTCAGGTTATCAGCACTCTTGCAGATCATATTACAGCTTGTGCTCGGATTTGACCCCAGCTAGGGTTCACTTTAAATCAGATCCTTATCATTAATGCAGTGATAAATAGAGATGCTTTGGAAGCAGTATACAGATTATTTATTTAGTGCCTTTCTGTATCATGTTTTATACAACCAGGGATCAATGTCAGACCTTTATGGATATAGCTTAGGTTGCATTCAGTAACTACAACCTAAAGCCCTTTAAATAATGTTAACTTAATAGCTGACATTTTTATGAAATAAGTCTGCAAGGGGGGGAAATGTAATATTGCTCTACAGTGAGGAAGATTTTGATTTTTAGTATCATCCCAAACCTAGAGGGCTGTTTCTAGTTTAACTGCCTCTGAAGTCCCCACTTTAAAAAATAAATACAAAAGGAGACAAATGCTTTTAAGGAAAAAACTGAGTGCTCTACCACAGGAGTGACCCTGGGTTATTGCTTTTGTAATGATACTTTTGGGGAGGCTCTAAATAATTTTGTGGTTTAAGTTCTTTTGTTCCCATGTTTTTCCTCTTGTAAGTCCTGCTGGTCCTCTTATGTCATAAGGGATTTCCGTTTTTGTTAGATAAATTTAAGTTGAATTAAAACATATTTTCCCACTTTCAATGTTAACTTTGTAGTCTTATAACATTGTAATACTTGTTCTCAAGTGTCTGTCTTGCTCTGAAAGGTAGCAGATTTGTAGTTTGTGTATTTCCTATCTGGGTTGTATTTGCATTAGTTTTAAAGTCTCCTTCTAAGCAGAGAGCATGTAAACTTAAGAATGAGGAAAACAGAATAGATTCTGATAATTCTAACAGAAAAACTTATGTAACAAATTGAACTGTTGCTAGTTAAGTGAAATTAGTTGAGCTTTTCCATTGTTACAGACTATTTTTAGACAAGACTTCTAAGCAATTTAATAGGCATATGAATAAAAGAAGAGGTGCCCAGTGGAAAGATGTTTAAGTACAAAGTTATGTTTTAGTAAAAATGAGATACTGAATTTTGAAGATATATCACAGGTATAATTGGATTCAGGTTTGGGTATAAATATCAAAACCTCAGAGTTATTCTGATAAAATTTCAGGCCATATAGTAAAGTATTCAGTACATTCTTGAGTATCTTCCTATTCGTGGGATATGTTCTTCCCACTTGGAAGTAAAATCTGTGTGGGTAGGTTGGGTTATTTGATTCAGTTAGAAATCACCCTTCAAAGAGAAAAGAGAAAATATGAAAAGTATTCAAACTGTGGAAAGGTTTTGCAACTGATGTATTTCATCCTCTATGTGGTCTGTTACTGTAGAGGTGTGCTCTGTAAAGTGTTAAGTGTTTAAGGTCCAGCACATTCAAGGAAAGTAGCTATAGGGGTTTTGTTACCTTTTCTGTTTCTTCCACTTGTAATTTTAGTCCAAGCTGGGACTCGTATGGCTAAGATTAAGAGAAAACCAAAACTGAAACAGAATTGAAGTCCTTCAGAGAGTTCATTAATCTGTAAAGCCTTCCATCACATTACCTATATCTATTTAAAAGTTTATCTAAAAACCCATAACCTCCTTTGAAGGCTGGCTTCTGTGGGTACATCTTAGCTCATGCAAAGACAGTGACCGCTGCAGGGAGCTAGGTCCAAACTATCGTGCTGTGTCCAAGATGCAGCCAGGGAGCAACCATCCTCTGGAAAATGTGATGGGTTTTAGGTTAGACTGAACTATGCAAGAGATTTATATTGTAGTGATGGTCTCCAATACTTTGTTGACCATGAGATGGTTGTGTACTTATATAAAAATCAAATTTTCATTTAATTGAAAAGTTGGAGAGATATTTGTATTATTGACTTCAAATGGGCTGTATAAATCCTCTTATAATCTTGTATTGGTGTAATAGCACTAGCAACTACTAAGGGAATAGTCAAGGGTTCATTACAAAGTTATAGTTAGTTTTACTTTCCTTTTTTCTTGCATGTTAATCTCAAAGAATGTTAGCCTTTCATTGTTTTAGCCTGTTTCTGTTGTATTTATCAGAATATAAGAGTATTAGACCAGGTAGGATTCTGTCAGGCAGGAATGTTTATGAGTGTTCACTTTGACTTCACACAGAGCATTTGAATTTTTGGCTGAATTACAGTGTATTTCTTAAAAGGAAATTTGCACTTCTTTAATGGATTAATGTGTATTGCTGTTTAATTGGAGATCTGTTACTGGAGAAAGATATATTTGATACAAGTTTCAGTCTTTGTCATGGAAAGGATGAAGTTGTGCCTTTAAAATGAATCCAAGGTAATGTAGGAATATTTTACAATATGATTTTTGAAATGGCTGAAACACATTTCTTTATAAATGAAAAAAGAACATCTGGAATTGTGCTATTCCATTCAAATATTCAGGATTTATTTGATATACTGTATTCCTCCTAAATAAGAAAACTGTAGGTACATGATTAATTTGAGGTGTTTCAAGAAAATTTAAACAGAATACATTTCTATTAAGCAAACTGCTAATTCATTTATCTGGAAGTCATCCAAAAGAAACAGCTATCATCATGGTTAAGTTTGTTCTGATACTGCAAACTGTATTGTTGCATGTTTGTGAATGAGTTTAGTAGCTTACTTAGGTGGATTCCAAAAATACTGAAATTACTGCTTTATTCGTTTGTCTATGACTTGAAATTTCAAAATTTCTTAATTGGGGGTGGGGGTGTGATGGGGTTGGGAGGGTAGGGGTTTGTGGTGTGCTTTGTTTGGTGCTTTGGGTTTTTTGGGGGGTTTTTGGGAGGGGTTCTTAAGTTCAGTTTTCAGAAGTACTCCCTTTCCTCTTCCCAATTATATTGGTTCCTTTAATAAAAGGTATTAATTACTTCACTGTGGTTCATCTTGCTTACATCCTTGAATACTATGGTTAAAATAACACTATGGCACTTATTTTTAGTCATTGATAGTTTTATATGATGTTGTTCATCTTCATGAGTCTCCGCATAAAGCTAAGAATTACTCCAGTGACTGATAATCCAAATTTCAAATACTGTCTTCTATAAATGTCACTTCCAGGTCATAATTAATAAAGTGTGTACCTATGTGGAAGTACACATGCCTGTGTCTGTTGCGGTTTCTGTACCTGCTCAATAATACCAAGTATGAAAGGGCTTTAGATGGATGTTTAACTGTGTTATCTATACTTGTTGACGTGTTAATTGGTCTTAATGGATCTTGACAAATACAAAGTTAATGATAACTGAGTGCAACAGATGGATAATAAAGGAGTCTAAAAACCTAAATCCAGATTTACTCAGTAAAGACTGAACTTACTATATAGTAGGCTTTCTTTTACAGCTCGTTACTAGATGAAATGCTCCTGTTTGCAAAACTGCATTGTGCTACTTTTGCTACCAATTTTGTTCATTTGGAGCTGAAAAGGATCATACATTTTGTACAAGGCAAGATTTTTTAAAATGAAGGGAAAGGTATAAAATCAGACAAGGATATTGTGAACATTTTAGTTTTGAGTATATTTCTTGTGAATATTTGAGAAAAATGAGTTTGCGCAAAGAGCTTATTATGATGTGTCAAGTCCTACAGGGTAAAATCAGAGAGCATCCTCAAACTTTCTTGTTGCCAATCACCATGAGTTGTGAAATTGCTACAATATTAAAAGGAGGAAGAAAGAATCCTAACATGCAGTATAGGCCTGTCTATAAGGTGAAAAATGTTTTGATGGGTTTTAAATCCCACTATAAAGAGGATGATGTACTTAAATCTGGATGCAAGGGGAAAGGGCAAGAACTTCCCTGAATGACAGTTGATGATATTCTCTCAGTGTTATTAGTGATTACTTTTACTCACACACTCCTGTGAGAACTTTAATATTGCTCTGTTGGCGTGGAACAGAAATACCCATAAATTTCCATTTAAAGGAAAATTTCTAAACAACAAAATACAGAAATAAAAACATTGTAATTCCTATTGAACATGCTGAGTACCATGTTGTTTACAGTGCAGTGCTAAATGCTGAAACACTTCACAAATTCATCTTATGGGCTCTTATGACTTGGGGATTGGCATTAAGTACCAGAAATCTATGGTTAAATAGAATTAGGGTTTGACAGCGGTTCTCAACAGCCAGGCAGTTCCACATTATCCTTCCTGTGTGCTGGCCCACATCACACAGTCCTTGTGCCATCAGAGCTGTTGCTGAGCTCCAAAGACATCCTGTCTGCTTAAAACTTGGCCTGTCAGACGGTCGCTGGCTGGGATTTTCACAGGGCTGTGTAAGACTTGAGCACCCAGTTGCTCTTTAAAGAGCTTTAACTATGCTCTGCAACTGTTTGTGTGAGGAGCCTGTGGCTTGCTAAAAAGCTTTGCCACCTTTCCAAATACACCTGTCAAATACAACTAGATACTTCGTTCAGATTCAGTCAACAGTTAGGAAGAGAAGAGCTGGGCACCGTGAGCCCTGAAAGTAGCTGGGAAATAGAGATAAACTGTGTACTAGAAGCTCTGCTCAAGGCAGAAACCAACTGACATGGTCTGCAACTGATGAGTGGCTCCAGCTTGATTAAAGCCTTTGAATCTGTTCCTTTTGCTGACAATGCTACATACTTAAAATGTTGATATAAAAGCTCAGTGCAGATTAAAGATAACAAAATATGGCATGTGTGGAGGGTGTTTGTTGATACATCTGCAGAAATTTTAGAGTGCTTATCCAGTGTGTTAAATTAAACCTGGTGTATTTCTGATCCATTATCTTCTGTCTGACGAGAGGCTTCAGAAGTAGGTGAATGAAATGCACAAGCCCTCGTACATCATGACAGCGGCATAATCTCCATATGGAAAAAGGGAAAATCTTTCCTAAACCCTAAAAGCCAGTTAGATTCTACCTTGATGATTATCTGATGACCCAGATCTTACATTCTCAGCTTACACCATATGAATTCCAAGCAGGTCTCCTGGCTTTAAGTTACTCTTGGGCATACTTACAGCATTGCATCTGATTTTTTTTCAGCATCTCTGGTACGTTTTCTGTATCCTGGTCTCTAATGTAATCTCTCCTGGAAGCAAGATCTGCAAATTCATCTTCCCAAGGTAGCCAGAATTTGGTTCCTATACAATTCACAAACGCACACTATCTTTGGCCAGTGTCAGCTGTGAGCATACTGATTTACAGTTTTCCTCCTGCACTGTAAGATTGGTTATGATATCGACTCAGTCTTACCAAAAGCATTTCTAAAAGCAGCCACCTGATCACCAGCGCACAAAAGGGATCTTTAAGGTGATTGATACTGAGCAGAACATTGTTGAAGTTTAGTGATTTTTATTCTGGTGACCATATTAGACTATTAGACTATATATTAGACCATATTAGACTGTATTAGAAATATTAGACTAAGGCTAAATAAAAGTGATGGCAGGCAAAGACAACAGATCAAAATTAATTTTTATAGCTGAATTCTCTTTGAGTAGATGCACAGAAACTTTATAAAACTATACATGGATTTCTAGGATGTCATAATCCTAGCAGTGCCCCCCTTGATGTTCAGTTCAGAAAAAATAATTGTTGGAATCTCACTCTTTTTTTCTGTAAATGTGATGCTTTCTGAGCATTTTCCCTTTTTTCTGCACTTATTGCTAACAAAACCCTGATTAATACACTTCATCCACTTCAGCCTTTTTTTTAATAAGGATTTACTAAATCTTTTTCTATCTATAGGTTTTGGGTTTTTTTAAAAAAAATATTAAAATTAAAACTCAAACATTCATGGGATTTTTTGCCTGTTCATGAAAACAAAGTTTCGAGAAACGCTACTGGTTTTGTTGGGATGAAATGAAAACGTTCAGAGTCTCATGTATGTATGCATGTACACTCTCTGCTTCATCGCCCACTGGATTTGCAGGGTAAACACATTCAACTCTCCATTCTGAATCAAGCTGAGTAATTATTCAAAGGTATGCCTCCAAAAGTGCATGATTATTCTGCATGGCCCTAGCTGTTTTGGAGGCTGTTTACATCTGACTAAATTCCAATGCATACTGAGAGATTTTCCTTGGTTAAAGTTTTGCTTGGTCTGAGTAGGGAAGAATTTTCAGGTTTTCCCTTTCCCTTGGAAAAAAAAATGTTTTCTCCAAGAAATTATTGAGAAATTAAAGCTCCAAGTAATATCTCATTTTAAAGAAATAATATTTCATGCTTCAAAATGGCTGTTAATGAAAGGATTAATCTTCCTGGTTGCATAGGCATTCACGTATACTGTTGCAGAACAGGTTAGGTACATGATATTTGGGGAGTTAATCTAACAGATCTAACATACAGAAACGTTAACACATTTTCTTGGAAGAATAATTTGCGTAGATTACTCTCTAACAGATATAGAATGTTGATTCAGTCTTCAAGTTTTTAATCATGGTTTGTGTTTTATTTGTACATAATAATCACTTTTTTCTTAATAATTCATTATCTTCTTTTAAATGTCTCTCAAAGGTAATTGTGCTACATACATGTACTTTATTTTACCAAATAACCTTGTTTTATATTTTACATTTCTAATTCTTTCCAACCTTAATTTTTTCTTTCATATTCTCTTCTTTCATATTCTTTCAGTCTCTCTAAATGAGGCCACCTATGAAATTGCTGACAGGTAGTGAGAAACTAAGTGTTTAATGAGTGAGGAAACTATTATAGCAGTCAGGAAAGGGAAATTACAGCATATGTAATAGGACAATCATTACTTTTATAAAATTCAGTATGAAATTGTTAATGTCTCTTGACAGTTCCTTAGTAATTAAGATTTCATCTTGATTGTCTTTCTGTTAACATGAAATGATATGATGGTTAATATTGTTTAAATCACAATGTTAACTGAATGAAAAATCGTAGTGTATAATCCTCTGGATAGTATTTGTTAGAGGCTCTGATGTTATACTCAACGCAATTTAGAAAAATGTTTTTTTCATGAAATTGCGAATGTAAGTTTATAAAATTGAAATTGCCTCTTGGTAATACTACTTTTATGTAAGAAAAATCTATGAACACACATTTATGTCATTTTCTAGCTTTGAAACCTTTATAAACTGTATAAATTAAGGCTAATTATGAGATATGAGTAACAGCTAGACTTTCAGACCAATTGATAATCCAATGAAACTCAGTGGGTGTTAAAACATTTGTAACAAATGTAATTGCTCAAAAACATATTTATGACACAAGTAGACAGTTATTTTATCATTATTGTAGCTGAGATAGCGTTTCACATTAGGTATAATCTAGATAAGATGCATCAAGGCAATAATCATACTAAGCAGGTGCTTGCTTAGAGGATAAAGGACGTCATGAAAAGCAACCTCCCACAGAGCTAGAAGGAAAGGGTTTACGTGTATTGAGTCTTGTCATAATGATGCATGACAGAAAGACATAGCCCTCCTAGCTAGAAAATCAAACAGAAACTTGCCACCGCCTAGCAAAATATGAAGGGCTTATTAACACAAATAATCCTAAAATATGAAAATGAGTAAATATCAACAGAGAAAATTAATTTGATTCCTTTCATGAACACAAGTAAGGTCTTTTGGTAAGCATACTGTGCTTAGATGTAAGCAATATAAGTTGAATTCCTGACTGCTGGGACTTTGTGACTTTTGGAAAGTCACTTAGTGCTAAAATCTACTACAAATTCCTACTGTCCTCAAAAGTTCTAAAATCAGTTTCTTGATTTCCGTGTTTTAGTTCCACAAGTGTAAAACAGGAGTAATGGCAATTTTGTGTCTTGAAGGCTTGTCATAAGGATGAATTAATTAATTTCGTAGCTGGTATAATATGGCAATGACACAAGTACATCTGTATAGCACAATAAAAAAAGTAAAATTTTAACATATCATTTAAGAAAGGGAGAAGAAAAAGTCTGCATCATGAACTGAAAGCATTCTCAAAAGAAAATTATGATGATTTGAATCAATAACTTTATTTCTAGGATTATTTAGTGGTATTGTATCTGAGGCAACCCATCTGTCACTAATCACACTGAATATTGTTTTACATTCTGCTTGAGCACTTTTCAAACATCACTGACATGTTCTGTTCATAAGTACCAGAGTATACAAATTATTTAAAACAAACAAACTCTAATTTTGATATTTTGCATTTAATTGCAAAGTTTTTAAGTTACTTTTCCATAACTTTGTCCCAAACACTGTTACGCAAAAATGAACAAGTTCTCAGATAAACAGTGGAAAGGAACAAGTACTTACGGTATGTAAGGTACATATGTATAAAAATCAGTAAGGTTACTAGTAGGAACATACAGACTTTCACTATCAACCATTTAAAATCCATTTGAAGGCATTTGGAAAGCATTTTAAAGAGCAACTAGACATCAATAAAATTTAATTAATTGGGTCTATGGATGCACATGTAAATTGAGTGTTAATTGTGCTAGCAATGCTTTTCCATTAAAAATTAAACTCATGATTAGTAATGAATAAAAAAACAAGCCAGTGTTGTTCCATAAACAAATCTCATTTTCCTTAATTGTGGCCCTACTTTAGACAACAATCATAATTCTCCATTTGCTTTGTTAAATATGAGGATCACTACAGCATGGGAAAGACAGATCGATTGCCATTTCTTTTAAGATATTACAGAAGTATCATTCAAAACTTTTGATGCAATGGTTTTTTTTAAATTGTCTTATCCCTCCTTTGAACAAGAATGGAAAGTTCTTTTCTTTTAATATCAGGCCGATTACTTAACGTATTAAGGAGAAAAATGTTTGTCAACCATATTTTTATAAAGAAGGATTTAATAGTAATGTGAGGATTATTGGGTAATCTGATTTATTTACCTATAGGCCTGAGTAGAGTCTCAATTCAGTCCAGGATGTAGATATTTGAAGCTTCAGTTTGTTCCTGCTTCTTCCAGAAACTCTGCTTAAGAACAGATACAAATCAAGGCAGGGGAGGGCTGAACGTGCTCAGTTCTTGGAAGAAAGTCAATAGATTTCAGGAGCCAATGTTAGCATCCGGTACTTGTCAAACAGAAACGCATCTACACAAGCTGGACTGAGACTTCTACAGCATGAGTTTTAAAAACAGATCCTCTCCTCGTACAGAGCTGTAGTATCTCCGTGATTCTGGATTCTGTTCCCAGGCAGGCAGCTGGGATCTAGGAATTAGAGACCCTGAGTTTTATTAGCCAGACCCTCTCAATGATTTGGGCACTCATTCTCCAGTTCCTCCACCAGCAAAATAAATGTCACTTCATTACCTTACTATTGTAAAGTTATAAACATCTCAAAAACTGCAAAGTACTCAGGGATGAGGTAGATATGGTTACCATATAAGTAGAGAGCAACGGTATTGGTTTTGAGTATTATATGGCAGACAATGATAAAAAGAAATATTAAAAAGACAGGAAAACCAAGAGAATCTAAACCAATACAGTCTGAGGATTCTGAATCCAAGTCTTTACTCATCTGTTGATTCATACCAGCTTTACTGGCAGAACATGACTTAACCTGTGAAAAAGCTATTCTTAGTTTGCTTTATCCCTCCATATGAAGAAAACTGTTAGGACAAATCAGCTTCTGACCGTGCATTTTTCATATTGTTAACTTGCGCATTTTATCTAGAGCTTGGGTTGTGGGTGAAGTTTAAGATGGTACTAGTCTAAAAGGATTTGAAATCCAAATCAGTTAAACCAGGCAAAGTAATGTCTCACTAGAACCTAAGCAGATTACAGTGAGGAATCTGTCACGTTCTAGGTTTGCAAAGGATCAGTCAAAAATAGCTAAGCAGCCGTAAAAAGGGACCCAAATAAAGGGCTTAGGAGTAGCGGAACAGTATTTTACAAATAATGCAAAATCAATCAAAATACAAAGAGCGTATTCTATAGTTTCCAAACTGAGCTTTGATATTCCTCATTGTCTGTTGGACCTGGGAACTGCATCTTTCTGTGTAACACCCTCCTTTTTTCAGGAGCCTTCTTCAGCAGTGTTTAGTAGACTAACAGGAAAAACAAATTTTGAGAAATATCACAGCCTTCCTTCTGCAGCCTTGTGTGCCTTCTCACTCTTCATAACAATGTACTCTGACAGCTGGGAAGCAGGGGTGTTCCATACTCACATGCTAAACTAGGCAAGTCCAGTTCAAATTCTTTGGAGCTTCAGGTTAAAAAGTAAGAAAACTTTGTCAGAAGCCAATTTTCAAAGGCAGAGAATTGATTTTTCTCTCTTGTTCTTGGAAAATTGGGGGAAAAAATGTATACTAGTGGTGGTGTAAAGCCTCAATGTCTTAAGTTATTGATTATTTTCTGTCACCTAATGTGAAACTTTTGCTACTCATATGTGAAACTTGGAATTTTGATAGGTGAGTGCAAATATCCTACCAAATGAAATTTGTGCTGCGAGGGTTTGTGCGTTTCTTCTTTCTCCACGCGCTGTTAAGGTGCCCTTCCCTTCCAACATCAGCCCTCCTCCCATGAAGCACCTCATGCTCATTTGGTTGAAGGACTGTGCTGCCTGTGCTTAGGTTGTGACACGCGTGTTGGAGATGCTAGTTAGTATCTCCAGCGACTGAAACAATAACATAAAGCAGCATAAGGGAGCAGTGACCTAGTTCCGTAACCACTTCAGTACTGATTCAGCCTGAGTTGATTTGCTCTTCCCAGCTGGTGTGTCCTGTTCATCCCAACATCTTCAGACCAAAGCCAAGGAAATGAATGCACATGTTTAGTGGAGTAAGTGGCCAAATTGTGGTCATTTTTTATTTATCTGTTTTATTTATAAGGGCTATAACAACGTACTTTTCTGAAGCACATAGAAAACTAAAAATTTGTGGGTCTAATAGGTTTTATACTTTGAAACATGGCCAAAGTGCTTAAAGATAGTATAATGATTATATATTTCATGTAGACAACCGCTCCCCGGGAAATTTGTGCATCTGACTGTGGGAAGCAGCTTTTGCCTTTTCACTGCGGTTCGGAGGACAGAACTCGTATATTCCATATGAATTATTAGAAAACAGCACAGAAGGCAGTATCAAGAACAAAGTGACCTACTTGAAATCCTGGCGGTCAAGTCTGCAGTGATCATTTGTCTGATCCCAGAAATGCCTGTCCACTAAAAGATGTTAAGTGCACACAGATGTTCAAATAGAACTGGACTGTGTCTTTGTCTTACCTGCTCAGACAGGAAAGTAAAGGCTCATCATAATGTGCGTTGCCTTGCACCTAAGGTACGGAGCAGATCCTGCTTCATTTCCCACTGTTCTCTGATTTACTGCTGGGTCTGCCATTAGGTGGGCAGGGAGGTTAGGAGCAGCTTGGTTTTAATTTCCCTCTCACATTTGCAAGTCGGGAAAAGAAAGTGTCTTTTGGAAGGCAGGCGTAGCTGACTTTGTTCAGCACCAGGGGAGCAAAGAAGGTATTTCAGCACAGGCTGAAGGATACCAGGATCCTCTAAAGAATCCTGCTTGTAACTGCCCCCTCCTCCCATGTCAGATAAAGTTTGCAAGCATGCTTTCAAGCAGCTTAAGTCTCCTCCTAATCTTATAAGCGAAATAGAACTCTTTGCTGTTGCTTATATCTACAGTGGTTTCTGTCTCTTCTGTCTATCATGTGACCCAGATCCTAAACCTCTTTGTAAACTTCAATTAAATGTTTAGCCACAGATTGGGGTATGTGTTTCATACAAGCTTTGGTCAGTGTACTAGCATGTTTTGAGGAACAGTAGCTTGAGAAGATGAAGAAACTAGATGGAAATTTTTTTCTGTTGACTTCCAGCTGATCTGATAAGTTCCTGGTTTGGCACACCAGTTGTATTTTTATGAGCGCAAATGATTATACATCCAAAACTAAGGACAGAAATTTAAGTCTCCTTTTTGTCATACTAATGAGCCTTGTACTCATTAGTATGCAATCAGAATGTATTAAGAGGTGGGGTAAGGAGGTGAGACTTATAATTGTGCTAAATAGCAACAAAGAGATGAGTAAACACTGTTTTGGCTTTGGGTTTTGAAGTTTTGGGCATTTAGGCTTTTTTCTCCTCCTCAAATCTCTTGGTTATCTTTGTATTGAAATATCATTACTCTGTGGCCTTGCTGCCCTGCCTGGCATTTGTTCATTTAGGTCAGATTTGCAGCATAGAGCAAGGGTTGTGCTAGAAGCATCAGGTAACTTGCTTGAGCAAGTCATTGCCAAAATGGGTTGCGTTGATTCTTATACAGCTGTGGGCAAGCAGTAGTTTCTCTTTCCTGCACATCTTGACTGTTCTTTGCTATTTAAAAATTCTGGCAACCGTATACTACTGAATTTGGCACAATGTTGTGAGCAGGAGATCTGTTCTCATCCTGGATGTCAAGCAACCAATTTTGTACAAGTTGCTTTACTTCATGGTTATTTTTACTTTCTATTAGCTGTGAGAGCAATTACTAAATTAGTAGTAAGAAATAAATGTTCCGATTCCATTTCTAGAAAATGTCACTTTCAAAATGTTTTTTTAGTAGAAAATAAAATGCTCTTTATAAAATTATAAAATTTTGCATTGTATAAAATGTAAAGATCAGTCTGTATGTCAAAGAAAAAAAATAGTTTTCCTATGGAAATAGTTATTTTGTTTGGAATATATACTATCCCATGCTTATTTCTACCATAGTAATAACTAAAGCTAGTGAATCTTAAGATAGTAATTTCCTGTTAGCAAAAGCTGTTTCCACAAAGTCATGTCTTCAAACATTATATTAATTTTATAACCTTAAATATGAAACAGACAAAATCTAAATATTTTCTTTTCAGAAATAATTCTTTAGACTGTGAAAAAATGACTACTTTTTCTAATGTTACTCTCTTGAGCTTTAAATTTCACAACAGGCCAAAGTTATGATGCATAATGGATAAGATAAGCAATTCTTTTACTCTGACAGACAAAAGGGTGGTTTCGATCTAAAAACGATAAGGTAGTTCAGTCGGTGCTAAATAAATAAATTTTCAAAATAGATTAAATCTAACAAATTGTATTCTATTTATTGTCATACTGTAACAATTCACTAGCAGTAGCATTATGACAGGCTAATATAATGCATTTTAATGTATGTCAAATGACAAATTCTGTTATAATGTGCCAATAATAGTATTCTTTAATACACATTATTCCTACAAAGTTATATAAGAAGGTAATGATAAATCTATACCGTGAAAGTATCCATCACTGCTCTCTGAAAGAAAGCACTAGTATATGATTGATTTTACCAGGTATTTTTGAAAATTCATTTAATGGGAAATTTGAAAAATAATTATTTTTATTGGGAATGGAATTCCTTATGAGAAATGAATACATTTCAATAAACAGAGTGTTTAATTTAAAACAGAAATTCCAAGATTGAAACTGGCTGTGCTAGGAACTGTCATTAGGATGGGAATTTCATTTTTATATTAGATTAATAAATGCAGAGAAAGACCAACCAGACAGTTGCCACAGTCTCTTTTCAAACTCAGCTACTATATTTGTTCAAGATATCAAGCAAAACCTCATTCTTTTAGTAAATGAACTATAGTAAACAGGTCCCTGTTGCTGTCTAAAAACACATGAAGGAAAGACCAGGGAAGGGTTGAAAATGTTGAAGCAGCTTTTGCAGAGAGCAAGACCCAAAGCTTTATTTATTCTCAGCATATTGTCCTATTACATGAGTCTGTTTCTAATTTATTTTTGCCTATGTTGTTTATTATACTGTAAATAAAAATAACAATATACAAAGGTTCATCATGAAAAATGCGTTTTTCCCTTATCAACTGACTCCCAAGCTGGCTGAGTTTCAACAAACAATCATTTTGTTAATAACTGCACTATATTGATAGTGGTTTGATGATATTCTGCAGCTAGTATCCCACGCGGTGACACCTTTCACCTGCCTTGTTTCTAACTTAATTATGTACTATACTGTGATTTTGGATAGTGTTGAAATTGATAATAATTCTACACTGTCCTCTGACCCAGAAGGTATATTACCTTTAAGAGGAAATATCAGAGTTTTATGAAATCTAGTAAGAGAAAAATGAGAGGGAGGAAAAGTTTCTGATGTTTGTTTTTCTCATGCTGCTTTCCTTGTGTCAGGTTTCAGGCCTTGAATGCCTTTTGGTTTGTCCATGTACTTGTTGTTTGTTAAACTTCATGTGCTTATCTAACTTCCTAATCTCCTGCGGGGATTTGATAACCTTAGTGGTTTTTTCATGCTGCTTCTAGTGCCATGATTAATGGGATAGACCACTAAACTGGCCACCTCCAAAATTATGGAATGTGTTAATCAGATGGGTAGATGACCTCAGGGAGTGCAATGACCCTTAGGATCAAAGGTCAGATTTAAACAATATGACAAATACAAGGATGTTGTCATCTCAAACTAAAAAAGGGTAAATAGGTAAAGGGTAACTTGAGAGTGACATACATATTTCTTGCAGGTTTTACCTATACAAATTGTCTTTTACCATTAAATAGCAAGTATCTTCTATAGCTTGCTATAAGAGGTCAAAGTTACAAGGGGAAGATTATTGGTAAGGTACAAGATAGCAAAGAATCCAAGATTTTATTTCATTTTTAGTGTTTGTTGTAGACCAACCTGCTATTTCCGTGCCTTCGTTTTCCTCTCCATAAATATTACAGAATATGGTCCTTCACAGGCTGTTAAAAAATCGTGCACTCATGATACTACAGAAGGGCAAGGCAGTGTAGCTACCAGTGCTGCTGTTGAGTAGTTGTTTCATATATTATCCATTTAACTGGAAACATGAGGCCATATGGTATAGTTAGTTGTAGTATGGAATTTTATTTTTCTTTCTTAATTATTAAGGTAAAGTGATCTCTGTGGAGTTGTATTATAGAGGAGAAAAAAAAAGGTTCAGTCTTTAACCTGGTACAGCTGAGAAGAAAAAGGACTTAAATTTGTGCCTACATCACACTGACAGGTCAGATACCTAAACCAGACTTTGTCATAATTTAAGACAGCTCCAAATTACACTGGCTGAATAAGCTGGGAACCTGTCAGAGCACTGTATGATTTTTCCTGAACGTGGCATGGGTTCTGCCCAGTGTTTTCTTACCCAACCTTCAACTAGGTCTAGGAAATAATTAGCATAGACATGCATTATGTCAAGCAGAATCATCTGTTGCCCTTCACGGTAGCTTTTTAGTTACAGCTATACAAAGCAGTTCAATGTGGGACAGGAGTTTGAAGCTTAAGTGTGTTAAGCCAGTGAACAGACAGCAGACAGTGCTGTGTATTCCATAAAGCTTCCATTCAGCAGGATTTGTAATGGACAACATAGTCTACATCTTCATCCAGCAATTTAGTATTTTTCCTATCTGCAGTCCTGAGTATTTCACAAATGGTATAAAAAGCAGTAGAAAAAAAAACCCCTAATCTCTAAGTAAACCAAGTATCAGAAGTATTTTATAAATTTGTTTCTTTCATAATAATAGTGTTGTCGTAGCCATGATGGTCCAAGGACATCTCTAAGCCAAGTTTTCTGCTGGACTGCAACATCTTTTGTTATGATTAACATATCTATTTAGACTTATTCTCAGGTTATATATTCTTTCAAAGTTCGTTACTTCTGTTTCAAACTTAAGAATCTGTGAAAAGCATCCCTGCTGATTCCACCCCCCAGTTATGTGTTGGCTGGTTCAACAAAAAAATTTCTTCTCCCCAGAGGCCTAGACTTGCCTTAGGAAATTCTGTCATGAATGTCTGGATGCTCTTCTACATGTTGGTTGTATTGACATTAAAGGAGACAAAGCAGTGAGGAATAACTCATAAACCATCAATTCACCTTTATTACTTAGCTAGAACTCCGACTTGGTTGTAGCAGTGTGATTGCGTAAAGAATGTAGCTCAGCATAGAAACTAAGAAGGATAACACAAGCTGGAAAGGTAACACTTTTGATATCTTCAATTAATATTTAGCATTAAAAAAAAAGCAACCTGTCTGCTTGAGAAATGTTTCCTTAATATATCTTCAGATTACTTTTAGTTTGTAGGTGATAACTGAAATGAGTTCTACTGATTATGGTCAATTGAGACTTGGGATGGAGTGAAGTATTCCACTCTGAGGGCATATGTATGTATATTCTGTGTGGGGAAAAAAAATAGATAAATCTTTTATAACAATAATAAAAAAGAAAAGAAACCTTTTTGCATGAAAACATGTTTTAACTGTATTTGTAACACTCAGTAAATAAATTACAGGTTTTATATCATTCAGAAAGAGCTGCGAGTGATTTATTCAGTTATTAACTTCACACGCTTGGAAGAATGAATTAAATACCAGCCCTTGTTGAAGGCTTTTGGATTATTCTGCCAGAATATACCACTTAAAAGTTTTGGCAGCTCAGTGTGTGTTGCGTGATGAGCAGGAAGGTTTTGGTGGAAGCTAAAGCAGATGAGTCTGTATCCTGACAGTTTACAGCATCTTATGAATTCCATAAAATGAAAATGAATTATGTATTATTGGGTTTACATAAGGTCACCAGATGAACTCTGACCCTTCTCTTTTCTCATTTGGCTCAATTATTAGATGAAATGACAGATCTGATCTCTTTTCAAATTGTATTAGAAGGGGCCTCTTTATTTTGCCCTCTAGCAGCAATTCTCTGACAGAACTAGGCAAGTGCATTAATTATGATTGATTTAGTGGGTCTATAAGGTGATTATTTCTCAAATTCTACTTCTGTGCAAAAACCTTTTGACCTCTCTCAGGCCACACAGCAAATGAAATCCATAAGAAGATTTAAGAGGGGACTGACCAGCACTGCAGTTTCCTTCTGCTGTTTGAACTCAAAACACTTTGGGACACCCAAGCAAATCCAAAGGATTGAATTACCAGGACACACTGTGGTTAAAATGTTTAACAATTTGATATCTCTGTTTAAAGAAAATGGCATGAAATTGATCACAAAGAGAAAAAAGCCCCCCTCCCCTTTTTTTTTTTTTTTTTTTTTTTGGGGGGGGGGGGGGGGGGGAAGTGGCAAAAAAGATTTTTTGCTTTGTAAATTAGACACAATAAAAAGATCAAGATGCCTCATATCAGGACTCTGCTGGAGTGTGTTACATTGCAGTGAGAATAGAATTTCAGCCATATTCTTTTGATAAAATGGCAAAATAACTTGAGAAATCAGTTTACGGGTCTACTTTTTCTTGGTGTGACTATAAATATTATGGATTACATGTGTGTATGCATATGTTTATACACACATATATAAGTGTAGTAAAGAATACAGTTTGAAACCAAATCTGAGTTCAAAAAGAGGAACTGCACACTATACATTTATTCCTAAGTAACGTTGATGCTTTATTTATAGGCTCATAGAAATGCGAATCCTGTTTCCAGATAAACCACTCTGACTTTGCCAAGTTTAATTCTCTGGGAGGCCTGCAGTAACAGACCATACAAATGCAATAATTCTAGATATGAGTATTGTGTAGTAATGCCTTTTACAACTCTGTTGGTAATAACCAGTTAAAGGATATGTGAACTGAGATAAGTTTCTTGGGAGCAAAGCTGACCGGCCCTCAGCTACCAGCTCAGATCAGCACGTACCCTCTCTTTGTTTTCCATTTTGCCTGATCTAAATTTTTGCTGAGTTGCTTCTTCTGGTAACTGATGTCTAGAAATAGAGGTAGGGGGTGTAGAAGCAGGGGAATAGAAATAGAGTTCTATATGCTTCTCCTTACTAGGCTGGAGTTCTACCTTTAATATTGGAAGAGTCATTGTCTTGGAAATATGAAGTGAATGCGTTTTCTTTTGGAAATCAGATCTTTGTAAGATGGTAGTTGTGAACAGTAACCTTGTTAATGCTCAACAGTTGAATCAAATCTGTATTTATTGAGCATGTCTGTTGCAAGATATTAATTAGCAGTACTGCAAATTTGTCTGGGAGTTTTTTCATATAGTTTGTAGAGAGGACTGTTATTTAAGTAGATCTTTCAGGAACTCCTGAGCAAAAGTCTGAGAATCCAGCTAACTCAGATGATGTTTTGGCAGTTGATTTTAACTTTATCATTGTAAAACTAAACAAAAAATAATCAAAATAAAATTAGAAGATAATTTCAGACAAATTTCAATACCCCACAGGTAAGGAAAATTTGACTGCAATTTAACATACTACAATAAAATAATTTAATGCTTTTAAGGGGTGATGAACTCAGATAATATCAGATCAGTTTGCAGTGTTCTGTGCTGTTCAAAAGACGCTCAGCAACATATTGTTTTCCTTTGATTTACTTTAAAAAGATATCCAGTTTTGAATTGCAAGTCTAAGTAACTGGACAATGCATAAAGGTGTTATAGATGGAAAATTAAGTAGAAAGATAAACTTCTGAAAGTTTACTTCATGCTCATTTCAGATTACTGTGATAACACTTCCACACCTCTTTGTCTCTAGATGTAATGGAAGATAATGTTGAATTTTAACACATGACTATGCCTAGCAAGAACAATTTTGCTAGAATTTCAGATTAGCAGAAGCATGCCGTTCTGTCAGAATAAATGTTTCAACAAAGTATTCATGAAGCACAGGATGAAAAGAGATAATGTCTGGTGGCTTTAGTGTGGAATAATTCAGGAATTGCCCTAGGATGTAGAAGGTGCATTCATGTCTCTTCTCTGCTTGAGGTAGGGTGATCTGAGATGAAAATCTCTGTTTTGAATCAGGCAGAAAAAGAACATGACCTGGCTCTTGCAATCCAGGAAGCATCCCTGCTGTTTAGTACATGCATTCACGCACATGCAATAAAAATGGGAACCATGAAACAATTATTTTTCTATGAAGCTGTTCAAAGCAGCATCTGTGATACTTTGATGTCAGTCACAGTGTTGGTTGTACTCTAGTCAGGTCTGCTAGTGACACCATTTCAGGGAAACCAAAATGTTGGGCAGTTTTCAGCTACCCTGTGCCACGTTACACCAGGATGTGGCCTTGCTTCTTTTGATAGCTGTTTTCCCATAAAACTGTTGCTGCTGATCAGCACTTATTTTCAAGTGCCTTTATCACTAGTAAATTGCACATGGTACTGCACCAGATATTTTGAATGTTTTACATTACTAGCATAAATGAGAACATGACCAATAGCTTCATTAGCATCCTTTGCAGTGGACACAAAATATGTAAATAGAAAAATATGTAGTATTTCTGATCTTTAGATTTTGGTCTTGTATCAAAAATAAAATAAATGTCGTAATGTCCAATTTTTGACACCAGAAAAGTATATGTCCAGTGAAAACAAGCTGATAACTGAAGTTATGGAAATGAAATAAGGTACCATAGCATGGACTGATGTTCAAAATACTGGCTTAGAGCCATACTGTATGTCCTAGCATTGTGTGGGAAGCTATAGCAATGTCTTAGCTGTGCAGCTTACAGGTTTGGCTTATAGGTAAGTGAAGCTCAATAAACTGAAATAGTGAGATGTAGCAGTGGGTCAAATCGATCATCTTGCTTCATTTTGAGTTCATTAGTGCACTCTGCTTCAAGTATCAGATGCTTTAAAATGCCTATTTCAAATGATTCTCAGCTGTTGATGAACTTCATTGCTTTTCAGAAGGAAGAATATGACTAGTAGGAGATATTTTCAAACCCTAGACAAGATTGGGCACTGATCTGGAAGACAGTTCCGTGCTCCTTTTTCTCATTATTTACTAAAAATATTTGAAGGCATCAGTTGTTTGAAAGCTGAATGATTTAGAAAATCTGGCCCTGAGGTTCCTGTGTTCTTTTAGAGGTTGAATGAAAAAAAAAATATTTATATCATATGAGTCATATAACTTTGTGAGGAGCATAATATAGAGTGTGACAAAGAGTTTGTTCATTCTCAGAACCGATAATTCAGACATTCAGAGCAACCATTAGAATCTTTCAAAAGACCACTTTTTCATTTTACTGTAGTAGAATATAAAGCAGCTTTTTTTCTAAATTATACGATATAAAACCCAGAGGCATTCTAATTTTTTTTAAAGATGGTAATTAGTTCAGCTGCATCTCTTCCTTGCTGTGGAGTGAGCTGTGGCAATCAAACATGTAAGCTTGCTTATTGATCTTTCATTAAATAAATAAGAGGTCTCAGGCGCTGAGGTTGCCATCTTCACACATTTGTAAACAACACTAATGTTTTTCTTCTTGATCTCTACCCTGTTCTGCTGTTAGATGGCAAATGTTCACACAAAAGAATTCTATAGAAAGAAGATATCTAGTCAATTTTTTAGTCACGGGGAATTTCCCATAGGATATTTATGACTATTACATTCCTTGAGACATAAAACAAAGGAGATGGAAAAGCGGGGAAGTCTGCTTCCACACTAAAGGCAATATATGTATAGCCATTGTGAAATTAAATGATGTTTCCAGGCACGGTGTATTATTGGTTTCTGTAGGATTCTTAGAGACAATATACTGCTGGGCTTACCACATCTGTGACTTAGTGATTTTTTTTGTAGTCTGAAAGTTTCAGAGAGTAGGCAGACTCACCAGTGATTTTTACAAGGACATGAGGTAAGTCTTTTTCCAGATATGTTTATATTCGTTTTTGAATAATATAGTATGTTTGGTTCCTTTCCTGACAGGTTTTTGCTGCTATGGTTCCTGGGTATTATTGCTCAATAAGACATTCTAAAAATACCTACAAAGTAAAAATAGCCTTTGAATCCCAGGAGACCAGTGGTAGCTTTATGTACCATGTCCTACTTGTAACCCACCACTTGTGTGATCCCGGTCTGTCTCAGGGTAAAGTCCTGCAGGGGTGCTTAAATGCTGAGATGTCTCCTGGTCCGCCTCCTTTGCACCCACTGGGAAAAATGGTGCATGTTCCTAGTAGCTGAAGTTACTTTTTTCCTGTAACTTTACACTTGTCATTCTTCTGTACATAAATAGACACTAAGATGTGATGTATGGGTAGAAGGGTACCAATGTGGGCTATATACAGTATTAAGCTGTCCAGGTAGACAGGCTCAAGAATTGTTTGTATGGATTCTGCATAGCTCAGTATTCATTTCTGACTTACCACACTGATAAATCAGCTTAGATTTCTTTTTAAGAAATAGATGTTAATAATTCTACTGCCTGATTATGTCAGACTAGGCCCCTAAAAGCCTTGGGTTTACAGTTTATAGCTCCCTTGTAAATAGGAATGTTATTTATGATAATGAGTATTGTTTGTTTGTGAGCAATCGGAACTTGGCTCTGAGCTGAGACCGTTGTGCTCAATACACCTAAGAGCTAAAGCAAATTGGAAATGACATGCAAAGGTTACATTGTAGTGTCCGAGTTGCTTGTGCCTTGGTTAGGGATAACTTTCTGCTTGGAAAGCTCTCTTCACTTGGCTCGAATCTGAAAAGAAAATGTATTACATTTTAATACTGACACAAACAAATGAGTTGGTTTTAGTTTCTGTCATCCACAAACCGCTATGTTTATAATACCACGAGTATATTAATGGACAGATTTAATGATATATATATTATTTCTGTCAGGATGGTCTAAATTACTTTTGCTACCACAAGGCACAAAATGATGATGTATTTCAGTGAACAAAGGAAGGTAGGTTACACTTCTAGTGCCCATAAATTCTTTGTTTTAAAAACATCAAGGCCTTTGATACAGTATAGTGCTTTTCAAGAGATTTGCTAGTAAAAATTAACCAGTGGGGTGGAAGAAGGTGTCCCGATGTGCCTACCTGTATCACATTTCCCCAGCCCATTTTCTTCCATTCTGAAGATGGCACTGCCTGACCTCCTGCTTCCTTACGGTTTCTCAGTTTTGGTGGATGCTGGCACAGCTAATTAGCATGAAAAACATGCTAAATTGTGGGTTATCATTATTTTGGGGGCCAGAATCACCTTACTGTAATCTTGGAGAGTATTTTATGTCAAGTGTTTGGGGTTGGGGTTTTTTTTATATACTTCTTTTCCTAAAATGCCTGTTGCAGAAGTTTGCGCTCCGTATTTTGGTTGATTGCCATTTTTATTTCTGATAGTTAGCTACAACCCTCCTGCTACTGGTTTGGTTTTTGTTTGTTTCAGGAAGAGGTTTGAGGAGTAGAGAGTTGAGGGTAGATGTAAGAAAGACATTCATTTTTGTATTTATTATGCCAGCTCTGTAAGAGACCCGATCGCTTCAGCATTTCACTCTCAGTTCACAGCTCTGTTGCCATCCAAAAGCTGGGAATGTTGTTAGACATTGACAATAATTTCAGAGGCTGTAAGTCATGAGAAGAGGAGAAATATTTGTCTGCTTTGAAGAATTTCAACCTGAACACCTATGTAAAAGTCATCTAGTGTTTCAGAAACTTTCAGAAACTAGGAAGGATCAGTTACTCTTTACTGTGTTGCCTCCACTTAATTGCTTGGGAGAAAAATATCATGCACTCATGAAATTTTTATATAAAAAGAGAGCCAACTTGACTTTACAAGGACTGCTTGGTATTGTGGAACTATTTAGTATTCAAAAGCAAATACTTGGCACTTCAAAAATATATTTAAGTGCATTTTTAAAACAGAAGTTGCTTTTTAATTGTATCTCAGAAATATATCTACTCCCTCATTTCTTCCTCGTGTTGTTTTCATAAGCAAGATTCAAATCTTCTCTCCGTAGCAAAGATCTCTCCTTTGCAAATCAACAGTAAGTAGATGGAAGTAATAGGCAATTTATTTAGATGAAGTTAAAACCAGTGGTACCCTTTACAAAAGCCAGGGTAACAGGCTGCAATCACAGGAAAAGAAAAATACTGATCCTCCTTTCTCTAAAGTTACTGACAGAAAAAATTAGCATAGCTGTGGTAATTGTGTACTTACTGCTACACTATGTCATGTAGTTGTAACCTGTAAATGTTTGTTTTGTTTACTTTAGCTTTTTAAGTCATAGATTGGTACAAAGATATTTTGTTTTTAAGAATGAAGTATGTTTCAGTGATACTATGCAGTATTTACTTTTAGAAATTTAGAAAGATGATTTGGAAACAAGGATGAGCATTCATAATTTATCAAGTAAAATTTCATCAGTCTCTTGAGGGGATACCACACACACACACACACAAAAAAAAAAAAAAGTCAGTTTCCAGGCGCTTCAAAGACACACACAAAATCAAATCTCTGGCTTCTCTAAAGATGTCTTTACTCCAATCTTTTAGTAAAGATTTGGGCTATTTGATCTTCCCAAAAGACCTCGGTTTCTTTTCTTAGACCTTGCTGCAAGTGAAAGAATCCTGAAAAGAAAATGGTCTCCTCTGAATGCATTGCAAATAGTTTCCTCTTTCTATTTTGGGCTCTACATCAGGTAGAGTAATCTTAGACTCTAGTTTGTTAGTTCTTTTTAATTATTCTCACCAGCATTTTCTAATCTAACCTGAGAGATTTTTGGAGAAGAGGGGGACATCAGATGTCTTGTATTGCTTTGGGGTTTTTTTGGTATTTGGTTTGGTTTGGTTGAACTTAACATTTGGGTTTTGGTTTTTTTATTGTAGTATGAGTAAGAATGTATCAGTTGTATTTTTAGCTTGATACATTTTTAATTTACAGCAAAAACAAGCAGAATTTGGTTTAGCCTTCTGTTTGTCAGTTGTTAATCTCAGTAAATAAAATTCCAAATAGTAAATAATAGTGGAAGATTACGGACTGTGTGCAAATGTAATAAATTTGTCAAAGTGTTTTAAAAATTTAAATCATCAGGCAATTTGTAAAAGCAACAAAAAAATTTACAGGGGGGCTGGGGGTGAGGGTTGCGTGTACTAAATTATTTTTCTGCAAGCTATTTACTTGTGTTTGTTCATGATATAATCTAGTGTTTTAGACCAGATGCCATTTTTGAGAAAATAAGTTAGATATGAGGAAAAATTATTCGGATTTAAGTTGTACAGTGGGGTGGCAATTACAACTGAGTACATGATTAAAAAGAAAAAAATCTTTGAATCTAAACAAACAAGGTAATGCCACTCTTGAACAGAAAGGGTGTTGAACTGTTCCCACAGTGTTGACTGACTCTAGAGAATAATTTGCCTCACAGGTTCAGTAATTTCACATGGATCTTCTTTACTCTGTCCTGCAACATTTTCCCTGTTTAAAAGTGTAGGAATCTTAATAAAAGAGTAGAAACACCACAGTAATGTAATGGACAAAGGGACTTGAGAAAAGAATCTGGGCAGTTTTATATTCAATAAAGAAATACAAATTCGAAGCAAGATTCTGAGAAGGGGGAGCAGGGGGGGAGTAGGAGAAGGAAAAGGAATAATAAAAAAAAAAAAGCCCACAGCACAGATGCTCAAGTGTTCATTACCCAAATCTTTGCAGGAAGCAACTGAATAGAATTACCTACAAAGAGAATGTGGCATTTTAACATTATACAATCATGTTCCTCATGGCAGGTGACATCTATCTCCTTGACGGAGACTGTATCTCAAAAATACATTCACCGAGCTGTCTATAAATTCAAATAAACCCTGCAATTTAATTTTCAACATATCCATATGTTTGAGAATCAAGCTTTCAGCAGTTGAGTGCAGTTTGTGTTGATACTACTGTACCCAATGAATAAGGAGGAAACAATGCAGTGCCACCGCAGCTATAGCCAGGTTTGGCAGGGGGTTGCAGGAGAGAAATGATTCGTCCCAGTGTTCTGGGTCTAATTCAAGATCCAGTGAATAGAATTTCCCAGAAGTTCATCCTTTCTTGTTTGGTCAAACGCAACCTTTTTCATGGTTTAGAGGAACTATGTCATTACTTAGTTAGAAACACAAAGAACCAAATGTGTCATTGTGTACCATGGAAATGCAGCCAAGAATCTTTTAAGATAAAATAAAACCTTTAATTCTTTAAGAAAAATAATACAGTAGAATGCGCATTCATTTAACTGCTTAAGTATATATTTTCAGAATATCTGATCAGTTATATTATGTGTGAAAGAGAGAACACCTGAGACAGCTGCTGTAACAAAAGGAAAAATGCAGTAGTTATTTCTTGGTTTTCAAAAAGGCATTTCCAAAATAAGTCTTACTCCTTTGTGCATGTCTGGTTTTATTTTTGCTAACGAAAAATGTTATCTTCTTATAAGCCATATGAGGGCTGAAGGAACAGCTTGAAATAATGAACCAAACAAGTAAAGATTTTAACTGAGGATTCATTTGCTCTTCTGGAAAGTGACAGATGCTGAAGGCTGAGAAATGTAGTTTTATAATGGTAGGTCTGTCCACATAGTCAGTAGGATCCATGAGAATGTGTTGAGATCAGCCACAAAATTTCGAATAGCTTAAAGCATTCGAAGATGCTTCTGATAGTAATCACCAGCCAAGCTACAGAGTATTGATAGGGATATCACGTGCTCAGTGGTTTCATTCCAAGTTCTTGGTGCAACCCGTGCCTCTACAGTGGTAATGTGAAATTTTGGGTTGAAGCATACCAGAACAAAAGCTGTTGACTATCTCTTAGGTCTAGATTGGGCTGACACTACAAACCTAAAAGGGGAAGGAAAAACCTCACCCTACACGTCTTGCTCTACCAAGATCTGTGTTGGGAGGATGTGTTGAGTTCAAATCAGTTCACCCACTTGTGTGCTCTCCAGGACATATAACCATAGGCAGAGTTTTGACTACACTGTGTGAATACGAAAGAGGTGGGAAACACTTCCATTCGGTGAGGGGGACTGGCCTCACTTGGTCTCAAACTTTACTCTAGATCATCTGGAAAAGTCAGATTATGTTATACTCAGCAGTCAGGAACTTAACCTGTGACATACAGTTGCAAAAGTATTTTTGGTGACATAATTAGCTTTTATAGAGCTGGCAAAGTTTTGTCTCAAATTTTGCTACTGGTGTCTAAGGTTTTAGGTCTCCATTTGCGTGCTTCAACCTTTTAAAGGCCAAAGCTGGGTTGTGTCAGACTTGTAGAATGATAAACCTTTGTATGACATAGAGTGAATTTGGGTACTAAGATGAGTAAAAGTCAGTACTTGGGTTCTTCACAGGGTCAGCTTTTTTCATCAGGGAGAACAAGACAATCTCCCATCAGAACTTTAGTGGTTTGTTTCATGATAGCTAAGATACTAATTTTTAACGTCTTGGACCATATTATTCTATTTCTGTTCTTCAGTAACAAACTTTCTGAGATGTCCCAAAGTGCCAAAAGTTTATTACGGGTAACTATTAAGACTATAATGGTCAGTATGTTCTATAAATTTTCACTGCCAGGTATATATTTAATCACTTTTTTTTTAATAGAGGAGAATTCGGTGTTGAGTATTTTTGTACATCTAACATGAAGACGTTAGACATATATAGCTAGCTAATAAATTATGAAAATACATATCTAGATGACCTGATGTTAAGATACATGTTTTCATGTCATCTTCATACTCTTATTGTAAGGCCTTCAGATCTGAACTCTGGCCACTGATATTTTTTGAGATAATAGAACTATGTTGACTTCTCCTGTCAAGCATATGGTCCTTGGAATTGTGGAATTTTCTGCATGGTGTTTCAGTAAACCTTTCACTCATGTTAGATACGAGGATTTTGTTATGGAACAACTATGTGGGATACTTTATCTTTTTAATATCTAAAACAGATCCTTCTTCGTTTGTTGTTGTTTTTTTTTTAAGGTTGAATTCTTTTTGAAGAAATGAATTAGTTGTCCTGTTGTCCTTTGAAACAGTCCTGTAATGTGCAGTTAAATTCTAATCAGCTGCAATTTTCTAATATTTTAATTTTCATCAACCAGGATCATCCATATATATAGGAATTTTGTTAAGTCTTCTGTTGTCGTTGTTTGTTCAAAAATATTTTAACTAAAAAACAAGGGAGCAAACTTTAAAAAAATGCAGTCGTGTAGCTTTGAAAATTTATTGCACAGCTGGGGGCATTTAAAGAACTTAATTAACAAGCTACAGCCTTAACATTCTCTCTCTTTAAGGGGAAAAAAAAATCAGTTAAGGTTTGTCCAATTAAATTTTAGGAGAGTTTGTTGATAAAAAAAAAAGAGAAAAAAAAAAGAAAAAAAAAAAGAAAAAAGCTGTGATTGTGAGCTTACAGTTTAAAAAGAGAAGCTCCAGAATAATGAAAACTTGCAAGCTGATTAATTCAGTGGAAAGCTGTTCTGTGCATAGTTTCCACAAACTCATAAGCACTTGGGCATTTTTAGCCCAAATTTAATTATAGGCTTTGATAATCAGGCTTCGCTCAAAAGAAATCCCCTTCTTCCCATAATACTTGATGATGTAATGCTCTATTATAACTCAGAACTCTTCCCCCAGCACCAAAAACAAGCCGTCTTCATGTCAATGGAAAAAAAAAAGGTGACCTCTCCTCTCAGAGTTTTACATTTCATGTTCTGCAAACTGATATAGATCATCCAAGCCTGTGTTGGTTTTTGGGTTCTTTTTGTTGTATTGTGGGGTTTTTAGGTTTGGTGGTGTTTTTTTTTTTTAATTTGCTACTGGCTGAAAACAGCTAATAAAGGCTCAGTTCAAAGCCGTCTATTTCTTAGTGGGGGGGAAAAGATGTTATTCTGACATCATTGCTCTGAATGAGCAGCCTGTGGTTCATACAGTATACGCTCCCCTGGAATGACAAATTTTCTGCCTTTTTCTTGGGGGGAATGTTCAGGCAAAAGGAAAAAATGCATAAGAGAAGCAAAGAAAATTCATTTGTATAAGCTGGCCCCCCTACTGTGGAATTTTCAATTATATATATCTAATTATGGCTGTCAGTTGATGAATTGAGAAAAGACATTTTTTGTCCCCCCTCCTTTTTTTTGTCTCTTCGTCATCTCTTCTGTTAGAATGATTATAGCACACTTACACAACTAATTGCCTTACTGCTTATTAGTGATACAATTATGCAGGCCAGACTCCTTGTGTGAACAACCATCTGCAGAGAAAAAAAAAGTGACACTATTCAAAACTATCCATAATTTAACCAATGTTATTCCAATGCACTGAGCTCAGACAATTGTTGGGCCTTCATATTTCATACCCACCCTGGAAAAAGAGGGTTGTGGGTTTTTTTCTTTTTTCCCCTCTCTTTCTCTCTTTTTCTCTGTGCACTGATTCACCTCTTTAGACCCACTGTGAATCGGAAAGAAAGGAAGAGAAAAAAGTGCTTCATATGTCAACAAAAAGGAGGGAAGTGAAGCATGGCTAATGCCCATTCCTCCTGTGGGCAATTTTTCTTCAAATTTTATACTAATAGGCATTTTTTTCTGCTTTAGAAACAGTTGAGAAAGTGCAGATGTCCTGCAGACCACAGAAATCTGTGTATGTACATTTGTTGGCTTTTAAATGGTTTTAAAGCAACTGATGTACAACACAGAGCAGAGCAGAAAGTTTGCAGTGCATGTAATTGGTTCTTAGGAGAATGTGAAACAAACGTCTTTATATTGCAGCTCCCAGAGCGGTAGGTGTTAGAAACCAAACAGGTGAAAACCCAGGAGTCAAAACAAAGCTTGGTGTGTTGCTGATTACACTAATGTGGAATATTTAAATGTCTAAAAGATACTACTTTTAAGTAGTAGCTTAGAAAGAATGTCAAAATGGCTGCTGGGGAAGGGTGGCGAAGAGCTTTATTTTTGTCATTTACCTTAGTTTCTCTGTACAGTTGTATTTGTCAAGCCTCTGAAATGCCAGTCTACTGTTACTGTATTTTCAGAATAAGAAGGAAGAAAGTAAGTTATTGTGGAAACCAGAATTATTTTATTATATTTTTTTTTTTAAGTCAGAATGACAATACAGAGACATACTTAGGAAGAAAGAGGAAAACTTTGGTGTCGTCCCTCTCAATGTGTGTTGCAGAAGGCTCGTAATTCTTTTGGCTCACTAGAATGTAGTCTGACTGTAAAATAAGGAAGAATGAAGACATTTACAATCAGTCTTGGAGGCACAGTTACAATTGTCTTGGAGATACAGTTAAAATGCACAGTTCTTATATTTCCAGGCTTTTAAAAATATCAGTGTCTATGTCAAGGAGAAGCCATCAGATGGCTTGAAAGAGGAAGCTTGTCATTCCCCCATCGTTCTTCCCATTCTTTTTAGTGCTTTTTCACTGTCATCCATACAGCAAATACAGGCAGAAGTATACATATTTACGCTTTTGCTTGTACTTCTAGAACTTTTGGGCTCCACAGGTGAGTGTTCTGATATGTCTGGATTTGGACCTCTGGATCTTGGAGGTTTAGGGTTTAGAAATTCAGCTGTTCTTCCTGATTCGTTCAGAGTTAAGTGTAGTGTCATTTATCTGTAACAATTTTAAAGCAGTGCCCTGTTATTGTGAGCATGCCTATTAGAACAAGAATGAGGTCTATTTGTCTTCAAATAGGGTTCCTGCAGTTTTGTTCATGGAGTCTCTGAGGGAGCTCCTTTAATCTCAATGATTTAAATACATGTTCAAAATTGAGAGCTCCGAATTCCTTGAAAATGACATACTTCTAATGTCCAATCTATATGAGGAGGGAGTTACAAATCCAGTTTCTAATGATTCTAGTCCTGAACTTCTCCAACTTGAGTCCTGTCAGCTGCAACAGGAACCAAGGGAAGTAAATGTGTGTTTTACTTATGTCTCAGTTTCATGGAGTGGACTATTTCCACTTTTTAAATATTTTTTCTTTTTTCAGGGCATGCATCTAAGTGGCAGAGTGAATGACTGTGCTTCTGCAGTTGATCTGGTGGTGGTGTTATCTGCTGTGTGATTTCTTTCATCTTTAGGGTATCGCTGCAAGAGTTCCTAATAATGCCAGTAAGAATCTTGCATTTGAAAGGCTTGCAGGCTGAAAAAATAATTTTTTCTCAAGGGTATTCAAGCTTACCTTGTCAATACTATCTGTGATATGAAAGCTGAGTAACTCCATTTCGGTCTTTCCTTTCTGTTCTGGAAAGTAAACCTATTTTTATGCATTCTGAAATTACAGCCTAAATCAGAAGAACAATAGCGGACATGGTTAATTGTTCAGTACCTCATATGAGTACTTGCATACCAAACCACCTTGTGTTTCTAACTGTAAATTGTACTATTAATACTTCAGGCAACCTGACCTTCTAAGAAGCTTTACAGATTTGCTTCTTCACTTAAGTATGGATGACAAAATATCTTTGAGCTGTCTCAGGTCTGTAATAACTGGTGCACTGCACCCAACAGTTAGGAGTTGTGATACCTAATGTTCCTTCCAAAGCATGTAATTTTGGCACTCTGTAAAGAGGAAAACTGACATCTATTCGTGCAGATTTAAAAAAAAAAAAAAAAATCAACCAAAAAACAAACCTTCTGATCAACGTGGTATGATGAAATGTCTGGAAATCATCTGGACATCACATATCTGAACACTGGAGATGCCAAAAGGCAGATTAAGATGTTCTGATGTTATAGACTATTTCATAGTTCCTGGAACCTTCCCAGTGATGTTATGGTGGTTGTGGCAATAAAAAGTGCATTGAACAACAACAAGGACAGAAACACTGGTAGTATTTAAAAATGGTATCATCATACGTGCATGCAAGGCAGGTGAAGTATGCAAAGACAGCTTTAATGCTGGCATATCCCACACTTTGTGCACTTAGCATGCTTCAGAATTTTTTGGGATAATTTCTTGTGCACATATCTAGACTGTTGAAGCAACCTAAGCACAGTGTAACATGTAACTTCACATAAGCTTATTTGCCAGAAGCATACTTTGCAAGTAGATTTTTTTTCTCTTTGCTGGTTTTATCTCTCTCCTTTACCCGCTCCTAAAAAACATACAAAGCATTCACAGGCTTAATAAGTGTCAGCTATGGGGATGTGTTAAAAACTACTACTGGTGCATTTCCTTACTTTTTTTTAAGCCTCACAGAAAATGGTTCCACAGAGGGGCTGGAGGTGTGACAATGGCTGAAGGACAGTTATTTAAACACTGTTCTTTACCGCAAGAAGCTAACTTTTAAACTTACTCAGTATCTGTGCTACTAAAATATTTATTGAATTTAATTACTTCAGGACTCTCAGGAGAATTAGTCGTAGGAATCTTCTCATTCATAAAGACCTCAAAGTAATAAAACGCAAACAAAAAGAGTCAAGAGTGAGAGAAAGAAAACAAGCATGGAGGTGTATATATGCCTGGTATCATCTCAGATAGCTCAAGGTTTTCCAGAGGAGTTCCCCATGTATTTTAGAAACAGTCTTGAAATGTGGGTAGGGCGCATTGTTGTGGGTTGGGAAACTGGGAAGGGGTGGGGGGTGGGGGGTGGGTGTGTTATGTTTTTTAATTTATGTCATGAACTTCCAAAGTTTCTAAACTCTTGATGGGGATAACTTTGATCACCAAGCTGTTGAGTAGACTAGATGCCATACTTTCAGGTTTTCCATGGTAAATGACAGAAGGTATTACTTTTGTTTCTCATTAAAAAGCAGTATAATTCAAGGTCTTCATTTTTCATTAAAAAGATGCCTTGTTCCCAGCTGACCTCTGCTGTTAAGGAGACGTGATTCTTTCATGAGTTTTATTATCATCCAAGTGCCTCTTCTTGGGTCTCCAATAATTTCTGTGATGCACCCTAATAGTTTTGTGTTTTGGAGAAATCCAGTGGCTATGCATGGAAATCATAAACACACTTAGTTGTTCCTGCAAATCACATGAATTTAACATCTTTTAGAGGTTGTTGTTGGGGTATTTCTTTTCCAATCCATTTCAATGTACAGAAACTTCCATAGGAGACATTGTTTGTATTGTACGGGACCTCCATTCTCCTGAGCTAGTGGGTTGCAAGCATACAGGAATAATCACAAGCTGATATTTTACTTGCCATTTTCTTCTCCTCTATAGATAATTAATCATCTATAGACCATGTTCCACAGTCCTAGTTTCTGGTATTACACTGGGAACCGGCCTTGCAAATGTATACACATTTGCTGTCTGCTGTTTTGAACTTCTCCCCATGGATTTTGTGCTTCTCCTGTGGAGAGCTCCATGCACAATGGGTAGTAACTCAGTTGCATCAATGAGAAACATGTTCAGCTCTGCAGAGTTTTCTTCCCCATAGTGCTTCCCTGTGCTATTTGTGGGGCTGGATAGTCAGACTGAGAACAGGAAAGTCTGTTTTGCCACTTTATTATGAAAAGCTACCGTCAGGGTTTATGATCTCATCCTACATAATATATTAGAATAATTGAGAAGTAGAATAAAAATATACTTGACTTTGTGCAAGGGGAAAAGGGAATGGGGTTTGAGGTAAAATAAATTGCTGAACCAAACTAAAAACTCCATCCTTTTTATTCAAAATCACTAAGTTTATATAAAATGTGAGAATCTCGTTTCCTCTGGTGAGAGGAGAATTTTCAGGTGCTTACTTTGCTTTATGGAAATTATTCTAAAAAAAATGCTAAATGTGTACTTATATTCTGAGGTGAAATTTCATATTTCTCTGAATTAGATCTTGAGAGCACTTAAGGGAATTTTTTTTTCTTGATCTTCTTCTTTTCTTGGCTTTGAAGAGGATAAAACAAATAAGTGAAGCAAACTGATTAAACAATGTTTTTTTTCACCAAAGATGAGAACCTTTATGCACAATTCTTATGCAAGAAGTGTTCAAGCCTGTTTTCCATAAAGTAAAAGTGGCTTGAGGTAGGTATAAAGTAAATAAAATCACTGACAAAAGACATAACATTAGAATTTGCGCAAGAAAATTCCAGGCATGAGTCTGCTAACAGAAGAATCGAGTCTTTCACTTCAGCAATCTTTTTTTCTTTCTTTTTTTTTTTTTTAAAAGGAAAAAGGAAAACTAAAAAAAATATTTAATATTGCCATTGCCAAGTGTCTATTCCTCGCAGTTTCAGTAGGAGTCCGTACCTTAGAACAGAGGCACAGAAAGCTGATTGCTTTAATTTTGTCTAAGAAAATAAACTTAGTTACCTGCAACATTTTTGTATATTTCAATATCTGTTAACTCTTCTAATATAAGTTTAAACCACGTCTTACAAAAACTTTATTATGGTATTATTTGTAAATATTTTTCTTGTTAAAGCAACTTTATCTAGGGCTAGAAGAAATTAAATTGTAGAAATTTATATATACTACCCAGTGTCAGAGGATTTAAATGAGAGGATGTATTGGGCTTGTAATTTTTTGTACTGGTGCAGCAATTCTGCAAAAGCATCTGGAGCATGACATTCACAACTAAATTACATTAAGACCATTATTTTTGCAATAAGAGTTGTAATGCTTTACATAACCTCTGAAACAAATGGTACAAACGTATGAGAATAAACATATTCCAGGATTATTTGAAGTGAATACATTACCTATATGATAGCAGGCATTTCTGATGTTTAGGGTTTTTAAGACCTTACAAAAGTCTAGCAAGATCCACTACTTGGATATTTATCTAAACAGAAGTTAATGCAGATTAGTTGTAAAATATATATACTTTTTATTATTATTATTATTATTTTTAATCAACAAGATTAACTGCTGAAGGAAATTTAGCTGTTGACGTGGCAGGTCTGTCATCACTACTTCAAAACATCTGATAGTTCATTTCTGACTTATAAAAGTATTAATGCACATTTTGTAGGAAAGATCTCCAAAAGTAGCAGCATGACAAGATTAAATATTAAGGATGGTGGTAGTGTGTGTGTGTATATATGTATATACACATAGTCTGTGTCTGCATCTACATCTATATCCACAACCAGTATTCCCTATACGCCTTTAGCTTTTCACTTGTGTTCTCTTTTTTTGAGCTGGCAGTCTGTAAGCCAAATCTACACCAAGTGAATTTGTATGATTTTGTTAAATCTTTGAAAGCATGTAATAAAATAAAAAAAATAAAATCCATACCCTCCTCCCAGAATCTCTAGTATTAGAACATGTATAATGTGATCCCATAGTTATTTTTCTTAAGTCAGACATTACATTTCTTTTTCCCTGATGCTTCTGATTTTCATTTTGACCAGATCTAACCTGGGGACTGACATGATTATACCAATACAGGGACCTTAAAGAAGTCATGCACTGTCACCAGTGTTAAAGTGAAAAAATAAAATAAAGTAAAATAAAAATCATGGCAAGTGAAATAACTTTCTTTGGTTGAGAAATCACTTAGCCTGTCATTATTTTACACAACCAAATACAGTGCTGGCCATAATCTGCTGCTTTTCAAGTAGGAAAAAATACATTACTTATGCAGTGAATGTTTCTAATGTAACAAAGAGAAGGAATAAAAATGCCTTACAACAGTTTTATTAAAAACAAATTCCCACAGTAAATACATATACACTCTGGTACCATGGTGAAACAGCCAAAGACATCACTGTTAAGTGCTATGGGAAGTACTTATAAATTACTTGAAATAAAAAACATTGTTGCCTGGACATCAGGGTTGAAATGCTGCAGTTTGTAATAAATTAACACAGAACTTCACTTCCCCTCCTCTAACAAAGCAGCCATTTGTCTGAATAACCCACATTCAGCTGTGAGTTATATTTTCACAACTGCAACTGCATTCATTTGCAAATCATTCTCCAGTTTTAATGCTCAAGTTTTAAATACCTTAAGAACTAATAAATAAAGCAAAGTAGAGCAAACAGTTGGCTTCTAGCCTAAAAACTGGCCTAATTTCTGGGGGGGTTTCTTTCTTCTTTTTCCTCTTTCACAGTAATTTTGTACGTCTGACGTTTCTTTAAGCTGTGTTTTGTTTTTAGTCTGAATGTTTTTTCACAATATTTAAATTTAGTGAGAACATTTCATATTTGCAGCAAAAATAAAGACTACATTACTCAGTTTTGAATGTTAGAATACTTGTAAGGATTTCATTCCTTGACTAGTTTACAATAATTTTTGAGTTACCTTGATATTTTTGTGTTGTAAACCACTTCTATCTCTTGCAAACTGGTTCTTACTTTTATTGATCCTGGGCTTTATGCAGAAGTTTTAAGAATGAGTCTCTCTTTTTCCTAGATTAATTTTAAATACAAATCAGAGAGCTTTTTTCTGTAAGGGAATCTGCTTTCATTACCTATTGGATAAAAATGAAATGCAATACTTTATGGATATTTAAATAAACTCTTCAAAGTAGTATGATAGAAACATTTATTTACAAAAGTTGAGTTTTGAGGTTATTTTCCTGGCATAATCAAAGGCTGGTTTCTATAGATAGAATCTTAGGCTTTGTTCTACTTTCTCATTTTGTTTTGAATAAATTCCTGTGGGCATGCCTGAAAGGGTTGGTAGTCATTTTCAGGAAGTGAAATTTAGGGAACAAAGTTCCTTGCAGAGACTACTTTGGTTTAGAATTGATCAAGTTTTCATGAAAGAGGATTTGAAACACTTCTAAAATCTCTTTGCTCCTTTTGTGAGGGTAGCCCATCTGCATGGCGAAGTGTTTTCTTAGTGTAAACAGTGTCCCGTGAATAAAAGTATACAATTTTAATGCAAAGATTTAATTTACAGAAATATCTTGCATTCATATTAGGTAGCATCATACTCATTACTTTAGAATGAGAGTATCAAGGTCAGTTATCTAAAAATACTTCTTTTGACTGCAACTGCTTATTTGTAAAAGACTACAGCAGTTTTTGAAGAAAAAACCTTCTGGTCCCTGCTCCTTTCTGCACATCCTCCCCCTAAACCCCCACTCCCCCAATTAAATGCATGTAAATCAGCTGTGTATATACCAAACACCTATGTGTTTAAAACTTTGAAATAATCTCCTTTCTGCAGATTTAAGAAGATAGGCTACAGTGTTTTATTTCATATAAAATCTATGCTAATCTGAGAGTGAAGGAGGCAGTCCTACGTACCTCTTCCCTCCTACTATCCATTTAACTTTGAGATAAACGTGTCTTCTTGCTGATCCAATTTAAAGCTATTCTATTTTCCCCCATCTGCAACAGAAAAATGATCTGTACTCTACTAGATGTCTCCTGTTGAACCAAGTGGAGAAGGCAAAAATAAAAATACCTAGCTGACGAGGTGGGAAAGGAAGCGACTGCTACTTTTGAGATTGGATGACTGAGATTGCTTTAGCTGTGATATGAAACTGCTCCCAGTGAGCTACATTGTGGAACTGAAGATGGGTTGAGAAAGTAAAATTCATATTTGAAACTGGGCTTATAGGTATGATGCTGTAATTCCTCATGCATTTTGTGTAGTCCCTCTATTGAAGAAACTGGCTGCAACTCTTCAACTAAGGGATTATTTATTTATTTATTTATGGAAATGGGTTCTGTTTAAACCATCCATCCTATGGCCTTGCCTCTGATAAGTTCCAATTATATTCAAGGCTATCTTAAGCAGACAGAATTTTCTTACTAAAAAAAATAAAGGGCATCCAGGTATACTACTATCCACATAGTGCAGATCACTGTAAAGTAGTGCAGGCTGCCGTGCGTACAGAGGATCATTTTAACCTGTGCAGCATGTGTGATACAATTACTATGCATATACTACAGAGTCAACCCTTGTTCACCTAATAAACCCAAGTAGTTCCTTCAATGTAAACAACCTTATTGAAAAGAAGTAAAGCAAGGCTCTTCTATGAAATTTGCATGGAGCTTTTCTGTTGTATATTATCAGTTATGGAAAGGTTTAAAACCCTTCATGTGCAACTCTCATAAATTCTTAACAATAAATAATAATACACAGTTATCGAATTTGCAGGTACATTTTCATGTACACACATGATTGTTCATAACAAGTAAAAATTGAGTTCCTTTTATTTGAGAGAGATTTGTATGAGGATATAAAAGATTGGGGTTAAGACTAAGAGGTAATGATGTGACAAGCTTTAGCTAAGACAAAATCACTTCTCTAGTTAACAGAGTAATTTCAGCAATACATCTTCTGTAATTTTTTTTAATCACTTAGTGATTACTTGTGTGGTGCTATTTGATTCATTGGCCATCAGTACCTGATTAAGATTCTATGCTTAGACCATCATTACTTTTCAACAGGCCACCCATATGGTGTTAGTGTTGAGCCAGTGCAAATCCCTCAGCTTAGCACTGTATATTCTGTTAAAGACGACTACATGAAATGCTGACATTAGCATATGTTCTCCTCTTATTCTGCTGACCTTTATCCATGGCATTACACTAACACTAGATCTTTGGAGTTGGTCCAGTAAGAAATTGGGTTGAAATTATAAAATTAGCCATCTGTCTATTAAAAACTTTACTAAGCCATCAAGTTGGAACAAATGAGCATAATGATGCAATGAAATGTTACTATCACATGTTAGGTGGACTGTGGGTTTCATTTTCTGTAGGTTTTCTTTTCTTTCAATTATGAATGGGCTTTTTCTCCGTAAGTCTTCCATTGTGGTTTCTTACGAGAATGCATACACGGTTGATGAGAACCTATGTCTTTAAATGTATTAGGTATTAATTTTTCTTCTTGTATGCTATTCCCATTTGATATTCTGAAAATCTCCCTCTAATCATTAATAAGTCTTTTATTTAATGACATGATTTATATAAACTCATTATATAAACTTAAGGATGAGTGAGTTTTTTCTTTTCAGTCTGGTTTTCTTTTCAGTCTGGTTTCTGTGATTTTGATTCTAGAAGTACGGTGGAAAAAATATAATAAATTAGAACTTGCTTGCAATAATGGTAATGAGTTGTTCAAGAGCTACAATTTCAAAGAGCTTGAACACTTTCCCTCTTCGATTGCAAGGTCTCTATTAAAAATAGGAATTACAGTAGCTTGGGCTATAAAGAGCCTAGTGGAGTGTTTTTGAAAAATAATTCATTTACTAATTAACAAAATAGTGTTTGTTTATTTACACTGCATAAAATGTTTCTATCAGAAAACAGCTTGCTAAGGCTCTGCAGCTAGCCTGCTGTGCTGACAGCAGAACATCTGCAGTTTAATTTAATACATTTACTAAATGAAGTGGGTAAATAAAGGGATGTTAAACAGCTACTTTCCAGCCTCTGATATTTTTACTTTTCTCCGGAGGTCAGAAGCACTGATGAATGGTTCCCTTTCTTTCCATTTGCCTTGCTTACAAGAGGCTCCCATGTAACAACTCTGATTTGAAGGGTGCCATGTTGCAATTGTGATTGATGAAATCACATTGGCCCGTCATACCTCA
Source organism: Falco biarmicus (assembly GCF_023638135.1). Lineage (NCBI taxonomy): Eukaryota > Metazoa > Chordata > Aves > Falconiformes > Falconidae > Falco > Falco biarmicus. Next base: position 17,629,137 of record NC_079302.1, on the reverse strand, counting down.
CTTTATCTGCTCATCTATCTCTTTAAATGCTCTGTATGTTACTGTCAGGGATTATTTTACTCAGAATGTTACTTTATGCCTTTCCAAATGCATTTTTTGAGTGTGGTGTGTGGTCACCAATCACAGTAAATGGAATAACTGAAGAATGAGGACTATGTGTGTTTTGGTCAAATTCTGGATTAGTCAAGTCTGATTTCAATAGGTCAGCAATTCAGTCCCAGCCAAAAATATGACTATTTCTTCTGTCATAAAAAATCTTACCAATTTTTTTTTTTTTTCCTTACAAATTATCATACGTAAAGTCAGGATCACATTATGGGGATTTTTGTTAGGAAAGTATTTTTATTATCTAATGAAGTGGATTTAAGGGGTAACTTGACTCTTTTTTGAGGCAGTTGTGCTAGCCTGCTTCACTCTTAGTTCCTCATCCTGTTCCAAGACTTATATAGGTAGATGATAAACCTAGAGGAAGAACCATATTCAGGTTAATATCATACCCAAAGGTGGATATTTTACCAAATATGGTACTTTAACCAAAAGTGACTTTAAATGTTTGTCTTTGGTTCATTATTTTTAACCCAAACCCAGTTTGCCAGGTGAGTCCCAGAAAAAACTGTAACCATAATGGAAGCATTGAGCTCAGTATTAAGAAGCGCTTAAGTCACTGATTCCTGCCAGAAAAAGGCTCATGAATTTATGGCTTGAATCAAAGATGTATACATGAGCTCTAGGATAAAGCACAGAAGAGAATGCAGTTTTCTTGCTTTTCAGTCATGTACCTTAACCAGAAGTCCATTCCTATAAATATTAAGCATTCAAGTATTTTTCATGGAAGGATTAAAATGTCCTTTTATCTAAGGCTGAGTTCTTTCTGTTATACCTTAAAATGAGTCTTGGTAATTCATTCCAAAGACAATTACTTACAAACTTTGCCTATTTTCCATATCAAATTCAAACCTATATCCACAGGTTTTATACATAAAATCCGAGTACTTTAGTGACACCTGGTAACAGAGCAGTGGGTATTAGAATGATACTCATTTAGATGAACTTGTGGCAACTGATTTGCTTAACAGGTACAGCACTGCATGGCTCTAATTTGTGGACTTTGTGGTTAGGAGTCTAGCTAGGAGAGAAGTCCTTGCCTCAAACAGCACTTTTGCTGGTCTGTGGCTGAATTGTGGTACTCTGATGTTAGTTTCACATTTTAATGGCTAGAGTCAGCAAAATAAAATGTAAGCGTTTGTAAATTTAAAAACAAAACTTGGAAACTTTGGCGGCATACCTTAAATGGGTGCTGAAAATACTGTTCTGTAGATAACAGGTGGATTAAGCCAATAATGTCAGAGTTTGCAACAACTGTGATTTAAAAAAAATAAAACTAAAAAATCTACAGGAATACACAAAATCTGACTTTCTAATACTGGAAAGAGTGAGTTAGCATGTTAATGCCTCTTTCCCTTCCCTCCTATTAATCAAGGAATTTAAAAGACTTATGAGGGGTCTGTTCTTTGTAGATGGTGAGCAGGATGGAAAGGAAGTATTTTTTTGTCAGCTAATACTAATCAATGTCATAAGTAGTACAGAAATATTTGAAGAGTAGATGTTATGTCAAAAAAATATATTGGATGTTACCAACAGCTTGTGATGAATCATTGTGTGCCTCTAGAGGAATACATTGCACTGGTGAGGCTGAGCTGAGGGGAAGAGGTACACAGCAATGCTTTCACTGCTGCTTCTTTGAGATTCCAATGCAAGGACTCACCTTTACATTTAATATGTAAAGGTCTCCTGAACAGTTGTTTTCTGGGAGGTCTAATGGATCAGAACTCACACAAGCATGTTTTTTTCTCTGGTTACCACCCACTCCACACCCCTATCCCAGGCAATTTGGTCCCTTGGTGCAGAGGGGTGTTTCCATCAAGTTTGCTACTAAGTCAATGTTCTATTATTGGCTTGTTACATATGGAACTTCCCGGAAAATTAACTGCACCATGAATCATGTAGAGAGTGCTTAATAAGGGTATCTATTCTGTTGCTGGAGCATCTGTTTGTCAGAGCAAAAATAAAAGTTATTTATTAGCAAAAGCTGACGTTTACATATTCATACAGAAGAAACTATTTAATTCAGACTCTGTTATGTGCACACACATACCTATATCCAAGATTCTCCAAAACATGCATATGCATTCTTTTTTATTTTAAGGGAGTGCATAAAAGTTTTCTAACCATGCTTTGAACTTATTCATAAGATTTTATGTGTCTACCTGGAGCAGATTTGAAATTGCTTTTTATAAAATATGCTGCATTTATAAAATGCTTTTTTGGATGCCTTTTTATTTTTCAGTGTTTTTATCAGCCCCAACTCTAGATTTCATAGAGCCTGGGGAATTTACAAAGGAGCCAACTCAGAGTAAACTTAAGTCACAGATATTATACATACAATAGTCTGTCTGCTGACGCCAAGCCTCACTTTCCTCCTCCGCTAATAAAAGCCAGTAACAGTTGTCTGATCTTTTGCATCAAAGACAGTGTTTATGAAGTGGCCTATATCGTTATCTTAAAATATACATATAATTCCTGCATTAAAAGCTTGAGAAGAATTATGAATCAACATTTCATAGTAAATTGTACACAGATTTGAGGACTGAAATAATGTTTCATTCATGAATACTGGACCTTCAAAATAGAAGCACCCACGGAACAGGCTTCCTTCTGACTAATGGTATTTACTTACCTGAATGATCTTTTTTGTGTGTGTGTGTGTGTTTCCAGTATTTTAAAAAGTTAAATAATAATAACCCTTAGTTCTCTTGTTCAGAGACTTTGGGTTATTGGATTAAAATTTAAGCGGGGTTCAGCTTTTTACATAAACAGCTTCCAGCTCAAAGTGCTCTGAGTATCAATAGAGAAATACAGAACAGGCTGTGGGACCGTTATCCCAGCAGCATGTTACAAGGCTTAGGGATCATTTAGACCACCTAGAAATAAGAGAGGTTTTGGCCAGTTGGGACTATTCAGTCTGGCTGGCAGTTTACTTTGTCATGACGCTCTCAAGAGTGTGGGCGATGGTCTAGGCAAATTGTCTCAGCGGTCAGAGTCGACCCCTAGCTTAACTCTGAGTCCATCCTGCCCCTAGTTACATATGTGGACTATGTACATGGTCCGAGTTTGCTGTGGGGATGGCACTTTGGAAAGAGAGCATCAAGGAGCACCCACCAGCCTAATAACACCTCCAGCTGCAGGGTCCTGAGCAGAAGGGAGCTGGGAGAGGCTGGTGTTGGTGGCCCTGTCCCTACCTGCATGTTTCTAGGCCCTCCCTGTGTTTGAGCAGTTCCGGATCAGGATGAAGGGCAGGAGGTAAAGCCTGCCCGGTGAAGTGAAGCATGTGGTGCCAGGTGCGTTCTGGACCACAGCAGATGGTTTACCTGTGAGTGTATAACAGATCAGCTACTTGGGAGACACCTCCGTGAACAGTAGGTTTTAAGATGATTTTCTGAATGACAGAAAAATTCTGTATTTATTTAAAATATTATGTTTGTTGTTCCCTGATGAATCTTTAAAATACACGGTTAAAGGGGCTTTACTCAGGATCCTTTAAGTAACAGTAGGTATTTGGATGACTTTTCTTCCTACCCGTTGGTGGGGTTTTTTTCTGACAAATAGCAATTCACTAAGTACCGTGATTCTTGGCACCTAAAAGCGACGATGAATTTGGTGAACACATTCAAGTATAAAAAAATATGTTGAAATACCAAAATGTTGAGTGAATTCTCTGGTATATTCAAAAATTCTAATGAGGTTTGCCTGGTTGTGGCAAAATACATGGGTATGTGTTGTAAGATCACTTTTTTTCTGTGTTGGAGTGGGTAGCTGCTGTTACAGTACATACAGGAGTAACATGTGTGAGGAACTGAAGTAAATGGCAAAGGGGGCATTGCAGCTTTAGACATCCTGTTGGCCTTGTCTAGAGTACAGGCTTTGAACCTGCATCTCCCACCCTTCCAGGTCATCTAGGGTTCTTGTACTTTATGAGACTGCCTCCTTCCCTTTTTTCATCTATCTAGCCCCTTTTTTCCAACCTGCAGAAACCTGTTCTTTTTAACAAGTAATTAAAATACTCCAAAGAAGACATTTAATTTTGTGCCAGAAAGATGTTTTGGGGTTTTTTTCAGTTTGCTGGAGAAGAAACTTTTTTCTTAATCTGGATAGTCCAAAAAATTGGCACAATTCCTGAACTTTATTTCTAGATTTTTTAATTTTTTTGCAGATAAAATAATCCAAAATTTGTTTGTTTGAAATTGTAATTTAAATTAAAGGTAGAACAAAACTCTTAGAAAAGTTTAATTTTTATTCACTTTGTTGATTACACTGTATGAATAAGGTATTTTGAATGGATTCAATGTAAAGCCATTCTGAAATTATATACTTATTTATCATTAATATGATAACTGCTGAACAAGTTTGGCAGGGGTTTCAGAAAAATCTTCCAGAAGTATTTATATTTTTGCCAAAGTTCTGCAAGATGTCCAAGTGCTTGTCTTAGAAGAGCATATCAAGCAGCACAGGGCAAAACAAAATGAAAGTAATGTGCACAGGGAAAAAGAAATCCCTTCTTTGCATTCCTGTTTGCAAAATATTGAATTAGGAAATTTGTTTACATACAAAGGGTAATGGGAAGCAGAGGGATAAATCTAGGAAATATACGTTGCTCCCTAAAGTAAAAACAGTTATCCTAGAGTATATCTCTCAACTAATTTCTAATCTACAGGGTTTTCAGCTACCTGCACTTACTGAAACGCTCCAATATGTAATCAGCTGGTTCTGTTTCACTGTGTGAACCATCTTAGGTCTTTAATTTTTGTCTCAGTAAATGCAGTATTTTTCATTAGAATGGTTTAAAAGATGTACTTACAGGTAAAAAGGATAACTTTGATCACTAACTAGTATATATTTAGTATAAAAATTCACAAAATACTATAAATTTACATCTATCTCATGTTCCTATTATAACATTTCATAGCTTATGTTATAGTTTACTTATGTCTTAGTCATTTGCATCAATTAAATTGAATTGGAATATTTTTCTCCTCCTACTTTAGCCCTTCATCTTCAGCTGTCAACATGCACATGCCAGTCAGCAGTGCAGCTGTCAAAGCTGACATCAACATCTATAGTTGTATTTTTCTGGTGTCTGTATCTGTCTTATTCTGAGTATTTCTTAATGTTTGTCTTGCTGCTAATAGGATTTGCAAAGAATTAAGTTTCTACTATACCCATCCTTAAGGGCCAGTGGAAAATGGGATTTCACTGTGGAAATCTGATTTCAGCACAGTTACTCTGTTCCCATCATTAGTATCAAATTCTGGAGGGTTATAAGCTTTCAGTAGTTTTTTTCTTTGCCACCAAGAAATCCTAGCTTTGCTGAGTTTAATAAAAATCTGTTTATTTCAACTAAACCAATTATCCCATAATTTCATATTTCCTGTACTTCAGCTAACAGAAAAACTGTGATATTTATTCTGAAAAGTAAAATGGGAGAGCAAGTTGCTAGATGAAGCCATTTATGGAAATATTCATTGTAGTGTGTAGTGCTGAAACGAGACTATGAGAATACATCCAAGTGATTTTCTTCCATTAAAATGAAAAACTTTATCATCTGCTTGAATGGGTGCAGTATTTGTGTGCTCTACATACCACTGAATAAAAAATGAAAAATTTCAGACTTATGATTCCTCTTGTACAGATTAGGAGAACAAATTAGGAGCAGCTCAGCAATAAAGCTTTTATAAATAAATAAAAAGCACCTAATTTTTAGAGTAAATGAGAGCATATGATGAGTGATCTGCTCCTAATGAGTACTGAAAAGCTTCCAGTGTAAATAAACAGATGGCAAAAATACTTAAATTACTAATTTTTCAAACCACAAATACCTAAGTCACAGGTCTGTGCTACAGATTTCAAAGGGAAACTTTGCATCCAACTTTTCCACAACGTAAACATGTTCTTCCTCTTCACAGGAAGATAATAAATCCTCACAGGAAGGTCATGAAGCTGATCGAATATCTGAGTTTTTGAAACTTGAAAGATGCTCTGGTATAGCAGCTATTAGTAATGCAGCAAGAGAGGAAGTTTGACATGAGGATTTGTCAGACAGTATCTTTAAAGTGAGTAGCTGCAAAAGCAAGTTGTGTCCGTGTGGGCTCTGGCCTCAGTGATTATCTTATTGGCCACCAGAGACATATAGTTGCTGCAGAAAAGTGTTGAAAGCCTCCTTTACAATCTAGATATTTCTGTCAAATGCCTCTCACTGTATGACTTAATCTTGGAGTTACTACATGCCTTCATGCTAGAGATAGCTCATGGAAGAGTCACACAAGCTTCAGAAAATAAAGGCAACATCTGTGAGACACGGTTACATTTTGTTCTGTAATTAGATCTACATTGATCCTCACTGCAAAGAGAAAATGGAAAGGATTTTTGTTATGATTTGGTAATCAAGTTAGAGCTTACACACAGAATTATTTCTAAATGTCATGAGTAGTTCAGGAAACTTTTTCAACGTAAAATTTATTTATGGTAAATTAAAATGTGAAGGTATAGATTAGATTAATAATGTCATCAAAATCTGTTGCAGGTAGGATAGAACTTAACAGAGGTTTCTGTCGGGCAGCTTCCCCTTAAGAATAGCACAATAGACCTATATTGATTAATTCAAATATCCACACTAGCTCCAGGTCTCTGGGATAAGAGACTCATGTATCTGACAGGAACCATGAGATGTCACCAGTGCCATTCCTCAGTTCAGAGACATTGTCATCTGGTCCTGGGTGGGTGTCTATCATATTCCTATAATTCAACGACAGAGATCACACAGCTTGTCTCAGCACTCCATCACGTTGTGAACTGTAGCTGTCCTTTCACAGTGTTTTGTCCCAATGTCTATCCTAATTCTTCCTTCTTGCATAAATTCCTGACTTTTCATCTACTTCCCATCAAACCCGTTGTCTCCATTTCCCGGCATCACCATGCCCTTTGCTCTGTACTTGTATAGTTTTGAAAGCTCTTCAGCTCTCTCTGCTGCTTTTATCTAGAACGATGTCCCCCAACTTCTTCAGTGGTGGTAAAAGACCTTGTTGCAGCTTGATAGTCTAGAGAGTGCTGCGACACCAGCTCCTTTAGCCAAAATCAGAAATGAGTGACATATGCATCCAATACAGTTGCTATTCATACTGATTTGTTGAGCTGATCTCAACAGTGCTTAGTTTCAGAAGAGTCCAAATGACTCCCAAGGTTTAAAAGTAAATTCCTGTTCTGGCAAGTAGCACATGAACACCTTTCTCCTCCCAGGTGGCTGATGTGTTAGCATGAGTGGCTTTTCCTGACTTTATGGATGTGGCAGAGTTTAGCTGCTTTGAGTTAATGTGATGGGTATCCTGGACGGGTCAGACCCCGTCTGCTTCCCGATACTTTTCCAGAGTTTCAGATCTGCTCTTGGTGCTGATGCACTTCAGAAACACCAGCAGAGCATGGAGGAGGCAGAGTATGATGACCAAACAGTGTGAGGGAGCTCTGCCTGAGGAAAACTTTAATGCTTTTGTCATTTCCTGCCACTAAACAGAAGACTAGAGGCTTGTGTTACCCAGAGAAGTAAAGCTTTCTGCTTCCCTCTCTCTGATAACTAGACACTCCAGACAGCCTGTTGTAAATGATTCCGTAGCATCTTTGGTTCCCAGCAGGAAACCTCTCTGAATTGCTCTGGGTAATAGCTCCAAACCTGCAGCTCCGACAGGTATTTTTAGGTCTGTCTTGAAGACATACCAGCTTCCATACACTTCAGCTTCTTTGTCTGGAGTCATTGCATTGAAATGGGGTATAATTGTGGTCTCATGTCTTCTCAATCCACCCACCAATCTCAACTGCTTTAAAGGAGCCTCCTGCTGTGCTACAGGGAGTATTTAGAGCCTTTCTAAGCAAAGCAAACTTGAACTGTGGGTTGTGCCTGAATTTAAAGACTACCTTGGAAGGAGGAGTGAAGATGCGTTGTGAAATCTCTTCAGAACATAATTTGTAATAGTGGGACACTTCAAGCTAGGAATTTCATTGGAAGTATATGATTTAAACCACTTATCGTTCTGGCACATTGAATTTTCAGTCATTAGAGGACAAACAGTAAGACATTATACAGCTGATTAATAGTATAATAGAGGTCTGCTCCATACTGTTATAAAAGTGCGTCTGATTTGGTGCAAAGTAAAGGAATAATCCAGTCAGCAGCATATAAATGTTCAAAGAGAAATTTGCCAAAAGGGGCAAGAGAGAGGACGAGCAAAGCCCCTTTCACTGCTCCATTTGGATCAGGATTGTGTTCATGCTAGAACACTAGAACATTTATTAACAGAAATAATCCCTTTGAACTCAGTAAGGCTAGTAATTGAAGTTCTGTGTACAGGCTGCGTGCAGCTTCACTGGGCAGCTGCTACCTCATGCAGTTTCAGGGTTTTTTTCCTTTCAGCAGCTTCTGGATGCTTTATAGATGATTCCCAATAAAATGGGAAAGGAGAAGAAAGGAAGGGTTAATAAAGGGGTTTGGAAGTCTAGAAAGTAGACTGAGACAGGAAGTTTTTTTCTTATTTTTACTACCTTTATGCAGCCCAAAGGATAAAATCAGCAAGACTGGAATCAACTGGTGCTGTACTCGCACATTTAAAATATAACGTTTAATCTCCTATAGCTGTTGAAAGATGTGGCTCTGGCTGGCTCCTTGCTTCTAATCAATGAATAAAGTACAAATACCACCAAGTCTGTCTTTCATCATGCAAGTGAGAAATCTGTATGGTCACTCTAACACATCTTACCAAAGACCAGCTGGGATAAGAGTCGTGCTTTGGCAAACCAAAGTTTTTTTTTAACTGCTGGAATAGAGCTGGTTGAATTGTTGGCTTTTTTGCAATACAAGTTTTTATGACTTCTTCTAATATAAAACAGAAGATAAAGGGGAAACAATGCAAAATAGTGTATCGACAGCAGATAATGTTAACCTGATAGTATATTCTATTGCATAGTTTCAATAAATATTTCAGACTAGTAGAAATGCCTTTTTAACTGATTTAAATTAATATTTGAACAAAGCAGTATTAAAAGTCAGAAACATATCAAATGGAAGTCAGTGCACCTAATATAGGAAGCAAATGGATGATAATGGGGATTAAGTTTCCTGAAGAATTTAATGTATATAAATTAATCTCATAATTTGTATCAACTTTGCTTCAGTTAAATAAGGCAAATTACTTGTTGGAACAGTATATTGGGAGGGAGAGAGCACAAACATGAAGATAAGCTGATAACCTAAAAGAGTAAAAGGAAAATATGTATTTTTCCAACATGGAAAATTCAATTAAAGTTATCGCTTTAGATCTTTTTCAGAACTACAGCCATGAACAAACCCAAAGATCAGCAGTAGCAACCACAATGATATCTTACATAGATAGGAAATTGTTACAACTAAAAGTGAACCATTTGTCCCAGGAAGTGTTCTGCAGAAACAAAAACATACAAAAACAATTGAAAGAAAATATTTACTCCAGTAAATGAGTTCATACTCATAGTACAAACAATTGAATTATTTAGCTTAATTGGTACAAGTGCACATAGAGAATTAAAATTATGCCTATCAAAATCTTCCACAGAATTATTAACGTGAACAAAACCGGAGAAAAATGATCAAGTAATTCTGTGGGAAATAATATGTTCAGCAATAGAGGTACCTAAAAAAGAAAATGCTTTTCTTATTTGAAGATAAGGTAACATCTACTTCCTACTGAGGTAAATTGCCTCCATGCAGAAGCCCACTGTGCTCAATGTTAATCTTTCCATATGTTTCAGTGGGCTTTACTTAGGTCATAATTTTCAGTTTGCCTGTCCGCATCCTTTTGTCAGCAACTGGTCCTTTGTCGTACCTTCTGGGCTTAGTTTATAAAGGTTTTCCGAATTTTATCTGGAAAGACAGTATTTGTTTAGATCCCCCATGGCTTTCATGTCAGTTCAGCTCGAAATACAGCTTCAGCTTTAATTCTGAATGTCCACGGTCATTGCTGGGCTGTTTTCTGGATCGGGGAGCCTGGACTCTCAGCTTCAATCTGCCGTGACTTTAACTAGCCTAGTTCCAACTGCAGCCAGAAAATAAATGTTAAGGAACCCTCTCAGTGGAGTTGTATTTAAGGCTAAAAAAAATGTCAGCTCACATCCGCCAGAATCAGTCTCTTTCTTCGTGATTTGTCCCTTTAATATCTTTACTTCGTAAGGTCTCCCAGGCACTCTTTGTGTGGGTGTATGTGACATTAGAGGGGGTAGTCACTACAATAATGCAAATAACATTAACACAAAATTTAAAATAGAAAACTATGCTGTGATATGAATTTGGGGAATTTAAAAATAAACAAGAATTCCGAAAGACCACATTTAAATTACTCCTTTAATAATACATCGGCAGTTACGTGCAATATAGACTTGGTAAATGCACATTCTGTTCTCCCTTGCATGAATTTAAATCTAATGCAAAATGGACAGATCCATTCATGCCTATGAAATTAAATCCAAATAGGTTTGCATAAGCATTAGGTTTAATGATCACTGCACAATATAATTAAAAGGTGATGTTACCTGAATATTAGATTTTCTATATGCATGTTTATTTGGAGTTTTAATTGGAAATAAACAAAATCAGAAGTGCAAAAAACAGTAGAAAAGATGTGTGAAATGTAATGATAATGGTGACTTCTAAACAGCCAAGGAAATTATAGTCATCTTATATGTGGGACAGGAACAAACACCTCTTAATTGCACTTCATTATAACGTACCTTTCTCTTCTCAGTTGTATATATTAATTATAAAAATCATGTTTCAGAGACGAAAAGCTGTACAATAGGATTTTTTTTCTTTTCCCTCCCTCCCTTATGCTGTCTGCAGCAGGATGGAAGAACAATATCAACTGTCATCCACAGGAAGAGCTTAAGAGCTTTCAAAGACAAATCATAAAAAGAATGAAAGGCTATTATAAAAAAAGGAGGAAAATGCTTTGATTTCACAGATTTGCTACTTATTAATGTTTAAGGTTCTCTCTTCTTTTTAAAAGTATCTTCTCATATTGTTTTGTATGTGTTATGTGCAGGTACATCACTTTTTGATGACTATATCACATGACATGTAGATTACGTAGCTCATTATTAACAGATGGAGGTTGAGGGGATAAGATATGGGAAAAGATACTATAGCAGCCCTCCAGGACTTGTATCGGTTCTTTGGATAAGTTGTAGAAAACTTGAACATTTATCTCATGGCACAAAGTAACACCATCTTTTGAGGTTTGAGTTTGGTTGGATTTTTTCCCCCATTTCATTCATGCATTCCTTTGGAACAAGACTTACAAATGCTTGAAAAGTAAGGACATTACCTGGGTTGTGTTTATCTGGGATCGAACTTTTTTCTGGCTGCAGATTTCTTTCATGATTTGGATTTTCAATTGTCCTGTTCCCTATACAATTAGCTGTGATGTTTCCTTAAAACATACATTCTAGCTTATAAAACTGCATAGTATCACTGGCTTTGTTGAATCTAGGAGCTACCTTACTGATGAAGATTTTGTGGCTGCTGCGTGTAGCCTTGCAGTGTAACCACCTGCATAAACCCTGGTATGTTAATACAGGGACAATAAAGCAGTAAGCCATTATCTGGTTTTACTGGCTTTTGGTATTTATCCTCTTGAAGTTTTTACCATTTCTTCTATTTGTTTTCATACCACTGTAAACATGGAATATGGTTTCCTGAATCAAGGGTCTGTGAGGCTAGGTATCTTGTGTTCTTCCTGAGGCTGAACACTCTGTTTCACCCCAGCCTTATCACATCTCCTGCATGGCTCCATGGGTCGTACAGATGCAGTGTCTGTCAGAGTTAGGCAACCCATTTTTTTGATGCATGCATGGCCTGCTGATAGCAGGTGAAGATCTTCTACTGTATGTGTTGTTTGTATAACATATATATTCGGGGTGGGGGTGTGTGAAATCAGTGAATGATTTCATTAGTAACTATGACTTTCAGTGATTCCTGAAAAGGTAAGTACTCGCAGAGATAGAGGTGGTCGCAGTAAGCTATATGATTTTCTGTATGTGACTTCCATACTTTTAAACTATGTCTCCTTCAATGAATAAAGAAAAGGAAAAACCCTCCTATCCAAATGGCAAGCTTGTTACTTCGACGTGTTCCCGAAAGGTAGATACTGAGTTCTGTCGGTAAGTCTCCCTGTTAATACATTCAGGTTTAAGCTGTTGCTTTCCGGATAGGTCAGGTAACTCCTTCCCAAAGCTGCAGTAGTCTTCACTAGGACCTTATGTTTGTTCTGGTGGGAGGGAAACCCTTCATGTGCAGGAACTTGAGGCCTGTTAAATTTAAAGTGGATGTAAAATATATATGAAGGTGAGAGGTACTGTGTTCAGTATACAATCTATTACTTTAACACATCATACTGATGAACTCCTTTTTGGTTTTTTTCCTTCCTCTCATTCCCCTGCAAAAAAAAACAGTTATAACTATCAAAGGTATGATGCCTTTTCCTCGCTCATGAACAGTTGTAGCTTGCATATGGTTTCAATGGATCGGTCAATTCATTAAAAAGAAAATAAACAGTGGAAAAGGAAAGAGGAGTTCTTTAAAGAATTGCTCTAAATTGCAAGTAGAAGCTAGACTGGCCTGCAGATCATCCTGAGACCTGAGGACAGCAAATATGTTATCTTTGAGTTTCTCTTCTGTAGCCTGTGTAGTTCCATAAAAGAAGCATATCCTCCTCTGAATGTATTTTCTTCATTCTTTCTATTATAAACTTTGGTCCTTATTATATGTCCGAGTAATTCAAAGATGCAACAGAATCAACAGAATGTCTCTGCACTCCTCCCTATTTTAATACCATCTATGCAGTAGTTTAACCATTAACATGTATAAAGCTATCTTAACTACATGAAAAATAATCACATGACACAATTTTTCCTGAGGAAATATTAACTTTAAGCTAGGATAACCAAGTTCCCAGAATTCACATAAAAACATAATGAAGTTAATATTAAATAAAAGCCTTATGCAAGCTTTTATTTTTACAATATGTGCTGATACGTCCTTGATTTAATCATGTGTTGTTTATGATTAATGAACGATTCACCTTGAAGACCAAACTTTGATTCGTATCTCATCAAGAGTTTGAAGAAATCATTTCTTTAGAAAATAAAATAAAGCTGCTTTGTGGGTTACACAGTATTAAAAATTTAACACAACACACCCTCAGCAATAACACGGGGAATCGAAGCTGACAGGACATGGGAAGGTTTCAGTGATCACACAAGTGTTACCAAAGCTCAGACTGTTCAGGAGATTTTCAGGTATAAACTGTTGTAAATTCAAAGCATGAAAAATTCTCTTTTTTCATTCTTTATGATGTTTTATTCTTAAATGTAGACTTGTGCAACCGAACTCAAAATGTAAGCATGGGGAATATTTTGTTTATTTATTTGCAATATTTCTATTTACTTCTAAGGCAAAAATTAATACATTCATCAAGAAAAGCAGCTGCAAATGTGACCAAGTTGCTTTTGTTAAAGAAGATGCACAATTGTGCAAGTTCAGAGTTTATGTTTCACTAGGGTGTATAGCCTTTTCTGTGACACTTCACCTAAATAAAATATTATTAGGTAAGAGATCTGAGGAGAGATATGAAGTAAACTGCAATAGTAATGAAAGTATCTGTGTATAAATCCAGAACACAAAATTATTTGGGTCTATGTTATATGCGTATCAATCTTACCATGATTTTTTTTTTCCCCTGATCATAAAGTAAGGATTATTTTTTAAAGATACATGTTGGAATGGAAGCAGGTAAATTTGCAGGAAACATTATTTATAAATAACCCCTGATATAATGGGAATGCTTTTATGTGCCAATGACCTGAGATCTGCAGTGCTGTATTTTTTAATTTCTGGAGGAGAAACACAGTCTGAAGATTGTCTGGGGTGGATAGATAATAGTTAATGTGATAGTCTAGGCATTCATTGTGTGATATCTGACAACCTTTTCTGACAAAATAGTTTTATTACAATGATAGACGGATGACCATTCTGGTGTTATCAATGGATGACAGAAAATTGTTTATGCCCTAGAATAGTGATATACCAAAATCATTGTCCAAGAATTAATGCAAAATTTGTAGCAAAATTCAACTCTTTATACAGAAACACATATTTATATTTTAATTCTTCACTGAAGACTCAGGGAGCAGGTTTTATGTAGTGTTCTTGCCTGTGCTACATTTCACTTTCTCAGATTAATTCTTCAGTGGTAACGATGCATGAGCTACAGGGTGAGCAGCTGAAAAACAGTTCAAAATCAGACCATGTAAGGTGAGTCACAGTTTATACGATAGTTCAAAATTTATTTCTCCAGAGAAGTGTGTTCCTGTTTTCCTGGTGGAATAAATCCTTCTTTCTTTTATTTTCTTCATTTACTCATAGATAAGTGAACAATAAATTACTTATTTTAGGTAAAGTCTTGCAAGCAGAGGATAATATAATTCAAGTTGATTCTGATGATATTAACATATTACAGTAATAAGTACTAACAGAATTTTATAGTTGATTTGCTGTCCTGTGAAAATATCTTGATTATTTGATGTATAACTTGGCATTATACTTCCCAACTTAAAGGAGTTCAATTGAGAATTTTTTAAAAGTTTCCATTTTCTGGTTCAGTGAGTTTGCTGCGGTTCATTTAAACTCCACATGCTTTACCTAGCTTTTACATTTCATAACTCTTTGTGGCGTGTATGATTCAGGCTGATTCACCTTGATATTGACATCACAGAGTTCAACGACTTCTGTATAGTTTGTGTCACCACTTCAAAATAATATAGCTCTGAGAATTTAGAGTGATCTTTGTCCTCTGGTTTGTTTAATATTGTGGGTTTATGTTTTTCTTATTTGTTTAGAACTATTTGTACTTTGGATTATTAATCTATAACTAAATGTTGCCCTCTGTGTTCATCCTGCTGACGATATTTGGAATGAGACCAAAGTTGTTTTCTTTAAAATTGTGCAGAGTGTTTATGCCAGTGTTTAACATGAGTTTTTTCATATGATCTTTTTGGAATCATTCTTTAAAATTATGCAGAGCGTTTATGCCAATGTTTAACATGAGTTTCTTCTTACAATCTTTTTGGAATCACGTCAGAAAGGGGCAAAATTAGCATGGAGCAGTATTGGTTCTTATGCTACTTCTATCTTTTTACAGACAGAAGCCTCGGGTATCTTGCCTAAACAAAATCTTCAATGGCATGCTGGCTGGCTGTCTCAATAGCAATGCATCAAGCAGTGAATATGTACTGTCACTTGAACTATTGAAATCAACCGTGGCCAGTCACTATCTGAACTCATTGTGTAAATATCAACAAGAATTTGTAAGGAAATATCCCATATCACAAAAACAAAAACAGAAAGAAAACAACAACAAAAAAAAAAAAAACAACAAAAAAACCCACTGATAAGGAAATGAACCCCAAGGGTACTGTGTCATCTCCAGGCTGTCTCCATCTCTGACATCCCTCAGAGAGGGCACTTTGGTGTCACTGTGCAGATCAGAGCACTTCGCCTTTCAGTGGACTGTGACACTGGCTGTAGGGGGGGAAAAGTCTTTCCAGCGAGAGCTTCCAAGCCTTGCTCAGAGTCCTTGTCAGAGTCTAAGCTGTACATAGTCGGAACCACAGGTTTGGCCCACTCAAGCTATACAAAAGGTTTCAAGCTTAAGAGTTGTTTAAAAGTTTGTACCTTACTCACCCAGAAAGAAATGAATCAAGGGTGATGTCATGAGGAAGCTTTTGTTTGGGTTAAGACTTCAGTTTTAGATGTTGTCTTCGGTTCTGAAAGGTTGAACAAATGAAATTCAAACTTTTTCTTCTTCATCACAGGTAGACTGAGAATGAGTTCCTTATCAATCTCATGACATGAGGGCTACATAACTTCTCTGCTGCTACTGTCACTGTAACGTGTGCTTTGGTAAAAGCAGCCTTAAATGAGAGAGTTACTAAATTAATATTTGTGTAGAGGTAGAGATCTCTATGATAAAAAATATGAGGTTCTTAATGGATGTGTAACATTTTGATTGTTAGTCATATAATGTGTTTTCCTTTTCTTTTTCACTATGGCACTGTGTGACAGGTGGTATAAAACAGAGCACACCCACTTCCTAAAAAATTAATCCAGTTATGAACATCTGGAAGCACAGAATGCTGAAAAATAGAGGCAGTGTGCAGAGTTTTCAAACAGATATCGTGAAGGGGGCAGTGGGGGAGAAAACTCAGGTTTTTTGAGTAATCTGTATTACTTAATCTTTCAAGGCCCTCCATTGATTTCAAAGGAAAAGAGGAATTTCTGATGCTACAGGTCAGATATCCATCTTACAAATTAAATATAAATGAACATTTATCTATGCTAGCATAAATGTTGAAGGTTCTTTATGAGTGCAGATTCTGTATGCTTTTTTTCCTGGCTTCTGTCACTGTGAAAGAGTATGCCAACTATGGACCACATCTGTTGTGCTAAATCTTTCTGTCTGTATATTTAAGTGTGCAAGTAATCCATTTTAAAAACATGTTCCTGTTCACACCCTATCACAAATTTGAGTGAAATTGAAGAAAATTTACTTGTTCACATTAAAGTTAATGAAGTTGGAGACTTTTGTCATGGACTCTAAGTTATTAAGAAAATATTTTGAAGCGTAAAAGGAGTATGATTAATGTATCAAAATCCTCATGATCATAACGGACATCTTTAAAAGAGTAGATTCCTGCTAAATGACATGTATAGCACCACAGATGTACAGAAGGACAAGAAACAAAAATGCAAGTTTCTCTTTCTCTCATTCTTCATCAGTGGTCCCTCTTTCACACTTGCAGAATCTCTAAGTAAGGTTTACCTCTGAAACGCATTGAAGACAGACCTGTTCAGCATTTTTTAAGAAGTCTGTGTTTGATGTCTGGCAAAAATGTATACTTAAGCTAATATTCACCAGTGAGTACACACTAGGTCAAATCCCTTAGTGTTACGAAACATGATATAAATGGTAATTTTTATTTCAGTAATAGAAGACAGAAAATACTCCAAAAATAGGGGAGGACTGTGTGAAAAGAGATTAAGTTTTAGTTAGTACTTTTTACTGTAAACTTTTCAATGCAAGTCTTCAAATTGCATCAGCCATCAGAGAATTAAACAGAATCTGTCTCATGAATAATAGCTATTTTAGATCAATTTATGATAGATTAATAAATTAATTATGTGCATAAATAAGTGTGGGATAGGGCACAAAACCAAGGTGGCGATGTTATACTGTGATTATATATTCTGTGCTGATGTGGGCCAAGTAAATTTCTATCTGCTTACAATTCTATTAACCATTTCATTCTGTTTTTAAAGCAATGCAGCATAACTCCACTGGAAGAAATACACCACATTTAGGCTGGGTGAACTTAAATCAGATTACGGCTCGTTATGCAATAACAATAAACAACTGAAGATTAATCTATATGCCTCAAAAATTATTGCAAAATAACTTTTGTTGCAAACAGAAATAGATGCCATAAACTGCACTGAAAATAGATACGCACAAACCTTTTTAGTTCATTTCCCTGCAACAGTTTATTTCTAATTATTTTATTAGCAATGCAACAAGCTAATAGAAATGGAAGCTTGTACTGCTTCATAGACGAGGCCTTCGTAACGTGTTTTGAGCCCTTTAGTTCTGCTGTTGTTTTTATGTAAGAATCAATACTGCTGCAATTATGTGTTGTTGTTTTTTGGCTAAAATTCCCACACATCTGGGATAAACAGATATTCTATTTGAACTTCCTCTGTTAACTCCACCAGTTTCCATGGAATGACTCTCTCTATGCTTGTTAAGTAAATGATTGTTATAAGACTATGGAGACATGGTCGATCAAATTAACCCCTTTTGTCCAGCCTCCAAAATGGTTCCCTTCATTTGCCTAAATTCAGCTGCTTTGGGGAATTTTTTCAAGCTTGAAGGACTCTCTGGATTCATCACATTAGCAAACTGTAACCTGAGAAGAGGGTCTTTGGAGCAGCAGGACTTCTTTGGCCCCCAATTGTTTTGCTAATCAAGATTATTGCCACTATTGAGATGTGGAAAGATAGCCTAGCTGACAAAATTTGTCAGCTTCCCATGAAATAGTTCTGTCAGTTTAGTCAGGGTGCCGGCTAATATTAACATATAAATGAAGTCTCTCCCCCTCACCCCTTAATAGATGCAGAGAAAATATAAACACACACACAAAAAACCCCTCTGTGCTTAAATCAAACAAGCTTCTTTTCTCAGCTCTAGCCCATGTCCCTGGAAATCCTGTGAGTAGTGGAGCTAAAGGGAGGGGGGAGGGAAGCAGAATTTGCACAAAACTACTTTTAAGCCATAAAGCAGCAAAGCTCCACTCCCCTGCTGATAGCAACAGGAGATTGATTACGCCTGCAAAAGTACAAATGGTTGCCTGAATGCAAAGTGGCAGACCTCCAAAGCAGTATGTTCTATGTGCTGGTTTTACATTTTATAGCAGAGGACTTGGATTCAAAGTGGAAAAGTGGAACAGAGGGTATGAAAGAGTTATCTTTGCCCAGAGGTCAAACCTATGAGAACCGCCCCTGCTAGTTTCAGAGTCTGACCACAGAGAGATAGCAGGGGGAGTCCGGCCCCTGCCATCACCCTGCAGGCTAAAGCACCCAGCACCTGGTTTTTGCCTTTCACTCTGTTTTCTCATAATCAGAATACATATTGTATTTTCCAGCTGACCTACAAGGTGATATAATCTAACGCTCTCTCACTCCTCGCACAAATTTTGCATTATTTAGGCAAAGGCACAGGCTTTGCATCGGCCTGGCGGCAACTCTTTCAAAGCCCGGCTGTAGCAAATCATCAAAAAGTAATTCAAACTTACATTCATTTTAACTGTAAATGGATCTACTGGTAGTTCTTTTAATCTTGCAACCTGATTTAAATATAAATGAATTAATATCTCGTGATATTTGTAATCTGCAAGTCAGCAATATTGGCCTCTTGGTACAAAATTAGCTCTTGAATGGCAACTGTGCAGCAGCTTTGTGTAGTTAGTGTACGCATCAGAGATGACTCTTCTAACGAGTTCAATAGGCTTTGCAAAGCATAGCTTTAAATAGAAGAAATCCTTCAATCATGATTTGTTCTTGCTTTATGAGAAACAATCAGATTATTCCTTTGTGCTGAACTGTGACAATAGTCTAAAGCATGAATGAAAACTAGAATATATGTTCCCCCAGTGGATTACATCAGCCTTCTTGTTCATTAGGCTAACATGAAAAATAGATTTAATGTGTAAAATATCTGTCACTGAAGAGAATATTAAGAAAATTACTTGGAAGCAGTTTGTAGGAACTTCAGAGATAATGAGTTAATGACAAAGCACAGTATTTGCGAAGTAGTTCAAAACAGATCACTCCCAAAGAGTTCTAGGTGAGCAGCTAAACTCCCTACTTCACAAGTTTCAAAAGCTGTCAAACTCTGTATGATTTCCTCCAAAAACCTTGTGTAAAATACTGCATTAATTGCCCAGAATGTGGAGCTAAAGAAGCGTAATCCAAACAGTAGGGTTACCTGTTATCCTGAGCTAATGGCACATGCGGTGTTCCTGCTTGTACCTTTGATCTGAACTTCACTTTTCAATATTCTGAGAAACTTAATTAAGATGTGGTAGACCTACTTTCTCAACTGAGAAGAATAACTGGGAGCCACAATATCGTACTTTGGTGGCAATAGGATAGGGCCAAGAGAGTTTATATTATTATGATGACTACTACGGTTAAAGTCACGGTCTGCTTAAAAGTTCAGATCTCAAGAGTCTTTGTGAATTTCCTGGATTTCCCTTCTAGCAGGGTAAAGTTTCACTGCACTGAATCCTCCTCCTCCCTCATGTGCTCTGGCCCCTCTCCTGCAGGGTATGAGATAGGGAAAAGCAGAGGGATACCCTGCTTACTACCCAGTACAAACGGGCGAGTGGTCTTTGTCCCAGGCTGTTTACAATCTGGAATAGCTTTTCATTACCTGTTACATTATCAGTTCATCAAAATATGTCTATTCTTAATTTTATCTTCATCTACCTCTAGACTGTCTCAACAGTCTGGCTTCTATTATAAGCATCAAATCTAAAACTTCTTAGATGCCTTTAAATTTCTAAAGGAGTAATATTGACAGTAAGAGGTTAGTCTTCTACTAAACGGCTACCCTTCAGGACAGTGTCATCCAGAACTCACATAAGGTCTCCAGGACTCAGCAAAATGCGCTTGACCATGTGCATTAAAATCTCAGTTTACTCTGCACGACCTACTCACATTTATTTCTGGTCACACTCCCTCATCTTACATCTGCAGGACTTGTCAAGTAGATAGTTCCACTAGGAGAAAGAAGTCCTGCCCAGAAGGAAGGGTGTAGAGCTTTCCTTCACCGCCCCAGTTGCCCGGCTTGCAAACTTGCCTTGGAAGGGCAGCCAAGGGGTGCTTCTAATGGAGCCCTTCCTACCTCGGAGGGAACCGCTGCCTCACACTTCAGTGCTCACAAACAAAACACCTGCTCACACCCAGGAAAACCAGTAATCAAGGGGACTGGCTACATGTTGGATGTTGTTTAGACTTTTTCTTTTGTCTTTTTTTGAACCATTCTAACATATTTTTCTGCATTTCAGACATTTTCAAAAGTTGTGGGGTTTTGTTTATAGAAACATGAGGGGGTTCTTCATTTTTTTTGTGGAACATGAAAAACCACTGCCAGTATTTCACTTTTCATCGTTACTAAAGTTAAACATCTGTAAATTTGGTTTGGACAAGTATCCTGGAAGTCTGGCTACCCAGCTTTTAGACTTACTTCAGGCTATACTGCATTATCTCAACACAAGCAGCCCTTTATTCTTACCTGTCCTTTTAGAGGATATGGGACAAATACTAAATACTGCCTAATTTGGTACTTTTGTCTCATATCTTATAAATACATGGGTGTATTCCTTGCACAGAATAGCAGTAGAGTTTCATCCATGCTATTGAAGGGATTTTTAGTGTAACTTCAAGGGGGTAGCAGGGATCTTAGTAAAGAAACTGGCATTTTGGCATTTTAGTTTCAAGGTATATTTTTCAGTGTATCAGGCTGGAAGACAGAAATGGCTTTTCAGGAATGGCAGAGATATACACAACTCTACTGAAAATTAGTATATAACGCTGATTAAAAGATGGTGATTTAATATCTCAAGATCACCAATAACATATTGTAATGTCTCACTTCTGAGATCGGTTTCACACAGATTGATCCTCATTTCTAATAGATATCCATAACTTTTAGCTAAAATGCCTATCGGTGCAGGGAAGCTGTCCACACTGGTTGGATTCCGTAGTTCATGTCAGTGGCTGCTGCCATACCGTAGCTGTTATCATCTGGTCTTTGTGATACAAATTTGTCATCTCCCCCATTTCATAATGAGCCTGAGTGATACCATAAAGCCCTATACTGCCACCAACAATAATTGTCATTCTATTTGGAAGTCATAGAAGGGAGATTAAGGACTTAATGTTTAAATTTTAAATGAAATATTCTCTCCACCGTTATGGGTGGTCTCCTTCCCAAACATTGGTAGGACAGTATAGTAACACTACCCAATGCTATTGCCTGAACTAGGCATTAAAAAAAATTTGCCTTCAGTGCTGTCAACCTTTTATGGTTCTAACTTGAATATGCAAATAGCGTATACATTAATAAAAGTAAGTCTGAGCTTCCTCTTTTATTTTGAGTCTTGCCCTTAATTTTACTGGACTGACTAATTCTAAATAATAAGCATAACTATTTTATTTAACCAAGGGAAACGAGTGGGAACAAGTTCCAACTGACAATGGCTCTCTGCTGGAACCCAGAGAAGCAAATGCAAGCAATGCAGTAAGGAAGATCAAACTTGTTACACTGCTGATATTCTAAGAGTTTGAACTCAGACTCCCTGCTGGCCTCAATTTTACAATGATAATCATTTCCTAAAATGTCTTCATTTTGTAAATGAAGCTGTACCTCCTTCTGAAGCAGGGGTTTGCAAAGATTAAATCATTTACATTTCAAAGTGTTCATTTTTTGCCAGTGTGAGAAATACTGAAGCAGGAAAATGAGTGTTCCTTTTAATTTTTGAAAGCTGGGGGAGCATTCATAGTGAAAATAATCACAGCCTATTACAGCAGCCTTGCTTGCCTATTCCCACTTCAAAAGGATGAGCCTATCTTTTCCCCGCCCAGCAGTGAATGACCACTTAAATGAGTGATGGCTTATTAATACTATGACTCAGCCACTTCTCGATAAGGAGAACAATAAGGGGTCAAAGCTTGAACATCCCTTACAGGAATTAATGAGAGCATGTTGCTGGTAATTTGGTCTTTTGGAGATTACATTTAAATTAAAAGGTTCTTGTGTCAGGCTTAATGGTGTGACCAATGTTGCCACTATTTGAAATCCAGAGACTGCATTTTTGTCCTTACCACCTGTATAATTTCATTGACTTTATTAAGGTTGCCTTGGGGGTTGGACACCATTTAAAGAAAAAGAAAAAAAATCAGAGAAACTAACAAAAGAAAACTTTACAGAGGTTCTCCAAAAATAACCCTAAAAAAATTATATATATTTAAGATCTCTTAAATTAAGCACTTGAGCATAGCGTTGTTTCCTGTGTCAGGATACATTATTGCAAAAACAATGAAATGCACATATTCAGGATACATTACATTAACATTTCTGCATAAGACCTGGAACTGATTAATTTTCAAAGAACACTTACTCTGAATTGTGTGCTATTCCCTTTTGAAGAACAATTTAACCAGGCAGAGGTGACAGTGTTTGTGCAAGTGTGTGGGCCTTTTCTTTAACGGAAAGAAGGATGAGAAATGAAAGACAGCTCCTGGGATCTCTGATTTTATTCTTAACTTTTATTTTTACGTTTTATTATTGATATTTAAATTGTTCTTGACACTTTGAAACAAAGGCATAAAATACAATAGTGAGATCAAGGTTATTTAAAGGAGTTAACATTACTTATATTGTTGTGTATGTTATTAATTACAGCAGGGAAATCCAACCTACAGCTTTTCTGTTATCTTACTCTTGTAGTTGTGAAAATACTGCATGTAATATCTTTTCCTACCTGAAGCCAATGCAATGATGAACTAGATAGGATTAAAAATATATAACTGTTCATGTGCTAGATAGTTTAAATTTTTCTGACACAGATGTGCATTGCATTTTCAAGGCACTTTGAAAAGGTGTGAATCAACTATTTGTAAACATTTCAAACATAATTCCAAGGGAAAGTACAGGTGGTCCAATTAAGTTGTTTTCTTATTGGGCAGTGGCATTAAAAATGTAAAAAAAAAATCTAGGTTACCATAAAAATAGATAAATGATAAGCCTAAGAATTGTTTATCTTCTTGATATGTCATTTATGATGTATCTACAATGTCATCTAATCATTTTCCTTTCTTATATTTATCTTTTGTCAAGATGATATTGCTACATTTATTGGAGAACTCCTATAAATCTTAAAAGATCTGAAACCAATACAGTGTTATAAGAAAAGCAAATATGGTTGTGCTGAGACTAGTTGAAAAACTTATAAAAAAATAATGGAAGAATATTCTTGTACAGTACCAAGCCAGAGATAAGGTTCTCTATTCCAGCCAAGAAAGGTTTAGATTTTCCCTGGAAAACAGAAGAACATGTTTGAATGCAAGTATGCAAAATGTTGAATAAGTGCCCCAATGAATCCTCCTCATTAGGCTTTAGTTCAACATTTGTGCAGTTTTTGGGGAAGCTGATAAAATGTTCTTGGGGAAACTGATAAAATGTCAGCTTGAGCAATAGTGTGATCAAATTAGGAATTCAGAAGGTGGAGGGAGGCTGTCTGTACAGTAGAGTCATGATGGGAAGTGATACTGAATTGTTTAACTCCTTCCCTTCTCTTTAAAGATGCATAAAAATGTGTTGGGAAACGTATACTGCAAATGAGCTTTTCTATAGCTTGTTCCTCCATCTGTCATTAAAACTGAGTTTCCGGGTAGCTGAGATTTTTTCTTTTCCTATGTTTACAAGACTGATAAGATCTCTTGTTTTTATGATCAATCTTTGCTGACATCCCTAGAATGTTCAAATATACTAGTTGAGTGCTTCCAAGAACTATACAACTTGCTTCTCATAGGAGCTCTAAGCCTTGGAGACTCTTAAGGAATTAGAAGCCATCTAAATCCTTTATGATGATCCTTGCTTGGGCCCCAGTGATAGTTTTTGTCCTTTATTTAGTCAGTTAACCATTGATTACACTGTGCCTATTCATGATGCAATAGGCTTGTCCATATTGCTCTTTGCCAGAGGCAATGAAATCTTGTACCGTTCTGAAACACAAAATGTAACTACTTCATAATCAGGAGAACATTTCATGACATAGAGTCTCCAACAGCCTCCCTTTGCTGTGCAATAGCTTTTAAAAAGAGGGAGATCCAGAGCAATGAGGAAGAGAGGTAAAAACAGGGGACGACTGGAGAGCTGGGTTTAGTTGGTGCCAAGGAGAAGGGCTGGCAGCCCCCAGCTGGGCACTGGGAAGCTGGAGCTTCCTGGAGCCACTGCCAGCCAAAGCCTCCCTAGGGGGTGGCTGTCTTGATGGGGGGGACTCTTGTTCTGTGACTAGTGACTGACTTATTGTTGCTGAGAAAAGTGATAACAAGCCAAGTAAAAGCCCATTTTGTCCTTTACTCCCAACAGGGAACTGGGCAGCGGATTGCCATGTGCCTGGGCATAATCCAGGCAAAGTCCCCATATGTAATTAAAATAGATTTTGCTACTGTACGTGTTTCTTAGGAAGCAGTACTCCCAAGTTACTGGTATTATTCATTCTTTTAGTTAATATTTTGGTCTGATTTCAATGCTTAATTTTCTTGGGGATTGTTTTTGTCTTTTAAGCGATATTCATTTCTCAGTATCAGCACTGCTTTGAACAGTTCTGTTAGTCTATACATTACGTAAAAGAGACATAATTTATAAATAGTACTGTCTGTGAGTAACCATTTCTCCATAATGTAAATTCCAATACCGTTCTTGATCAGAAATCTCCAATGTATAGGTTTACCTTCTAAGAAAAGTATTAGCAGCACAGATTTAAATCTCAGAGATAAATTATATCCCTTTTGAACTGTCCTCATAGAAGTCTACATCATTATTTTTATGCCATTGTAGCCTTAGCTAGGCTTTTATCTGTAATTTAAAAAAAATATTATTACTCAATTTTAAGGTACTTGCATGGAATAGACCTAATGGTACTAGAAAATCAATCTTATCTGTAGCTGCTTTTTTTTGTATTTTGCTTATCTGTGGCTGTTGTAATATTTTGTGCTATTTTCCACAGTTTGGATATTCTGTAAGAAGGCTGTAGTGGAATACATTGTCCCAAAGATCACTGGATCTTAGATAATCATGACAGCTACATGTCAGGCCCAGTCTTACAATTTTTCATGCTGAGTAGTAGACCTCTAGTAGGGTATTTCTATTAAGTTCAGCGGAACATTCCAGGAAGTAAGGGGCCGTGCAACACACATTAACAGATAATTTGCTTTAGATGCCTTTTCTCATAGCAAGATTTCTAGAGCAATATTAAGAATAATTTGAGAAAAATGTATTTCATCAGAAAATACAATCTCACCAAAACCAGAAAGATTCATACAGTCTCTTCGTTTCCTTAAATATAAATCTCTTCTGAAAAGAAAAGATAATTGTATCCAGGTTACAGTGATTGGTCTAAGTTAAGAGAGCTGCCTCTGCACTAGAATACAAAATGTTAGGATTATCCCACTCCTATGTGAAAACATGTTTTGAATCTGTGTTCCAGTAAATATTTCTACAATATATAGAAATATTTCTACAATAATTCTGTTATCTCTACATAATTGTGGAAATTACAAATTAAAAACTTGATGGGAGAAGGTGAAAGAATTGATGCAGAAGGTATCTAGGAGGTGCTTAGAATATTCACATGGGATCTCCAAGTGGGGAGAAGGCTGCCACATCCATGTGTCAGATTAGCCTAGACTGGATGCCTGCTTTTACACTAACACCTTAAACTTTTCCCTTTTCTTCATGTGCAGGTACCAGGGCAGAACTGGTTGGATGTGGGACTCAGAGGACAAGAAGCAGGTGGCACTCAATTCTGCTTTTTAAAGAGTATCCTAATTGTAAGTATCTTCAGGAGTTGTTTCTTGTAATTTTAATAGATCAAGTAGTCTTATCTTGCTGTGTAATATCATTAATATGCACCTATAAGGCAAGAGGAATTGCTTTTTCTTAGAGGTGAACCCTCTGGATCTAACCCAGATTTCCTAACAGAACACTTTCGTTAAGGGAGATAGTACTACCCATACTTGAAGTCATGTTTGTACATGTTTCATTATTCTACCTCTCAAAATGCTTTATGTTTATGCAGGATCAATTCTTTCCTAATAATACTAGAAGTATTGTTCTCCAAAATACGTTTTAGCATTTCTCTTTTGAGTAACTATGGAACACTGAAATATTTTCTGTTGAGTTGATTTAGATTTTGTATCTCCTAGGCCCTGATCCCTCAATTGAAATACTTAATGGGCAAATGTCTGGGAATGTTTTTTTTTTAAACGAAGTATTAATGAGATGTATATAGTCTAGAACAAAGTACTATTGCCAGATTCAGTAGGAATCCCAGCTGACCTAGGGTGATCTAAAAAAAAATTTGCAATGTAAAGCACTCTGAGAGCAATGCCAAGCTTAAAGAGGATTAATGTAGGTCCCTCCCCTGATTTTTTTTCATAACTGATTTTATTTCCCTTGATGCAAAGAGAAATGCAACATACTCTCAATTGCCATCTGATAGTGAACCATCTTCTGGAACACACAGCCGGTTTGACTGTGGGAGACTTAGTCCAGGTGGAATTTTTCCAACTTGCTGGAGTTAAATTGTTGCCAGGATTGTGTCCTGTATATAAATAGAGGAAAGAGATAGCCCTGCCGGAGACCTGATTCTCAAAAAGGTTTTTTTAAACAAATGGCATTTCTGAAAAATTAAACAAAATGTTTCAAGATAAAAGAATGTTAAATATAGCTAGAAATAAGAGAGCCATATGTTCAAAGCATATCAGCTTTGAAACCATGCACTTAACCCTGGGACTCAACAAGATTTCACATTTTAAATAAAAATTTTAACTTGCTGAAAAGATAAAGTTCATTCATCCAGAAAGAAGGAAAATAAAACCCATGGAGAAGCCTTTCACTAAGATAAGCATCTTTGACATTAGGGGGAAAAAAAGACTATAATGTGTAAAAATAAGACAGGTCTTATCCCTTCCTAAAGAACTCTGTTGTTACATTTGTACATCAAAGTAGGAGTAAGGTTATTTTCTGAATGGGTTTTTTGGCTAACAAATACATTATCTTCCAAAACCATTGCCAGAAACATAAAATCTTAGTTCAATGGGAAAGAAATGTACCTTTTTAGCACTCCTATTTGAAACGTTACACAGAGTGCAGGCTGTTCTAAGTTCAATGCAAACATTGCGTAAATATACCCATTACAAATTTGGTCCCCTAGAAGGAGTCTTTTTGGTTGGTTCTAAATGATGCTGATAAATGTCAACATTTGTGTGTAACACTGTGTGTACATGTTTGTGCAACAGTCACCTACATCCAACTGAATTGATTTTATTTCTTACACAAACTGAGCTTTTATTCTGGATAAGTTTTCTAGTAACACAAGGGCAGATCAGGAAATGCGTAAAATGGATCAGTGCCCAAAGACTAAGTTATACATCTATTCTTGGAAAAACACAAGGACATACTGTCTTAAAATGAAAGGTATAAGTTACAGAAGAATGAACTTGCATGTAGTTCATATAGTTCATGTAGCATAAGTTACAGTTCAAATGAACTTGCATATCGAGCTACACCATCTATACAAATCCTTACTATGTTACTAACTGTAACATGCAGGTTCTTTTTCGAAGGTAGCTGCCTAAATATACACACACAAACACAACTAAATTTCATTTTGTTATCTGAGAACATGGGCATATTTATTTTGCTATGAAGTCAACTTTGGCTTTTTGTAATATATTTTTATATTAATTTCTAGGTTATTTACCCCACAAGGAAAAAAGGGGAAGTTGAAATAAAGTGCAATGATTTTCATTTTATTTCAAATACGTTGAAATGAAACTTCTGAAAGTATAAAATACTACACAACATGATAATTTGCTGGATAGAACTTACCCAAACTATGTCAGATGAAAGTTGCCCCTGGAAATTTTCAACTCATTGAATGACACTTGTCTTGAATATAGACTACTTTGACTGTATTAACATGTATGAATATACAAGGATCTATTACAACAGTAAACTTTACTGTTACTCCTTTTGTACTTCTCCTTCATTACATTGTCTCAAAGTTACATTTAATTTTTTTCTACAGGTTAAAAATATAATGTAAAAACAGCAAGTGAGAGAATATGTATCGCTATACTCAGTTAAGTCACAAAACTGTGATTGATGAGCTAATGACAGTTTTGCAGAATCATTGAGATATTAACACTGTATATCAGAAGAAAACAATCCAAACCAAATCCAGAGTTTCAAGAACTTGGCCACACTTTCTGCAGTTTTCCCCTCTGTGTGTAGACATAGCAGAGACAGTTTGCTGGAGACCTAGAATGAGATTGTAAATAAATATACACTATTGGTAAATTTTCAAGTGCTTGTTCAGATTCAGGAATGGCTTCTTTATAAGAGCTAAAAAGACAAAAGTTTTTAGATGAAGCTTTTACGTTTGTAAAGTGGATTATACATCACTTCCAATCCGGGCTCTGTGTGGAGCCAGTACCTCATGGAGCTATGTCTCAGGCCCTGGGTTCCTGTGAATTCTGTTGGGTCCATATGGGCTCCAGCAGAGTCTGCTTCCATGACTTGCCCTTGCAAACTCTCGGCTTCCCTGTGTCTCTGAAGATCTTTCAGGACCAGTGAGTCCCATTGGAATAGAGTAGCCATAAAGTAATCGGCTTCCTTAGGGATTTTACTGATTTTCATGGAGGTCTCAATAAATAGTGTCATAGGTCTTAGTGCATTGGCAGAATGGAGCATTCCTTCTTCAGTGGAGCTTTCTTGCATTCAAAAGGCATCAGCTTTTGTCATTTTGAACTGTTCACACACATAAGTGCTTTCCCAGTTGAAGTCTAACAGGTTTCATTGTCTGTGTCTAAACTTCAAAGCAGGTGTCCCCATGATGTACCCTGAAGTCCTGGCCTGTCAATCATCCAGGCTGTGATAGCACCACAGCACTCTGCTCAAATGCCTAGGTCAGCTTCTGGTGAGAACACCAGAAGTATGTGCAGCCAGATTCAGACCCTAAGAAATGCTTTTTGCTTCCAGCCCTTTGGGTGTACCCAGGTAAAACTGTTGAATTTACAGTCCTTATTTCAAAGAACTTAACAACCAATGTGTTATCATTTCAACTGTGCCTGCATACAAGCCAGTCTGATGTCCTATTAGAAATCAAGTTTACCTTTTCCCTTTTGTACTGGACATTTCATAAATCCTAGTAAAACTGCAGTCATAGTGGAGAAACTGCACTTGGTGCCATTGATAACAGTCTCTGAGAAACAAGGAAAAATTAAGGCATCAAGGGTACAACAATCTCTGATAAAACCTGCCCAGCTACTTATTATCATAAAAGCATTTTGGAAAAGTGCCGTGTTCATTATATGCATTAGAAGAAGTGAACACACATTTGATTGTCTTATTAAGAGCAACAGCAATATTTTTTAATAATATACTAAGGCATTGATTTCAAACTGTTGCAGAATCACTGTTTGAATAACTGCAATGTGTGTACGTGATGAATGCTTCCTTTAGAGGTTACCCTACCTTCTGATGATGGGGTCTAACCCTGTTTAACTACTTTGACAAGATTCTTGCCTGAAGTAACATTCTTAATTAGCATTCTTGTTTGTTTACGTCTAGAGATTGAGGGGAAAAATTACTAAAAGCTTTGGGACAGCTATTCAGTCTGCACTTGCTCTAAGCTGGAAAAAAATAATTTTTAGTATATGTTTAAAATTATATAACACATTTCAGATGTTGGTTCAGATTACTGTAAAAATGGCATTCAAATCTGGGAGTGTTTCTTGCTGGTTTTATCCTTTTAAAAATTTCCACTGTGCTTTTTTTCATCCTTAATTAAATTTCAATTCATTTTATAATACTAATTAAAGTATTTACAGCAAGAAATTCTATCCAT
The DNA here is from genome assembly GCF_023638135.1 of Falco biarmicus. NCBI lineage: Eukaryota > Metazoa > Chordata > Aves > Falconiformes > Falconidae > Falco > Falco biarmicus. The sequence goes on along the minus strand of NC_079302.1, from coordinate 17,598,696 downwards.
TCGCAAAACTGCAATAAATTGTAGCATTTTCACAAACAAGCAAACTTTTTAGAAGTTTTGCAAAATCTTTATCCTGTATTTGTGAGACATTGAAGGGTAGCTCATCAGCTGGTATAAGTCACTGTCATTCACTGCAGTCAGAAGAGCAATTTTGATTTACAACAGTTTAGAATTTGGCCAATAATCTAATTAATATAATCAAAACCATGTACAGACACCAGCATAAACAATACCAAACAGTAAGGCAAGTAACCTATCTTACAATGAAAATAAAGTGAACGTCCCAGGCTTCTTAAATCACTGTTTCATTACATAGCTTTGCTTTCTATCAGCTTTGATCTCCTTCATTTCATTACAGCAAACTTCTCATTAGAGGCATGAATTTCTTCCTATGAAATTGATCTTACATTCAGCACTGATATCTAGTGACTTTTTCCAGTTTCAGCTTTAGTCTTTTTATACAGCACTTTAACAAATATAAACCCAAACACAAATTATTACATCATAAGTAGAGAAACATATGGCATGTCCAAAAGTGAGTACACAATAAATATGTTTCTAATAAATACTTTGGTGCTGAGTAAATTACAGCAGAGAGAAGACAGTGAACTACTATTCTGTTATTAATTCCTTTTCTTAGCATGGTAGCAGTTATTAAATTAGTTTAATCATAGCCAAGCAGTTGAGGTGCAGTAGCACTGCTTATTACACTAGCCATTATCATCTGAGTGTTACCTTGGGCTTTCTTCATCTGTTTTGTATTCACCATATCTCTCAGATGCATAGCTTGTAAGATTTCTTATTTTATATAAAAAATGGGTGTATTTTACATGTTGCAGCTGGGTCTTGATATATGATTCTGGCCTTCAAGTTTTGTCAAAAATAAATAGTGATTACAATAATTTCAGAGCAATGAATGAAACTCATTTAGCCTCAGGGTAGAACATTGTGCAAAAATTTTACTTCGTTTTGCTCACATTGATTCACAGATGCATAGAGAAACAGAGGAGACAAAACTTAAAAGAGCATGCCTACTACATAGCAATTCTAGCAATTTCTGTACCCAAAATTAATTCTGCAGTGTTAGTGCCTTTTTTTCATGAGGCTGTTCCAGTTTTTGGTATTCATGAGTCCTGAGTATTTGGACAAATCAGGACATTTGCAGGGGCCTTCCTTATCTGTAATAAAAGTAATGGAAGGCCTGCATCATGTCATCTGATGAAGTCTGTATTTAGGAGTGGATTCTTATATCTGCAGGCTGGACAAGTGGGGCTTCTGCAAATACGCTGTCCCATTACAGCTTTCTAATTAAAGATCAGCTGCAGGAAACAGTAAATTTAAAATAGCGATGACAATATTAAAACTTCCTGAGGAAGAAGGAGACTATTGAAGATAAGGAGGCAAATATCCTATTAGAAGAAATAGAACTAAATGCTCTATGGTGACTCTAAAGCATTGTGCAAGTATTCACAGTGGGCTATAGATGAGAATATGAAAAAGATGAGTGTTATAACATCAAGGGGTATGAATGACAAACAGATGCTAAACAGACAAATGAGCTATGGCTGAAGGAGGCCAGTGCTGCTGTATGCTGAGGGAAGAGAGAGGAGAGGAAGAGGTGGATAAAAAAAAATATAGCCCCAGAGAAAACTGAAAACCATGCTGAGAAGTAGTCTGGAGAAGATCACAGGAAACGGCTTATGGAATTAAAAACATTTGGGAAATTACAGCACTTAGGAGGAATTAAATATAAGAAAGTAATGGTCATCTATGAAAATAGAAACTTCAAAAAAGGGACTGTAGCACAGAACCTGGAGGAGAACAACTAGAAAAATCAGTAGATATGATCTCAGCATGAATAAAGAGAGACATGCTAAGGACCCCATGCAACATATCAGTCTCTAGGAAGACCTTTTATCAACAGTTAACAACAGACTTTGGCAACAGTGAGCAAGGAAATGTATGAGAGAGACGAATATCTGACTGAAGTGATGGTCTTACATCAGTCCCATCACGACTGGGAAGAATGTGGATCAGATATAAATAGCATCTTAATTTATTTCAAGTGGCTATAGCTTGCTTTTCACTGATACATCTTACTCTTAATTTTTTTAAGATGCTGAGATTATATAGATAAATATTAGTAGAATTAAAAAAGTAATGCAAAATTGCATTGGAAGCAGAAGCACTAAAATAGTGCAAATGTTTTACTTTATTTTCTAATGAATTAGTCATTTTGAAAATATTATTTTCAGACTTTGATTGTTCATGTAAACCAGTGGAAATGTTTGTCAAGTATTCAGATTTAAGAAATGGACCTAAGTATAAATAAGAAAATGAGTTCATAATGAGAACAGATGCTGCTGAGACATATCTTCCAAAACTATATATGGCTCAATCCCATAGCCATTTTCTGTATGTGTTTGGAGTCTATCTTTTAAAAGTATTTAACAGTTGTTCTACTCAGCAGTGCAACACGTGGCTGGTTTAGAAGCTGCGTGCTTCATGCCTAGCTCCCTACTTATGCCAGTCAGGTATCTTTTTTTCTGTGTGCTTGCCAAGTCATTTCTGTACCTAAGATGACATGCAGTTGCATGGGAGCCCAAGTGTCACCTCATTTCCTTTGTGTACAAACATTTCTGAGGTGCAGACTGTAGGAATAAAATACTAAAATCTCACTGAATTGGACAGGAATTGGGCACCTCTGTACCTTTGTAGATCGTGGCCTAGAATTTCATGAACAGGACCTAGTCAGTCAGTGTTTACTACAGTGCCTTCTACCACCATCACTTGCTACCCAATTTTAAGCGCTTAGTCACCTGAATAGAACTTGCTTGTTAATTTGTTAAAAGATCTGTGAGACATAGTCTCAAAGCTGGTTAGGCTAATGTAGAGTAGCCTTAGCAGAAGACAATTTTTCCTCCTAAAACTATCCAGAATGGGGGAAAAGTAGGTTCAAATTACTTCAGGAATGAGTTTCAGCTCCTTCATATGCTGTGCAAAGAGGCAAAACCCATGAGGACAAAGGAGAGGAGAGCCAGCTGTGCTTGGAAGAATGCACGTTTGTTCAAACCATGGGCTGTAGGGTAAAGGATGCTTTAATTGTGGTTTCTGTGAATGATGGTCCAAGTGTGCCCAAGGGCAGAACCTCACATTTCTAGAGAAGATGTTTTATTGAGCACTTGTGCACATGTGTGTGTATGACCTTCTACTGCCTCTCAGGTTGGTTACCAAGAGAGAGCTTATGAACCTTCAGTTTCGTCATTTTGATCCATTAAAGTATAGCTAATGCAATATCTATCCCATGAAGCCTGGGATTAACGAGACTACAAAATAATTATTAAAATAATAATGTAAAAAAATGGGCAAAACCACCTTACATAACATTAGCTTTGATGTATTTTGTTCCATAAAATTAGTGTTTGAAGTAGAAATTTACTAGGTTGGTCACATAAGTATCTGTCCTGCAAAAGTATATTTTCTCAAATTAAAAAAGCCTTTCTTACAGAATTGGCTACAAGTGCCTTTTCTTATCTCTTATGGTTTCCAGTACGATGTAAATTCGTAGCTCAGAGGAATGGTGTAATCTCGCGTAATGAGTTGTGTGATATATTGAGCCAGTTTTAATGTATCTTAGAGAGGATTTTATTACTTTTCCCAAATATTATTTTGTTTCTTCAACATTATCATAAACCCTCATTCAGATAACATTAAATATCTTCTTTAAAGCTTACACAGGCACCAGAACTGAAGGGATATGGATACAATGCAATCTCTAACTCACCCCTTTTGTGTGGGAACAGAACAGGAGCTCCAGAGCTGCTGGGGGTCTCGCGTATCTCATATGTGCTGCAACAATGAAACAAATTATGAACAGGGCTTAAGGCTCAACTCTAAATTCACGCCTTTGTGAGTTTGTGTCTCATGCATGGAGAGCATTGATTTTGCAAGGTACTGATAGATGTGGCCTGTCTGCCTGTGAATAGGACCAGACGGATTATTTTCTGAAGTTTGACATTGAGACAGGGATATCTCCTCTTTTGGTCTGGCACTTCTATTAAGTCTGCATGAGGAGGCTGAGTAATATTGGGGGGTGTGGTGTGTGTGTGTATATGAATTAATTAATTTCAATAATAATTTATTTATACTGATAAAAAGGTAATTGTTAATCTCACACAATGGAATGCTGTTCTGTTCTGATTTAAAATATGCTCATATAAAAAATGCAATTACGTTGATGTGCAGAATCTAAACTCATCCCAGTTTTAGGCTGTACTGAAGAAAACAATCGCAAGGTCAAAGTTACTTCACAGAGAAAGTCTGAAGTGGCAGCCAGTTTTGCAAGATGAGTTTTGCTATGAAACTGATCCTTGAAATGTAATAAGTGTGAATCTTAAAGATACCGTAACAATTCTAAGAAGTAGGTGCAGGATACCTGCTCATATCTTACTGGGTCACGCTTTGACACCTCCTTGACCATTCTTTCGATGTGCTTTATGGCACACATGTTAAACCCACTTAGAACCTTTTGGAATGCAAAGTTTGTACAGTGAGATGTTATTAACTGAACAATCTAATTTTCAGGTTTTTAGTATAACTACTGCAATTCAGAAAAACAGAGGGAAGCTCTTAAATTTATTATAAATACAGCTGTACAGCAATGCTCTCTCAAGTTCTTAATAGGGCTCTGCCTTTTTTTTTTTTTTTTTTCTTACAAATGAAATAAAATCACTGGCCTGTTCACAGAAAAAAAATATCTTTGGTCTCAAGTCTTTTGTATTCAATAGGGAGGTTGGACCATGCTCCAACAAACAGAATTATTCAGCAAGTCATTGCCTTCGAGAAGTAATGTGTAACACCTTGTTTTGTTCCTTGGTTCAAAAGGCACTGTCACTGTTGTACACCAGTGGTTTGGGGTTTTTTTAAAAGACTATAATTCATATGCAAACTAAGGGGGGGATTCATGATTTCATAATAAAATGTTGAAACGCTTTGATCATGAGCTGGAAGGAGGTGTGAAACAGTGCTTCAGAAACAGACAGATATTTGTGTAATCAGCCTTTATGTATTGCCAGTTCAGAATAATAACATATAAAAAGCCCCAACTTACCTCATCTGCCTGGTACAGCCAAGGCATAAATAAAAGAGAACAATGGAATTACTATTACTCACTCACTGAGCCCCAGCTACATCACTGTATTCTTTATAATTGCTGGCAAGAAGATTAATGTTTTGTTAAATATCAGAGTAAGGTCACAAGGGGGCTTGCAGGGCTGTCTAAACATCTAGGCTTTAAACTCCTTCCTTCCTTCCTTCCTTCCTCCCTTCATTTCTTCCTTCCTTCCCTCATTCCTTCCTTTCTTCCTTCTTTTCCTTTTCTGATTTTTTAAATTTTAATTTCATGGAAATTCACTTGTAGTGTTTCCTTTATTTATGGGGAATTTTACATTTTTGCGTTTGCAAGGCAGCTTCCAGTTTTGACAATGCAAAAAATAAACAAGGGCAACAATTGTATGACTGCTAAAGTTTAATCACGATATTGATATGAAGATGGTAGGTTTTTTGTGTGTTAGAAATAGACCCAAGTTCCATTTTGTGTGCCATATCTCTTATCTTTCATGTCTGTTAGTTTTGTATTCAAATTAGGGTTTTTTTCACCTATCAGTGTCAGTTATCCTAAATAATAACATATTCAATTTAAAAACAGTCTTTTTAAATTTCTATTAACTTACAGCTCATGAACACCAGGACAATAACAGTTCAGGAGGAACCCTTATAGTTTTGCAGAATGAGGAGATTTATACTTTATGTACCACCAGGCTGAGTTTATCTCCAATTTCAGATCTTTTGCAGCAAACAAATACTGATATTTCTTCTTTGTATAGACAAAATCTTACAGTTATCCATCTTCCCCATCATTCTTGGCCTAAGTGAGCTATGGAAATAGTCAAAGAAATATTCCATCATAATTTAACTGATTTTTAAATTTATTTTTTTTTTAGGGTAACTAAAATATCTGATACATATGGTAGACCAGCTTCACTTGGGTATGAATGCTAACATAGGAGATTTCTGATAAGTATAAACACAGTTGTTTCTGGTGAAGGACAAAGAAATTATATAGTCATCTTAATCTCTTGTTTAGACTATTGCCAGTCATTTGAAAAATGCAGTATCTTCCTCATTTGGCTAAGATTATCCTCCAAATTATACAGGAGCAGTCTGGGCAGCAGCGACCACTCCCTTACACAAAAATGGTAAATGCATTTTACAGACCTCTATATGTTTTAACTTTTTAGAGGTGACTAGCCCCAGATCCACCTAGCGTTATCTTTACTTTGCAGAAGGCTTCTCTGAAACAGGTGCTTTTAGCCCTGGAGTGCTCAGCGTGTGGGGCAGCACAACAACCGGCGGGTACCCGAGTGCCACAGGAGCAAGATGCCCCCCCTCTTTCCCTCTCGTTGTGCTCAAGAAGCTCCCTGAGCAATCGCTTCTGTGAACATTGAGAAGGGCATTAACGGGACCAGCAAAGCAGAGAAAGTTGTGTATTCAGTACTTATTCCTTGGTGTCACTTGCATGCTAAACCACCCTGAAGTCCAGAATTGAGAGAGGTCCATAACAGAACAGTGTCATTAGGAATCAGTTACTGGTTTTCAGGGGAATAAGTCTTTTCTTGAAGAGGGGTAATTTTATGTAGTCCTACTAACTTCTATGAGCATTATCTTCAGTTATCTAACATTAAGCAAAACTAAGGACCTCAAAGAGCGATATATGGACAGCAGTGGTGAAAGCTGTACATTTAAATTCTACTGCTTAGCACAGAAATAACAGTGCCGCAGAAGAGCAACAGCTTTATAAGCTGTCTGCAACACCTGGGCAGCTCTGAGTGGTTTCAGAAAAAAAGATTTAGTGATCTGAGTTAAAGGAGAGAAGAGATTCAAGAACCCCTGTTCTTGATCTAGTTTAACCTATGACTCTTCAAAAAAGTATTTTATTCCATCTTACTTAGTTTGCCTGTTAGAAATGAAAAATAGTGAAAAATCTGTTCCTATTTTCCTAGAGGTCTGTTGTGAAAATACCATGTCAGTAATTAAGTACCAACAGGCATCAAAGTGTTGTTATAAGAATTCTGTTCTTTACATTCTTGGATGTGGAACTTGAAAATTAGCTATAGAAAATAAGATTTGAGACCTAGACTGACTAATCTTGAAAATATCCTTTAGTTTCATCGATTCCTGCTATCACTATTAAGTGTACCAAGTGGTATTATCACACCACAATCATTAAGTACTGGAGTTTTTCTATATGGTTACAATCCACTAGAGTCCTAAGGAACAGGGAAGAAGCCTGGGAAGAAATGGAAGTGAATGGGATTTGTTACAATTAAAAAAAAAAAGAAGAAAAAAAAAAAAAAGACCACTTGCAGTTCATATAATATGTAAGAATTCTTTATGAATCATTACAATATTGAGAACTAATTACTCCATAATTTCAGTTTGTATGTCTCCCCTGGAGACATGGATGCTATTCCTATTTCCATCAACTAAGGGTCTGGTGCATTTTTCTCTTCTTAGCCACAAGTGCAGTGAAAGGTATGGACTGGAGAACTTGGCAGTCTTGCACCTATTTCTGCAACAGAAAAATTACTAAATATCAATCAATAAATGTTAAACATAAATCTGTCTCTTCTGATGTTGCAGCTTCAGCAGGGCTGGCAAAGAGCCGGGATGTCCAGTCAGAAGATGTTTCGAGCTTTAACACAAAGCTGGGTTGGTTACTTTGTTCTCTTCACAGGGAACATCCACAGTTATGCTCACTCTGATGTCGCAATTACATATTACCCCATCTGTTCTCGATATGGTTTATCTAGAGAGTGGAGCTGAAGCCCAAGACTCTGCAGGGAAAATAAATGAAGTAGGAAAACAGCAGGGGAAATAAATGAAATAGGAAAGCAGTTTTAGGGAGCAGGTCCAGTTCTTTAGCTCTTTCTTAGCACTAGAAATGAAGACGTTGCCAAGATTTTCAGTCTGCTTTCAGAATGCTCGACTCAGTAACATAAATCTTCCCAAATATGGGATTTCTTAAGGCTTCCTCTCTCAGAGATACCAGCGAGGTCTGCTTATCAAGTTTTGTCAGTCCAGGTCACATAAGTCTGAAAACTGCCTATTATTACTTTCATATGGTTGATCATGAAGCTCATCTGTCAAAAGCCCTTTACCTTTCCTCACATTTTCTTCCTTGTGCATGTTTCTTTGGTAGAGTTTCTGTAAGAATCATGTCTCTGGAATTATTAATGAGATTTAAATGAAGAGACAGAACCTAGGTTTTGCCAGAAATCCGAGTGGTTTTGGACTAAGCCAAACCTGTGGACAATCAGCTGAGACCTGCAATCCAGAGTTATTTCAGCTCTTTTAATTTTGGCTTTTGTTCAGCTAAATCCTTAACCCAAGCCCTAGAAAACACGCTTCTTAACCATCCTCAATGGCTCTGTTCCATTGTGTGAATAAATTTCTTTTCCAGTTCCTCTGGGGTGGCAGGAGGCAAGCCAAGCTGCCGTCGTAACGTCACTGCATTACGGGTCCCTGAAGGGCAGCTTCAGCCATACAGCATAGCAGAATCAAATATTCAGAAACCTTGTAGGCAATGTTTTAGCTGGAGTTTTGTTTTATATGGTCAAGATTGGAAAGGAAGATGGTGGCAAAGTCAAGAATGGGAGTTATTTTTCTGGACTCTCCTTTCTCAGCTCTAAACGTGATGCCTCCCAACAAAAAAAGTCTTTGTTGTACATATAAAAGTCAAAGGAAACATTATTATTTTCAAGTTGTGAGCATTTTTCCATTGGTTGAAAACCAAACACTTGGTTAAAACTATTGATATGTGGTCAATGAATGAAAGTATTAATCAGTGAAATAAATAAAAAAAAAAGTAGAACACCTTTAAAATAGAGAATCCTTTATAGACACAGTAGGCACAGCATTTGAAATATATATATATATATGTAGAAGTACGTATGGTGTGGATAGAAGAAAAATAAGGTTGAAGAAACAACCCTAGCAGTTATTTATTAAAGACATGTGACACAATAATACTGAAAAAGTCAAAAGACTGTTCAGGTTGAGAACCTATAAAAGGTATTAACATGTACAAAACCCAAGAATGTGAAATTAATTAGTCTTGCTTTAAAGGAGAATTTTCCAAACACTGGAGCCCTCATGATTTATGTTAGGCAGCTATGGGAAAGCATAGTTCCACTTATTTGTTGATCCATTCAGCTGAACTTACTGTACTTATTTATCACCTTGTTAATTCAGACAGATGTGATGTCATCTCTCACTGCTCTCATCCAGCCTCTCTCGGCTGCAGTTAAGTTAAACCACTGGAAAAGAACAGTCGGGAGCACAGAAGAGTGCCATAATTGAAAATAGGTGCATTTTCCAGTTGAACATTCCTGTGATTTGGATCTGAAAACAAAAGTGAATATACAGCTTTGCTCCTGGGAGGATAAGAATGGGAATTATTTTCTCCTATAAGTCTGTTCATTCTATAAAGTTCAAGTCAGTGATCATATTTTAATAAGTACCATCTCTCCAGTATTTCTACTACTTTGAAGTACAAAAATGCTACTATGTCAACTTTTTTTCTCAAGTGACTTGTGAACAAATAAGGCATTAAATGCCTAGAAGAGGGAGAGGCACTATAAATATCAAAGGTAAGAATTAGTAAACTCAGAAATACAGTGTGCCAGTGATAAACATCAGAATAGAAACTGCTGGTGGTATCATGGCCCTGTAAAACATATTTTTTTAATCAGAAGACAATACTGGCTTCTGGGATTCTATTTTGCCCATCACTTTGTGATAGCTGTTGGTTTTTATGAGTAAATATCAAAGAAAACAAGAAAGACACTGGCAAATGTAGAGTGAGTTCAGTGGGGGGCCACCATGAGTGGCTCAGGTGTTGGGACTTGTCCAGCCTAGAGAAGAAAAGACTTTGGGGGGACCTCACAGTAGCCCCCAGTTTCTTAGTTACGAACAACTTTACCATAAAATCTTTGATTTCTTGTTAAACTTTAGACTGAAAGAGAAATTCTGAAATGGAAAAAGAGGTACTTTTATTTTTTCCACGAAGATGAATGTGGCCTGGATTTTGTTAAGTCACAGCTGCCCTTAGAATCTGATGCTGTGAGTAGATAAGTAGGAATAAACTTTAATTTTAGTTGCAAGACAGGTTAGACAGCTTTTATATCTCTGAGGAGCATTTGGAGGGACACCGTGGCAGGCCCTGAAATACTATAGACCTCCAACGGTCTGGTTTCCAACGGTCATCACATTACTTGTTTCATAAGGTCAAACTTTACAATGCAGTTACTACCATAGATAATTCCTTCAGAGATATTTTATCTATTTCATCTTTCCTGTACATGAATATGAGAACTACTTTTGCAGAATTGCAGTTTGGAAAGATAGACCATGTGAAATTTAATTTCTTAAAATGCCACAAAAATATGCTGTTACAGGTAGGCAGAAATCAGTGATAACTACAAATATTTTAAAAAATTATAGTAAAAATAAATAAAAAAGAAGCAAACTGTTGAGAGAGAAAAATAATAATGGCTAAGGATAAAAGAAAAAGAAACAAACCCCTGGTTTATTAACTACTCAAGGAGAAACAGTCTCTCAGCATTCTGAATATTTACATTTTTTTCTGTCATTCCATATATTCAAAATCCAAAATAACAAGAAGTATCAAAACTATTGTAATGAGAAGCACAGGAGTAAACCTAAATCAGTTATGTGGGGCATAATCTTTTGAATCTTACTGTGCTCCAAAGTCACCTACTGTAATGGATACTCTCTTTGGATCTGGGGAAGAAAAAAATAAAATACTTTTGTCATTTTTTCCTTACAGTTAACACTAAGGAATTCAGGAGGCATGCCTGCCTACACGTGATGAAAGGCTTCAGGCTCTGAGACTCACCACGATAAAAAAGTATGACAAAGTCAAAAGGAAAAGCATCAGGTAAGGTGTGTTGAGTCAAGGTGGTCTGAGACCTTCACTCATCTAAAGCCAGTTGAAAATGAGTAAGAGAAATAGCAGTTGGAAGAAATCAGAGTGAGAACAGGAAACCTGGTGGGGTTGGAAAGGGTGGATGTGAAGAGAAGTCTCCAAATTTTCACAGAAATTTCTCATCTGAATTTTTCTATCAGAATTGCCAGATCTTTATACACTTCCATCATTCCTTGAACACCACCATTATCATGCGGTCCTGGGTTTGCATGAAACCCCCTGCTACTGAATATCTAATCCGCATTCCTGCTCGGAGGGCTCCAGCCCTTGCAGTAGGAAGTTCACTGAACAGCAAGGGATGGGGTGTATGTTACTGGGCGTGCACACTGGAGGGTGCTAGTATTTAGAAAAGAGTATAATAATTGTGGTGGGGTCATCCCACACAGCAATTGGAATGGAAGGTCTGAGGGTTTGTCATCTAGCTGCTGCAGGAGAGCAAGCCGTGACTGCCTGTCATGCTTATTATCCAAGGCAGGCAAACATCAAGCAAATTTTAATGCTTATTAAAAATTTGGAGTCAGATTATGATTTCCATTGCTTATATTACACATGCTTAATGTACCTATATGCAAGCCTGTAGCTTATATCATTTTGCTATTAGTGTCTTTGTCCTTGTTTATATGTGTATTTATTTGTGTTTTCCTCAGGCTATTTTGAATGTCATTGGGGAGTTAAAGATGATATATGGCATGTTCTAAAGAAATGTAATAAAAGATAATATAGCATATTTCTTCTATGCCTGAGTATATTAATTCTTGCTTACATAAGAAAACACACAACAAATTGTAAACAAGGAATCATTTGGAATCAGATTATGCATAAATAATGATATGCATTCTCATCTCAGATATATTAAAAAAATAATCTAGTTTAACTACTAATGGGTTTAGGAAACATTTTTCTTTTTCAAAGGGAATTACTCAATGTAATAAAAACATGCTTTTTAAAATAAATGGATTAATTCCCTTTTGTTTCAAGATAAATAAATAATCATAAATACTGTACTTAGCCCTAAAAGAGGTATAACTCTTTCACACATGCTTGTCTTGGTGATGGAGTTTGACCTTGGCTTTATGACACTCATGTCTATCTGCTTTAAAAACTCTTTATGGCTTTTATGGCTGCTGCTTTACCTGCAGTCCTGTTGGTCACTCTGCAACTGATTCAAAGCTTATCAGTGGGGAAATTCTTCCTGTCTTCACTGGGCTTTTGTATCAGGCTCTGTAGGTTTGATCGTTTTGCCCATAAAGCTTATTGCAAAACTTCTACATACTTCAGTATCTCTTCTGACCAGGATTTTTTTATACCATTATGTGCATACAGGCATAGTTTGTTCATCGACTTTTCCAAGTCTGTTGCACCAGAAATCTTTTCCACATAACGGTAATTTTTAAAAAGATGCCATTTCAAAAACATTGTCGAGTTGTTTGCTTTCTTTGTAACGTATAATTTCTCCCTTGACTATATGTTTTTAACTTTAATACTGGATGATGAAAAAAAACCCCAAAAAATAAAAAAAACAAACATTGTATTTAGGTTGCAGATTCAGTTTAAGTGTGTGAGTATAGAAAGAGAATTTTTTTTGTTGTTGTTGTTCACATGAATAAAGCTCCTTAAGTGTTTGCAGGATTGAGGTTTTAATTTGTAACCCTGATCTGGCTGCACGTACAATTCTAATAAAGTTTAATGAACATTATTAAAAGTTTATATGCAGGCAAATAGGGTTGCACATTTGGAGTAGTCATTACTAACCTCCAGAAGAGAAGTAGCTTGAGGTAGCTCCAATTTTCCATTCACAGAAATAGGGGCATCAGGACAGTAAGGAGGAGAATAGGATCCCCTCATTTTCCAAACAAAACCCAACAGTATATTGGGTTTTTTAATGGACACCAGAAGTGCTTCTTTTGCAAAGTAAAATAGGAAAGAACACTATTGTACAATACCAATTCAAGTTTATACCTGAAGTATAATACATGTGCTGTAATAACGTTCAAATTCAGTAGTTTTAGAGCGCAGAAGGAGAGATCTGGCCAGTCATCCCCGAAGAAACCGCTTGTTCACACTAGTAGTGTAGAGTAAGAAGGAACACCAGCAAAGTGCAGCTCACCTGTGTTGCACTAAACCACACCACGTAGCTGTTTCCCAATCATTGACTAATTTTGCTGCTCCAGTTGACAAAAATATTACAAATACTACTCAAAGACTCTCACTGGAGCCAACTTAGCAGTACAAAGCCAGTTTAGCTTTGCCCCTTTGTTGCTTTGGCTTTATCATTCATAACCTGGAACAAAATACTGCTGTAGGATTTGCTAAACCCAAGTTACCGAAACTCGGTGAACTGGATTCTACACCTGTGACTTAAGACTGAATTTCTGAGACCAGAGGGTCTGGTCTGGAAGAGATAATCATGTCAATAAGTTGATTTTTTTCTAAAATTGTCACTGATTCCAAGGGAGGGTAGTCCTGCAAATGAAGTTACTCATGTACTTCACTCTTTGCCAGATCAGGTACTGTAAACTCTCTGGGGGAGGACCCATGGTTTTTTTTATTTGTCTGTAAAGTGCCATGTATACCTATGGCACTGTATAAATAAATAATAATAATAGAAACAATAAAAACCATCTAGGGATTAAGCAGGCCTTTTAAAGAGGCCAAATGTTCTTCACATAAATCTTGGATCTAATTTGAGCTCTAATAAGCTCCATTTCCTGCTTTTCCAATATTTTTAAGCCGCATTGCAATAGCTATCTTTTTTTTTTTTTTAACAGTTGTTTTAAGAGAGCCCTAAGGCAAGTATCTAATCAACCTAATGGAATTTTCCATGCAGTTAAGTGTTTTATTCAGCTCAAAACGTTGTCTTTGATTAGACTTACCACCTTCCCTTTTGCCCTTTTACATTATTTTGGCAGGCTCTGCAGGTGTAAAAGCTCCATCTCCACTGCAGCTCCATCATGTGTGAAATAGCCTCGCTGTGCGTGCCTGCCTGGTTGCCTCTGAGCTATGGGAAAAAACATCGAAGCCAGCTCTACAGTTCCAGTCCCAACCTTGGATCTGCCAGTGCTACGTTCTAGACCTATGACAGCCCTTGATAGAAGGTACTCAGGTCAGCTTTTAATTAGCCAACTTGTATCCCGCTGGTGACCACAGAGTGCTGAGTGCAATCCAGGCTAACTCTCCCACAGCATTTGCCTGGAGTCTGGGGTATGCTTTGTAGTCTTGTTGAACCCGAGCTGTCATGTTTGTGTTGAGTCCATAGTAGATTAATTAAAGCTAGCTCATGTTGGAATTAGTCCTCTTAGATGGCCGCATATGTTCTCTTCTGCAGAATGAGGCCAGCTCAGGTGCTTTAAACCCTTTTAGCCTTCTTTTTCTTGGTTTAAATATATGAGGGCGTAACTTAATACATTATACTTAATATTTAACCACCTCATGAGGTGTTGAGAGGATTTTTAAAGTAATATTTATACAGCATTTTGAAGATTGCATTTTGAAGAAAGCATTGCATAAGCGATAATTATTATCTACATTTATTTTCATGCCTCAGTTGAAACATCTTTTACTTTTTGTCTAAGGTACTTAATTTTTCTTTTGCTCCTTTTTTAAAAAAATAATTATTCTGTTGTTTAACTTTATATGAGATTTTTGGGATATAGTTTTGGAGAAGAAAGCGGCTGTACAGGTTATATTATACTGTGTCAGATGGTTCTTCTCTGTTATTTTTTTCATTCCATGATGAACTGATGCTTTCACCAATCCAATTTGCAGCCAGAGGTTTATTCATGCCAGAACGGAAGAATAGGTTTGATTCTTCAGGAAATCAGCCAAGACTCAGGAGGCCTAGATTTTCTCTGTTCTGATACAGGTTTGTTGTTTGACATTGGAAAAATCACTTCTTCATGTCTCAGCTGACCATCTGTAAAGCAGAAATGGTGTTTCCCTACTGTGTACTTCAGTTGTAATATTACTTTTCTATATTAGGCAGTGTTCATAAGTGTGATAGGAGAACCAATATACTTCAAAAGGCATTGTTAATCTCCTGTGTGCAGATCACTCATAGCATCCAGTGACCTACAAAATGGATATGGGGCCTGTATTTCAGAAATACATATTAATTTAACTCTCACTTAACTAAAGAAGACAGCTTCTATCTTCTTTAGAGAGAATCAGTAAACAGTTTTTCCAAGATAATTAATAGGTGTATCTCCAAGTTCTCTGCCAATGTCTGCTTACAAAAAAAGAAGATATATACAGTATTTATGGTTTAGCCCCCAGGAAGATGATTGTGAAGTTTTTTCCGTGAATTTTATTTTGGCTACACATTTCTGTGATTTTTTTGTCAGATACAAGCAGTTTCATTCTGTAATCTGGAGTTTACTTGTTCTTGCCATGATATGCAAAGCCATATCTTCTGGGGGATGACATGTAACACTGGTTGCTAGTGATGGACCGTATATTAGTAAGTAGATATGAGGCCATACATATCCATCCACCTTTCTAGGAGGAAGCTGTTATATTGAAGTTATTCCCTACTATAAGTAGTAGGGGAAAAATATGAAGGCATTGTACAATGTGATCAGACAAAAGCTTCTAAACATAAACAGTCATGCTTTTATCAGTTTTTTGATCAGCATGCAATGCTGAAACTGTGGGTAAGGTGGAGATCAAAATTTATCATATTTTAACTGAAATCCGTTATGCTTTTCAAATGGTTGCTCTATCCCGGTGGGAATGATCCATGGCAAGATAATGTTACTTAATCGTTTTATTTCTAAAACGCACCTTCTTTTCTCTGTGCATGCAAGTGCTTTACAGCTCAATAAAAACCATTGTGAAACAGACACTAAAACATTACCCTAAAAATCATTTCACTTTCCGCCTTCAATGTAGCCATTAAAGTAATAAAAGGAAGTCTACTACACAAGGAAAAAAATGAAAAAATGAAAACCAGAAAAGTTTATACGTGGGGATAACAGATCATTCTAATCATGCTGAAGTTTCTGTCAGCTGCAGTTTCGCTATCCTGAAATCATACTAGACAGACTCAGATCCAATATTCCTCACTCAAATAAGTTTGGTTGCTTGAAGATGCAGACTTTTTCTGAATTTATTACTTTGGAAGAATGAAAACAAACTTATAACCTATGAAAAGGTATGAACTCTTTATACTTTGGCAGCTGTTACGTTCAAAAAATTAACTCGATTATTATTGGAAGCTGATCCAGTAGTATCATTGCATTCCTGTCCAGTTCTGATGGTCTTCCCCTGTACATCCAATACAGAAGGTGACACGTGTGCTTCAGCAGAGCCAAGAGAATTTGCAATTTACATGGTAAAGGCAGGAATTCATCCTAACTCTTTCAATTTGCCTTGCTTTTCTAGTTAATATAAGAGATGTAAAGGAGTGATAGAATGCTTTTCTTTTTGTGAACCATTTGAACTCAGAATCTACAATGCTCCTTTCTGAAACCAGGTTGGTTCTAGGTTATCTATTGAGCTTATTCTAGAATAGTATCTCAACACATAGTATGCAATTGTACCTTATTGCTCTAATATGAAATATTAATGTCCTCCTAACATTTCCTTAGAGATGTCCCATCTCATGCACAGTATTAAGACAGGGTTTGAAGTTTTTATTAAGACACTTTTAAAGCTTGATACTTGTTTCCGGTTTTCTCCCAGACTTTTCAGAGATTGGTACTTGATTGGGCTGTCCCCCCATTCTCATCTCTAAAATATTATTTTCAAAGTTTCTAAAAGCATGATGCAAAACCTGTATTTCCTGTAAATTTGAGATCAGGAAAGTAGAGGTTTCAGAATCTTTCTGTGAATCAAAGAATTATTTCTTGTGATCATACTACATGATGTCCTCTCATAAAAGTATTCTCCTCAGATGTGACTACAAATGAGTTTGGCAAATATTTTTAAGCTTTAGACCTTAGAATGTTTTAACCTGGTTCCTCCTTTTCTTATTCACTTTGTAACAGTATTTTAGCAGCTTTTTTGCCACAGCAGCTGTTAAGGTAACATTGTAGAAAGTATTTTGAGTTCTTAAAGTCTTCAGCTGTAATTATGCTTCTCAGAAGAATCATTCTGTACCTATACGTGTGTATATATGTACATATGCATATGCACATATATATACCCATATAAACAGAGACCATCAATGGCCGTAACTCCACTATATAATCCTCTGCATTTGGTCAAACTGACTAGGGAACCTGCTTGTAACAAAGAACTATCTGTTTAGAAGAAATATGCCTCAAAAATTAACAATTCATTCATTACTGGTCTGAAATATAGACTACATCCAGAAATTTTGTATGTTCAGCATTTTTTTACAAAAACAGGTATTGACAGATAAATTTTGTCACATTATGAACGAAGCACTCAAAAAGACAGCTTGGAAATTGTGTCCTGCAATCTATTTTTACAGATAGAAATAACGGATTAAGTTAAAATGATTATCACCATGGCAGTAGGTCTGCGCATCAAATAGCATTCTCTTAGCTGATGGTAGCACTGACTCCTTACAGAAACCTGTTTTCTATAAATTATGTACCAATTTGCAATACAAAGAACACCAAAGTATTTTACTGTGTTTTGATATCTACTGGCTTGTGACAGATGCATTTTTTTTAAACCTGCACATTGCTATCATTAAACTGCCTAAAGGCTTGATTTTCAACTGAAGCTTCTACAGAGCTGCAAAAGATGAAAATGCCTCAAAAATTAATTTGTTTGCCATTCACAGTGTGTGGCAATGCAGGAATCATAAGACAATACTGTGAAATCTTGAATAAGAAAAAGTAGCTCCCTTTTAAAATTCTTTTGCCTAAAACTTGAAGCTAAACTTCCTTGTGTGAGATCTCATAAAAAATAGCAATGAAACCTCATTGAGAAATGAATAGTAAAAAACTGAGGTGTTGAACAGAGCCCTGGTTAGCTTAATTTTAATTGTAGGTTTGACAGTTATTAAACTTTCAGAAAAGACACCCAGAAATAAAAAAAAAAACAGAGTAGTAAAATCTCGATATTACAGAACCGAACATGTACTTACTAAGCATGTAAGTAAATATTATCATGCCAAGTCAGTCTTTGAGTTAAAGGGTTGTATGCAACTCTGGATAGTTAGCAGGAGACAGGATGATGTCAGGAAGTTATTTCCTATAGGTTAATGGCCATGTGGTTAAATTGCTCAGTTTCCATACATTGGTAAGTATTTTGATGTGTTTGCCACCCACAAGCCCAGAAACGCCACGTGGGACTCCTGATAAACAACAGTGCAGGCTGAGATCAAGCTCAAGTAATGAATCGACTGAAGGATTGCTTTGGTCCCAGAAGCCCCAGGGGTTATCTGTAGTCACTGCTTGGAGTGGTATCTCATTTGAATGCTTCAAAACTAAGAATGCTTTCCCAGGGTGAAAAATCTTCAGACATAACCCTAAATGTCTTTTCCCCCCTTCATTGATGGAAGTCTTCCATTAGCTTCTGCTGTTTGTCACCTTGGCATCACTTGTACTCATGATCTTTTTCCATACTGCTCCACACATCACCCTTTTCATTACAGAAATGCACTCTCCTGAAGGAATTCAAGTCAAGTGGTCCCAAACATCAAAGGTATTTGAAAACCAAACCTAACTCTACATCTAAATTTTACAGTCCTTAAAGAGAATAGAAACAAAATTCATGGGTGAAATGTGGGCTTGGTAACATGATTAACAAATTTTTAGTCAGATTTGCACCCAAAATATCAACAGCTCTACCATCAAGTTTTGAAATAAGAAGCTGGATGTGAATCCCGCTTTATTAATTTCTGTTGACAGGTGAATTGCACTTTGCAAAGTGTTTTCTGCTTACATTTTATTTAGTTACTGTCCCAACTAAATTTAGCTTTCCTAAAACAATCACTGAATTTAAATGAGTTTCCTGTCCGCACACATTTGTAATTTTTGTACTAATAATTTCTTTTTTGATAGCACATTGTTTTATTCTTTCAGTCTTGAAAAAAAAAAAAAAGATAAAAGAAAAACCTGCCACCAAAGTGAATTTTTTTTTATTGCATTTCATTTTAAGTCGTCTTTTTAAAGATCTGTCATTTATACAATGACAAGAAAACTTTCTAAATTGGAACTAATTTATGAATTCCTTCTTTTTGGCATAATGTCACTTTGCAAGTTAAAATGATAATGACTGCAAAGATCAAATATGTTTATCTAAAAAAAGAAGAGGGGGTTTAAGAGTTTGCTCTCATTAGAAATCTTTGCAAACTCTGTACACAGCAGGCATTATAGATTTTTTTGAGTGCAAAAGTCCTTTAGGTTAAGAAAAAGCTGTAGCTGAGAAAGGTAAAGCTTGAAGACAGATCAGAATACCTTTTTCTGGCTCCAGGTGAGTGAAATATCTGGTTTTCACTTATGTGATTGTTAGAATGAAATTTGATTTTGTTGCCAAACCAACACTTTGGAGTACTCCATATATGTGAGTGGCTTCTTCCTACTCACCCTTCCACTCCTGTGCAGTCCTTTGATGGCACAAATACTCACAAAACAGTGTGGTCCCTGGCACTCTACCTGATGAGAGGTTACAGCACCGAGATGCACAACTGAGTCTTTACAACTAGTAAAGTGACATTATGTGTTGTTTTTTAATAACTTCTCCATTGTAACAGAGTGGTGTGGAAATATGCGTCCAAATGGCTTACAGTGGAACTTGGTACACTGGAAAACTTTCTGACCTCTTGTCTTTTCATTAGAAGGATTTTGATGCTAAGGAAACAACTAAGCTGTACCAAATGAAGTAGAATTAATACCATTATGCTCACAATATGCCCATTGCCTGAGGCGAATGCTGTCGACTGATCTAATAATACCAGAATCGCATCCTCACACCAATGTAAAATGCATCCATATGTTTCTTATCAAGACCACTGGTGGCACAAGTCCTTGATCCGGGTAAATAATAGTCTTTAAAGCTGTACAGAAGAAAAGTTTAATTTGGTGCTGTTGCTGTGCCCTCTGCTATTGCTTCCCCTTACGCTTCTGAATTTCTTGTTACTACCAGTAGTGTTGGCATTTCACCATCTGTTCTCTCTTCCAAGATATCAGTTTGTATTTTTGCCTATAGCTCAATCTCTCATGATATGCTCTTCACCATTAAATGTTTAAAAGTAGCACAAAGAAGGTATTAGTCTGTGATATAAAGGGGAAGAAATATGTTTCCCCTACTCATTTTCTTTCATTGAAATTGTAAGTCTTTTTAAAGAAGTAGTTAAAAATAATTATGAAATATTTTTGAAAATACTACAAAAATGTCATATAAGATGTTCTAATGCTTTGTCTAGGCACACTGCATTGAGTGCAGATTCAGGCTGCAAGTGAATAAGGAAACAATTTCTACCTTATATTACCAAAAATAGATGTTGAATGGGCTAGTAATTTCACCTAAATCTTGTTTTAAGTATAGCTTTCACACTAAAAAAAAAAAAAATCCTTCTAATATCTGATGCAAAATTATACAAAGATTAAAAACAAAGATGCAAATATGAACAAGATAAAAAAGATTCAGACTACATTTTTTCCTATTTAAACCCCTATGAGGATCTTTTTTTCTCCTTTGAGATGTTGAAGGAAGTTCCTATGCAGGGTTTTCCTTTGACACCACGTACAGCTGATGATTGTGTCACTGAAGGAGATCTCACAGTTGAGTGGTGATCTCTGAATGTCTGTCTTATTCTCAGAAGCTTCCACTGCCATGCCCAGATTGTGCTACTTCCGTTGACTAAACACAACTTTTGAGGACTGTTTGTTTTGAACATGCTGACAAAAATCAGTGAATTAGTGATTTATTCACAATATAGCCTAGAGACAAATAAGTATGCTTTGTCTTCTGTCTCTAGAATAATTGTGGGGTGTGGTGTGGTGTGCTATCCTTTATATGCAAAATTTCTGATGCAGTTCAAGTGTGATATGGGACAAAAGATGTCTTTTATGTTTGGTACTCATGCTGATACTACTGAAGCATACACTTCAATGCCGTTCTCCATTTTATACTCAGATTCTTGAAGACGAAAGCATGACTAGGAAGACTACTATTAGATAACATGCCCATGAGCTGTTAACGAAGCTGCAAATTACTAGTGAAATATGAAAAGTGAACACAAAAGCAGGTGCCGCAGCTGGCTGGAGTAAAAAAACAAGTTTCATTTCTGTCATGTATTTGAAGTACAAGAAGATGGGAGTTTCTACGATCAACAACATATTAGAAGCCTTTTCAAAGAAAATAAGCAATCCCAAGGTGTCTGGACGCTATCCAGATTTGTTTGGAAGTGCTTTAATATGAGGATAATTGGATGCCAATCTCTGGATAAAAATTTAATGTTAATTTTTATTCTGAGATCAGAAACCTGTCCTATCACTGTACGTTAGCTGTCATGTTTATAGGGCCTTTACGTGCCTTCAAATTCTTTTATTTCAAAGATAATTTGAGAAATATTGAAATGCAAAGATGCATGCTGCTCTGAGTCCTCAGTGTTTGTGCAACGTATTCAGGAAGCTTTTCATGAAGCCCAGAGACTGTAAAAGATGATTATACAAAATATTCCTGAACTAGGTCATGTCAGTCCATTAAAGATGTCCTTGAAAGTATGTATTTAAACCTATTTAAGTCTTTTGCAGATGGTGGTGAGGCAGCATTTAGGTTTTTTAAGAAATCCAGCAAAACCACAGTTTACACCAGCAATATCAGAGGTAAGTTTTGAGTAATCTTTTCTATTATTTTTTTTTTAATGTATTAAGCTAGTTAACAACATGACATATAGGAATGAAAGTTCAGTTCCAGTTTCACTTTGTGAACTAAATCCTGTTCCCTTTCTGCGTCTCTCCATATAGAGAGCTGGAGCATTATTTAAGAGACAGTGCAAGAAGAATTAGTTCATGGTTGTTTTTTTTTCCTTACTCATAAGAAGGAAATGTGGTAGAAAGATCATGACACTGTCTAGAAAGATTATCTTTTTGTATTTTTTCTGGTTTTCAGGGAGGAGGAAGAATAATAGAGATCCCAGGTACTGAACAGTTCCTCCTTGCTACAAGAATATCCTTACGTTTATTACATTTCCTTCATAGAAAGTTCAGTACCTGACTACAAGTGATCACAGAAAAAGGTTTTGCCTGAAGACATACCTGGGTATTGCTTGGTGCAAATGTTGAGTTACTACAATGATGTCAGGGTGGTATCACACAGATGTCTCTGGGGAAGTGGTTTGGGTCAAATTTTTTGTTTAGATACGTGAATATAATTTTTAGTGAAAGCTTTAGAATTCTTCACAATTATGACCAGTCCTTTTATTTTGGATACAGCATGCCTGTCAGGCAAGCATTAAAATAGTAATTTTGGAATGTTCTTCCCCCAGCTTCTGTAGTATTGTGATTGTGCATTTGTGATATTGCCATATTGTAATATTGACAGGTTAACTAATTTTACCAATTTCTTTCTTCTGTTTGAGCTATCTATTTACCTTGACAAATCTTTGAGCATGGACACCATGGGGGGAGGTTCTGAATATTATTTTGATACAAATTCTTCAGATTTATCATGAGCACAATTTTTTTCTGCAGTACCAGTGTGTATATGTACCTACTATGGTCAAGCGCTGTTTCCAAAGGAAACTCTGCCAGAGTTGGATACAGTTACAATAATTCCAATGGAACTTCCACTGGAATCACCCAGCTGGTTAAAGCTTAAAGACCCTCAGTCAAACTACCAAACCCTGGTACTTGACAGCAGAAATTGTTAAGATTCTTTTTCTTCTGTTCCTTTTTGCTTTTGAAGAAAGGTAGCTTAGCAAAAGTCTGTCATAGCCTGGAAGGTTTGTGCAGACAGAAGGTAGTTAGCAAATGGAATTATGTGCAGAAAGGCTTTAATCCCTCCAGCCCTTATATAAGAACATCTGCTTGAATTACAGGCCGCACATAAATTGTGTGTGTGCTTGTTTTTGTCACAGATCCTTCCCCTCCACCCTCTGCTCCCCACATCTTATAAGATACAACGCCAAAAAAAAAAAAAAAAAAAAAAAGAAAGAAAAAAAAAAAAACCACCAAAAACCCAAAAGCTAATTAGTACTTCCAGCCCCCCCATTAGCGAAACTTGATATGTTTACTAAAAAAATAATTACGACATTCCATTCATAAATCTTTAGCAATGTCAGCATTATACTGATGGAATTATGATGTCCCAGTACAAATTGTCTGACCTGCTTTATGTTCCCCAGCACATAATTAAGGTGGCGGTGTGTTAAAGGAAGTAATTTTGTTCAAAGCTTTGGCACCAGCCGTGCAATGTCTTTTGCTCGTATTACTAACAGTTACCAGTCAACGTAAGGAACTGCACCGCGTTTGACTTGTAAGACTAGACATATTCTTGTAGCTCTGAGCACAAGGCTTTGAGCAACACATGCAAAGTTAAAAATAATGTTCTGTGCAGTGACTTTGTCAGGGTTTGGGTCTTACTCTCTTGAGGATATGAGTAGAGCAAATAAATTAATGAATGATGACAAGAAAAGCTTAAAACCAACAAGCTTTAAATTTTTTTCACAGGTATTTTGAAAGAGAGCTTGTTTCCTTCCTTTGTAATCTTTGAACTTTCTTGCTTTGTTCTTTGAAGATAGAAGTTTTAAGAGAGTCTCTAGCAGGCTTTTGAAACTTTATTAGCAAATATCATTTTTATTGTCAGAGCACATCTTCTGGATATTAATTCTAGAGGGATCATAGGAGTGTACATTACTGGAGAAAGTACCAGTGGTAGTATAGGATCCTGATCCTACAAACAGCTCAGAATGTGTGCCTCACTGAAGTTCCTGAGTAATCCTGTTGACATTAAGAAACACAATGTTTCCTTACAATTCACTTGTGCAAATGTCTTCCTCACCATTTGCAGGCACCGGTGAGGTCTCCAAGCCTGTTGGCTGTAAGCTGGGCCTGAGTCTTTGTAGAATCACATTTTATGAGCCTTTCTCATATATTCTTCACTAACTTCCAGGTGCAACTTATATTTGCAAAATTACCTTGCATTAGATGGTAGGATTTGGTTGAACATAAAAAAATTGATAAAATGCATAATTACTCACTTGGTAAATGTGATTAAATGTATTTTCTTTATCCTTGTGAAGCACTCGGGCTTGGGTGAAAGATAGGGAAATTGTGACTGTTAATTTAATTTAGGAATTTAAATACCTAGTACCTTGAAGACTCTGAAATTGCCTCTTGACTTCACTGGGCTTTAGGAAGGGATATTGATTAATTGTAGAATCAGCAAAATAAGTCCAGTGCAAAGAATTAATGGTAGGTTTCATAGGGCTGATTATAAACTGCAGTAGTTTATCGTTTATAAAAATCTTTTAGTTTAAAATTATCATCGTTTTGCATAGTCTATATCTTTAAACGGCTACAAATTCAATTTCTAAGTCAAAATTACATGCACTTTAATTCCTGCTACAGTTAGCACACAGTATATTATTTACATTTATCAAAAAGAAGGAATAGTCAGCTATGTGTCTAGAAGCATGGACGCATATTTAAGCATGGGTTTATATTTGAGCATGGCTGAAACTTTTCCCATAAAGTCAGGAGAACATTTAATCCAGGCTAGGATTAGCTTTAAATTTTCTTTCCAGCTAGTCCCATAGCCTGAGTGTATACACTCCCATGCCATCATTTATACGGCATCTGCCATTTTTTTATATAACACTCTTAAGATTCCAGTAAAGCTTCTAAGATGTATTTTGATATCATTGGATCCTTAACACATTCAAAACAGATTAATAACCCAAAATACACATTTTTAAAGCAATTTCCCTGCTGTGAGATGGTACATTACTGGCCTTTCTGCTCTGTTCTCTAAATGAAAATACACTGACTAGAAGACCAGACTAGAGATTCCTTGAAACTTGTATTGTTTGTTTCAGCTGATCTGAATGATACAAGCATTTCATTTCAGCATGCTTTTCTACTGTTGATTCAAACCTACAGCTAAGGCTCCTGAATAAACCACACATCTGAACATATAGTGAAGAAATATTGAAAATTCTGGATTTTAATAATCCTATAACAGTGTCAGCCTGTTTTAAGTCTGTTGCTTCTGAGATCTAGAAAATACATCATTAGGCACATTGTCTTGTGAGGTCAAAATTAGCTGTTACTCTTTCCTGTAAAATATTAATTGCTGAATAATTTCCATGCAAATACACTAGCAATTATTAATTACATTGCAATGACTTGGCTGTTTATAGCCTGTAAATTGAAGCATTAGATGTATGTAAATATCTTGACTATAGTGGGAAATGGAAAGACACTGCTTAGTAATAAAAGCTGTCTTATTCAATTAGCAGCATGTTACATATCCTGTTTCCTTCTAAACACCATAGGGTCTCCTAAACATTCGGAGAGTTGGTGTTGACTAAGCAGTCTGTTGCATTTCAGACTACAGCAAACCTTGTACTTAAAATTACCATTTGAAATAAAATAGAACAAAAATTTTACCAAGCCTAAGTAGGATTGTGGCTAAGCTATTTGAAAATCAAAGCTTAAGTGGGGGAAAAAAAATCAGGGTAACATTTATTTCTGAACAAAGAAGTTTCAGAGTGGCTGAAACTATTTGATAAATAGTCTGAGTAGAAACAAAACTGACAAAAACGTTTCAACACAATGTTGAAATGCTTCATTTTGAAAATGTCAAAATGAACTGTTTTGACGTTTCAAAATGTTTTGGGTTTGCGCATTGTAATGGAATCAAGGAAATAAAAGGCTAAGTTCACAAAACTTCTTGAGGGCTGTGTCCTCTTACCAAATAAATGCAGTGAGATTCCTTGGCTCAAGCACATCTCAGCCTTACTGCCTTCCAAAAGAGTGCCCTCACCCTTCCACAAGACGATGTGTACTCTGATTCTCATCTTCTTGATGATGATCCACTTTACATGGTCAGCTTGTATATCATTGAGCAGAGAAAGCATCATTCTCACATTCTAGTAGTTTGGACATGCACTAGAAAGACACAAAAGCCTGACTTTCTACCAGTGCACTGAATCCAGCAGAGACTGAACCTTAGCCAAGGACTCTGATGTTTCAAGGAACTGTATTACCCCCATGATATCAACTACTTTGGGGTAAAACATCCTTAGTCTTCTCCATATGAAGTATTTAAATATTATTTGCTGAAGGGAATGGAATTCACCACAAGCTATGTTTGGAGTATCTTTGGTTACTAATCCTTGGGTATTGATTTTTTTTTCCCCTTTCTTTTTCTTATTTTCCCCAAGTTAAACTCTCTCTATGAGAAGACTTTTTTATAACTTCTGGGGTTTTTACTAGTCATCTGACAAGAAAAAAATAATTAGTATTTTCATAGTCCTTCTCCAGTTGATTAAATCTTCAAAAATAATGTTGTAACATGATTCCGTATTTCGACTGATGGAAGTTGCTGGAATGTGTCAAGGATCAGTTTATGCTTACATCTATTAGCTTGCTGCCTCAATAGGTGTAAATCAGCATAGCTCCATTCATGTCAGTAAGGTGTGCTGTTTTATACCAAACAGGAGATTGACTCACTATATTTTCACTTTTATTAGGTAAGTTACAAATAGTTGTGCTAATGGGTTTGCTATTTCCCTGCTAATTTCAGTGAGTAAGTCTTTACATGCTGTTATGCATCTGTTTATCTAAAGACACACAACTAGTTTCATTGACTCAAATGACTTCTTCATAAACATCAGATAATTAATGCTCTAATTTTCTGAGATCTGGGATTGTAAATCTGGTACATCTTGAGAAATAATATCTATGCTATATAAATATGTGTGTGTGCTGTGTGTGGGTTTGTGCATGCACAAGTATATATTGTTAAAATCCATCATTTCTGTTCTTTCCACCTCACAAATGAACAAGATAGTAAAAAGCAAACTTAGTTTAAAGAAATTGTATTAGTTTCCATTCAAACAGTAGCATAAACCTTTCATGTCACTAGTTCCTGTGAGCGTGCGTACAGAAACAGCTGTAAGAATCTTATTTAACTTTTTTCAGAGTACCATTGTCATCTATAACTGCCTAACTGAAAACTGCTGCAGATCAATATTATAAGAACTCTAAAAACCAAGGAATATATACATAACAGATTAGTCCATAATATTGTCCATGTGCCATGTCCTCCCATTCTGTTTTAAAAAAACTCCCCCTTGTAAAGCACATTATTGTGACATTCTTATGAAAACAAAGAGTGCATATTTATCTTCCAAAATATTCTTCAAGAGTTTCATAAGGTTACTTCATGAAATGTTAGACTGAGCCCTTTGCCTTTTCTTCTCATCATTTCCATCTACTAAAAATAATCTGCGTGCAATGCAGCTAAATCAGAGTAGCCGTGGTGCATAAGGCCATGATGAGCAAGCCTAACCACTTATATAGTGCTAAGAGTCCTAAATCCTCCTGTTTTCAACCCCATTGATGCTATCATCAGTGGTGTATCATTGTATACATGCCTGATTAAAGTTTAAATAAATGTCATGGTTCAGATTCAAATAAAAATGGGCTTTTCTGAATCAGGACCTCTTAAATGCTCTTCCAAAGTCCAATAAATTCAGAATACTTTGGATTGCTTTCACTGTACTTAAAGGTCAGGCCTTTAAATAGATGTTTAGGGAAAACTTTTTTATTCAGCCAAAAGCGTATAATGTGAGACCTTTCTGTACTGAGATAGTCCTGTTAAATTACGTCCCATTACAGCGTTAGACAATTAAAGCACCGGCTCTGACCTCTTCCTGTAATACAAACAAGGAGTCAGATTTAGGGGAATGAAGATGTAGGTCAGTATCTCCAAGGATTTCACAGGAACTGAGTTAAGCCTTTCTCAAACATCACTAGGTGTGCCTTTGAGTCTAGATGGTCTTGTAATTTTGAGTCTAACCCTCTGTAAATCTAATGAATAACTTTGTTTTCTCAGTAAGGGGTGTGTGTGTGTATATATATATGTGCAGGACATATATCATAGATTGTACATTTTTCTTAAGCTACCTTAGATTCCTGGTAACATACATATTTAAAAAAAACGATCAGCCTAATAAAAAAAAATAGGCAAGTCCAACCAATCCCAGTTTGAATTCTTTGCTGGTATATTTGTAATATCCAAGTGTGTTAATAGAAACTGAGAGATTTATCCAGTAAGTGATTTCATAGCTTTTTCCTGTTTGACTCAACACATTTATACATGAGAAGTTAATTTATGTTCTTAACAAGTTTACATATACAGCAATACTTTTTGTATGTAAAATAAAATGCCTCTTAAAGAAATTAAGTCAAGCCTATACCTCTAGTACAAACCTTTGTTCAACTCAGTTTTGTATTAGTTGTAAATATTATGCATAAATATGCAAGCCAATTATGATGTTTTTATTAGAAGATAACCTATGATTCCTAGGCAAAGTATTAATTTAAATTTCTCTTGTTTGTCAGTAATGAATTGATTGTTGCTGTTTAGTGGGTTTTGTGACAAACTGGTTTTTGTAGGTTTCAACAATACCGTGTGATTGGAATCAGCAATACTGTCGAAATAAGGATATATCTAGAGAAGCATGGAGTTACATTCATAGTATTTCTTCTCCTTCCACATGAAGTCAGAAGTCAGTGTATAAGATATTTTAAAATATTTTTTGAGTAGAAGAAAGGCATGTCACTGAGAGAATTAAATGTACTGAATTAAACAGTAGTCAGAAATGTAAGTATATGGGGGGGTTTGCTTCAAAACATAACGTAAAATAACTATTTAGTTTTGATTTTAAAGACTGTCACTGTATGGCATAACGTGCATGAATAAGATCTCAACGTTGATATCCTAATTTCATTTAAGTGCTTTTTATTCAATATTTGACTAGGCGTTGCTGGTCTTACACTGGTACCGAGGCTATTAAGACCTGTACAGTGGATAGATTTCTATCAACTTTGGGCCGAATCTTATATTGGCAAAAGCAGTCGATCATATGCCATTAGCAGTAATGTTCACACCCACAAAATTTTAGACCTGATTTTCGTAAGATGTATTGGGGCTGATGTAAGACAGTGCCATATTCCTTGTTTGGTTTGCGATGGCTCATGTATGGATATTTGAAAGGCAGAAACAGACCTCAATTTCAGCTTTGATAACAGATGTGTCCTTGAAAACTACAGCTGTCTTGATGCTCAGGGCCTGCCTTGACATCCCGTTATGCATTATTTTGGGGGTCCTGTTTGATTCTGTTTTCCAGGGACCTTTGTGCCTTCTCTGCTGCTGGCTGTTGCCAGCTGCTATGTGAAAACTGAATTCAGCCATATGAGTGCAGGCAGCATATTGTGAAAAAACCTGTCCATGGTGGTTATCACCAATCTTTGAGCCAGTCCTTACTCGCAAGCTGCTGTGAGTGTGGACCTGGTGTGAATGGGAGCACTGGGACTGATGTTCATGGGACACTGGGCTGCGACTCAGTTCTGTTTGGTTTGATTCCTAGATCATCCAGTGTGTCTGCTGCAGATCACTTTGATAACTGTGATTTTCCCCCCATCAGACTGCAGCAACACTTCCCTGTCTCTCAGCAGGATTATGAAGACAAAAATCGGTTCATGATAGCAAGATGTTTCATTTCTACTCCACTAAGGAACTTGAAGACTTCATACAGGTAACTCAGCCTCTTCTTACCTATCAAAGGGCACTGCGCTGATAAGTTGGTGTTTAAAATTCTCCCCCTTTCTCTGTGTCCAAACTTGGAAAAATTCAGTAACAGTTTTGTATGCTAACTCCTAACTTCAGGCTGTTGAAGGAACACATCAACAGAAGGCCCAGATCAACACCATTTCACAGATCCTTGGGCTTTTAAAGCAACAGTGTAGACAAAACAGGCAAGGTGTTGAGCTTTCTGTAGGCCCTGAATGTTTAGCTTTAAGCCATTCCAGATCAATATCTTCCATTGTTTCTTCTGCATATAGGAAGAAGCATATTTTTTTGTGACAATATAAAATATAAAGCCTGTAAGAACTTCTGTGATCTTGAGAATCATCTGAAAATACCACAGACAATGAGCAAGCTGAATCAGTGCTTCTGGTCATTTTCTTCTGAATCCATATTCCAGAAAAACCCAACCAGTACTTACCACGTATTTATGGGAAAATATTAGATGTGGTTCTTTGGTCTGTGATTTTGAAGAATGCAGATGAGCTAATTAGCATGGGTCTCTGACAGAAAAATCTCTAAAGCTCATTATAGCTTAGAGTATACCTTTGAAAAGGCAAGTGCTTGTGTAAGCATCTTTCAGATGCACTTTCCACACAGGAGAGTTCTGAAATGCATATGCAATGGGAGGCTTGCCCTGTTCCTGTTGTGGTTTAATCCCAGCTGGCAGCTAAGTCCTACCTAGCCGTTTGCTCACACCCCCATGGTGGGGTGGGGGAGAGAACTGGAAGAGTCAAAGTGAGTAAACTCATGGGTTAAGATAAAGACAGTTCAATAGGTAAAGCAAAAGGCACACAAGTAAAGCAAAACAAGGAATTCATTCACTACTCCCCATGGGCAGGCAGGTGTTCAGCCATCTCCAGGGCAGCAGGGCTCCATCACACGTAACCGTGACTTGGGAAGACAAACATCTTAATGCCAAATGTCCCCCTCTTCCCTCATCTTCCCCATCTTATATATACTGAGCATGATGTCATACGGTATGGAATAGCCCTTAGGCCAGTTCAGGTCAGCTGTCCCCCTCCCAGCTTCTTGTGCCCCTCCAGCCCTCTCACTGGTGGGGTGGGGTGAGGAGTAGAAAAGGCCTTGATGCTATGTAAGCACTGCTCAGCAATAATGAAAACATCTTTGCATCATCGATGCTGTTTTCGGTATAAATCCATAACATAGCCCCATACTAGCTACTATGAAAAAAATTAACTCTATTCAAGCCAAAATAAGGACATTCTCTACCCCTTATTCCAGATGATTTACATCATGCTCAGGTCCCACATTATCTAATGCATCCTTATTAACATCCTCCCCCCTTCCCATCCCTTGATATAATACACAGGTATCATTCCCCTAGTCTGTGGACCACCCCTGAAAAATGTCTGTAAAATGTCTACACAATGTTCACTGGGTTCACTTAGTCCATGACTTTGGGCTCCATCTGTTGTGGTTGTCACTCTGGACAGAAGAGGTGGTCTGTTGAGTGGAGTTATTGGGCACCAAACCCAGCTCAGGTCACTGCTGCACTTGCACTGCTTCTCATAAGGCTTGTCCTCCATTGCTTCAGGTGGTTCCTGCTATAGTAATTCCTGTGACATGCAACTCAGAGCACAGGCTACAACAATTTAAGGGTATATCCATTGCAATCTCCACTCCAGTCCCTTTGGGCCAGGCTATATGGAGTTTAACACTGCAATGAACTCCTCCCCTTTTCTCTGCTCTGGCTTGGACTTGTCCACAGACTGCAGTCCCTTAGGGATGTACCAGCTCCAAGTGGAGCCTCATCTATGTACCACAGTCTCTTCGGGAGTATACCTGGTGCGGCATAGATTATGCACAGCCACAGCTGCTTTGAGGTGCACGTGTTCCAGCATGGCCTTCTCCATGGGCCACAACACCTTCAGAGACATAAGTGCTCCAGCATGGCCTTACCAATAACCACAGTCCCTTCAGAAGTAAACTTGCTCCAACACGGCTTTACCCATGGCTGCAGTCTCTCCAGGGCTGTACCTGCTCTGTCATGGCCTTATCCAAGGCCACACACTTTGAGGAGCTCCAGCATGATCTCATGCACAGCAACTGA
This sequence comes from Falco biarmicus, assembly GCF_023638135.1. NCBI lineage: Eukaryota > Metazoa > Chordata > Aves > Falconiformes > Falconidae > Falco > Falco biarmicus. The sequence goes on along the minus strand of NC_079302.1, from coordinate 17,566,816 downwards.
TGTTTCAAGGTCTACCAGCTGCAGCATGGAGTAATCCACACCACTCTGAGGTGTACCTTCTCCAGTGTGGACTTATCCTTGGGACACTGCTGCAGTGCAGACATAACTATGGCCACAGATGCTTTAAGATGTACCTGCTCTGACATAGGCTTATCCATAGCCACAAGTGTTTTATGGTGTCTTGCTTCCATGTGGACTCATCCACAGGTCACAGTCCCTTTGACTCAAGTTCACACTGGAGTTCCAACCGGTCCAGTACAGCATCACAGAAACAGCAGCAGTGCCCTGGCCATCTGCCAGCCCAGGCATGGAGCCACTGCCCTTATCAGAACATCCCCAGGCACAGCACAGTGAGAGATAAGCAGTGCAGCAGCAGCAAAAGCAAAAGCAGCCACTAACGAGCATAAGACTAATTTACAGTAAGGCAAGCAAGCCCCATTGCAAGCACTGGAGCCTGCCCATTAATAGCTAAACAGCACTAACAGCTATAAATTCAGTCTAGCACATTCCAATCAAACCTGTCGTTATCTTGAATCCTTTGAGCCTCACACTGGGTGTCAGAAAGGACTGCTGTGGCTTAATCCCAGCCGGCAACTAAGTCCCACACAGCCGTTCACTCACTCCCCCATGGTGGGGTGGGGAAGAGAATTGGAAAGGTAAAGGTGAGAAAACTCTTGGGTTAAGATAAAGACAGTTCAATAGGTAAAGCAAAAGCCATGCAAGCAAAGCAAAGCAAAACAAGGAATTCATTCACTACTCCCCATGGGCAGGCAGGTGTTCAGCCATCTCCAGGGCAGCAGGGCTCCATCACTCATAACCGTGACTTGGGAAGACAAATGCTATAACACTAAATGTCCCCCAGTTCCTCCTTCTTCCTCCAGCTTATATATACAGAGCATGACATCATACGGTATGGAATAGCCCTTGGGCCAGTTGGGGTCAGCTGTCCCAGCTGTGTCCCCTCCCAGCTTCTTGTACTCCTCCAGCCTTCTCGCTGGTGGGGTGGGGTGAGGCACAGAAAAGGCCTTGATGCTACACAAGCACTGCTCAGCAGTAACAAAAACATCTTTTCATTATCAATGCTGTTTTCAGCACAAATCCATAACATAGCCCCATACTATGACAAAACTTAACTCCGTTTGAGCCAAAACCAGCACACCTGTCTACCTTCCCTCCCAGGATTTGTCACTATGGCACTGTCTACAACCACTGGCTTTATACAGTTTTTGGATAAACTTTAGTCCCATTCCCCAGCCCCTAGCCAGGTGCAGGATTTATACACAACCTCCTGGCCCTGAGGCAGGAATGCTCCCCGGTGAGCTATCCTGACACTACAGTACATCCTGCCATGAGCTTTAACATCACTGGAGACATTTTTTCCCCCAAAGGAAATAATGACTTGCAGTAACACAGCTTGTTGTGAGATCTTGTTGGAAATCCAAACATGTGGCAATTTACGAGTGTCAGCAGATTTTTTTAGACTTGTGTGGCAATACGTGCTGTGCGTTAGATGTTGGAATCTGACCCTTCGGCTTTGCCACAGTGGTGTCCCAGGAAAACCATGTAGAGTTGCCTCTGCTGTCTTTTCTATTTACTTACTTTCCCTTAATAGATTGCAATTATAGTTTATCTATAGAGCAATTTGTATATATTCTGCCTGCAGATTGTTTTTCATGACCTGAAATCCTGCCTAAGGCCTTTTTATTTTATCTGTTCAATCAATTTTGCTTTTTGGTTTTTTGGTGGGGTGTTTTTGTACCATTCATGCTTTCTTTTTATGGAATTCCTGACTAACTGAATTAGGGTTGTAAAAAATTAAGAGGCAGAAAATGGTGAAGGTCATAAATTTATTCTTTCTCCCCCCAATCTTGTAATAATTAGTATTTTTTAATAAGAAGAGGGTGGGGGTTTTTTCCTACAGAAGATGAAACTCAAATTCTGATATCCAATTTGAATACCTGTGCTCTGCCTAACTGGAACTATAGTTATATAGTATAGCATATATAGTATATAGTTATAGCAGTATAGTTTCATACCGTTGCAAGACAAAACAGTTTTTACATTCATCATTGAAAAAGTGAAACAGGGTTTCTGGTTATGACTATTAAGAATAGCATAAATAAACCTGAGCACACTGCTGTGTAATGTTCAAGTAGAAAATAATCTTGTTGCAGACTAACCTGTGTGAAACTCGGGTTTGGCATGTTTAGAAGGTTTTACATCATCAGTTTCTGTTACAGCTGTTGGCACCAGACTGCAACATGATTGAGAGGCTTTGATGACCTCAGCTTCTGCAGTTTATTAAGTCATCCAAATAAATAAAGAGGCTCTGTCAAGTAGCTAGCTCCCAACATCTGCCTTACCTGTATATTGTTATGATCTAGTATAATTATAATTTGAATTTTAAGTGTCTATCGGCGAGGGAAAGGGAAGAGAAAGGTACTATTCTGTGGCTGAAGGGACGGGGGAAAAGACAGGAGTCTTGGCTACCATCTTTACTGAATACACAATGAAGGGCTAAGAAAGCAATCTTTTAATGGCCTCAAGAGTTGGTTGTATCAATAAAATAAGCTAGTTTTATTCTGAAGGCTAGTAGCAGCCTATTATTATTATTACAGGTATTGCTACAACTGCACAGAGAAGCAGGAATGTGCATGTATTGCATCAATTGCAAAGAATCAGTGAGGAAGAGCAATGTATTCATCCAGAGGGAGCAGACTGGTTTTTTGAAAGTACACTTGCGTGGGCCAGGGACATACCTAGCGACTCCTAATTCTCTGGTAGTATTCAGGTGGTTCTGCATTGCAGAGAGAAAAATGCCATTCTGAAATGAGTTGGTTACTTTTTAGATTTGGAGTTTTTTTCAGAGAGCTTTTTCATCAGCTCTCTGGTGAGATAAAACTGATGGAGTTAGAAAGTATATGGTAAATGACAAAACCTGAAAACTCAGAAGCTTTATTTTTTCCTAATTAGATGAAAGTCTTTGGTTTTCCTATGGAATGTGGTGTGGTGGTAAAACTGATGGTTCCAGCCAGGTTGAAATTGGAGTGAAAATATCTTTCCCACTGGTATTTCAAAACATCTGTCGGGCCAGTAGGCTTTGGCACATCGGGAAAAAGAGGATACTGAAGTGACATTAAACAACTGTGATGGTCCTCAAAACCTTATTAAAACAGAAGTCGGTAAGATTTACCACAGTGGAAAGTGTGTTCCCAGTTTTCATAGACCCCGTGTGTGTTGCTTGGAAGTGACTGTATGTGGCTGTGCTGCCCTGGCATGCTCCCCTGTGCCCTCAGCACTAACTGCCTTGAAATCAGACTGTGCTGGAGATTAGCTTCAGCAGGCAGGAAAATATTTAGATATTATATGAATAAATGCTCCTATTTTCTTTTTCCTTTGGAAATTATAACATAGCACATAATGCCTTGTAGGTGCTAGTACAAGCTGACTCTTATATTTGCGGAGGAAAAATGCCTGAAGTCAACAGCAAGAACTTCATAAAGCCTCTGGAGGCTAGGTGAGTGGAGGCAAAAGCAGGCTAGAACTTGATACGACCTCTAACTGTGTGATTGCTCTGTGGCAGTGTCACTACCTGAAGTATATGATGTCATGTCTTCCTTGACGAAGGTCCAGCTCACCTGGATTATCTGATGTTGGCCCTAGGAAGCTGTGGCGAACGTCTCTTCCTGGCAAGTGTAGCTATAACTAGGTACCACAGATATGAGATGTGGCTAAAGCTAATTGAATTTTTGGATAAGATCCTGTAATCCCTGTGCCATGCTTCAGAGTTCATCCAGGGACTTTGCATTTTTTGTCTGCGTAAATCCAAACAGATGATCTTGAAGGCGCAGTCAGTGACTTTGGGTTTCAGTACCAGCACTCAAAACACACCAGAGACTTCAGTGAGCCTGGATTAGATCACATTCTAGAGATCACATACCGAAATGCAGCTTGCTGTTTTCTTACAGAGCGAAAGGGAGGGTCAGAGTCTTCTGAGTCATGACAGAAAAAGCTCCATTTATTCTTAAGTTAGGAATTTGCTGTGTAGCAGTCAGGACTATCCTGTCACCAAGAAAGTGCTGGCACAGGCCACTAAAATGACAGTCTGCTTGGCTGGGTCTCATTCTGGGGGAGTTTGCAGTGATGCCAACAACTCAGAAGTGCATCAGAAGTTGTTTTAAAGTACTGAAAAGTAACATGTAAACAGTGAGCAAATACATGAGTAAATGGAGAATGAAGTTGTCATCAACTGTCCTTCTGTGGAAGTAGGAGAATGCATGTCGTAAAATGTGGCTAAAAGCAGAACTCCCTTTTCTTTGCTGCCTCAGTGAGTACCCAGCTTTCAGAAATACAAAGCTGATCATTTTCTAATCCAGCGGCGCAATATGTCTGCCTCAGGAATAACCCTTATGGAAAATGATGAAAAAAAGCAGTCATACTGTCCCTTCGAGTCAATATTTTTCTTGTGGTTTTAGCTCAGGTCCCGGTCAGAAGCTGTATAGGATTTATTTTCTTTTGACTTCCACTGTCTTTGAATCCAGTCTTTAACATGCACAAATTCATGAAAAGCCGGTGAGCATGTTTATTCCCAAAGTGAAGCAGTCTTACAGACATTTCTCTTTTTCTTCTAAGTCTGCCCTCTTCTCTTCATGCTTCAATGTCTGGGACCATCTGCCAACACAAACAGAAAAAAATTAATTATGAATGGTGTCTTCCCATGCTAATCATTTATTGTAAAGGACTTTTTCAGCTTGTTTGTAATGGTTGTAGCCTAAGGGTGCACACTGTATAAATTGCCTGATTACAGGATACAGAACACTTCTTAATAGGCCTCAGATGATTAGGAGAGGGGAAAGAAATTAAAAAGGCCATTTCCCTTTAGGTATGCAAATGGATTGCAGAACAATAGACAAAGATATGATAGACCATGATAAAACATACCCTCTTTTCTTTTACCTTAAATTATGTACTAGGCAAGTAGCAAGCTTCATTACATGTGTCAGCCGAGATGTGAATTGTTTCATAATTGAAACAATGCCGTTGCCAGATAGCGCATGTTAGATTTCAAGATAAACCACCAGTTTTTGTGTCCTCAAGCAATTTGGGGTTTGCTGCCTAAATCTGTCTTAACAATGGTTACATTCTGACCTTGGTTTAATTTAACTCTGCCTACTTCAGTCTCTTTGAGCTGCCTATTCAAACAGTAAAGACTACATTTGGTTTTGTCACAGTAGATCCTCCTCCTGAGTCATAGTTTGCCCGTCTGTGTGTCCTAAACAGCTAGTATTTTACTGCCCATTTGAAAGTAGTTGGGTGTGTTTAACCAGTTAAGCGAACAGCAGGAGCCATCTCCTAGCTGTCGCACACTTACACGTGTGTGCATTCCTCCTTTCCCACACACTGACACACCTACGCATCTGCACAGGTCAAGCATCTGCTGTTTCGTGTGAGTCTGAATATTTAGGGAGACACAAATTCATGTTCCCTGGTATTAAAGTAACTTGACTGTCTTACTAGTCAAAAGCAGCTCCTATGAAATTGAAAGGTGAGAGGTGACAGATAATATTGCCTTTAAGGGCTCCTTGGAGTTTAAATCACTACAGAAGCTGGTCAGAGCTAAAACCCTTTGAAAAATCACACCCCCAGCCCTCCCTGCTCTCCCATGAAGGAAAGTTTTCACAACACACGGTAAAGTGCAGCTGATGTAGCTAGCAAAAGCTCCCGAGTGCTAACGGTGGGGCAGTCTGAGGCAAAGCTTCCCCTCGTATCCAGCTGAAGTGTTGGTTCTGACAGCCACATTGCTCTGTCACCAGTGTTCAGCAGACAGAACGCTGAGAATCACCACGTGGGGGTTAAAAATCATAGATTTTTAAAACTGTGAAAGTTTTGACATCTTTTTATTCCAATATATAAGCATTTGGGCTTAAGATTTTCTTTACAAGAATGATGTGTCAAAAGTAGCAGGGATTAAGACCCCAAGTCCAGTCTGGGCTGAATTTTTTGGATAGTCAAAGCTAGAATTTTCCCATAATTATAAAAGGCCATGACCTGAAGATAAAATATGAAGCCTGTTCTAAAGCTATCAGACTAGAAAAGTGCCTACAATTTAAACTGCCTGCATTTTGCTGTATTTCTTACAACATCTTAGGAACGGACAGCAAGTTTGCAAATTTAGCCAGGGGAAGCCCTGTGGGAGCAGAAGGGACTGAATTGTGTGTTACAGTCATGAGCAGCTTAGCTATGTAAGAAACAGTGATGTTCTAGTGTGTCTCCCCAAATAAATCAAAATCAAGATTCATGATGTAATCAGGTCTAAATTTTTTTAGATATTTTGTTTCTCATATGATATGGAAGAAAACAAGGAAGTGAAAAAATTCTCCAAGTACGTGAGCTGTGTCGGTGTGGTGTACTTTCTGACAATTCAGTCTTCCCTACTTTTTCAGCTCAGTCTTTCTCCAGAGAAGAAATGTATTTTCAGGTGCAACTCACATGTAGAGCCCCATCAGCTGATCCAAGCTCAGATTAAGTCCAGGACCACCCTTCCTTCCACTTGGAATCTGTTGATCATTGTAATAGATTCCCCTGTTAAGTGAGGCTACCAGGTCAGCCTCTAGCTCCTGGCAGCGGGCAGTTGTAATCTCAATCAGATGCAAGGCAGAAAAGAGTGGAGGGGGGAGGGTAAGGAGAATTTTATGATACAGTCAGCTGGGGCTTCCAAGAGCTGTAAATTGGGATTTAGATTGATATTGCTGTTCTTTCATTTATTTCACCAAGTAACAAGGGAAACAGCACTTTGAATGTAGTACTAATGAATAAATAATGCACTCATTTGAAAGCTGGAGTTGAGATTGAGAAATACGTCCAGTATTCCTTTAGTGGCCCTGAAGTTCCATTTTTGTACTGGATCAGAGAGAGGAGCCAGCAGAAAGATGCACGTGGTGCAAAGGTGGCCCTGCCACCTGCCCCAGCCAACGGGGAGGCAAGTGTGTGGTCTTCCTTGCACACCTTTGCTGTGAGTGCCTGGGCTTCACATGCATTGTTGAACTTCTTTCACTTAAGAGATGCGAAAAGAAGAGAATGTTATGTTAGATATTGTTTGAATCTGGAATTCCTTTTATTTAGTGTCTGTATGATACTGGCCTGCAGACTTCGGCTCGGCTGCATCCTGGGAGCTCCTTGCCCTGCTGGAACGCGCAGTGAGCGATCACCAGGCCCTCTAGGAAAGCTCTGACTGCTTCTTGCAGTGCTCTGCGACCATGACCTTGGGCTGTTTGATGAACGTTGCATAGCCAGTTGTGGTCCATTTGGTTGACAACAAACAATGCTCACTGTAGTAATATGTAAACTTGCTGGATTAGATGAAACATTACCTGGTCTCTTAAAACCACCGTCATCATCTTCAAAGATGATCAGAGAGCAAAACACTTCAAAGTTACCTGCTCTCCCGATAATTTCTCTTTACTTCACTGTGTGTATTTTCCTCTGCAGTTCTTTCTAAACAGTCACCCTATATGGGGTTGTATAGACCTGCTTACAACTGTCCCTTGATTGCCCACTAGGTCCTTTCTAGAGTATTTCTCTTGGGTCAGTTACAGCAAGAATAAATTATAATTTGTCACCTTGCACAGCTCTGAATATACTGCTGCTAATTACTTTTCCTATCAATTTGCAAACAGGGTGGAAATCTGCCATGTGCATCTTTTGCATCTTTAGTATACCTTGTTAATAAAATCTGTAAAGGGTTAGAAGCTGTGGTGAATATTGGTGTTGTTTTGGAAGAGTACCTTCTACAAATATCAGTTTGTGGAATTTCCCCTCCCCACATCTGTGGATTGTAAATTGTTGATGAATAGCTGAGATCATGTCAGAATGGGATGAAAGCTGTGAAAGATTATGGATTTCTTTTAGAAATTAAGAAATCCTAAGCCATAACATGCATTTTAAGATTGGTCCTGCTTGCAGTTCACATGCTGGAATCAGTGGTTCTCTGTGGATACAGGCATTTCAGGATCACTATCATCATTCAGACATGAAAAATTAATTTTAAGCAGATATGTAATAGACTATTAATTTTAAAAAAATGAATATTTGCAGTTAGCATCAACAAATACATTTCATTTCATTTGATGTTTGTGTTTTTCCTTGTTCTTAACTATTAGATAGATGAAAAGCTTTGAATCCAGTTTGAAATATGGTATTATATATCCTACATTAGGTATCTTCGAAATAGCATGTGTGGGTGTTTATGACATTTTTTAAGATTGATGATTGACAGTCACTCCCATAAAAAGTAGTAATACCAAGAATCACTTGTTCCAAGAATGCTGAGAACATTCCTTACTTTATTTTTTATTCTTTCGTTTCTGAAACCTGAAAAACAGTTTTATTTTTTAAGAATAGCAAAATATGAATAAAAAGGCACTGAATTAGGCTAACCTACTATTCTTTTATTTGACTGCACAATCAAAAAAACCAGCTGATATTCTCCTCCTAATGTCATACAGAGTATTTGTTCAGCTCTTGTTGATTGTAAACTCAATACTGCATGGTCCTTATTACACCGCAGAACCTCAGAAAGGCAATGCAAGTACAAAAGCAATGTAAGGAAAAGGTGATTTTGTGAGGAAATCCTTTCCACAGAGTGTGAAAACCAGCAGCAAACAGCATTCTCAGAAGGGAAAAACAGCTTTAGCTTCTAACCACTTCACCACACATGGGATAAGTGTCAAACAGCATTTTGGACTCAAAGGCAGCCCCAGCAGCAGAGAAGCTGCCTGGATAGCGCTGTCCTGTCTGAATTCAGACAGCTCTTTGAGCAAAGCTAATTCTGCACGAGTCCCCTTTTGCTTTTGATATGATCAACCCTGTTTCTACTCTGGTCATTATATATTGATGATGTAAAATACCATATTGTGGTGATATTGTTTAAGATTGACTGGAATCTTAAAATGGTTTTACGTTCATTTAATTTTTCAGGTTTGTGGCAACAATTGTACCCCACACACACAGACAGAGAGTCTGTTGTTCTAGAAGGTTTCAGGTTTGTACGCTAGGAGGAGCGTATTAAGGACCAAAGCAAAAACTGATGATGATGAGCGCATTAAATTATTTTTGTTAACCATCACAGGGTTTTTACAGGTGAAGTGAGTTTTTATCATAACATTTAAATTTCAGTTTCTCTAATGTTTAGACTGACTTTTTGTTTCCTCCTCAAGCTTCAAGTAGATTCAGCTGACTTTGATACAAAACAGTCATAAATTTTATCTTGTCTGTTCCAGCTCACTCCTCACTATAGACAGTTTTTGTTAACTAGTCATATAACATATATAACTGAAAAATCACCACATAACTTAGTAAATTGCTAAATGAAGTGTTCTAATTTATAAAAATAAATTCCTTCCTCGTGGACTTTTCTGCCAAAAGGTAGACCTTAGCCAGCACTTTTTCACTTAAATTGCATTGTACAATATAGATGGTACTTCTGTTGTGTTTGAGGCGTATTGGTTTGTGATATTAGAGGGTTTGGGGAGGGGCAATTAATTTTTCTGTTGTGAATACAGAGCAGAAATATGTCTATCTGCAGACTGTTCCTGTTCAGCATGCTGACAAATGAGATATTTAGTTGGTGCAAATACATATAGCTCCCCCAAACCTCCTTACAACAGCTGTGAATCTGGGCAAGTTTATAGATTTCATGCTTTAACAGCTACCACCCAGCTCTAAAAGATAACACCTTTCTGTACACGCTTCACTGACCTGTCTCTTCCCACAGCGATGGTGCAGTACGCAGTAACTGAAAGAAGTGCCATTTTAGCCTTCAACATACCAGATTTAGAAAAAGAATCAAGTCAGATTTCAGGGCTTGAAAACTATTATTTTTGTGAGGGAAACATGTGTTTAGCAATCAGAAAAGATCTAGTTACATTTTTTTAAAATAGTATACCTATAGAAATAAAGCCAGTACATCTAGTTTATAGGAGGGTGGGATAGAAAGGTAGGTAAACTTTTAGCTCTGCCCTTGCCCTGCTGGCTAAACTGCTTCCACTGCAGTGGACCAGCTCCTATTCAGCCTCTAAGAGTGGGATTGGAACGTTTACGTCCCTCGGGAAGTGCTTTGGTACCTGATGGCAAAAGAGGATCTCTAGGATTAAAAAAAATAAATAAATAAAATTGCTGTCATAAAAATAACAAAGATATTTTCTTGATGTTTTAAATGACAGGTAACTTCTCAAATGATGCGTCCATGCAGAAGAAGGTAGGACCGCCTTTGAATACCTGTGTTTATTGACTTAATGTTTTCATGTTTGCAATGGTGGGAATAATAGTACTGCAAATAATATGTTATTTTTAAGGCTTTTTAAGTCCCATTTCCCAGTCAGTTTGGACATATGTACTTGCTAATTAGAAGGAAATTCTATGTAAGGCGGCTCACACTAGACAGCATGTAAATGATATCCAGGCTCTGCAGAAATGGAAGATTGGTATTGATTTTGTAATGAAGCAGTTGTGCATCTTCCAGTTTACAACCCTTCATGCTTACTATATACAACAAAAGCAATATATATTTCTAGGTTACCACTACTTTCACCTATATTTTGTGAACAGGAACGCAAAATACCATGATTACAGCTAGCTCCTGGGTGATAGTTCTATGTGTTTTAATAGAAAAAGATATGATAATCTGCTGAAAGAATGATTAATAACTTGTAAAAAAGTTAGCTTCTGGCATACTCTGAAATGTCTGTTGTCCCCATCATAGTATGAATTCATCGTAGTATGAATCACTCGGCAATCCTGAAAAAGACATCACATGTAGCATATACCTTTATATTCCAAAATAGTGACAAACATGGTATTTTACAGTGCTGTGCATGACTGATGATGTGGGAATAAGTAGGAGTAGGAAGTACACTGGAGTTTTAAAGATCTCTATTAAACGTAGCCTAAAAAGCATTCAGCTAGCAAATTTTATTTTGCAATTGTTTTGTGCTTGAGATAACAGGATCAAAAACTAGGCATTGTTCCAGACCCTTTAGCATATTTGGACTTTCCTGACAGACATGTCCAGGAGGACACAATCTATTCTTGTCTCTATATTTGAAAACTGGGAGCTTCTTGGGTTTACCTGGGCCATTCTGCATGTTTTTTTGCAAACCAATGCCAGTGTAGGGTTTCCTCTTGGAGAGGTTGTTCACTGGTGAGGCTCAAGCTCTGCAATTTATTTCCCATCAGGTTCTGTGACCTGTTTGTGAACTTAGTGACATAAGACACACAAAAGTTGCCAGGGAAAAGATAGCCTCAGATACAATTCCACTATTTCTTGTGTAGCACAGCTGATTTAAGAGACTGTTGCCAACCTCACATCTCCTGCCGCCAGCGATTCACAACAGCTTTTGAACCCAGATCAGTTTACAAACTACTTTATAGCGTGACTTCATAAACAGTTGGAGTGGTATAATTCAAAACAAAATCAATTGCGGCAGGAGATGGGAACAAGTGTACCAGCTCAGGAGACTTCCTTTTGGGAAACTGACCTGAGATGTGCTCACACTCATCCTGCTGGTTAACTCCCACTGACAGCAGAAACAAATGGGGGGAGGGTGCTGGAGGTGTTTCTGTAGGCAGTGTGAGACCATGGGTTGATGCATAAGAACACCGACCTATAGGCTAAAGGTGGTTTCTCTTATGCACATTGATCTTTAGTTGATTTGCTTTAATTTTTTTCTGAGTCTCCATGCGTACCACTCCTAAGTGTGTTAAAAATATTTGTATTTGTATGTTTGGTAATAGACCTAAAAATATAGATGTATATTGAAGTAAGTGATGAGATATTGGTAAAGAAAGCATCACCCATGCAAGGAAATTCTTCTAGGCACGCTCTTTTAATACTGATGGGACCATTGCTCATGTAAAATGTCTCAGTCCAGTTCTGTGGCAGACATTAAATACTCACAGCTTAATTTCTTAGACTATTTTACTTGATAAGGTAGACTTAGCATGCTTTGAAGCAAAGAGTTTTATGAAACTAACCTTTAGGACTTTGCAGGTATTCAAAGTAAAACGTTTAGAAACAGATCAGTCTATTGTTGATGCAGTCCTGGAATCTATTTTCTTTAGTGGTGGAGTCACCTTCAGTTGTTCCCTGGCTTCTGGGTCACAGACCACACCTTTGCTGTGCTACTACCTGTTTCTGTGAGGCCACTTCTGTAGGTTTCAGCATAGCAAAGAGGATTAATTGCAGCACAGGAACAGAAATGAACAGTCAGAGACTGAAAGGAAATACAAGAATTTCTTTCTCTTACTGTCAGAGAAAAATGTCAGCAACACCACGATTGCATTTCAGTGATTGCTAAGACAACAGATAATCTGTAATCTTCAAATTTGCTTCTCAACCATCTCTTGCCTCTAAAAGGGCAAGTTTATTCTCAGATTCACTAATAAATGTAAACAGCCTTTATGCTGTTTTATAGATTAGCCATAACTGTAGGAAAACTACGACTTGAACTGCTGCTCAAGCGTGTGCTTTTTGGATGGGGGCTCATGGGTTTGTGGACAGGGAACTTACAAGTATTTGTGCGTGGGAGCTAAGGAAGAGGCAGAATTGGAAGGTCTGCAGGTGAATTTTGGAGCTTTGTGGCGTGTTTGGTGCTATGCATGGGCATGGTAGAGGTCTGTGCTTCAGGGAAATCACTCACTCAGTGAGGCCAACGAACAAGTATGCCACAACATGTAACATAACACGTATGATGTGCGTGTAATTATTTTACATGTAAGCTATACTTTGAGTGATTTCAGGGTTTTGTTTTGGGGTGAGGGGTTGGATTTGTTGGGGTTTTTTGTTAACAAGCATCCCGTTCAAGTGTGTACCTCACTGTTAGTGTGCCTGAGCAAAATTATTTTGTGATTGTGCAATGATTTTTTCTCTGAAAAAAAGGAAGACCCAAATCACAGAGTCTCCTAGACATCAGAAAACACAACTAGTATCTACTAGAGGCTTTTTTGATCACTCTTTTAAATAAATCAAGCAAACAAAAAACTTTCCTCCCTTCTAGCTAGAAAGCTCTGGGATCAGCATGGGTAAGTAACACTCACCAACTATAGCAAATGATTTCTTAGGAACTGTCTTTTTTTCATTTATATATATGTATATATGCACTGTTGTATCTTGGCTTTCAAGCATCATGTGTTTGTTTAGGAGAAAAGGACACACACCTTGAAAGTCAGTTGTCAAACAAAGTGCTTGAATTCCAGCTGAGCGGGATTCCCAAAAGAGCAATCCTTGCCAGTTTGTATTATGGAAAAGCCTAACACCGACATGCTGTTCTGTGGAGCCTTGTCCATGCACTAAAGCAGCCTGAATTAATTCTCATGTTAGAGTCAATCAGCTTGAGAGTTTTCCTGAAGGCAGGTGTTTCAAAGTGCATGCAGTTTTAATGAAAAGCGAAGATAGCTGTTCTCAAGCATGTAGACCTAGAAAGAGAATTTCCCAGAGGTTGCTGTAGATATACCAACCCATTAACAGTTAAATAAGTAAGATTCTCTCCAGTGTCAAGCATGTCTGGTAAACCAGCTTTGCAAAGGCAAGAAGCTTGTCTCTGTTCTCAGATCTCCTTTTCCCTTTGTCTGATGCTGTTATGCATGCTCAGTACTAAAATACTGTACTTTGTGCTTTTGCTGTGGCACCGTTTATCATTTTGGTGTTATATTTTTACTCCTTGTTCTCAGTGGATATTGTTATTGTGATGGATTTTGTCTTCTTCAAGAAATGAGGAAAGGACTTTGATAGGATTAGACTGCCACCATAAAAGAAGGAATTTTCAAATCCCAGACAGTTGGTATATATAAGATGAGGTTTCACTGACACTCAGTATTAGCATTGTGCTTGTTTAACTTAAGACAGCAAGGAGGAAATGTTTAAGAGAGGTAAGCTTATATGGGGACAGACTGTTCTTAGACTTTGTTTATATTTATTTAGTTAATAAACTCACATAATAGATTAGTTTCAGTCTATATAAACTGTTTTGAAGAATTATTTTAAGAATATGCGCATAAAGTGAGTTTGGGTGTAGATGGGGACAAATCAGTATCTCAAGCGTGCCATGTATATTCTAAGATTAATAGGAAACTCTTGCAGTGTGGTCCGATTGCATCATCAATGCACCCTCCCTATTGAGGCAACTTGCTTTTGCAGCTGTTTGATATAAATTCCTTGCATATGTCTTAGTCCAGTTGGTTTATTTTTATAAACAATAAATAGCCCAACATTCCTGCAGTGTTTCCCTTCCCTCGGACAATCTCATGGAGCCATTTGCCATGAAGACGGTGGCTGAGATTAGTGGCGTTTGCACAGATGGCGGCCATCATTTTGGAAATCTCATAAATAGTGGAACACGTGGACTTTTTCCTCCCCCTTCAACATGATCACAATAGATTATGAGGGCCTACAAATCACTACCAGATGATATTAAGTTGCTTTGATAACACTCTGGGTCCCTTCCGGTGTGATATTTTTCTTCATTAGAAAGGATAGCTCAAGCACACCAAATCCTCTTACTCTTTTCTCAAAATTTATAGATCTCAGTCTCTAAACTAATTGTTAGTTGCACAGCATGCCTTAAGCTGTGCCCAGACAGAGCAATTACATCCCCCGGCCCTGATTAAAGGCACAGAGGAAACAGAAGTGCAAAGAAAATGAAACACTCTTGGCTGTTTGGGCAGGATGTCATTGCTGTTGTTTGCCTTTTTTGACATTTGTTGATAAAAGTGAGAAAGGAGGTCAGTTATCCATCACTGACCCTTGTTCAAAGCCAAAGATGTGACAGGCTTGTCTAAGGCTACTGACTCAGTTTATGAAATTATAAACAAAAAGGGGTTTCTAGGCCAATGTGCTGCTTTTCTATTAGCAACTCAAGAATTTCTTCATTTTCCCCCTGCTAAATTATATTGCTTTCTATGTCTTTTAAACTCATTTACTTCTGTGTGTATGCCTAAAACCACAAAACATCTTTGTTCATGAATGACTAGAGCTGTACTAGCATATAAGCTCTGCAAATTACCTGGAACAAGATAAAACTGATATACAGATGTTTCTGCATATTCAGGCATTTCTTATTGCATGTTTCTCACTTTAAACCGCAGCTTTCTGAGGGATGTGTTTCCCTTTTGTGACTTACAGTAACTTTATGGCTGACTGTACACTTTTAACAGTCAAGATCGAGTTTTTCAAAGAAAAATGGGAAAGCATTATTTGCTTTCACCCAGTATCTTTCTGAAATCATCATGTCTAAGTTTGTAAATCTGAAGCAGTGTAGTACTTATTTTTAAATTACTGAGCTGGCTTAAAAGTCAATCATTTTAAAAAATGATTTAAAAAAAGTCAGGCATTTTAAAATTAGATGATGGAGAGCAACAACTTTCTTGTGTTAAATCTGATCTTACGCTTTCAGTGACATCTCCTCTACTGGGAGTTACCTGTTTCGTAGAGCAGTCTGTGGAAAAAGCACAGTGCACTGTGTTGTATTTTAAATATTTCAGCCAGGACTACCAGAGACTTCACGTTTTGAAGTCTTTGTTTAACCAGTTTCTGTAATTGCTTTACGTGATATGCTAACACTGCTTCACACTAAACAGATGGGTTGTACAGAGGATCAAACCCGTAATCTCATGGTGTCTATAAGGAGACAGAAACAAACAGCTTAAATGTTTTTGAAAGTAATAATAGATTTATGTCCCTAAATTTTTTCACCTCATATTCTGTTTTCTCACTTTTTAAGACAGAGGGATTTTCTATTAAATGACCACACCCGGTCCCAATGTTTAAAATGTCCGATAAACTCAGCTGTATGTGATGGTTTGTAAGTAACAGTGGTAGTTATTGCTCTCCTTTGTGTCACTTGCACCATGCCTGAACAGAAAAGAAATTTTCAGCAGTCACTCTCTCTTAAAATGACCAAACATCAAAGAAGTTCAGTGAACTTGAAATTATATCAGGAAGCAGATCAGACAAAACCTTACTGGGGCGCATCTGTAGTTTCCCCAGTTTTGTGCTTCTAAGTGGATTTAGTTTCAGATATTCTGTTAGTGGAAACTGTACACTTTCAAAAGTAGAGAGCACTCCCCCATGAGCCTTGGTCCCGTAGACAGTTTTATTATTGCTGTTGAAGGCTGACTGATCCGGTATTAGTAGAATAATACAGTAAACAAATGGCATGTAATAAATTAGAGCGTCACACTTTGAAGTCTTTGTTTAACCAGTTTTTTAATTGCTTTATGTGATACACTAACACAAACTGCTTCATGGTAGAAAGATTGGTTGTACCACAGATAGAATCTATATGGTGTCTGAAAGAAAAAAAAAAACAAAAACCAAACAACAAAAACCACCAAACAAACACAAACTAACAAACTCGTAGACAAAATGCTTATGGCCTAGGACCCCTACAAAACTGCAGTAATTAATGATGGAGCATTGTCAGTGTGGGAGTCAGTGCGTTAAGACTCCACAGATGACAGAAAACATGAAACCTTCTGTTACATTCCCATAAGAAGCAGTGATGAGCAAAACCCTCTTTTCAGGTGCAGAGAGTTTCTATCCTTCTCAGATGATCAGAGGTATAAAACTGACTTCAGATGATATTTGCTGAATGCAAATTGCCTCGTGCTTGCTGTGATCCTTTAGCTAGAACCCTTACAGAAAAGTGATGCCCCCTGTCCCACTACCTTTTTACCAGTCTTCACTAACCAGTACTGCCAGAGAACCCCTGCAAAAAAATTCCAGTAGCCTTACTTCCAAGGTTGGCAGATACAGCTGTTGAGAGACACACCTCAGATGAAGGGGTGATTCCTCTTTTCTTGGCAAAACCCCACATAGATTTTCCCTGTATGCCTTTTTAGAGCATGCCTGTTTAGACATTTATCTGCGCGGTTCAGGAATCAAAAAGAGTCAACTAGGGGTCTTTTGGGTGGGAGACAGGGGAGTGAAAAAGCTTTTTTTATGTTGCCTTGCTATTTAAGAACCTTGCAAGGAAAAGGAAATCCTCTCTGCTGTTCTATTTTCAAGCTCCCTTTAAAATAATTTTCTGATAGATTTCCTGAAATAAACAGAATGCACAAGATCTGCCAGCTCTGCGCATGTGCTTGTGGTGCATTGGGTGAATATAGCTACTGTTCCTGTAAGACAAGGCAGAAGTGAGACATTACATGCCATGTGGGAGAGGCTGTTAACAAATTGGTGGAAATGGTTACGGTTTTCAACTTGTCAAGCATCATTTTCTTAGCTTGATGACACCTTGTAAGACCAATAAATAATTTATGGGGTATCTAAATGTTTCAAATAGGAATTTAAGGACTGGAGGAAAGAGGTCTAGGGTCTCATAGTTAATCCTATTCAAGCAGCTTCTTATTAAAACAGCCCTCCACAAATTGATTACAGCTGCAATCCCTTTTAAGAAGGATTATTTAAAAATCCCAATTATAAAGACTATTTGTAAAGAGTAAAATACTTAGTGTCAGTTTTGCATAGAGACTGTGGCTTGACTCAGTTGGCAGAAGTGGGTTATCCTTTTCCTGCCGTTATTTTCAGGAGAATCTGCTCATTTCAACCAGTGGCTTTAGCACGGTTGCTGCAAAGGAGGGTAGCTTCTTTTCTGGTCATTTGTATTCCTTGGCTACCTCTGCTAGCCCCTAGGTTGACCTTTACCTCCTTTTGGCCCTTCCCTTCAATTTTATGATGTAAAGAACTGATATTTAAGGCCCGATCGAATTCAGGACCTGGGCCTGAGATCCTTTGATAGCTTCCCCAAAAGGGCACCACCGCCATTCTCATAATTCACCTGTACAAGCTACAGTAAATGTGTTTACAACAGAGACAAGGGGCTAATATGGCAATGTTTTGCCTCATTTCAGGTGCCTAAGCCCACCTTTAAAAGGCTTCTTTGTGCCCTTCTGGTGACATCAGCAGTGGTAAACTGGCTGTGAAGAGAGTTTTACAACTGTTTTGTATAGCTGGAGCCATGCAAAAGAACCAGGGCAGGCCTGTGGTTTTTATTCTGTGGTCTTCATCCAGAAACATTTCTAACAATTGGATTATGCCATTACATTTTAAAATGTTCTAGGGAGTTCAGAGGGATCCGTATAATATACTTTGTCTCCTCTAAGGAATAGTTTTCTTACAGCTAAGCAATATAATACATCATGTTTGCATTTTCAAATAAGACGACCTCAGTTGTACTCACTCAAACCAATAACGCACCTTCCAAAACTTCGGTCACCAGAGACTGTTGTTTGAACTGCTGCGACAAAGCTTATTTTCTTATGGCAGGAATGTTTGAAAGAGTGTATATTAAATAAATATTGAAGAACAGTCTTAGAAAAAGAGTTGGAAATTTGTAAACATGAGTATTCAGTCAAGAAACTGAACACTTAGAGATCCAGCCAGGGACAGAAACATACCCTATAGCCATTTATCTAATCAAAATTAACAAAGTACTTAAAGAGTGAACGCTTGTAATGAGCTGCTTGTGAATAAGCTGGCAACCATGAATAATTCCCTGAATACAAATACACTTTCAAGGAAAAGCTAAACTGCTTCTGAGCAGTTAGTGAATAGAAAAACAAAAAACAGGTGGCATTTACCAAATAAATTATGTTTTCCCCAGTTTTGCTGACCATGACAAGAGTGATAAAGGCAAACAGTACTTCCTTCCATAGATAAAGAAAAAGGATAGTCGAGTAAGAAAGATGGTTAGATTGGGCAACTTTTATTCAGGTCTCGATTTAATCATATGCTCACCATTTTGTTCTGGTCTCACTCCTTTACCCTCATGTTTTATTCTGAGTACTTAGGGTCACGTTTTTCAAGGCTGAAATCAACTCCAGTTAATTTTAGCAGGAGTTAAATGCAGGCCTTCGTATTCCTGTATAGATATAGCGTATCCTTATAGATACACTTTCGTTAATGTACACGGTAGCAGTTCCCTACTCCAGATAGGCCCTGGGAGGGTGCTTGGTGGTAGTAAGCACGTAAGACATTCAAGCTAAACAGCTAAAATCAGGGGGTACAAACATCTCTCCAACTAGGCATCTGTGATAAATAAGTGCTGGATCAGGTCATTCCTGCTTGTGTTTATGCTTTCATTTATGTTTAATGACTGTATGAATACAGCAACATCTTTTTCATCAAAATTCGTCCAAGGGTCTGACTATTAGGAGTCTTTTGAAGTGTGTATTTTACTTTGCTATCATCTTCCAAGTAGGTTTAGGGGAAGGAACCCATTAAAAAGGTTATTTGTATTTATAATTTTTTTTTCTGAGGTTTTGTGTGTTAGTTTATGAGAAGACAGACCTTTAATATAGCTTTTAGTCCAGCATCTCACTGCTGTGTGGGCTGCTTTGTGGACTTCTTTCTACATAGAGGTATACGTATCTGCACACGTGCGTGTATCTATTTCACAGAAGTATGTAGTCATCATTCCTTTTACAGTAGTTTTAACTTTCTGCTACATGTGCTGCGCTGTAAAGTATTAAGCCTTATAATCCCTCAACCCCTTAGATGTGGTTTGCTGGGGGGGTGGTGGTGGTGGTGGCTGTAAATCTGTGATGGCAAACAAGAAAAGCCTGAAGCTGTGAGCAAACAGGAAACAAATGATCTCAATCCCAGAATGTAAACTGCCATTGACAGAGATGCATGAAAGAATCATAACAGGGAAACCTGCTGCAATTTTTCATCCAGTTACCAGCTGAATCACTGCCATTACACTGAAGAAGCAAGCTGCCAGCCCAACACTGACATGGCAGAGTTCTTTAGATGTTGTTGTGTGCACAAAGAAACCATATAGTCTGACTGGCATTTACTCCTTTTCATGCTTGCAGACTGATAATTATTGTGCACTGCCTCAAGCTTGCAATTAGAGGCCACCAAGTAACAAAAAATAGCTGAATTTCAAGATTAAGCCTTTTCCATGACTAGTCACATTTTCCTAGCAGCAAATATGTTGTTGCCAGTAAAAACAGAAATCACCTATGCCATACTGTTACCAGATTAAAGGACATATTAGCTGCAGGAACAAATGGAGAATTTCCATAAAATAAAAAGTAATAATAACTGTCATTGTTACTGGTGACACAATTACAGTTGATATCATAGTGTATCAACTCTAATACTGACTCCTATGTCACAATGCAGCTTTTGGGGGTGCGTGGGGGGGGGGTGGTGTGAGAACACTGAACTCCCAAGTCCTTGCAATTATTTATTCTATAGTAATTTTACAGTATGGATATTCACTCTGTGTTTTGAGCATATTCTATTTCCACTTTCCCAGACTCCTCTCTGGTCTCCCAGAGCTTTGCAGTTGAAGTTCATAGGAGATACTTCATTGCCTTTATTGCATAAAAAATGTGCCCTGCTAAGCATGTGCCCTGCTTGGCTCCGTTTCTGTGCTAGGCAGAGTATATAAGGTTAGTAAAGCATTAGAGAATCACTTAGGACAAAGTGGAATACATAAAGAAGAAGCTGTCAATGAGGAATGTTAAAGAGAAGGGTTTGGGTTTCTTTTTTGCTTTCTCATTTTATGACTTTTTCTTTGTTGTATAGTGATGACTAAGATAAGTTGCTTTGGAAAATCAGAGGTGCTCTGCAATAATAATCAAATCAGTCTATATATGGATGTGCTTAGTGGGATGTTTATTGTAAAAATACATTGGTTTCACTTAATGGAGGATTTGGCAGGGGGTGGGGGAACCAGAAGAAATGGCCCCAGTTGAAACTTCTCAGCACACCATTAGGAACCACTTAGGAAAGTTCTGTCAACTCTAAAGGTTCCTCTTCAGTTGTTTGAACCAGGCAAGAAAAGTCCCACAAACACAGGAGGAAAAAAAAAAAAAAAAAGAAAAAAGAAGAGTGGTAGTTTTCAAAGGATGATCTGTTGAGAGATGGGATTTCAAGGTTCAGGAGAACCTGACTGAGGCAGAGCTGCTGTCTGGGAGGAATCAGAAGCAGCAGGCCAGTTCAGGCCGCCAGAAATGACTGGCCTTAGGTGAAAGCAAACATCTAACTACTGTTAGTAAATAATACTTTTGTTTTTAAAAGGCTGTGCAGTCACTATTCGTGGCTGGACACAGCCTGGAAAGGTGACTTATGACTGCCTGGGCTCACTGGACTTGCTGAACAAAAGGTAAGTTTGGGAGCTTATGAAAAAAGTCCAGTTCCAGTCCGAGAGTGTTATTTCTGCCTTGTGGATGAATTACAGAAATTAATAGCTTGCAGAAACCATCTCATTGAGAGGTTTGATTAAGTATCTGACCTAATGCTTAGGTGAGATCAGTTAGGTGGGATGGAGGAGAAACAAGAGTGAGACCAGTCTTCTGAAGTTGATGAATATTGCATTAGTTCAGCTGCCTTGTGAAACCTCCCTGATAGCAAAGTGAGCTGCAGAAAGGGCAAAGTTCTAAAACTTAAGAAGTGCCATAAAGATATTTTGTACTGAAGTTGCTCTGTGACTGAGGGTTTAATGTAGCACAAAGATCATCCTCAGCTAACCACAAGATCATTACCCAGGTTTTCAGGTGGGTTTTGTAGCTACTCAGAAGGGGCATCAGGGATGAAGAACAGGTTCAATCACAGTGTGGATACTGCCAAGAAATTAGACAGAGGCAGAAGTACCTGTGTGCTGTGATATTTGTTCCCTGCATCTTTCTGTCATGCTTTCTTTAGTAATTTCATGAGAGCACTCCCACATCATAATCTTTATGAATAGGAAAATAGGTGTGTATGGTCAATCTGGAATCTGGGGCAGGGGAGGAGTGTATGTGCGAGTAGGTAGGAGTGTATGAAAGGAAGCAGGGTTTGGTCCTCAAGGGTAACCTTAACTCTAGCATGTCTACACACTAAACTTAAGATGGCTTCAGTTATTTAGAGAGCTTATATGTATAAGTTTTCTCTCTCATCTAGTATTTTAATATGTGATTATTAAAGCATTTTGAAAAGCTGCTCTGTCTGGGGAAAAGTAGACAATGATGCACTTTCTCTGAAGCAAAGGCTGCATATCTGCAAAGTCCTCACTTTCCACTCACTGATGGCACTGATGAGTCATGTGCAATCCATTGTAATGCCTGACATCATTTGCCATAAAATCCACTATGCACTTATTAAATCTAAATGCGCTCTATAATAAAAAAAAACCCAACACATAAAGCATGATCAGATGGACACACGAGACAGGATTAATTCCTTGCATAGCTACTTATACACATGAAGATGTGCAGTAATGTGTACCTGTTATTCACATCTAAGCCTAGACTCAAAACATTAATATAAGGGCTCAAAGAAAATTTTTTGCATAGATCTTCTCTTTGACTCTCAAAATATTCAGCAAGTTTCTCCTGAGACTTTTTTCTATCTCTTGCAAGGCACTTTTTGCTCATCTCTTGTTCTCATGAAGATAGTGTATAGCAGAGTCAGCTATTACAAGACTCATCGGCTTCCTGTCTCGACATCAGGCTTTTCCTTCTCCCTTTAGTCTTAAAAATGCACATTTCACTGTCATCCTGAAACTGCTTATGGTATGGTCACACTTATAGCATCATAGCACTCAGCAACAGATGGGAAACTGCCTCCCAGAATGAGGGGTAAAACAGCAGATTTTCTGTATGGAAGAGACATGGGAACAAAATTTGATTTCCCACTCGAGAGAGCTGTCCAGGAGATCCTGATATTGTGAATCTTTCAAAATTACGTGATGGTCTTTCATAGAATCACAGAGTACCTCAAGTTGGAAGGGACCCATAAGGATCATTGAGTCCAACTCCCTGATCCTCGCAGGACTACATAAAATCAAATTGTATGGCTAAGACAGTCGCGCAGATGCTCCTTGAACTCTGACATGCTTGGTGCCATGACCACTTCCCTGGGGACCCTGCTTCAGTGACCAGCAACCCTCTCAGTGAAAAGCCTTTTCCTAATGTCCAAGCTGAACTTCCCCTGATGCAGCTTCATTCCGTTTCCTCGTGTGCTAAATATATACGAATATATACGCCTATTCAGACTATGCTTTGCCAACACACCTACGAGATGCTTCACTTGCTATCTTAAAAAATTAAAGCAAAGATCCCATGGTGTACACTGGAATAAACACATCTTTTTCTTAATGGACTGAGAGATCTGCTGTGATGGAAAACAGGGCATGGCTCCTAGTCATGACCTCTGTTGTATAAGCAATTTGGGAAGCCAGTGGCGTAAAACCAGTAATGTTGGCCTGCACATGGCTCAGCAGACTTCTTAGAAGCATCAAATGGAGGAATTGCCAGCTTTGAGGTGGTTGATGAAATTATATCCATTTTTTCCTTTTTGACCTTTTCAAGTCACAGCGACCACACACTTTTCCAGCTTGGGAAGAACTCTTGCTGAGGGTTCCCTGCTGCCCATCACAAATGCTAATGGTTTATAGCCACAATCCATTCTACTGGCAGTGCTGGGTGCAACCACAGCTGAGCCATGTAACAGATTCACATAAATAGCACAGGTTCCAGCTTTAAGGAGAGGTGAGAATGATGGCAGCGCACTTTGCTTTGAGGTGCTTGAATGGAAGTGGTACAGATCACAATCAAATCAGAGTATAATACTCTTAATGTATCTATTACATTAAGTATAGCAGGTTGTAAGATAGCAAATGGATTCAATTCTGTCCTCCCCCTGCTCCACAAGTAGTGACTGATGCGTTATTTGTCAGTAATGCTAAATTTAATGAATAAAAATATTTTAAGGTGTGGTCCCTAAAGGAATCAGTTTGTAATTCACCATCTGTGTGAATAAATATATAGATGTGTATATATTTACACACATGGAGACCTAATTTTCATTTCAATTTATACTAAGATAGGTCCCACTGGAGCTGTAAAGTGGAGTTGGTTTGGTCCTGCATGCTTACTGGAAAAGATCCATTTCATGTGAGAGCCTAGTCTTTTTGCAGTTCGGTGGGATTTTGCATGTGATTTTAATAGGATTAAAATTTCACCCATGCCATACCATAAAATGGCTTTAATATGAAAAAGAATCAGGCATGTACAGTTATATGTGTATGGACTTGTATTGTCAGACTTACCTTTGGCATAATATTTCAGTTCTACTGATTTTGAATTGCTGTATCTCTAAACTGATTTTTTTCATACTGTTTGGAGTAAATTACAAGGTTCTTATCCATGGCACTGACTTTATTGTTCTGCTAGGATGTCTTCTTTTGTAATAAAAACAATAACTTAGTGTAAGTAGTACTTTTTAGGTTTACTAATCAGACAGACTAATTGTATCTTTAATCTGGGTCAGTCTGCTCTTGCTTATTATAATTTGGCTCCAAGTCTCCCCAAAAGAGGAACATTTGCAAATAATTTAGTGGCAGAATCACTCTCATATAAACACTATAAGAATTGCTGAAAGGCACAACAAAAACTCTCTACAATTTTGAATCCAAGTGTCCAATATTTCCTACAAGGAGTGTACAGCTTTTCTTAAACCTTGGAATGAACTTGAACGCGTCTGTATCTGTGTCTTCAGGTGAACATGTAAAAAGACTGGATAAACAGTTAGGGAATGGGGTCTTTATTTACAAAGCTGAGACTGTCTAGGCAGGGCATTTTTCCTGATTCAATCTACCAACTCAACTTAGAAAGACCACACTAATATTCAATTTTAGCTTTGTTGCCATGCCTATACAATCCCTGCTTAGATTGCTAACCAGGGTGATTATTGCTGACTGAAACTGTTAATGTTTTGGTTGGATGTTTGTCCTCTTGAAAATGGACTGAAAGATTTTTCCCTATAGGCTACTGAATTTTCATTGCATGTTAACTATTTAGGTTATTTTTCAACTCCACCACAACCCAGTAGTGAGAGAAAGTAGCTAGCACATAAGAAAATAATAATCAGATTTGTTAGGGAAACTTTGAAAGTTACTTGATACTTAGAGATTTGGGGGGGGGGGGATTACATGCTTATAGGGGGACACTGTTTATAACTGGGGATCTGAAACTGGATATACATTATGACCTGTACAAGGCAGCTGCCCTCGGAAAGCAGTAACTTTGTAGTATCAACATAAGAAAGCTTCAAAATAAGTTGCTAAAAATATCTGTTCCTGTCACCTGTTTGGAATTGACATCACACCTGCACAAAGTAATTTCTTTCTTTAGGTTGAAGGATGGTTTTGCCATCCACCTGCATAAAGAAATGCTTCAGAAACACAGGCTAGGCTGTCTGTTATCAAGAAGGCAAAAGATAGTGGGCAAAAAAATATGCCCACAGTTTCACATAAGTCCTCTCAGTGTAAGAGAAGGTGTTGAGAAAATGTGCTTTACCATAAATTATGCCTTCCTGGGGGAAAAGAATATTGAAAGGGGGTTTTTGACAAGTACAATATAAGAGATTAGTTCATTTGAGTAGAGAGAGTGCTTAAAAATGCAGCTGCATGCAGATTTCTTAAGAAACTACAACTGACAATTGAAGAGAAAACCTCAAACAAGATTACAAAAATTAATCAGTTGGCACAGAATGGTTGACATTAATGTGTGTACTTCTTTGTTTTGAAACTAGACTGTGGAGGAGTTTTCTTATACGGAAAATTTCATCTACTTGTACTTGTCTCCTCACATAGTCAAATATTTTGTGAGACAGATCAAAAACCCTTTTTGACAAGCTCATTCCCACGCTTCTCCTTTTTAACCTGTTTTTTGGGTGGTTTTTTTTTTTTTTAATTGGGTTTCTCTTTTCCTGGAGGCTTGTTCAGATAAAGAAAACTTTGCTTGAAATATATATCAGTAGCTATGTATCTCCTGGGCAAACAGTATTTAAATGAAATATGGAAATGGAGTTAAAAAATATTAAGGGGTGGAATAACACAAGTGCCACTAGCCTGTCAAAGAATTTTGGGGGCATGGAAGGAGTGTTGAAGTTGGCTTTGGGAGAGGCAGGCAGGAGGAGATTCTTCGATGAACTAACTCTATCAGTGATTTCTCTCATGCTATGGGTTTCTTTTTTTTATGTTACAAAGTATGTGATATTTGTTGGAGAAACCTTTGGTCATGGTACAAAAAAATGTAATATGACTGAATGTGCTGTAGTTTTCCTCCCACAAGAGAATAAGAAAAAATGTTATGATTGAGCATAAAATTTGAATGGACTGGCTTTCTCAATGAAGCATGATGATTGCACTATCTGTGTCTATAGACCTAAATGACGCATTTTTATGCCTAGAGTAAGAATTTTTCCCTTAGAAAGTAATATTCCTCATCATGTCTTAGTGTCATAAAACAGTTATGCTGTTAAAATGTTCTCCATTCTGACGTAGTTTTTCATTACCCTGGTAATGAACCAGTAATTGAACATGCTTATAAAGTGAGTCCTGAAATAACGTCACAGCCCTGATGATCTGTGGAAAACCCCTGTGATCACATGTGAGAAGGTAGAGCATTTGAAACCTGGCAGTGGGAATGAAAGTACACTACTTAATTGTTCACAACAAAGTTGATAGCAAATTAGATACCAATTTCAGTAGTGTCCCAAAAGTACAGTCCATGCCAAGCCTTGTTTCAGAAGGGAAGAAGAGATACCAAGTCTCTTTATCAACACAGACAAATTTAGAAATTTTAAGTGTAAATAAAAAAGAGATGCATGCCAAAGGAACATAATTTATACTCCACGGACTGGAGGATTTCTGCACTAATTTGACTTCTTTTTTTTTTTTTTTTTTTCTTCTGCTTTCCTCTTTGTGATGTGTGCATCTCCTCTGGTGATATTAATTGGATATCCAAGACATCACTTACACCTCACATCTCCATGTTCTGTGTCAGAGAATCTGCGGACTCCGAGTGTGTAATAGTGTGAGCACAACGCAGGGCAGGTCAGACAAGCTGTGAGAGGTGGGAGGACATGCGGGCATCATCTCCCACTCTGCTCCTCTGTTCTCTGCCTAGTCATTGCACAGGGTCAACCTACACACCACTTCAGAAGAAAGGAGGGAGGTAAGGAAAACAATCATTTCAATGTTAATAAGGCCAGGAGGGATGTTAAGCTCCTCGAGTAGCTTGCTAACTGCCACAATACTAAGGAATCAAACAATAAATAACGTGATATGGAGGGAGAGCACTTGGTGGAGCCTATAGAATGGCTCATCCAGTATTATCCTAGCTAAGAAGCTGGGAGTTGGAAACAATCACAGACTGTTACCTTTTTGTCAGAAGGGATGTTTTTATAGTAAAGTTTTCTTAGACTTAATCTTTAATATTAACAATTTTACCACCACATCAGTAAGTCTCCTCTTTCACACGTGCACACTCCTGTGATTTTCCTCTCTACACTTACAGAAAAACTAACAGCTTGTTACAATTCAAATGTGATAATTTTCATGTGCTAATCACTTTCCTTAATGGGGAATGTTTGCTTTCTCTAAAGTTTAGCCATTTCCACACCACGGCCATTTATGCTCTTCAAAGTCTTACATATCAGAGAATATCTGTTCTTTCCTTCTACTGAACTATTCCTCTATAATCTGCATTTAGACAATATTTGAAAATATTTTTCATGTTCCAGTTTTTAATTGCTGTATAAACACTCAGGTTAAATAACCATCAGATATCATCATGTATTTTACAAATACTTTGTTCATATAAGTGTACATATACAGATAATGTAGAGACACTAAACTATACAAAAAGCAGTGCAAGTGGCTAGTGTGCTCTCTGCTCTATCAAGTGTTGTGATAATTGATGATAGTCAAATATAAAGAGTGCAGGGAGTTGCAGGTCTGCATTAATCCATTAATATGCACTGTGTGCAGCACCATCACTCAGGGGTGAATCTCTGTTTATGAAATTTTCTTTGCATGGTTTTTTTTTTCCTATCCACCTTTGCATTTACAGAGTTTCTTTTAATCAGTGTCTCAAGGAAATTATTTTGATGCCTTTACTCTTGCTGATCAGTTTCTTACCTTATAAGTGATACACTTGCAGTTACCAGGTGAGGCATCACTAGGTATGAATACTGGTGCCCACAGATCTACCCACAGGATTACATTCAAAATAACCAGTAATGTAAGTGCAATCAGTCTGATTTCACTGATGAAGAAACTCCAGACAATTGGCTGACTCATTTATCAGAAGAGATGTCTCCCAAAAAATGTTAATTTGTAGAATAACACTGGTTTCTTCTCTCCGGTTTCATTTTCATGTCCCAGCCTCAAGCTTTAGTTCATCTATCATCACTTCTCTTATGCTAACACAAAAAATTATGCACCCCTATTTGCTGAAAACATATTGACAGTGTCATTTTACAGAATACTTTTAATTGATCTGCTTTGTTGCTAATGGTGTTTAAATTAGTTATAAAAGGCTGAGTTTATAAGCTTGTTTTGATATATTCCATAAAGCTGAGTATGATGCATCATGAATTTATGCCTCAGCACTATGTAAGTCTCCATTTTGTAAAGAGGTAAATATATATGGTATATGTACACACATGTTCATTTGGAAGACTCTTATCACTAAAGTCATGGCCTCATTTTGAAAATAAACACCTGGTTTGTCATGAGTACTTATTAAAAACTGTAGTTATTTGAGCTAGAAAACTATATATATCATAACCAGAGGCTTCTGTAGTTTTTTAACAAAACTCCCATTGATGTCTGGGGAGTTCCACATTTTAAAATGCCATTTTATATCTTATCATGATTATTCATTGTTTAGAAACTCAGAAGGATGAAACCAAGTAGTTCAAAGTGAAGTCAGATAAATATTCATAGAAAACACTTCTAAACATTAAAGAACTTCTTAAAAAAAAATTACCTAGTTTATTTGAGTTTCAAAATATCAAATATGATATAAAATTAAAATCATGATACAGATTTCTATAGTTTGAATTTATGTGTACATTTTGCAAGTGTCTATTGCTAACTGGGCAACAATACTTGGTATTACCTGCATTGAAAAAAATTGGACATTTAAATAATAATCTAACTATTAATATTTTGTGCAGGAAAACCCTGTTAATATCTCACTAATGGTAATATGGTGTAATAAGAGCAGTTGGATCAGTTCCGCATGTGATTAGGATCATGTTTCCACCCAAAGGACTCTCATTCCAGATACTTTATTTTCTCTACTCAAACCACATCTCTATGACCTCTGGAGGGGTCATTTTGTTCTGCCTGTGCTGTACTCTTGAATGTGCTTCTTAACTATATAAATCAATGCAAAGCAACTTCTGAGTAATTCCTAAAGCTATTTTGGCTCTCTGTGATGTCCTGGAATCTCTCTCTCACCCAAAACTTTGGCCGTTGGCTTGTAACATGCTGCAGCCGGGACAATCAGGAGGTTTGGAGACTGTGCTGTGGTATGGGCTTTTCTCCATGGTGGGGAACAGTCCTTGTGGTAAAGTCCTTACCTGCTTTGAACAGCAGCAGGTGAGTTACTCTCTTCCCTTTGCATGATTAAAATTATTTTTATTGTAGCAGAGTACTCTTGAATATTACAAGTTTCTTTTTAGTTGATAAATGTCATGATTCCTAGATACTGGTGAAGTGTGTCCCAGTTAAATTAAATGTATTGCTAAACTATTGCAGTTTTGGATACTTTTTGCAATGTATTTCCTCACCCCCAAAAATCTAGAAAGCCTATATGAACTTTTTGAAAGGTATCCTATGGAAGATCTTATTCAAAAGGATCAGTTTCCTTTCTTCCGTTCAGGCCATCACTGAGCGTACTGAAAATGTTGTAAAGCTTGCCACTGGTAAGAGTCCATGATGTTTAAAGGAAGGTACACATTTGATTGCAATTCTTTTCCTGGGAACGTCATCTTAGAACAAAGAGAAAAAACGCTGGTGCACTCATTTTCAGACTTGCCCCAAATACCTCCTTTTGAATTAGGTGTTAAATTCTTTGCCTATTATTTGACAAACGTGTCCGTTATAAATACAGCATTTGCTATAACTACACAAGGAAGACTCTAGCTGAGGAGTTCATGAGCTTGGCTTTAGAATGAACAAATTTGAAATTAAAAGCTAACTAAAATCTTTCCATTACAGGTATGCTTTGAATTCATTCTGTAATTCCTTTGAGGCTAGTCATGAGTGAACATAAAGTTCAGACAGAAGAAACACTCCTCTTCACTGATCCAATTTCAAATTTTCTTCCTAACTGGTCTTTTATTCACAAGCGTGCATATTAAAGGAGAGTATAATGTAGATGGGAACTGCTGAAGTGAGCTACACATCATAGTGATGAGGTATGCCTTTTCCTCTGGAGCCTTTTATCTGCTAAGGGGCAAAATAATCTGGTGATTATACAATAATGTCATCTTTATCATAGGATTGTTTTTGCCTCTTGTGATCCTCTTCATCTTTTTTTTTTCCCCTTCCACTTTTTACCTATGCATACAGTACTTTGGACCTGTGTTTTTTATCCCAGAGCATTATTATCATTTGCTTTTAAGATAAGAAAATCTGGGTTTCTTTAAAGAGAAGTTTATGGTGATAGTATCTCAGGATGGCATAAATCTGCCAGTTGTATCAGCTCCTCTTACAATAGTACAGTGTGTACAAAGCAAATACAGAAGTTGTACATTTTTCATCAAAGCCTGTAGTAAAAATATTCTTAGGATCTTTAATTTCTGTAGCTCTCCTGCCTAACATCTCCTCCAGAGGTTTGATTATTGCACTGTGATAGACTCCTTAGAAAAACCCAAGACAGGTAAGATAGATCTAATTTCTAACCCTGACATCTCCGCCACCCATTCATTACTCTTTTTCAGAGTTCTTGCTATGCCCTGTGAAAGCAAATGTGTCAGTTACATCTGCAATTTCTATCAGAGGGGGGAAAACTGTTGTCTATTAACATCAGAGCTGTTAAAACGTGGAGCAAATTGTGTACAGTTTGGAATCTCCTCACTTCAGGTGAATAATCAGTCCGGTGGAAGAGGATCGTTCTACCTGTGTGTCAGTGGGTGCAGGCAAGTGATATCTGTTCCGCTGCTGTTGCTTGCTTTAAACACATATGTCATAACTGTTGTGTGCAAAGGCACCCTTCGCCTCCTTGGCCAGCTTAGGGAATGTTTGATGCCAAGCAGCGTTTGTTTTATAATAGAAAAACTGTGTGTCCCTGTGGTTTTGCACTACTCCTAATCTCCACAGTGACTCTCAGTGGGTAACTTAGACATGTACAGGAACGTCTCAAAACACGTTTTGAAGAAAGAAGCAAGTGAGAGCGCGAGAGAGAGAGCAACGAGAAAGAGAGAGCAACTCATCTAAAGTTACACCATCATCTTTAACAGCTGTGCGCATATTAAAGGAAGTAATGGGGGAGTGGAGGTACTGCATATTTCAAAGCTGAACTGTTGCAGTAACAATAAGAAAGGGGGGATGTTGTGCAGAGTTAGCCAAGTGTTTGAAGTACATTACCGTAAGCCAAACCAATGAAGTGGACAAGATTTCTAGCATGCTGCAGTGGTGCCTCTGCGTACTTAATAACAGATGTTTGGTCTCTCTAGGCAGATAATTGTCCTGCTGTAAGGTTGGCTTGACCTGTGTGAGCAATACTGTGTACAGCACTGAAGCAGTAACAAATGATCATAGCTTTTCTCTTTTTACTGGTAGAATGCTTAGCCACGCTTCCTTTTAAGCACATAATTACTCCAAAGCAACTGGAGCCCATACATCCTCCTTGCCTAATGGCTCTGAAGCCATTTTGCTATAATTTATGGGGACAGGGTTCAAAGTTTTAATAATATTTGGATAATATCATTGCCAAAATGTCTTTGAGCTGTGATGAATAGAATGAGAGTGGGCACATTTCGATTCTGTGCATGACAGCGCGAGTGTTAACAGCACCATACTTTGTTCAACCTTTATGGAAACATTCACGAGCCAATTTGCTCATGAATTATAGATATGAGCATGAAGAATTATAAACAGCAGTGGAAAACATACAGGGTTGCTTGTTCATAAGACACTGTCCTGTTAGTGGCTCTTCTTTACGCAGATAAATGAATTACAGGGAATACAAAAATGGTTTAAATAAACCCTTAGCAGATAATGTATTAGCACATCAACATAAAATACGCACGTACTGTGGCATGCTTTTGGATATTTATGTTTATACTCTCTGCTCAAGTGGCTCACTGATTTTTTGGCTTCCTATCTTTCACCTAATAATTTCAGCATCCTAACTGCACCTTTGGGTATGTTTATCTGACAATCCAAGCTGTTCTTTGCTTTATGTTGCTTGCTGAAATTGGCTTACCAATTTGCTCTGCAAGTTGCTTCAGTGTATGATAGGTTAATGATGTTAATCAAAGCTAAACAAGAGTAGAAATGATCCTCTCATTGAAGACATAGACCAGCCTAGGCCAGGAAGTGCTAGCATTGGTGGAGCAAACAAGCCTACTGGGTAGGTGGTATGAGACCACAAAAATAACGTCAAAATAATGCATCACTAAAGCTAATGTACACCCAGAGCTTCATCCAAAGCCTATTGAAACCTCCAGGAGTCTCTACTGATTTCAGTAAGATTTAGACCAGGCACATAAGATTTGGTATCATTCTGTAGATAATTCTTTGGTGAGAGGTTAAGGATTCATTAAGCACAGAGCACAAGTATTTTTCATTACACAAATGATCTAGAAATGCTGGCTTTCTCCATGCGTGACAGCTGCTCTCAACGATAAACAGAAAGAAATACAAATATGAACAAAAATGATTTAAAATGTTCCCAACAGCGATGGTAGCTAGAAACAGTTTAATACGTTCTGTTTAATTCCATTCAACAATATTCAAGTGATGCTTCCTTTAATGAAAGGGGCGTTTGATTACAGAAATAATCAGCTGATGGAGTCCCAATTCACTCTGGCCACTAAGTGTGCAAGTAGATAGCTAGATGTGACATATGTGAGGTTTGGCAATTATTTCTGGAAACCTATTAGGATGACCTTAATTACAGTGGTCTGATTTTGTATTTGATAGCCTGCCTTGAAAATGTTTATGTTTATTATGAAAATTTAGCGTTCATTTCTTGAAGTTTCTTTTAAATATAAGCCTTAACTGGTTTGTTGTGTAAACGGGGGGTGGGTGTCCTCAGTGGGTTGAACAGTGTTTACCAACTAAAATTATTTCCTCTGATTCTGCTGAGGCCTAAAGACACCATGAACTTCCATGGCTGTTAAAAAAAATAATCAGCAAAAAGAAAATAGACTAATATATGTGTGATTCAGTTACTCTTCCAGTCTTCAAACAGTATCATATAATCATATAAAAATTTGATTGGTAACTCCCGTGCTAATCTTAAAGTAATACATGGCGTATTTAATTCTGTAATAATTGTTGACTAAGTCTTTAAAAATGGCATATTTCTATATTGGGTTATCACTAGAAGATGAAATATATACTTTATTCTTCCTCCTAATTCTTTTCCTCCTTCAACTACAAGGAGTCTGGAAACCTTCAGCTTCTGAAGTAAAAAAAACATCATCTCTGTATTTTTCTTAATTGATTTCTGGAAGAGCTATGATCTCTAAGAATGAATTGAGAGACAAAAGTGATAAAGGCAGAAGTACTTTTACATTTTTAATAATTCCAACGAGGGGCTGAATATTCAACAACTGATAGGCCAAATAACAAGTTGTTAACTTCAAAATGCACAGTCACAGAGTACATATGTGTCACTTTGAGCAAAGATTGAAAAGACGTTAGAATTAGAGATTTAACAGCCAGTTTTTATTAAATCAAAACAATCAGTGTCGTTGCATTTGCAACAGAATTAGGTTTAAAAAAATCCAGACTTGGAATACTTTGCCAGACCTCACAGTTCAAGCCTATTCAAGGATAATTTTTTCAGGTGATATCTTTGGAAATTATATATTGCAGAATACTTGAGGGCTCTTCTGGCAAATGGCAATGTATGCTCTGTTATTTTGCCTCCTGTCCATGACTTAGGACAGTCAACAGAGCCCAGAAATGCTGCTGTTTGCTTTGCTGTAGAGACAATTCCATCATATTTAAAGTCAGGTCATAGGAAATCCGGAGGTTTTAGGTCATGTTTGATGGATATGCTTAAGGGAATAAAAAAGGAACACAGATAAAGCCATATTATCCATTTCTATAAACTGAAAATATTTAAATTGAAACCAGTAGAAACCAGCTCCGGATCTGTCTCTCTTTCTCCCTTTTCATTAAATCACATCCAGTTTGTCAGTACTTGCTTTGATCAAAAATGTTCACTCCTCACATACACACACCACAAAACACAGCAATCTGTCCCAGGACATCATATCACAAATAGAGGACATGTCAGCGTAGGAGTCTGAAAGCCTCAAAAACTGCATTATGCCACAGGAAGAGGGCAGGTTTGTGCCCAAATAGCTGTGTCATTTCTACATATAGTTGGAGAATGACACTTCCAATTTATCTGCAACCCTTTTATCCCTGGAACAATTGCATTATTGCTCTATGGAGAACTGCTGATCTCTGTTTTCAAATCACATCTTGTTGAATGTCCCAGTGATGTCTTTTGATATCATCACATCAAGAGAAATTAACCTGGACACGGATCTGATACCAACCCTTTATTCTTCAATCGGTGTTGCTCTATCGAGGAAAGGTGCTCTCCTCCCACTGTTGAGGGATTTCTTAGTACCTGCATCAAATAAGAAGCCTGAGGAAAGTCACCAGAGTGCACGAGATGTGGTCCATAAGTACTTCCATGAAAGGTGTAGCCAATAATTTAACTCAGGAGCTCACATAACTCAGTAGCTTATGGGCCAAAGTGTATCCTCCCCTCCACCTGCCTAGTAGACAAGCATATGCTACTATCCCTGGATCCCACAGAGTTCAGGGGAAGCTAACAAATAATTAAGAATGCCTGGCAAACCCTCAAGAGCTCTGTGGATCATGGCATGTGACACTTTTAGGTTCACGTGCAAAGCTTTTCAAAACTTCAATGCCCAGGAAAATTTAACTTGAAATCTTACGAGAATGGCCACTTTCAAAATGTGTGAAACGTCCTAATTTTTATTTGATAGGAAATGCAACTAAATACAGCCAAGTGGATGATCTTTAGTGGTACGCCTCATTGGGAAATATGCTAGCATACACAATGGGCTGAAAGTTCTGCAGAGTCAAACTTCTCTCCATACTTAAAAGTATTTATGCAATGCCAATCTAATTTGGCAGTATGTCATGGACATGCTGAAGGTTATCCCAAAACAATGCAAAAAAATGCTCAAGGTGATTTTTTTTCATTTGTTCCCATATATCTCTTTTCATCCTCCCATTACACCACCACGTTTCTACCCCTGAAAATTGGTGCTGTAAGTTCATGGCAAAAGGAGGATTCCAGAGATCTCCACCGTTTAGTGCTGGCACATGTTGAACCTTCGGGAAGACCACAGAGTATTTTCATTTAACTTTAGTTAAAATTAGGCTGTTGTGCCTACTTCTAAATGATACACTTCTCCAGGTACACTTCTAATTCCTGCTTATCACCTCCTTGTGCGGTAGAATTTTCAGTGACCTGCTTATTCTAATTGAATGGGAGCTCTATTCGATCACCCTGTCCTTTAATTTAGCTCTCCCACCTAGAACAATGGGTGATTAACACAAGTCAAAACAAGAGCATAAAGGAAAAAGGCAGCCCAACCCGCCTTGGTGCAGCTGCTCAACTCCAATGTTTGCCTGCTGTGTAGCAGCATGTTACGGTCACTGCCAAGCCTTGATCTTCTCTCTCTCTGTGTCAGTACTCCAAGGATCCATCCTTTAAGCAGCACAGATCACACAATTATACATTGTTGGAGAACTTCAGTGTCACTTCTAAGCAATACAGATTCTGCAACTTGAAACAGAAGTGAATTAAACAGAAATGCACAAACGATTTTTTAAGTACTGCTTTGATTTCATTTTTTATTCATACTGCTGCTTCTATTACCACCAACGTTCTGTTTGCCCCGAAGTTATTGAAATGTTTGTCTGCCTATTCGTCAGACATTTTAGTCTTAAGGTTGTGGGTTTTTTTCATTTTCATCTTTATCTTAATACTGGCGTAATAACTTACTAAGCTGTACCTTCCTCAGATCAGAATATGTTTGAATCTGGTTTTAAAAGAGTTGTGCTTTGATTCTGGAAATTATCCTGTACTTGTCTGCATATAACTCCTAGAAAGTTGTCTTGGTGCAGTCCATTCTGGTGCTGGCCCAAAGGCACAGAATATCAGCGAAATGAAACTCAATGATTTAAATTACTATGAGTCAGGCTCAGGAAAGTGCATGTGAAATATTAGCATTGATAGTGACTTTTTGAAAACCAAATGGTAAGAAAATACATGCTTTAACAGGGATGAAACCATTAAGCTCTGTAGAATCTACTTTTAAAAGCTGACAAACTGTACTGGAGAGCAAGACCATTTCTGTTCTTGCTAACTAACTATTGCAAACACACCAGCTGCCCAGGTGCCTACGCGGGTTTCTGCACACAGTAAGGTGCAGTTTCTCCCAGAAACTTTACTGTCCCAATCCTGCAAAGACTGAACCACGGACTGCTGAACACAAAGGTATTAAACCCATCAGCAAGCACAGTCTGCTACTTTTAAAGTACTGTGTACAAATGCCATGGTTTTACTTTCCCGTCTGAGAGCATGTAACTCCACTTACTCAGTCCCAAACCAAAGGCCAGCAACAGCAGCAGGTATCTTGTCCTTATGCGAGTAATCTTTGCATCGAGCCCTTGATTTTTCCTTCAGAAGCCAACAAGCATGTCCTCAATTTCATACGTACTGATATGACTCCTTAGGAAAAGAAAAGTCTTTCACCTCTGGAGACAACTAACCAGGTTGCTAAAAGGATGGAGTGACTTGATATTCACTGGTTAAAATTAGACTAGGCATACCTGCTATGATTCTGTGTTTAGAAAACAAACGGGGTTAGATCCAAACAAAGGATTCATTTTAATAGTAAACATATTTAAGAGGGTGCCTGGTAAATGTGAATTGTTTAGGGGATGGATTACCATTTTGCATACATTTTAGAGCTCTGAGAGAAGCCATTAAGGGATTAACACCTCCGATTTATGAAAATGCAAGGATGATAAAGAAACAATAGGGGTGACAGCATTGTGTAAACGACATTGATTCATTTCAGAACAGGGCTGTTAACTGCTGGAAATGAAGAAATAAATGGAACAATGGATAGATGCTTTTACCAGCTTGTCATTAATTAGCAGTGAGCACAATTCTTTTATTGTCCTTTTTGAAAAATACAAAATTGGTAGGAAAATACAAGCACTGAGCAAATAGATTACTCTGTGTCACTAGGCTGACATCTGCATTTTCTTTCTTCTCTAATACATTTTGTTTTTCAAATGATATCGAACTTTTAGCCTGGCAGAAAGCCCGAATTATGCTTCCTTTGACATTCGTAAAAGGACATGTTTTCATCCTTGAAACCTTACTGCTTTATAAAAGCATAACAAAAGCCACAGTTTGAGAAAGGGTTAATAAATGTTAGTGAATCCCCTGTAACACAGCTTAGAAGCACAAACAACGGTTCGATGCACTATTCTGCTGACCTATTGCATCTGATCAACTGCGGTTTTATTTCTAGCAATGCCAGCAGGTGGGAACTGACAACATGTTTCTTTGGAATCGTAAAGAAAGATCGTCTCTGATGGAGAATTAGCTGGAAGTAAGCGAGGTTGTTTGGCACAGATCTAAGCAGGGACAATGCTTGATTATGGCTATCACTCTCCAGCTGCTGTCAGAATGTTAAGTTTGCTTTCTTGAGGCCTGACATCTAACACATTTCTTCTTCTATTTAGTATCTGGTACTGTAAGATGCTGATATTTTACTGCGTGTCAGATGTGCAGGGCTGAAATACGTCAATGAACTCAGAGGTAGGTGTGGGCACTAGGAATTCATTTTTTACCTCTCATATGGAATTCAAAGCATCCCTCTGTTTTAAAAAAGCTACGGGCAGGAGAAGTTAGTGTGTATAAACCTCCAGTGCTGTTGCCCCGGAAAGGATACAGAGTGAAGCCGACAAATCAAACATCAGCCAGGCAAAATACCTTGGAAGCAGGTTTCATTTTCATCAGCACATTCGGGCAATATTCTGCTCATGAATATTTCCTCCTCCTAGCCGCAGAGCAGTGTGCTCCCCAGGTGCAAGGCTATGGGGATATTTAAGCCATGCTAAAGAAGCAGCAGTCCTGCCCAACAGATTCAGGTGAACTAATTAAGCTCAGCATTGCTCAAGATCTGCCATTTTGCCACCTGCTTAATGACACTGTAGGTAGGGAGGAGTCCTGGCTTTCACCTGGGCAAGTATTAAGCACAGCTTGACAGGAGCAGTGGAGGCACTAATGCATGGATGCAGGTGCAGCTGAAAAATAAGATGGTAGGTGTACACTCAGCCAATGCTCAGCAGAAGCCTGATCATGCTTCTTTACTGCAAATTTCTGCGAAATTTTGCTGTATGTCTAAGTGGGGGCAGGGTGTGTGTTCTGTTTTTTTAAGATTTGTCAGGCTGACAGCACAAGCATTACTTCATAAATCGCTGTAGTACCCTGAGGTAAAGGTGAGAGTGGTTTTTCATCCAAGGTGAAGGTGGTAGTTTCTCCCCTTAAATGCATGTAATAGGTTTTGTCAGAAATTCTGATTGTTTGTAGAAGAGGGCTCTTCAGCCAGCAACAAGTAGGTGCACTGAATCTTTATTTTTTATTGCACACGGAAAGGATGGATTGGTATTCAGAAGACTAGGGCTCATTTTTCTTACTGAAGTGCTGCCATTTATTAGATGCTGCCTGGGCAAGTCACAAAATATATTTAGGAAAAAGTTGCCAATTTAATTTTTGTTTCTTTTTCAAAACTTCATTACAAGTTTGAACTTTTTAGATTGAGTCTATCCAAATTTCAGTAACGTTCTCCCAGAGAGAATAGGCATAATTATTTTGTAAAACTATCAACCTTGGCAGTATAGCTCCTGGTGCTAGGTGTTTACACCTGGTGCAAAGGTGTTTATGGTAATTTGGGGCAATTGCAATATTCTAAGTCAAAATGTTAATTACCAGTCCTCATGCAAACCGTCAGACCGCACCTTGCTCCCAGCCTTCAAGCAGTATTGGATCTCTAAAGTGTATGCTTATGGTTTGCAGAACAAAAAAAAAGTGCTTAATATAATTTTCATGAATGAAATTCTGTACCCCAAATAGTGTCTTCAAAGGCAGTCTTGCAAAGTTAAGTCTTTTGCTCCTTGAGAGGAGGGAGGGGAAACCCAAACTTTTTTTCAGCATCAGAGCTAAAAGAACCTTTTATTTGTTGCATATATAATTCTTATGTCTCAAATTATTTCATTATATATGTTTATCTTCTTTCCTTTGTTTGCCAGGAAAAGCATCCCTTTTGTACATGCATTTAACTCCCCCTGCTTATAACTAACCTGTGTCTCCCGCAAGGTTTAAATTCTGGTATCAAGTTGGCAAAGAAATGGGACACATAGCTATAAAGCTGTAAAAGGAGGTGTTTAGCAAGGTTTCCTCCTACCTATAGTAGAAATTCTTCATCATATGTGAAAGTCATTGAGGCTCTGTGAGGGTTCCTGGAATTATCTGTACAGAAGAAAACAATTGTAAAGGTCTTATTGTGGCAGAGCACTGAAGCACATGATTTACTCTCAGGCTGCAAGCAGTCCCATTGATTTCAGAAACTAGTGACATGCAGAAGGTTAAACATGTGCTTTGCTGGGTTGGGGCCAAACCTGGTATCGTTCTTATGAATAGTTTACAAAAACTTTTACTGTTATTAAAAAAAAACAAAACCAACCAACCAAAAAAAAAAAACCCCAAAAATACCCACACCAACCCCAAACCGTTATAACGATACGTTGTGTTTTAAGTCAGGATATAAAAGAGCCAGCTCTGGTTCAAAAATAAGCTAGTTATTTTTGCAAACACAGTAGGATTTTTTGGCTCTGGTGCTGCTGTAAGCACAGCAGGCTCCCTGTGCATCATCCCTTGCACGGCCAGACAAGTACTGCAGTTATATTAACTTTCCTTCACAGGTTGCCTATTCAGTGGAACTTATACTTCAAAGAACAGCTATAGACAAATCTCCAAGCACACGGAGCTGTACTGGCAAATACAGGATGGAGATTTTAAAGACATTACAGTTGACTTCGAATTCTGAGCAGGTGCAATTCAGCATCTTCCATAAGATTCACGTTAAACTCAGGTTTGAGGAATATGTTCGTTCTGAGCTCTTTATTCTCTGCTACATTCTCAGAGGCAAACTGTTTCATGCCAGTGAGGTAATATGTCATATATTTAATATGGAACTCTGAAGTTTTCTACAAGATAAAAATTCTGGGTCTATGTGTGTTATAAAACTTATGCTCTGACCAGGAAAAAAACCCCAAAACTTCTAAAAGTGTAAAATCTAAGCCATAAAAGGGAAAATCAAGTAAGGTAATGAGCTCTCTTTGCGTATCTCTAATTTCTTTTTCTGTAAGGTCTTTTACCTTGAATAGTAACTTATGAACACTAGTAGTCTTTATAGTTAATTCACCATCTTTAATTTCTTTCATATTGATTTTGATGACATTTTTAGATGTCTCCCATACTGACTCACTCTCTCCTAATTTCGATGAGGATCTGAAAGGAAAAATGTAATACGTAAAGACTGAATGATGTTCTTATTCTACACTTCTTCACTGTATGCATTCATCAGTTCTACATCAGCAATACTTGAGTCGTATGGGATTTTTAAGTTTTTAGAAACCGTATAGCATGGCTTCACTAATTCCATGTTCTCTTCCTTTGACAGATTATTGAGAAATTAACATAATATAACTAACCTAAATACAGTGACCATGGCAGGTTTAGCCAGAATTTCGGACTGTTTGCTTCCTCAGTTCTGTGATAAGAACAAACCTCTTGTTTGGAGTGGTACTTTGGAGGTACTTCATTCAGGCTGTGGAATATGTTTGAGAAGGCTATCCCAAAACAAAGGGATCTGGTTGATGAAGTGATCCACAGTCACACCCCGAGTTGTCATTCTTCCTGTACAGTGCAAGTGGGTTATGAACATTTGTAAATGAATTTACTGAGGAATACCTCTGCTGAAGCACTTGCTTTCAGGAGCTACTAGTAATGTCCATGCTGGGATTTATGGCCTGAGAAGACCTGACTGGTGAGAATCATGCATGTCTTAGCTAGCAGAGTGAATGTTTTGGTAAGATGAAAGTGCTAGGTGAATGCCAGAACATTGCAAACTTTGGAAGAGCTTCTTTTCCGCTCACCTTGATTTTTCATTGTGTAACACGACTTCCAATGTCATACCGAGCTAATAAAGGGAGAGGGGAAAAGGAAAAATCCATGCCTTGATGCCTGACGCTCTAAAGGAAAAGAGTTCTGAAAGTTTTGGCCATGTTTACATTCACACACTTGGAGTTTTATTCATGTCCTCATAAATAAGTTATCTTTAACTGCAACCAAAAAAGGATCTTGTACAGTTTAGTACCCCTTTATGGTTGACATTGATTTAAAGCACTCCATAAGGGGCATAGTACGGCAGGATCAATTAAAAGTAAATGCAGTCATGAAAGTTACATGAAGTACTGTCTGCTGGAGCCTTGCAGACACTGTTCTTCATATGGCTGATCGCCACTTTAGCTAAACAGCAAACAGCAGCTATATATGTAGTTTATTTCATACTGATTGGTGGGCTTATGATGGGAAAGTAAAAGTCCCTGACCAAATCAGGTCTTCTCAGGTAAAAATCCTAAGCAGTTTTAAAAGGATTTTAACTTAGTCTGTTGAAAAGTTCAGTCAAGTCTCTTCCAAACTAGGTGCCAAACAGGCATGTTTTTGGGTGTCACCAAGGCAGGTTCATAAAACATTATTGTTAATCACTACATTTGTGCTAAGAAAATCAACATAAACAAAATGAAAATCCAGACGAACTCACATTAGTGTGTTCAGCTCTTCCTAGTTCCAATGTTTTTTGTCCATGACCTTAAATATAAAAAGAGAGAGTGTAAAATATACTGTTTGTTGGATGGGAACCAGCTTTTCCATGTAATCTTCTGTGGGGAAAACAAGTCATGGTAAGATTTCTGTTGTCCCTGCATGAAAAGCTGGTGCTTCCAGCTTTGGTGAGCTCAGGACTTGCACTAATTTGATGTTCCGGTATAATGCTCAAAAGGCAACAAGTAGGAAACAGGGGCTAGAATTTTAACTGGTTTCACCTGTTCCGGTCCAGCGGACTAGAAGCAAACTGTACCACGCTATAGGCTGTGGCATGTTTTTAACCACAGAGGGTTTTGTAGACACCATCCCCTCTCTACCCACAAAAAAAATGTAGCAATGAGAAACCCTTTACAAGTTCTTTGAGCAGGTGTAGCATAGTGTCTTTTTTCCAGTTGTGGGGAGTTTTCTCCCTAAGGGCTGCCTGTGTGAAAAAAAAGGACATAACTTGCTATTGCACAGTTACTGTTGGAAGATACTGGAAGGGAATATTCAGCCATGGTAGAGACTGGACCATAGGGTCTCCTGTGGCCCCTGACATCCTGATTTTTGTGTCTATATTAACATTTGAATGAAACAGGAAACTTAAATTGGATAGTGCAAAAGAGTATCATCAGTTTTTGAAAGATAAGCTTTTAGAATGTCTCAGAGATGTCAAAATTATGTATTCCTTACCCTGACCTAGCATTTTTTTCTAATCTATCAGAGATAAGGATATACTTGTGCAGAAAGTGGAGACCAGTTTGCATCACTCCTATGTAGATGCTGCTTTGTTCAAACTTTTAGATTGGTATGTATTTTTTAGATACATGAAAATATTTTTTTACTTAACCTCTCAGATAACATTTTGTTCACTAATAAAATCTTTCCTTTAGTCCTCCCAATGACAGATGAAAGGGATAACTGGGTTTCTGAAGAGTTAGTGCTGACTAACATGAATATAGTTTCTACCTACTCACCCACTCAACTCTGATCCGCCGATGTTTCTATTGACATTTCATCACAACTGTTTTACCCATTTCTTGAGAACATGAGAGAACCATCTGTGAAATGCCAGTTTGTTGGTGAGCTGTTTATTTATTCTGCAAGGCCAAAGTGGTTTGTAGCTGAATTCATTGCAGGGGGCTCTAGGTAGTGGCTGGTGACCACATCCCTGGTAAAAGAATGTTAACAAAGTAGATGGGCCAGGATTTGTCCATTTAAACTTAATGTTGAGTCCCAGTAATTTCAGTGATACATGACGTGGTCAGAATCAAAGTGGGAGGTTCAACACAGCTTATTATCTTCATCTGTAAACAGCTGTTTATTGTGTAACAGAAAACAAACCATGGGACAGCTATAGGATAAACACATTTAAATCTGTTCCCCAGACTAGATGGTACTGTGTGTTATATGATAATTAAAGGATGCATATACTTGGGTTAATTGCCAGCTAGCAATATTAAGTAGTTGCAGTATGGTACAATATGGGCCAAGAAAATCCTGTATATCTGTGTTTTCTACTGCTAACACAAATACCTGTGCACCAAAACATAACAAAAAAATGCACATTTGAAATGTTTCCATCCTCCTTCCGAGGGACTGTATTTCAACACATGGTGTCAATAATGAAAAGATAGACTGTGCACGAGTGTTTTCTCTCTGTGCTGCCCTTGTGTTCTCTTTAGATTGTTGATATTTATGGTTAATATATTCCTATGGAAAACATGTTCAGGTCACTTTTATTTTCTTGCTCTTCTTTGAGTTGTCAAAACAGTTACATCTGTGTTGGTCCAGCAACTTAACATTGCTTTTTCCAATGAAAGATAGTCCAAGTTTGGACATCTTTTGGCAAAACAGAGGACTTTGGTCCAGCCAGGAGCTGGCCAAACAGGCCTGGCTGTAAATTACAAGTCAAAGTATGCTGTCTTCAGTCACTGAGTGATGGAGTTACTCCTCTTATAAGTCATTATAATTATATACATGTGCGCTGTTACAGAGACATTCACTCAGTCGGTACTTGTTTAGAATCTTAGTATTGTAATTACAGGACTCTTAGAAACTTATTTTGATAGCTTGGCAGCTCCGATAACATAATGCAATAATTGACCACGGTACATTCTTTGGAACTTTGCACAGTTTTGATTTAAAAGCATAATAATAGCTCTGCATGTGGTACTTTGACAGT
This sequence comes from Falco biarmicus, assembly GCF_023638135.1. Classification (NCBI taxonomy): domain Eukaryota; kingdom Metazoa; phylum Chordata; class Aves; order Falconiformes; family Falconidae; genus Falco; species Falco biarmicus. The sequence goes on along the minus strand of NC_079302.1, from coordinate 17,522,613 downwards.
TTTTATGAGGACAGAAAGAGAACTTTTTTATTTCATCTTTGTAAACAAGAAGTCATTTCCTAAATATTTTGTTTTTGGATTCATTCACTTATAGTTGCAGGGGGAGGCAAAATTCTCAAATTATTTTAGATAATTAAAACCTCCTGAGGAAAGAAAACCAAAAAAAAAAATCTAATAGTTTGTACCAAACTGGTCTGGGGGAAATACTTCATTGACCTCACATCTGAAGCTTGATTTAAGATGAGGAAAATACCCTGGCTGGGCACTCTGGTAGAGTGAGAGCCACTGCATATCAGTCTAACACCCTCAACCAGCTCCAGTCATGGTCAGTCAGTGCTGTAAGGAAAGCAAAACAAAAACCAGAAGCCAAATTATACATCAAAAGAGAAACAGTTTCTTCTGCACTGCAGGCAACCAGCAGACCACCTCAGAATGGGATTCATATACTGTGTCAGAAAGAAACAGCCAACAAACAGTCTTTTCAGTCTGCACCACCCGGTATCTACAACAATCTGTACAGCCAAGAACTCACATTACAAATTGAGGTTTTATATTCCAGGACTACCCAGATTTCAAGCATAGAGTCCTTTCTTGCAAATAATCTTTACATTAATTAATGAAGTGATATATGTACAGAAATAATTGCTCCTTTCTATGAGATTTTATACATTAGTTGAGTGATGAATGATGTAGCCAAAGCCCAAGCTGAGCTGAAGACTTTAAAAAAAATATTTATTTTTTTTTAATTGGGAAGAGAAATGCTGGTGGCTTGAGGTCTTACAATAGGATTTTGTTTCTACAGGAGAGCAGTCACAAAAGACAAGATTTCACATAGGCAAGCTCAAGTCACATTAAGAGTGTTGAAGTGCTCTAGATATTGCTTATAAGGTAATTTTTAACCCCATCTTGATCAAATAGCACAGCAGCATCTTGGATATTTACAACCTAGGGAAAAAAAAAACCAAACCAGAAAAAAAACCCACCTTTACTTTGTATTGATGTATTTGAAGCTTGTGGTGTCCTAATGCTACTTTGCCACAAGAATTCTCTATTCAGATATATTTCTACTGAGATGGCATGAAAATATAGTATCATTCTAAAAAGACTAAAAGAAAAATTGTATTTTTAGGTAAATCGGGGTTACAAAGACTTACTACAAATATGGGATAATAATATTGCAGAGCAGTGATGCTCTGGCATTCTTAAATTAGTGTTATGCTTACTGATGTTTAGAGAGACCCAGCATGAGTTTTGTGAGCTAAAGGACTGGTGCAGCATAGATTAAATAACATATTTTATTGCCTGCTATTCAGTAGATCCAACTTTGTGAACAAAATACTTAAATCGTCTCTGATTTCAATATTGTTCTGAAAGACTGATGGTGAGGAAACAGTAGTATTACTGGTATTAGAAATAGTGGAAATATTTAGAATTGATATTTAGAAGTAATAATAGCATTTTTGTTCATGTCTGTATGTAGAACAAATGGGTGAGAAAAAAAAAAAAAAAAGAGTGATCTATGGTGCTGGAGAAGGTTTCATATTCTGTGCTGAGCAGCACTCCCTGAATGATGGTTCTGATGGGTTTGCTATTCCAAGGTAATTCATAGTACAGGACAGTTTTAGACTTAGTTATAGTGTGAATTTAGCTGGGTAATGTGTAGCTTTACTTGAGTATAGTTTTACTTTTCAGTCTAATTTTGTTTGTTTGCTTTCAGCTTTGCATAATTAATTAAAAAGTCTGGTTAATGCAAGAGAAACAGCATGTCCAACTGTTTCTCACAGATGTCAATTGAAATGAGCTATCAAATTAATGCCATATGACAATGACAATTTTGTAAATCATCCTTTGACCTGATTTGCCTCTGAAAGAGTTTATGTCAAAAATATTTATTCTAATAAAGGCACATACCAACCATTTTTATCCTACCCACAAGCAAATTATCCTCAAGTCTTAATGCAGAAAAACTGGAATTTGGAATTAATTGGAAGTTTTGCTTGATAAAGGAGGTTAGTTTTGACTGCTAAACAGCCAGCTCCAGAATCAAATTTTTACTGTTAGTATAATATATTGTTATATTCCCTCTACTACTACTATCAAGTAATGTTAATAATAGCTACTGATTACCTTTTGTATTATTAGCTGTAAGGAATATTTGTAGTTGTTTTCAACAAATAGAACCTTGAAGTCACAGATCAACTAATGTACTGCAATGAAAATGCATTAACTCATGGGCCAAAATTTTCATTTAAGAGTAAAAAGGCTCTATTTTCTTTTTTCAGTGGAATTTTCATGTTTTTCTCGGAGTACTGTATTCCTAGTAAAGGAAAACTTTTTTTAATTAAGCAGAAGGAATGTCATCCTAAAATTGTTATATTTCTTTTATGGAAGCTAAAAAAATACATAGTATAATTAAAAATAACATATGATCATTAACGAAAAAGTCATTGTCTGTCCCTAATGCCAGACTTCTTGCTTGACAAAAGGGAGGGAGGAATCGGGCATATTAAAAGAAGCTGTTAATTGAAAAATATTAAATTATACTAGAAGCTTCATTTTCATACGTTACGTGATTTCGTACCATTCTACCAAAGAAAAGGAAAAAAAAAAATGTTTGTACCTTTTTTGAGTCTTTATGGTGAAGAAAGAATGCAGGAATGGTTTGGCAGATATTGTAGATTGTTTGCTTTAAAGTTGGGTTTTGTGCTTGTTTTTAACTGAGAACTATCATGAATAAGAAACAGTTGTTTCTCTGTTTTTTTTCCTGGAGGATCCCTTTGTCTCAAGAGGACTAGAAAGGAATCTTTCACAAAGATTTTCTCTTAGTTGTGGTATTGCTGATGTCAAGCATGCAAAAATCGTGAGTCAGCACTCCAAAAGTCACGAGACTGCATTAAATAAAGTGATCTTTTAAAATATATGTGTGACACCCTTTTTTAAGCCTTTACGGTAAATGTATGGCATATTTTTATAATTTTTCTGCAAATGAATTTTTTCTTTTTTTTTTTTTCTTTTTTCAAAACAAAAGAAGGGAAAAAAAAGCAACGGATGAGCTTTCTCAAAAATTTGCGTGATTCCCAGGAATGGGTTTTTGAAGAACATTTGAAGCGTTACAAACATTGTAACATAATTGCAGGTGTTGGCAACATGGCAATTATTTGTGAGAACTTTGATCTAAACTGAGGTCAATAAAAACAAATGAAAAAACTGATTGAAAGAAAAGCAAAGAAATGTTCCTTTGCATTTCAGGAGCTTAGGCTGCTGTAATACCATTTGTTCTGCGGTCCTCCCAAGAAATTCTCAAGCACAAATTCAGGAGAATAAGCTTTGTGTCTTTAAGGTTAAATAAAAAGACATATACACATCTGATTACCAGATACAAGATACAGTCAGATAATGACAAATAACACTTTGATTTTGGCAAAAAAAAAAGAATAAGCAAACCAGTGCAGATGCTGCTGTTACAAAGATATAAAACCTTTACCACAGTTTAAAAGACAAAGACTATTTGAATCTAACAACATGGTTTCTGGCCAGAAAAAGCTACAATTATTTTTAAAAATGTCACCTCATTCACATTCAATGATCACAGAAAATGGAAACATTTTAAGGAGTAATTGTAAACATCTGCTAAAGAAAAAATGAAAACATGACTAAGACAGAAATGAGCTGCCAACACTAAGTACTGTGTGAACAGATCCACCGGAGAAACACCCTTTCTGTGGTTGGTTCTATCTGGAACATGAGAAAAAATAATGATTATAAAAAAGATTACAATCCACCTAAAAACATTTGACTTTAAGTCGGTCTGGCCGTCTACTCAAATATCAAGGAATGTGGCTACACTTGCGTTTCTGCAGCAGCTTCGGTCCCTGCTGCCCCTCCTGCCTTGTTCCAGCAAAAGCGTTTGCACAGGCACAGCAAACTGGACTCAAACTAATCTCACATTTTTTTTCTTTCTTTTTCAGCCAGGTTATTTTTCAACTGGATCAGTTAAGAAAAAGTCAGTGGCAGTGCAGATGGTGATGACAGCTCATACAGGAATGCTGCTAGGTTTCTGACCATTGCCTTGAAATACTGATTTCAAACTTCAGTGCTGTAATGACAACATAAATGAAGGTAAATCAGATCCTTCTGTTTCTTAGAAAGCGTTCTCCCGATCCGAGGGCAAGAAACAAGTGGAAGGCATCTGTAGATCTACACCTCAGCAGTGTTTAAAGCTCTTGAGCAGCTCGCAGGACACAGAGGTGCTTTGTAGGACCTGCTGGTTCCAACACAGAAAAGCAGGATGATGAGTTAACAAAGAGGAGAAAGTAAAGGTGCGAATCACCCAGTTTTCCAGGTGTAGCTGTGCCAGTTAAAGATGTTTCCATGAACAGCTCATACCACTGACTGTAAAGATGCGATGCCACGTGTCCTTTGGCGCAAGGGAACTTGTGCACATTTTTTAAAATACTGCAGGCTTGCTCAATTTACCTTTTAATGCCAAACATTACATCTATAAGCAGCTGTTCTGACTGAAAATGTTTTATCACCACACTTTGGTAGAAGCTTGCAACTCCCCCAGTTCTGCTGGCTGACCAGTTAATTTGAATTATTCCTAACCCATCCCTTTCTGTAACTGGGGAACATCAGCCAGATTACATGCAGCTGTGGGCAGGCAAACTGTGCTAGGTTAAAAGGTTAGTGAGCACAGGTGTCTTGCATTGCCTTCCCATGCTGCAGCTTTCCCTGCCCCAGAACTGTGCTGATTGTCCAGCCTCTGGTCAAACAGCTGATACATAGTCATCTCATCACCACCACCACCACCACACACCCCACCCCCATTCTTTTTTTTTTTTTTTTTTTTTTTTTTTTAAACTGAATTTAACCTGCTGTTTGAATGGATGATACTGCTGTAGGGATGCCTGGCCTTCTGAAGCACAGGGGGTAACACCGGGGAAAGAAATACCTGCTGGCCAGGTAGCTGTGATTCTTTGCTCTATTGGCAATGCCAGCTTGAGTACAAGGCAAGCCATCACTTACAAAAAGACAGGCCCACAGTCTTCAGGGTTGACCAGAATTGAGAATGTGAAAAGGAGCTTGTGGGAAATGGGAGTTCTAGGAGAAGACTCCTAGAGACCTTGCTGATTAGCTCCCTAAAAAAACCCCAAACCTCTGAAATTATAAGAACAAAGCAGCTTGGTGTCCATAATTTATAGTTCATACTTGGGCTATGTGCTGGTTGTTATCATTAAGTTATAGGAGCTTTGAATCCTGAAGAAAGACTCTGATGGTGGAAGGTGGGTGGTATTTCATGTTATGTTTATCATGTGCTCTTAAATCTCAAAATATGTAAGTGTTATTTGGAGAGGTATATTTTTGCTGTTGGCTGTCTAGAAATTAGGTATGTGGAGACCTGAGGACTCTGAGCAGGTTGCCTCCGTTTGGGTGTCAGCCGAGTCTGTGCTTTGGAAATATAGACGGGAGCCCAGTTTTCTTAAATTTCTGAGCAATCAAAGCCAAATATTCATGAAAAGCATCTCTCTTAGGGATTTCCTTGGCGTATGGCACAGGATTTCAGAAGATCTATGATTAGGCTCTTTAAAATCTTAAAATGTACGAAATATTGAATGTGTACTTTCAAATTGCATTTTTTTGGTAGTTTGGTAATGGAGAGTTGGCTGCTGGTTTTAGCCTGTGGCCAGGAAGACAGTAACAGCAGTTACATAATAAATCAAGAACTAGCTTTTGTCATTCTCACAATGAACAGCAAGCAAGCTAGTATTTCCCGAGAAATTGATTCCATTCTTTTTATCTAGGTTGAAGAACCCAAAACAAAACCTATTTCCCAGCTCTGGAATCGCCACTGTTGATAGAAGATGATTCTGCACAAAGAATACAAGTATCTATAACTTTTTTGCTTACCTTTAAAGAAATAAGAACTTAAAGAGGTGTCATAATACTAGTAAATCTTATTAAACTGGGATTATCATGCTGAATACTTGTAAACAATAGGAAAAGAAATGGGGTTCAAAGCTACTGTTTTAATTAAGGACCAGCCCTCCAGGTTCGTGGTGTGCTGCCTTCGTTAAAGCCAGAGGTCACAAGCCGTGGGCTCCATGATGCATTAAGCCTGGCCTTAGGTTCCTGTTACTGGATCAAAATGCCTCAATGAAAAGGTGCAAAGTATAGAAGTGGACTAAAGCCACCTTGTTTGTTCAATATTTGTTTAAAAGATTTGGACTTCTTACTTGCAGGCTTTATGTATGACTAGAAACCATCCTTCCAACATCTAATTTTAATCCTGTTTAAGTATTACTCATTGTTTTTATCATAGAATGAAAACTGTAGAGCTGGCAAAAAAAATACATATATAGTGTGCTTTGGCTATTTTCCGTTGCCATCGTAAGCCTGTGACTAAGAAACACTGGTCATACATACTGAGGGAGTATTGACGGTAACAGGTCTGTTATTAGCAGCCTTGAACCACGGCTGTCTAAAGATGCAAGTCTCTTTTCCTGCTGAGCCGATGACAGCAGTCTAAAACATGGTCCACAGCTCTGTCTCCTCTTGATCTATTTGATTATCCTACGTAAAACACCAGAAACTAGAAAAAGCATAAATATGCAGATTAATATTCTCCCATGATCTGTATATTTTGAGTATAACATCTGTCAAACCACGGTTCCAGGCTTTTTTCCACAACTTCAAAATATTTGTGTTGTAGAACCTAGTTTAAAGAAAAATGGCTATTAAAATAGAAGTTGAGCCTCTTGGTAGTATTTTGTGTTTCTTCATTGTCTCTCCACATTGAGCTCTGTTCTTATCAGATGGAAACCAGCAGATTGTTGGTTTTAATCACTGATTGTAAATGGGACAACCTGTACTTTCAGCGGTGCTATTTGTCAGTTTTAAAGGAACAAAAATATGGAGATGTTAGAGGGTAAAATAAGATACCTGTATTCCTGCATGGACCTCAGTGGGAGTCCCAGAATCTGCCTGAGGGTACAACCTTTTTATTTTCTAATCATTAAATTTATCTGAGTTTTATGAGCCAACTACTTTTTTTTTTGTTGTTGTTGTTAAACCAAAACTAATCTGGAATAATGTTGTGTGTATCAGTGGTGGTGTTACAGATATACACTAGCCCAATTAATGTGAATTAATGTGGACAGAGTGGTTACTAGAGCATTGCCACCTTTTAGACACGCTTCCTGAATTCAGCTCAGTCAAAGACACAGTGCAGATATTATACCAACTTCATATGCAGACACTTTGCTTAAAATACACAAAACTAATGAGATGGAAAAATTTTTCTTCAGTGCCATGATGCACTTTTTTTCCAGTAGAAGGGAAACAAAACTGGAAGGTGATTGATGAGTCAGAGGGATATCAGTCTTTGTTCCTGGCTCAAAAAGCTTGGAAATAGGAAAAGTGACAGCCAAATGCAACCTCTTTATTTTCAATATTTGAACATACTTCATATTTGAAGATGCAGACTTTGGTTTTCATTTTACTGTCTTGATTCATCTGCATGGCACTGCAAAAACAGATTAATTCAACTAAGTAGCATTAGTATGGCTTTCAGCTCCCTCATAACTAGCATAACGTCTCTTTTATGCTAACTGAATCTTCTACCAGTTTCAACGGGCAGTTTCAGTTCATGTGAGGAGAAGGGATTGAGCACAGTCCGCTAGCCTGAGCTCTTTACAGTGCTGAAATTCTGCCTGCGGACACTAACATCATCACAGCAGCAAATGTGAGACCCCTTCCCTTGGTCAGCTCAAGGCTGTGTGTGGCGCATCAGCATCTTCCCAAGGGTTCCCCTGCTGCACACGGGGCTCCCAAGATTTCTAATGCTCCTGTTATATACCCAGCCTTAGCATAAACATGACATGGGTATTAATGGCAGGGACACATGGCTGGTTTTGCTTTAGAAAAACTGGATAAAGGAAAATTACATTTTGTGCACAAAGCTGACATCCAGAGACTGCATCAAGACCCGAAAGGTCTCCTTAGGTTCACTTGGAAACAAGATTAGGACTGGAGTTTGCCTCTTCATCCTGATGATGCAGAGCTGTTTATTTGGGGTTTAGTTTTGGTTTGGTTTGTTTGGGGTTTGTGTTGGCCTTTTTTTTTTTTTTTTTTTTTTTTTTTTAACAGTTAACGTTAAGGGGAAATAATTATAAAAGGTCTACATGTTTACTTTTAAACACAGCGTTTTTTCCACTCTGCCCCAAGTCTGACATTTTAATGACCTGCTTTGCCTTGGTTTTTACTGGCAGCATATATTGAAGGGGTATTTTATGTACAGTTTTAACATTTGAACAACACAGCTCCATGTTCTGTCACTCTTTTATGTTGTGGAAAATGTCTTTTAGTTTAATTACTTACTAATTTGAGGGCATTTTTGCAAACATCTTTAGAAACTTTCAGATTTATCATTGGTAAGGGTTATTAATTTAAGAAGAGCAAGCAAAGTAAAGGCTGCGTATATTTTCACTCAAATTACTATCCTAAATGACTCCATGGGGGGTTTCTTATAGGGGTCACTGAAAGGCAGAAAGGAATGTTTTTACTTCTTTGCTTTGTCACAAAAATTAGGTTACAAGGGCTATAAATGCAGGTAATACTTTTTATTACTAGATTTTCCTCTGTAATGAAAATAACATTTCTTCTTTTCATATAACGATACCCACTGAATGTCTTAGTACTTAGCATGTTTACTCTTACCTTTAACAAGCGTCTAAAGTAATTCCCCTTTAAAAGGCTTGCGAGCAGTCTGAAGGCAAGAAAGAAACCCTGTGCAGCAGGATCGCTGCTGGGAGGGGAAGATTGAAGGGGGGGACACCGTCTTGGCCACTGCCAACCAGCTCATCAACAACACCAATCCTGAAGTAGGTGAGGTAGTGAGAAGTAAAAACTAAAACTGCAGAAGTCACAAGTCTAAATCAGAAAGAGCGGAGAATTTTGCAGTGCAAAATACAGAATTGGTCACATGTTTTCCTGCTATAAAACACATTGCTCTGTGCCAGTCTGCCAGAATCCACATTTACATGACTTTCTAGTTCCAAAAAAGACTTCGACTCACTCTTGCTTGGAGATTTGGGCCACATTGTTAAACTGGGGTAAGCAGCTCCACCTCAGCGAGGCTGCGTTCTTTAACAGCTGATCTAGCAAGCATGCTACAGTTGTTGGCTATGACAAGGCTCACAGGGCTCTCTCTTCAGGGGATTACACCTCCTTCCCAGCTTTGCTCTTCAAGAGGGCATTAATATTCTCTGAAAGGCGGCCACTCATCTGTAGCTCTGTAAGGCCGATCTACTTTGATCTTAGCCTCAGAAATAGAATGATGAGGGATAAGAGTTCAAAGTATAAGAAGAAACTCAATATGCAAAGAATGTACCACATCTTAATAAGCAGTGAGAATTCCCTCCATTTGTTGCTGTTGTAAGGAAAAATGGTTTAATATCTTTATGGGATTAGGACTCCATGGTACTTTGCTAATGAGTGGCCAGAGCTATTAAGATTTTTCCTTATATCTTCAGATAGGCTGGCAAACAAACATCAATAAACAATGGCAAGTCTAAGACTGGCTATTACGATTTTGATCTGGCAAGTATTTTATTAACGTGGCTAACTTGTTGAGCTATTTGCTTGTGGACCTAATAGAGCAGATACATAGCACAGAATTTCAATCTTTTCCTTACAAGCAACTTGAGGATTAAGGAAACTACCAGTAATGAATGGCGGCTTTTTAACAAAGTTTATCACAAATGACCCTGGACTGTGAAGTGTTTGCTATTCAAGCAGCTGTAGATGGACAGGAGATTCAGAAAATTACCAGTAAGGATAAAATTCCTTGGTTTTTTACTGCTTTGCTCAGAACTGATGATATTCACATGAACACTTAGCCTGCATAGCAATGACAAATACCAGCAAATTTAGCTTTCGTAAGTGTATTTGAGAAAGATTAGCGCACACCATTCAGTTCAAGTTTTAGTTTTTAGGTTAGCTGCCTTTCATATTAATCAGCTTTGGCTTTTTTCAGGGCTCCTTTTCTGTGTAAAAGCAGTGGGTGAACGCCGTGTTTAATAACCCCTTATACTGACTAATTCCTTTTTCCAGCAATTGTGTGGTTTACAAAAAAATTAAATTTGTATAATTGGAAGAAGAAATGCAGAAATGAACGTTGTTTGTCCTTAAAGTGGTAGAGAAGCGTATGTTTCAAGGAGTCACGTAGCCCTTTCAGGACCATTTACTGTTCCTCAAATTCCTTTCTATTTATTTTTCCAAGTCTTTTAAGTATAGTAGGATTTAAGGTCAGCACAAGATACTTTTTAACTTGATCAGCTCGGATGCTGGTTGCCACAATGAAGTATAGCATACCAGGGAGAGTGAGATATTTCCCATGCAGATTTTGATTTATTTTTTTTTTTTAATTTATGTGTGACGGCTAGAATTACCAGTAAAGATTTTAATCAGGTCAGTATCAAAACCTCGTTTCCTTGTTCACTTTTCATGACTGATAAACAGCCATGCCATCTCTCCCTAGTGTCAATTCAACTACCTGGAAACAGGTTAGAAAATTCTGTGCTTTACAGACAGACAGTGATTTAATTTTCCTTTTGGAAAATGTTTGAGAAGTATCAGTGACTTGTACAACAGGGGCCAAGCATGAAAAACTTGTCAGTCAAGAGAACATCACCCCATAAATGTCCCTAACAGCTCTTTCCCCTGTTCTGATTTGAAAGGAGAGTAGCTTTAATTAATTTATTGGTCCGCATCTGTGTAACAGGCATATGTGTGATGGGTTTCTGAACACACCTGGTCTATTTTTTAATGTAAACTCCAAAGAGATTTTGATCTTATTTTTAGCTTTAACCTTATAAAAATGTAACAGCACAAAGAATTCTTACAGTGACTAAACTTTTTTTTCCTTTTTCTTTTTTTTATTTAAATCCCAGTTTCAAAGGAATTTAGCTATGACCTGGATTTTAATTTTCTTGGGGATTTTACTAATGCTTGAGGGGGAAAATCTGGTACATTTTCAGCATATTAAATACCTGTTTGTGTCAAAGTAGTCATTAGATTTCTAATTCATTTGATTACAGTACAGTGATACAGCGAGGGGTATGTCTGGATATTTATCATCTGTAGCTATGCTATCATTAGAATATGGTTTCTTTATTTTCATTATTGGGGCATGCTACAGTAAACGCACCTAAATATTGCTCTAATTCTGAAACCACTTAATTATCCTGTCATTGCTGCAACATTATTCAATTTTACATTAAAATTGTTTTCCTGGAGACCTAAGCTAGATTCAAATAAACTGTTCGGTTTTGGCAACCAGGAAGAAATAGAGTCCTTGTAAAAATCAGGCTTTGGAGTGAGGAAGTTGGCGATTTTTTTCATTAGTTTCATAGGGCTCATTGTTCCTATTCTGGAAACTTTATAGCTGCAATCACCTACGGCTAGAATCTGATTTTTACTGAGGTGCTATAATAATTATACTAAGTACTTTCTGTTTGTCACTGACAAACAGCAATCCTTGAATGTCACTTAAGGAAAATAGAAACTTTTATATTGTGGGTTAGTTTCCAAAACTTCATGTTTGAGTTCTCAGGAATAAGTGCAAGATTTTCATTTAAAAAAAAAACAAAACCAAACCAAACAGAAAAGCCTACCCTAGGTTTTGCAAATAACCAGGAAATCTCTCACCCCTTGGACATATTCACAGAGATGTGATAAAATATTTTGCTAAGAAACTTAAATATGACTTACGGAGAACTGAAGGTTGACAAGTTCAACTAAACACTGTAATAGCAAAACAAACAAACAAAAACCTTTCAGTTCGCTTGTGGATTAGCGGTTAATGCTCTGAAATCCACAAGCTACGGCTATCTGTGCTGTTATAATCCAAAAGAAGAACTCTACATTTTGTGTTTTTCAAAGGAAGATCTTAATCACCTCTTTGTAAGCCACCAAACCCCTTATTAAAAGTCTGGGCCCAATCCTGCCTTGAAAGCGCAGCCTCAGCGAACTGCCGTCTTTGATCCTAAATTGAGAACAACAGCTACTGAAGGTAACGGTATGTGATTAAGGGCTGCAGAATTTGGGCCACTGACATTAGCGAGGCTGACTGCTCGCATGAGTAAAGAACAATTTCATAAGATTAAGGACCGTTATTATGCTTGCTAGCTGTATTCTTATTAACTCTTCTTCATTATTTATTCAGCTTAAATAAGATGAACAGTATTACATTGTCATCAATATCAACATTAATCAGTGAAAACTAGAGTGAAAATGACTGCAGTGGTATTTTTTTAATTAAAACTTATGTTTATAGCATAAATATTAGGTATTATAAAAACTATTAATGATACAGTTGCTAGTCTTGCTCTTTGATATCATATTTTTAACATAAATTACCAACAATCTGATTCATTAAACATAATTTCCTGTTTGTTAACTTGGTCCCACACACATAAAAATTGTTTTTCTGTTGTACAAAGCATGTCCTAGTAAGTGTGTTCAGCAAGGGGACGCAGCGAGCTGGGACCCACCGCCAGCTGAGCCTGGCACAGGCGCCATGTCCTCCAGGTGGAGAGGGAAGGAAATAATGGAACATTCTCCCCCAGTTCTTAGGTACAAACAAGGGCAAATATAGCACAACACTAACAGCTGGGCTCTTCAGTTAACTTCTACAACCACACCGGTGTAAGAGCCTCTCTACTAAATGGATTAGGGTTTCCTCCATCCTTAGGGACTGGGGAGATCCCTCAGCTGGCCTGTATGTTCTCACTGTAGGAACGTCAGTAGAAGTACCACCCCACGGGCTTAGGGATGGCAGCTTTTCTGAGGCAGTGAGGACGTCTGAACTGGATTGGTTTGCTCCCTGTAACTTTGGTTTACCTGCGAAGCCAGGCATTGTGACAGCTGTGATGCCGAGGTACCAGAAATATCATTTGGGGATTAAAAAAACCCAACAGGCAGATATTTAACTTGCTCTACCTACCCGTGCTTTGTAAATGTCTTGCAATGGTACATCGCTGATTTCAGATTTTTGTGTTTGTCACAAATAGGAAATGTTGAAAGAACCTGGAGCTTAACAGCTTAGCTCTTTCCTTTGAGAGGAAATAGAATTAGAACCTGCATGTGCTTGGCTTATACTTCATAATACATTTTATTATTAGAATTATAAATTAGGCCCCTGGGCACCAAAATGCAGCATAACGAAAAACATAACTAACCAAGGTAAATTGATGCCTGCCCTAATATATTTTACCATCACAGCATACCAGAGACTGCCTCTCGCTCCGAGCCCTCCCCTCTTAAGTGGGTCTGTTGGCACTGGTACTGCACTGCTGTAACTAGTCTGGGACTTGAACCTGAGCCACACTTTTGGTTTCCACCCGTTGATCACAACTGGAGAGTCTTGTAGGCGTTTGGCCGACTTTCACCTTCTACAGGTGGTGGAAGGCCAGCTGCAAGTGTGTGTGTTCTCATTAGCCGTACCATAAGCCCTGAGCTTTTCAGGGCTAGTGATAGATGAGAAGAGATCGCCCTGTGTGCACGTGCGCATTGTTGCACGTCTTCCAAACTGGTATTTTGCAGTGTCATGATTCAGTGGGGCAGGAGCCAGCTTTTGCTTAGTATGTTCCACAGGAACAGCAGTCAGAAAAGCTGGGAGTGATACAGTCCCGTTTCCTTGATATTATGCAGTTATCCAAATCTGTAAAAACGGGGGTAGTCACACAACCCCACCAGCTTGTGCTTGATGACTACAATCATGAATGTCTCTGAGGAGAGACAGTTATTTGAATCAAATTGGTTGCCTTCTTTGTAACTTCAGTTTATCTTGTGAAAATACTGTCAGAATAATATATGCTTCCTTTATAACCAAGAAGTTCTACTCTTGATCGATAGGACTTACATTTCATTTGTCAGGTTAATGAATTATTAGTCTTCCAGGGTTTTTTAGTACATTTCAGTCTCTTTTTATGCAGCAGACAGGTGTGACAAGGCTGAGGTGGAAAAGTAGCCTAAGCCCTGGTGCTACATAGGGACCGATACTCTTAGATCTCACTGGGTGCTGCTTATAAAACTGAGGTGCAAGTACTGAGGTTAATGCCAACAGCTGTATCCAGAAGTGCTGCTGGGAGGGTGCCCTAGTGCTCAGGCTTGGCAGTCTGAAGCGATGATTAAGCCTAGGAACTCACCATAGCCCTGATAGGAGAGTCCAGGACCAGGACACATATCCTTTGCTAGCTGCAATGTTCAGCTATATAGCAAAGAAGGAACCTTATGGACTTGTGTTCTCAGGAGGTCAGCTAACAGGGCTTTAAAAGCATGGTATGGGACCTGTCTCCCTGAACGGCAAGATTGCTGCTGCAGGCCAAACCGTGCAGCTCCCTGGAGCTCCAAAGAAACTGAAGTTCATGGAGGGCAGGATTTGGCGTTCCAGGTTGGGCTGCTGCGCCAGTTGCGTGCAGAAAACTGTATACAGCTGGAGAATAAAGTCCTCAGGAAATGCAACTGTGAGGTTTTCTGCCTGCCAGTGACAACAGTAAGTGCTTTGCATTGTCCCCTCAGGATTTTATCGAGCAAGTAATCTTTTATTATTTTTTTTGGTGAATTAACTTTAGGTGCATATGAGGAAAATTAAGATTTCACATTCAGTAAGTCTGTTTTGTTCCATAAACATTAACTACGCATGTTAAAGCTGTCCTAGGGCAATCCTGATGTGCACACAGTAGTGTTTTCATCTTTTCTATAAATATTTGCAGTTGATCATGCATTACAATAGAGCATTCCTCTCCTTTGACTTTGCCATTTTTTTTTTAGCTTGTTCATCTGATTTGCACAGAAGGGGGAAGAAGTTTTTATGGAAAAGATAAACTGCAGACTCAACTCTTTGTGTGGATATGTGTGTGTATGAGTAAAGTCTGCTGAAAAGCTATTTATGGATTTTGGTGAGAAGGCATAGTCTCCATTTTTATGGAGCTAATGAAATCTTTGGGGTTTTGTTAACTACATGCAAAGTTTTGTGGGAAAAAAATATAAGTGGGAATGACAAGTAAACATCAGAAGTTAAAAAGTTAGCTTAAGTTCTATTATTACATTTTAAATGTCATATTCATCTTCTTTCATTTCCCCTGTGAACACTTCCTCCAATTTTTGTATGCTACTATATTTCAAAACTTTTTGACCAATAAATGGAAGCCTTCTAATGTCATTCATGCTTTAAATACTTCGCTGCTCTTGGTATCCAAAAATGTCAGCAGTCTTAGGGGTGTGTTTCTGAGCGATGTAGACTTTTGGAATAGCCAGAAAAAAATAGCCACAGAAAAAGATCATGCAGTCTCAGCAAAACAAAACCTTGTTTTTAGGATCGAGGATTAATATTTTCAAATTCCTTCTAGTATCTAACTTTATGCCATAGTGTTATTTCTGGTTTTGTTCAAGCGTTGCCTAAGCCAGCAGCCAGAGCACCTTAAACCAGGCAGTTCCGAATCTGGGCAGGCATCTTGACTAAATGTCACTAGATTGCAAGTAGAATCTTCCTACTTGTTGACTAGTAAAACAACAGTTCTTCAGCAAAAGAAAAAAAAAAACCCAAACCACAACGAAATTGTAATTATTTTGTAATTAGTAGCAGGTGTACTTGAAAGCTTAAGATGATTTTACATTTGCATAGATCCTTTGCATGTGACATACAAAATACAGTAAAATTTCTCTGGGTTCCACCCTCTGTAACTTTGTGGCAATTTTGTATCTGGATTCAGATCTCCAGTCATTTAAATTAGCTAAGCTAAGCTCTCTGTGTTTTCAAAATAAATACTACTGCATTTGTTATGTGAAAAGTCTGTACATTTCAAACAATTATTTAAGAAATAAGGATAGGAAAACTTTAGTTATATATAGAGAATGTACTGCTGTGGTTTTCTTTTTTTAAAAGAATAATTGAATGTTACTGGTCTAGTATCACTGTCTTTTCATTTGTCTTTCATCACTGTGTCTTTCGATACCATTCATCTATGGACTAATGCAATGCCCGCTGAAGTCAATAGAAGTCATTCAGTTGACATCAATGAACAATGAATCAGGCCCTTTAAAAAGGAGAAGAAACTAGAGTTTACAAGGGTTAAACAGAGCGCTGAGGAAAAACACTCTGAGGCAGGAATTGTGACTTCTCCTGTGTCCATACAGCGCCTGGCACTTCGCTGCCATGCAGAAAAGCGACAAAATAAACCGATCGTCAGTCTCCGCTGGTAGGTCTGATAAGGGAAGGCAGTTTTGCCGGTCAACATCGGAGCCGTTTTTCCAAAGCCTTAGTAGTTATCAATAATTGTGATACACAGCACAAATCTGTCCAGATAGGTGTCATTGGTGCAGATGTTGAAAATCTTTTATTTGCTTCTGCCCGGTCTCTTCAAAGAACTCATACTTTGCTATTAGTCTTTCTTTGTTCTGATTAAGTTGTAATCACTCAAAAGCAGATTCAGAAGCTCCCCCTCCTTCCTTCACAGAGGCTGTGTTTGTTTTATACCCAAATGTGACATTGCACACTGGTGCAATCGAAAAAGGCTGCAATGATCAATTGAGGGCCCAATCAAAGCTGAACAGATAGGCAGCCATTCTTCGCTGTTTGATATAAAAGGTGTTTTATTTCTCATCACTTTTTTGTCACTGAAAGAATGCTTCCTACGTGCAGATTAATTAAAGTGTAAACATTAAATATTGATTGATGCATTATCAGCATGGAGCAGTTGCCTCCACTCAGATTGATTCCTCCAGTGATTTATTGTCATATTTGTGGAGTCATTTCACTCGATAACAAAGAGAAATAGCCTGCTCCCTCTACCTTTCAGGCTCGCTTTCTGGCTCTTGCACTGCACCTCCTCATCCTCAGTGCCTCCCATTCTTCGCCTGCTGGAAGTCACACAGCCTCACCGTATTTTCAGGAGAAAAGTTTAGGGCTTTTTATTTCGGCATTTGCATAGCAAGTCTACAGTTCAGTGGGAAGCTCACAGACCTGTGCTCTCAAATGGAACATCTCTGGTTAATGCTTTCACCCCCTGTCCCCCCCGGCTGCTTTCCCTGACCCTGCTCAGGCACAACTTTGCAAGCACAGGTTCAAACCATTCCATTGAACTCTCTGCCAACTTGACAGAAAGGTGAACTTTCGACAGAGTAACATTGTTTAGGTTAGTTTTATAGCTAAATTATCCAATTAGTTACCCTGAGTAGAAGCACAGCCACACAATAGCGTATCAATTTAAAGAATTTCAATTTTTTTCTCTTGTTTTTGGGCAAATGCATAAAAGAGGCCTTCATTCAAGTCTATATTTAAAGTAAAGCAAAGATTTGTGAGATATTATTCAGCACCTGGATGAGAAAATCCTTTTAAAACATTGTATTCCATTTCTGTGGCTTTTGGAAGTGGATTCAAACAAGATGGTAACCCAAACCCCTTCCCTCTGCTCCCTGAAAATCTTTGATGTTCTTCCTCTGTGTTCATCTGCATCAGGGCTGGGTATTACACAGCACCACACGTTGTCAGATCCGCTGTACGCAGCCATCTGTGCCAAAAGGAGCTGTAGCCCCGATGTCATGGATTTATTCAAGGCTGCTATATTCCCTCCTTGTCTGTGTTTGCTCTGGGAGGATGGTCATTCAGCATGTTTACAGCCAGAAACTGCCTGTGCTGGCTGGATGTACCCTTAGTGACCCAATGAACCACAAAAGAAAATTATTTGTGAAA
This sequence comes from Falco biarmicus, assembly GCF_023638135.1. Taxonomy (NCBI): domain Eukaryota; kingdom Metazoa; phylum Chordata; class Aves; order Falconiformes; family Falconidae; genus Falco; species Falco biarmicus. Next base: position 17,504,861 of record NC_079302.1, on the reverse strand, counting down.
TTGCTTTGTTCTGCAGTAACAAAACTTAATCTCTTACGTACATGGCTTTCATTTCATTCAGGGAATTAGATTACTCAAAATCTGCTGAAATCAAATGTATGAGTAAGACCACACAAATATATAATGAGCAACTGGTGATCTTGATTCAGTCAACCAGTGAAGCATTAACCTTTGGTCACAGCAGCAACAAATGCTAAACGTGTGAATTTACTGCAGCAGATGATTTCAGGCTGAGACCTGCAGAAAATCATTGGAATGGTGTTTCCTACAGAAGCAGCAGCTGTGCCCAAGGGGCTCTCTAAGAACCGTGTGCTATGATTTCTCTAAAAGGCTGTTGCAGAAATCCTACAAGACTTCATTCAGATCGGTGTTCATTTGTATTGCTGCGGTTCCTGACCATCCCTGCCGGTCCCAAGCGTTTGCCCAACAGCACTTTATTTAGGATGTTTTGGTATTTTGCAGATGTCCCCAAACCCAGCAGAAAATGTTGCTATTCTAGGTCCTTCCTCTCCACACATTCTCTACCAGACGCTCTCCATGTCCTCCTCCTGTGCTGTCGTCATCCATTCCAAGCCAAAATTCCTCCTTTTTGCATCAGCTTGCTGATCTCTGGGCAGTCACACCTGAATGTGACACTCCTAAAATTAAAAAGCAAACCAACCAGCCCGAAGGCTGGTGTGCCCATCTGGATTCCTTCAGAAAAGGGCTCTTGTAAGATCACTTTTCCCCTCCTCTTTGTTTGCTGTTGCCCTTCCTACCCACTGAGCACCACCAGTGTCACTTTCTGTTAGGTTGTCAGCCTTATTGGAATTGTCAGCTTCGCCGGTCAAGGACTTTTCTTTCCTGTTTGTCTTTAAACAGCTGTGCAAACCAGCATGGCTGTACAACCGCCACTGCTACAAACGCAGTGCTGTAAGCCTGCATGCTTGCAAGGCTGCTGTAAACAAAATCTATTGTTGCTGTAATTTTTGTAGAGTGCATTTACACTTTTGTAAAGCCTTTTGTTCAAAGACTCTAATGCTTTTTCAGTAGAAATACAGAAATGTTCTTAAATATCTCTAGTCATTTTTAGATGAAAACATATCTGTGAAAATGAAGTTTCTTTTAACACTTTTCATATGACAGATGAAGACTTTCTAACAAATAATATTCAGCCTGAATTGCATTATCACTGTTTAGATAGGGCCACATGAGAACAAACTGAGATCTCAGTTGCAAAGGATCTGTTATGCAGATCCGGTGTGGACCTGGGAAACATATACGGAACTGTTGCCTCTAGGTGATATTAGAGCATCTTTGAAACTGGAAAGCTTCTGCTGACTTTAATGGGCGCAGGCTTTCCTCTTTGTACCCAGTGGAAGACGTAGAGATGCTTATGCACAACTGGGACCTACCTGTAGCTTACTGTACAACCACAAATGGTTCCCAGGAGGAGGCAGTCCCAGGGAAGACATCAGCTTTGGAAGGATTAAGGGCTGTGACTCTTCTGTGGTTTGTCCTGGTGTAAGTTAGCCAGAAGGGCTGGGTAACTGCAGGTAGCTTTTCAACTCTTTATCTTGATCTTTGTTCTAGGTCTATTTCAGTAAGAAGTCTAGCTGAGCTTACTATTAGTGTAGTAAACTGCTAAAACTAGAGTTACACTTGTTGGGTTTCTACTCAGAGGAAGCAGTACAAGTCAGTGCACAGCAGGTCTGTATGCTTAATTTATTTCTGTCTTGGACCCCACAAATGTTCCTAACTGTCTGTGGTGGGCAACTAAGTAGACTGGACAGAAATGAGGACTGGGGGGGCGGGAACCATGGGACAGATTCTTTTTGATAGGTTGTAAAATCATTTTGTAAAAGCGGTGTATGATTTAATACTGTGCCTCAAATATTGTCCTCCAGGACCAGCTTCTGAAAGGGATGAGGTATTTGTGAACTGAGCTTTGCCCTCAGTGTGCCTCACTGCACCTTCACTGTTATACAACTGTTGTATAAAAGCCATCCAATACTTAAGAATGAGAATTTTAAATTGTTTTATTTGCTTTGGTGTTTCAAATAAGATAAAAACTTGCTTATTGTCCTGTATGCTTTCACAGAATCATAGGATAGTTCAAGTTGGAAAGATACATGTCTTAGAGTACTTCTCTTGAATTCTGATTAGGGTTTCCTTTCACCATGGACAATTAAATCTGACATGAAGGGATACAAAAAGATTTTTGTTAAGGATTTAGAAAGCCTAGTACTGACCTAGATGCTGGAATTTTAGATATGTTCTTAAACATAAGGATTGTAAACCCATATTAAGGACTCAAACTCACAAGAAGTTCCCCTCTCAAAAAGGAAAAGAAAAAAAAAAAAGTTGTGGTGATGAACACAAGCTATAGAAGGCTGCAGCCCTTCCTGTTTTATTGAAGAGGCTGTCTGATCTGCAGTAGAAGCTGGATATTAATTCAAACCAGTCTGCTAATTTTCCATATAAAGTTACAGTTGCATGACCTTTCTAACCAAGTAGACTCTACATATAAATTTAGATTAGCATATTGATGCAAATTACCCTACTGTTTTCTTGTATCTCTGTAAGACCTGCCAGATGAATACTGTTGCCCTAAATTGTGATATTTCCACTCCAAAAATGAGTTTGCCAATCTTGCAGCAACAATTACAGGTTGCATGAGAATGGTGTGTTATTTCCTGAAATTGTACGTAATTTATTTTTAAGAGCTTGAAACGTAGTTTTGAAGTTAAATGTTTATCATCTTTGTGACTGCTCAGATCATATTATTTTACATTTCCTGAAATACTTTTAAAGTTAAACGCAAATGACGGGAAAATAAATTACAGCTTGTGGAGTGACCAGGGCCTGATTATATGCAACAGAATTTACTCCATCCTTCAGATTATGTTTATCTTAATAATTATTCAATGTACTTCAGAATAGTTGAAGTGATCACTGATTCTTTCCTTGGGGGCAGTGGTTAGGCTTGTTCATAAGGTGTATTTTTTATTCACTTTCTGGCTCACCAGGACTGAACGTTTTAAAAATCTGTTGTACTAATTAAAAAACTATTTAATATTAACTATAAACAGATACAACTGCCACTGCTCAAAATAGTCTTTTAGGATCATCTTCTCTAATTCTTTTTTACCTTCAGTATTTTGCCTTGCCAAAAATGGATTGGGCTTGTTATTTGAATTTGGATGTTATTATATTTAGGACCATGAAATAGATTGATAAGGCACATTTATCCTTTTTTTGCCTATTTTGTAGTCTACAAACATGAGATGGGGTTTTAAATTAACAGAGTTCTATTAGGAGAAACCATTTCAGGCCAAAAATAAGGTTTTTCATTCTTAGACTGTAACTTGTATTATAACAGAAATTAACATTTTTGTGACCTGTAATTAACTGTGTCTCCTTGTGCTATAAATAAGATTTGGCAGCTATAGCTGGAGTCAACTGTATCTTGAGGTCTAGTTATCTGTAGCTGGTTTTTTATTTATAGCTTTTTGTATTTGTTAATGACACTGCAGAGTTCAGGGATGCAGACAATAAAGAACACAAATAAAATCTGGCTGGTGTCTGCAGCCCTGTTCCATTTCATTCCTGCAGTGGCATCAGAGTTTCCCCAAATTCTTCCTGTGCTTGGAAATCTCCGGGGTTAGTGTTTTAAGTCTTTGATGCTGCTAGTAATTCCAGTCTGCACCATTAAAGCTGCATTTTCTAACAGTCCCTTGGTAATTGTTGCAAGGACTTAGACAAGTAAGACTATCCAAAGGCATTACTAAGGTCAAACTGTGGTAGAAAGTGCTCTGATTTTATCCTGGAGATTGATGCTTGTATCACCTTTTTTTCGATTCAGCAGCTGGGGTTATAAAATGTACTTGCAATCACTGATAACATGTTAGATCAGACTACAAGCAGAGTAACACAGTATTTTATACACTGTGTGTAGTTTTACCTAATGCAACAATAAATCAGTGAAGGCAGAGGTCTTTTGTAAATTTTAATGAAAATTCAACTGCTGAAAATATAGTTACTTCTGGCTGAAGTTCTGGAAATATGAATTTGCTTCAGTTCTTTAAAGCTGTAAAAATTGTTTTAACTACAAACTTTCTGGGAAGGCAGTAAAGAAACCAGCAATAAAAGAAGAGACAGTGCATTCAATATATTATAATTACTTTGTCACTGGCTATAAGCAAACTAAAGGGAGGAGGCAGATGATAAAACGTACTTTGAGTTAGCTGTAAAAAATTCTTTTTATTGAGCACAATCTAAAAAAAGTCTCTGTATGAGAATGAGACAAAAGTTGGGAGAATGAACCCCCTGTGCCTTTTCAGTGAAATAAAATAATGATAAAATTTTAAAATATTTAGCAGCTGATCAGTAAACCACATTTTCATGCAAGTCCAGAAGGTTTAGTGGAGAGCTTTTTTTGCTACTGATTATTAGTTACTGAAAAATATGCTTTCATTTTCTTGCACTGAACTGTTATGTTGCAAAATAGCAGTTATATATAGTAAACCTAATTAATATTTATTAAAGGAGTAGCATAAGAGGGAGCTGGGGGTATAGAAATAAAGACTATTAAAGAATATACCAATATGCTGCTAAACTTCTACAGCATCTTTCTTGTGAGTTTTGAAACAGTGTTTCTGTGAAACTAGCATTACTCTTTCCTAAAACCTGCCAACCTACAGAAACAGACCCAAAGTTGATACCAAGTGAGCATGCTCATTAAAACATTGGAGATTTGAACAGCGTTAAGGAGAATTTACACTTGGTTTTTTGTCTAGAAGTCAAGCAGAAATACATTTTACGCAGTTCTTCCCTTCCCAAGATGGAATTTTGCTTGGTTGCTTTTTTTGCAAATTATGTCATGTACATATAGGATTCTATTTATTTATTTATTTACAATATAAACTAAGTGTGCTATTCATTATTGCTTGTAGTTTGCTTGCTTTTCTGCTGTGTTTCAGGTGTTTTTCTCAAGTTTTTTTCCTTTTTTGGAGTACCTTGTCTGGGTAATGGGAAGTTGGTTGAATTTTGACTTTGATATTTTCATGACTGATTCAGAGCAGAATAAGATCAAAATTAATATAAACCCCCCAGTTATAGCAGATAATATTTGCAATGGAACATCCTTAAAAGGCTTTAAAAAATTATACTTCATTTCATTATTATATTAGCGTTTTCATACAGAAATTATGAATTATGCATATTAAGTTGTTTCTTGTAGCCTCATCACAAACTTCAAACGATTGTCAGAATTGCATAGGAAAAGATTTAAAATCTGCTTCTTTGCTCTCGTTTATATGATTCTCCAGGTACGGTTTCATTGGCTTTAAGGAGTTGTTCCAAATTATACTGGTGTCGGGCTAGAATCAAATAAGCGGAGCTCAAACACCCCACCCCACGTTTACCCACACAAGACCACTGCCTTTCGCAAAGGTAAAAGCTACAAGCAGCGAGCTGCAACATCTTCTCTGCGGGTCTGAGCAAATAGGTTTATTCCATTGCTTCTGATAGCTCTATACCTGCATATACAAACAATGCTTTTGTCTCAGAGCAGTATATATTATGACTAGATAAAATGTATTTCCTAATATTTTTTCTCTTACAGAAACTGCATGATATAAACTAATTTCTGATCTCTACTTGGAGAACACCTAAGTAACTGTCAATTTACTGTCTAGTTGTCATCCCCTACCATGTAAACTCTTATTAGAATAATAATAACAGCAACAGCAAGAGCAGTGGCCAAGAAATTTATATTCGTGAATAAGAGCCTCGAGAAAGCCTGTAGTAGTTTTGAAAAACGTTCTGTCTAGAGTGACAAAAGTGAGAACTGTGTAGAAGCTACCATCCGGGAGGAGAGCTGTCTGTCTTAAGAAACTGTTGGTTTTCACAGACTGCTTGGAAAAAGTTAACATCAGTTTTGGGAAGGTATATTCCCTCATGCGTCATGATATATTTCGGCAAAGCAAACTTACTACCAAGCAGAACAAGTTTTCCTACGGCCCCGCATCTGTTTCTGCTCAGTCAAGGTGCATCTGGGAATATATTTCCCCTTGCAGCAGCAGGTGGCGTTGAATAGCTCACGTTATTCTCGCACTCATGATCATTTTGTCTTACATGTAATAAAAACCTTCTCTCCCAAAAGACGTAATCCTCAAGAGGAATTCAACAAGTTTTTAGATGGAGCAGACTTTCTACATGACAAAAGCAGGGGTCAGATTCATCCAACTTTAATCACACTGAGAAATAAGATGATAAATAACGTATTTAAGGGACAGCAAAAACAGGTGTGATAGAGTAAAATTTTAATTACATTTTATTTTTCTATCTGCAAAAATCTCTCAAAGCACCACAGAGTTCACGTTGTGATAAGGTCATGTTATCATGTACCAGCACTCATTTGCTCTGCAGCAAGTTCACAAACCTGAGTTAGTTTTGCCGTGTTTTTTGCACAGCCTACCTCCACAGGGCAAAGGAACCAATCGTCCTCCCAGATATGTTATCGGTGTGTCTTCGCGGAATATAGAGCATTGCAGATTTACACTATGGTGAGAACAGGATGAGTGTTAACGTCTTCTGAACCTATGTCTAAAAACCAAGGAGTGTTGCAGAAGCAGTTCAAAACAGACCTCCAAATTCCTTCTTAAGTTGATTTTTAAAATATGACACGCACATAAAACAAAACATTATTTATTTTCACACTGGTAAAACTTAAGACCAGAAATCTTTTACAAGCGAATCACTATATATTAGTCTATAGTTAGTCTTAGCACTGATTATGAGTATTTAAGAAATCCATCCATCTTTCTTTCACCAACAGTCAGAGTTTTCCATTTGCATATCTAATAATTTATGGCATGTCCTGACCCCAAGCAGTAATTGAACCAATAGATCTTCAGCCTAGATTTACTCCAGTCTGGCTGCCACAGTAATGTAACTCTGCAGGAGTTTTGGATTACTCCAAATGCCATCTCCTCTTCTGAGAGGTTGACAGTCACGGGCAAAATTTAACCTCCCAAATGTCAAGGCAAAAACTCCATTGCCTAATTTAGACTATCTGACTCTCCTTTTGGAATACTTCAGATAAATCAGGAGGGCACCATGATTGCTCCCAATATTACCCCGGAAGACTGTCTTTAATGTAAGACTCTAATGATAAATTAATTCTCCTAAGAATTAAAAAAAATGTAAGAACCTAAATCTTAGAGGGAAAAGGGAAAATCTATATATCAGAGCGCATAATCAGTAATGTAAAAATTAAAAAGAAATAAAAATACCAAAAGAGAGAAACTGTTATATCAGAGAGGAATCTCATTACCAGAGACAGACTGACGGGAATTGAGTTGAGAGGAGATTTGGAGGGGGGAGATGGGGTGCTTTTCTGACTTGAGCAAGCCATGGCACTGGGCAAAAACACCCAGCCAAGTGCCTGTGTTTCTTCTTCTCAAAATGCGGTTTAGAGGCCAATTTCAAGGCAGCATTATATGCTTCAGTAAAGTGTTCTCAAAAGCTTTGAACAAGAAAAATACCAGCAAACACACAGCTCTGCACTGTTGCAGTCTCTTTGCTGAATACTAACTATAGAGAAAATTCAGCCATGAGAGTTGTGGGTTTGCAGCAGGTATTGCTTAGGAAACCCCCTCTGCTATTCAGCCACTTCAGGCTGCAGGTGAAGGAGCAGGTGCAGAGACCGGTCACACTGCTGCTGCTTCCAAATCATATTCCAGGTACTATGGAAAGGCTCTGGGTTTGAAATTTTATAACAACTCTCATCGGTTGACTATTTTCTTTTCCTGGAACGGAGCTCAATTGAACAAGCTCTGGCAGACACACAGAGCTATGCTGTTGCCACTGACACTAGTCCCAAAACAACACACACAGGCTGCAAGAAAATGCTACTGTCTCACAACTGTGGAGGAAAAAAAAGAGCAGCAAAGGTACAAACAAGGAAAATCCAACCCAGTCCACAATTAATGGCATAAACAGTATTTATCTATTGATGATTAAGTGCTGCCATTGTTCCTTGGTAGCCAAGTTCAATGATGATAGACATCTTGGAAAACAGGTAGATAGACAGAAAGATAGATATCCTCAGCTGCCTCAACCATCCATAATATCCCATGTGCTGCCATCGCTGCTTTAGCCTGACCAATTGCCTCAGTAACACGTTCCATCTTGTCCGATCAATACTAGCACTTCAGCACTCTTTGCGGGCTTACAGCTATCTGCTAGTGCGGGAAGAACCTCACCTTGCCTTATTGTACTGAAAGACAGTCATGTGGAAGAAGAAACACCATCATCTATTTAAATACCTTCATTTAATTGCTTTCAACAATTTGGTTTTGGCTCTGATACCTTGTTTGCACCTGTTAGGCAAATACTTTAGAGCAAAAAGAAAAAAATGAATTATCAGAAAACAAATGACCGTTGAAGTCTTGAACAGGCAGTCTGGGCTCAGTGGCCAGCCTCCTCTCCAAGCAATTACTGTGTGCCTTGGTTCTGTAGATTAAAAATGGGATTAGTGATACCATTACATCACTTGTTATAAGGATAAGGATATTCACGTGATTGGCAGACCTATATCAAAAACAAGATCCAGAGGCAGAATTGCTGGCTTTTCCTCCCGCAACTGGGAGCTGACTGAGATACTGAGGGATGATATGATACAGTAGCGCAGGATCGAAAGGAGGGGAAGGCAGGTCCTTGAGCAGTATGGAAGTAACAACCATGGAAGAAAAATGTCCCTAGCTTTACCACCCAAAATCTCTCATTAATTGACAAAGGGATGACAGAGTAGAATAAAGTGTTCCTTATCCCACCCAGCTGCTGCTGAAGGAGTAGGTGTTCCTGGTGAGTGGAAAAACAGCAAACAGCAGCATGAGGCAGAGATTGTGGCATCTCTGTTGCTACTCTGAGGACATATGGAATGGTGGGATGTTTCCTGTGCTATCTGTGCGATATCTGAAAGTCTTCCCTACCATAACATGCAAAGCAATAGGGGATAAATCCTATTTATTTTGCTGAAGTGAAATGCAGCCCAGCTGAAATGATCTTCTAAAATGTAAAGAAAACAAAAATGTCCCTTCTCTATAAATTATTGATCCCCCATGTTTCTGTCAATGTTGGCCAGGCACCCTTTCTGTCCTTTTCTTCATGCCCCCCGCCTCCTTCCTTTTTTTTTTTTTTTTCCCTTACAGGTTCCTTCAGCCATGCTTCTTTTCCAGGTAGGAGATGAAAGGTACACGTGGGGACTCAACTGCCTAATTGTTACAAAGCTAAATATTTTTTCTCTTGCTTAAGATGCAGTAAGTCCTGTAGTGTTCTCTGCTCACACAAGAGGATTTCAGCATAAAGGCATGCTGGAAAGGTATTTATGTAGAAAAAGGGAAAAATTCTGCAGGTTAGTGTAATCTCTGTTACTCTAAGTATTACTGAGAGTGTAATGTGGTGTGGGTTGTTGGGGTTTTCCCCTTTAATGAAGCGATGGCCTACAGGAAAGATTAAGGGCTATAAAGGCTGCATCCTAATAGACTCAGAACCTCAATATCGTGTCAGAAACTCTGAGGGTACGGGTTTTTCAGCCGATATTTTAAGTTGCTGAGCAAACTTTTAATTTAAATCAGCAAAATGTGTTTGATCCTTCAGGTTTTTCCCTTAAAATTTCCCGTCTAGGACAGCCGTCACATGATGGGGTCAAAATCCCGTCATGTTCTTCAAGACAAATGTCTCTTACTGAGATGGGGGAGTAAAGGCAAGGGTGCTGAGAGCTTACTGGCTCACAAACACCTCTGAATTTTGCTCTATAGAGGCAGCATATTGCAGAAACTGCACCCTGCTCGTGCTGTATCATGGGGAGGACAGCCCAGCGCAACAGATGAGGCTACTCCAAGAGGTGGTACCAGAAAACCTGCCTGGAGGAGGAGGATAAAATGTGAGGACGCTTATGTAAGTAATGGGTTCGTTTCAGGTTGAAACTTAGTTTTCCTTTTTTCATCCTGTTTTTTCATGTTAAAGTCACTAAATTAAAACCAGGTGTATTTGGGTGGGCAGCTGTTGTACGCATTGACTGACAGACCAACCCGTTTATGAAAAAGGAAACAACAGAAGCACAGCATCACAAAAGCAGCAGAAACCAACTCGGCAGAGATGGCAGGTGGACACAACTCCAGCAGTTATGGTTACTGTTTCATCATTCTGAGCAACAGCTGTCCCAGTGTGGGGAGGAGCTGGTGAATACCCATGAGTGCTCTGGTGAACTGTGATTAGCTCAACAGAGGCCTCTGCTGAGCAAATGGTAACGGCCTGAGAGAAGCTCAAAAACAGGCTGAGCATCTCACCTTTATATACCCTTACAAGGGCCATGTATTACTCCTCCTACAGGCAATGCTGTGAGGAAAGAAAATTCCAAAGGGAGAGACAAGTGTGAGTAGATCTGTCTTATTTCTAAAGAAAAAAGAAAATACTCAGGAGCTGTTCCTTATGAAATAAGAATGTTCACACATGGTTTGCAATTAAAGAACATTTTATATATTTTGCTGTAATTTTGTTTATTAAAGGTTCAAAAGTATTTTGAGCAATTGTACCAGAGAGACTGTGATTTGCCATGAGATTTAAAGTATACCTTTAGATCATTTCAAACCATTTTCCATCTTTAACTGGATTTGCAATGCTGAAACTGAATTAAAACATTGATTTATCAGAAGTGCTTTATTCTTCACTCCAGATCTGTGCAGATCTGAGCTATAAACCAGAAAAGCAGTAAAAAGTTGCGTTTGTAAATATTTTAGAGAAGACTGCTATTCTGTGGAGCTTTATGCTGTTTTTTCTGGTGCTATTGAGTGCTTTGTAGACGCTCATTTGGGAAATGTATTCTTTGATTTTGGTAATCAATTGATCAGCATTTGAAGCTTTGCTCAGACACACAGTTATTGCGAAAAGCAGTACTTTCAAATATCCATTTGATTGTGTTGGTGATGCTTGCTTTATTCAACTCTGCTCCAGGCAAATTAAAATGTACTGCTATATAATAAGTATGGGAAGGTTAGCATTCACACTTTAGGGATAAAACATTTTGACAGTTCTATTCTACATTTGCATTTAAAAATTGTAATGCTTTTGATTAGACCCTGTGTTTATCGTAGGATCTCTTGTAGGCATTACTACTGTGAGATTGTTACCTTTCAGGATTTGTTCTGGACTGCTTGTCTGTGGGGAAGCACAAAAGCCTGCTGGTTTCACATACATTTTGTTTGCTGGTCCATGGTATGTCTCATTTTCTTTAATTTCTCATGGGGCTCCACCTGTACCACTACCGCTGAGTCATTTGCATTTGTTTCTGAGATTTTTTTAATGTGCAGAGTTAGGGAGGTACATATGCATAGCTCTCTCTTACATGCGGGGTATATCTTTCCACTGGTCTCCACATTCTCAGGTTTTGGTGCACAGTCGGATCCCCAAGGGGACAGAGGAGAATGCTGTCCAGAGGGAGACAAGAAATACTGCCATGATGTCCAGTGTCTTTTTAGCTGGTGGACAGGTGATGCTTAAACACAGCGTACGTGCAATGAGCAACATTCTGAGCTCATGAAGGTAATCACTGACACAGGCTGATGTCTGAAGGACTGGTCAGTAAAACTATCCATATTGTTTTGCTCCCCTTTAATTTTTATCCTTCATCTTTCTGTATTAGTAACGTTCAGCAGGGATTAGGGTAACCCAATATAACATCTGCAATGTTACTATCGCCATGTGTAAATTAGACCAAGCGACAAAAAAGCCTCCAAAACCTAACAAACAAGCTAGCTAGGGACTTCAGACTTTTCAGAAGAGCTGAGAGAAACAAGAAAATATTGTAAGTTTTACCAGGAAAATGTATTTGAGCTGAAATAAGGTCTTCTCCCTGATAGTTTATCCGAGAGACTTTGTGTAACTATTATTGGATTTACCTTGGGAAGGATATGGAAGTAGGTGGTACCAGAAATCTTGTGCAGCGAATTCTCCAGGAACTCCCTCCTGCACTAGGCCCCATGACTCTGGCTCCAAAGCCCAGGGCAGTCAGTCACCTTCCCAAACCATGGCCAGCGGCTCTTTGCCGTACCCTCCTGCGCTTTGGGGAGCTGCTGCTTCGCTCAGCGATAAACAGCAGAGAAAGGACATACTCTGGGAACTCACATATAGGAGATGTACAAAGTCATGCTTCCCGATTGTGAGGGGGACCACAAGTAAATCCTCCCTGTGCACCCAGATTGGATCTCGCATTGAAAAACATCAAAATCTGAATTATACAGAGCCTATGCAGCACTATGGGTAAGTACATTGGCCTTTCATGTCTTATTATGTTGTTAATTAGTTAATGTTTGTAAAGCACTTTGAAGATGAAAAGCCCTATATAAGTTCTAAGTGTTATTATCTCTAGAGACTGGGGTTCAATTCAAAGGTGCTTAATTACATATGCCATAAATTAGACTTAATGAGTTGTGGAATCATACGCTTTATGCGATGCATGCAGGTTTCTCAGCTAACTAGGCCTCGTGGTCTGCTGCAGTACTTCTTTAGGTATTCAGAGCTGTTAAGAAAAATTACATAAAAATAGTGCAGATAATTTCTAAAAGTAATTGGATTGCATTTCAGTACTACTTAGGACTTGGTGAAGCAAATTGCCAGGAGCTTTGCTCTGCTGCATCTAGGGATTTTCCAGTAACCAGCCTGAAATTGCTGGAGGTAACATTATTGGTTTTAAATTGGGGTATAGCCACAATTCTATTTTTCAATTCTGATCCATATTTTGCCTTAGCAGAAGGGAGCTGAGGAGTATTAGTATGACTGCTGCCCTTCCAGTTTCACAAGAAAAGAGTAAGAAGTTAGAAATACCATAACCTTCATACACCTGAAATTTCCTGTCAGGGCCGAGCACCACCTGGGGTTGGATTGTGTTCCCAAGCCTAAGAAAAGCAGTTCCCATCTCTAGAGATACTATCGTATAACTTACCAGAAGCCATTACAGGCGGGTAAGGTGCAAAAAGGGGAAGCAACAGTTATAGGAAAATGCGGTTTCATTGGCTTTGCAGAGCTGAGAGTTTCCATGTTATGTCACAGACACGTTTGTGGCCAGAAAGCCACAGCGTTTGCCCTGCCCCAGACCAGGCATGGGGTGGCTTCTCCCGGTCACTCCTCAGCCAGCGGAGTCCCGAGCAAGAGCCATCCAGCAGGACCGCTCACCTGTCCTGGAGGGGCTCCCATCTGCTCCTGCAGCAGAACAGCTCCGTTTTACCTTGGGCCTTTCATAGCCATAGAGAGAGGCAGGATTTATCCTGCGTATAAATGTTAGAAGTGATTGTGTTCATTAGTACCACCTAAGTAGATTGGGAAAACTAATTAATTGCAATTTACCAGAAGTGTCTCTAACAGACTTACTTTAAAGTATTTATCCCAAAGTGAAAGTCGCTTGATTTTGTTCGCGTTTATTGTAAGCATCTGCAGACTGTCTTCCAGGGGAAAATGTATTTTTGAATGCTGCAGACAATTGAAACTGGTGAGCCTACTGTCTGGAGAAAGCATCTGTAACCGCAGCCAAAAGAGGAACGAGATTTCCGACATTCTTTCAAGACATATGTTTGAAGCATGGGTTCCCATCACTTTCAGAGTGACTTACAGGCCATTTTCTTTATATAGATTTAGACAAGTCGGTGTGGGCCTGGATTCATCTTGAAAAATGCCTTTGTGATTTCTCCCTCATCCATTTTCTCCTGTGTTATGTTATTGCTTATTTTGAATAGGGATGTGTTCTCAAAACACTTTAAATGGGATGAAGTGTACTTTTAGACTGTTTTTATTGCTCACGTTTCTGTATTACTAAGTGGATCTAGACTTACACCTTAATTACTGGGTTGCATCTCCTTCAGAAACACGGTAACAGTTTTGCTGAATACTTTTCATATATTCTAATAAGTAGGAACTTCACATGAATGCTGATTTGAGCTCCAAGTTGTGGTTAAACATTTTAATAGCGTAGCAAACTTATCAACCAACCTTTCCTTCCCCACCCTACCCCCTTCCCTTTTTACAATGGGCAGATTTTTATCTGACTGGCTCGTGACTTGGGGATTTTTACAAGCAGGTTTGGGAACTTGTCAAATATTTTGAAATGTGAGTCTGAAAGCAAATAAAAAAAAAATCTTTATACAGTGAATATCAACTGGGCAGAATTTTGACTTGCTGAAGTCCATACAGGATATTATTCTCTAACCTAGCACTACTTAACTAGAAGTTACCAGTCCAATTCCTTTTTTTAATACCCCAAGACATCATGAATTCTGGCAAAACTCCATTGAGGTACTGAATCAATGGAGTTGTAAGACCCTCTTCCTTTCTAAACTACCACAGCCTTTTGCCAAAGGCCATAAGAATATTCATATTGCTATTATTTCATCTGGGAATTTTAACTCTGTCTCTTTTCCTCCTCTGTTTCCAAGATTTTAGTGACTGACATACTCTAGCAGTGATATCACTACTGCTTACACATCACTGAAGAAGCTTTCCAAGCAAATGAGCAAGTTACAAGCTGTAGCAGCTGCGCTGAGACATCGGGCAGGAGGAACACCTGTATGAAATTGTGAAAGTGCTTCTTTACAGCCAGGCCTTTGAGCTGACCAGGTGTGATAACTGCTGATAAAGGTGCTCTTTGAGAAAACAATTCATGGGTTACAAGAGGCATTAAATGTGCATGGAGAAACCTCTTGGTGAGTTAACACCCAACGAAGAACTCTGGGCACTTGGTGCTTGTGCTTGGTGACCCAGTTAGGAGTTTGACAAACACAGTCACCATCCTTCTGACTTGTGACTTCCCCAGTCATTTTCCTGTTTTAAGTCCCTAATTTAACAAAGCACTGATCTGTCTCTCTGAAAGCCTTTGACCGTGGAAACACTGCTCATGAGGTCTGGAAGGCTTCTAAGATCATTACTGCCTTCAGCTTCCCCTCCCTGTCTGTGAGCCAGGGGTTATCACAGGTCAGCTGTGGAACGGAAAGTGTGGCAGTAAACTGTGGGGTAAGCCCAGATTTTATATCGATGTGTCTGATTTTTATACTGGGCTGGATGAAAAGCATCCATCCCTTCCAACAGAATATGGTGCAGATATACGTGAATCATCAGAAACTTGTTGATACCTGGTGTTTATTTCAGTGGACCTGTGGATCCATGGACTTTGTTTCAGCAGGCTTGAAAAGGTTACTTTTCTAACTTCATGTGGTCCCTTGCATGATCCTTGAATTTCTTTCTCTCTGCAGTCAAAATGTGGTGCAGAAAGGAAGAAAATCATACACAAAATGAAAAAAAAAAAACAAACACAAAAACACATAAAGATTGAGCTGTTGGTCTTAGCAGGGAAAGGGTGGGAAGCACAAAGGGTGCTCAAAAGTACTAGTATCGCCAGTGTGATATGGTTTAAATTTTAAACACATGTAAAGCTTTTTAAAATCATGCTAATTAATTTCTGTTGTTCAATATTACTGTAATATCCGTTACAGTGCTGGGAGTAACAGCTTAATGCAAAAGCATTGAGAATTAGGTTCATAGATATTTAATTCCAGAAGTACTGTTGTGATACCAAATATTTTGTTCTCTTGCACAGATGTTCCTTCAGCAAGAAGCTCTGTCCTCTGTGGCTGAATAAGAGTATGCCTCAATTTAACTCTCAGTTAAGTAAAAAATTCTATTTTGAATGTTACTTAAGCTTAAGTTTAGTCATGTCTGTAAATCCATTGTGTTTGATGGCTGAGACTAATAAGCCTGGAGTTAACAACAATCTGAAGTGTTGTTCTGAACCAGGGTTTGATCAGACAACATGTGACAAAGCACATGTGCACACCAACACTTCTATTAAAGTTTTCTCAGGAAATAGGCAATGAAATTAATTCATAAGTATTTGTCAGGAAATCTGCTTCACCATGACTAAGCCTTTACAGTTAAGCCTAAACTTAGTTTTGCACTAGGTGTTGATTGAAATTTTGACTTAAGTAAAAGCACAGTCCGTGACTGTATGCATCTAGCAAGAGATTTATTAATTGAGGTGGTCAAGTCACACTGTTGCCTGAAAGCTTTTAGGCTTAAAAATGAACAAGTCCATAAAGCTGGAGTTTGTCATGGAAACATCATCACACTAACTAATTGGTGTTATTCGTTCACCCCATTAGAGTAATTATTTGTAATTGTTATTATTGTAGCATATGTCCAGCACTTAACAGTGCATATTACTGAGAAGAGCTGGATTATTCATCAGGAGAAACTGAGAAATTGAGTTGAAAGTGCCAAATCAGGCAGGCAGATGGAATTATCTCATGTGGCATTCACTCTTAAAGAATTTACATTTCTTTCTCTCACTTCCTCATACATGCAAACAAGGAAGCAAACAAACGCTATCTCCTAGTTTCACAAGAAACGAGTAAGAAGTTAGAAATACCATAACCACTGAAAGACAGCTTGAATATAGAAACACTTTGGTTTGAAGACACCCAGTCTTCAAGGGTACATTCATTTTCTCTGGCACTAAGAGGTACTTCTGACCTACCGAGATGCGCTCCCGTGAGCAGTGAGTTCTGACCCAGCGTCACTGGGAGAGGTAGAAACAGCCATTTGGTCAACAGTGAGCAAAGATCAAATCCATAGAGAGTTTCAACCATTACATGTACTCCTCTTCTAGTAGAAAATAATAAGGGTATATACGGAAAACCTATCACCCTTGTTTTTTCAGAAACCCCAAATCCTGCAGAGTTGTTTTGGATTAAAAGGAAGGAAAAGGATGGGAGTCTTGTCTGAATGTCATGTAGATTGTTTGATCTCCTTCCATTAAAAGAGTCATAACTAATGAGGAATCTGATTCTAAAATTGTTCTTAAAAATAGATCACATCAGCTGTGTATTTTTGATTTCCATTGCACTGATGATGTGATTCACGCTAATGTGATTTAAGAGTCAGAATTAAAAAATATTCAAAACCTGCAATTGTTTCATCGTTGTTTCCTGAGAGGAACCTGAGGTCCTTTGAAACTTTGCTCAGAATTACTCAAGATTATGCAAAAATACCCTCTTACTTTTGCATTAATTTGCTTACAGTTGGCTTTGTATTAGCCTTTAAAAAAAATGATGCTACACCCATCTGCAGGCACTTAAGCTCAGTCTGCTAGAATGTAATGCTTGAGCTCACAATGAAAGCTGCAACAATTGTTTGCCCTCACAATATGAAAGGAAATATAATGAAGGGTTCAGAATGGACTGACTGTTGCAAATCAAGACTTCAAAATCTCTGTTAAACTACTTTTTGTTCAGTATCTTTTATTACAAGAGGCACTTCCCACAGATACAGATATTTGGGAGCAAACCCATAATACTGAATGTTCGTATTCTGTTGATGATGAAGCAGCATTATTGCCTTTCCAGTGTCACTAAAATGAAAGTTTACACCAATTTTTTAAAATGGGTGTAGGGGGTATCTTGCATAACAAAGATCTCAAACAGCTACGTTTAGCCTGTTAGCCTGAATGTGATAGTTAATATGCTGATGTTAAGAATGTGCTTGAAGAAAAAAGCTCTTGGCTAGGCTTGACTTACTAAAGGGGAAATAAATGTCAAAGTGAAGAAGATAAAATCATAATACAAATGTATTAATATAATAAAGTATACTGAAGATATTGCCTCTCTGATATTTGTTATTAAAGGGGATGGTATGCATTTCCATACTGGATAAAAAGGTTCCCTGTAATAAAATATTCTGTTCCCCATCTTACACTGAAAACATTTTATATAAAATGGATAGAAAGTTGTTCCTTCCTTGTTTTAATGCCTAAGATCAGTGTCCACTGAATGACATATCATGTCATCCTATGGTTTGACATCATATGTCCAAGTAACTTGTGGGAAATAATGGAAAGAGCTTTTTAAAGGCTGAAAAGAGGTGACAGCCTGGAAGAAACTAATTAAAGTATGTTTTAAAGAACTATGTCTCTTAAGATCTTTCATTAAAAAACAAGCTCAATGTAAAATAAAATAGAGTAAGAGGATGCTGATGTCCCTGCAGCAGCAGAAGTCCGAGTGCAGATTTTTTATGCTTAAGTGATTCAGATATCTTGGTTTGGCAAATGAAAACTTTGTCTTGCTATAAGTAATTTTTACCATCTGGATTTGCATATACGTATGATATCTGTTATATTAATTATATCTATTTTCACAGGTATAGACAGACGTACCCCAGAGTTGTGGCACCCATTCACAGATCAAGCAAGCCTGTGCAGCTGTGTTTTGATCAGTGGAAAGGTTTCCTGGCATCCAAGAACTGAAATCACCTTTTAGGTATGACAAATGCATCTAAGTATCTAGCAAGTGAAAATCAAGGGTTTCTGTAAGGAAGGAGTAAGAAAACCTACCACAAAAAATTAAAAGTAAAATAACCTTTAATAATTGCAACAATGCAAACCCAATTGTAGGCATTGCTCTCAGTTGGCATTTAGCCATCCATCATTTGATAGCTCATAAAGCTGATTTGTGCTCTTCCCTCCTGTCCCTGTTTCCAGGAGCTGTTGGCCTCTTTTCACCACTCCTTTCCCATAGGCATATATGACTGGGACCCAAACACTCTTTTGTCCCTTCCTCTGGAACTCTGCTCTTTATCACATGGGGAAAGGGGAGTTTTGTGAGCAGCTTGCTTTCTTCTTCATTGTTGAGTGCCACTTCTAAACTCTGTCGATAGACACTTGGAAGGTATCTAAAATGCTAGGCAAGGAAACAGGTATAATCCAGAGGAAAACTGACCTTGATTGAATAGGGTCAAAATGCTTCAACCACCTCTTTCATGTGAAACTCCTCATTTACAGACTCGCACTTCTTCCATTGTAGCTTAGGTTTGACATAAATATGTGTGGGATCTGTGTTAGTCTTAAAGATAAGAAGTTTGGCTAAATGTACTGAATTCTGTGGCTAATCAAACTCTTTGTGTAGAACAACACACAACTGTTCCTTCCCTCAAAGAGTTTTGAGAGCACCAAAATTGATTTTCAGAAATCCAGTTTGGGTATTCCCCAGTAGACGGGTTAAAGCTCCAAATTCTTAATTCCCAGGTCTAATTGTATATGTTAATTAAGCTCCTGAGGAAACAAAAAAGTACTGACCTCGAAATTGTGTGTCTAAGAATTGGAACTTTCATCTTAGGGTTTAGAAATTTAAGGCTGTTCTTAGAAACATTTAAAGTCAGCAAGCCACCAAAGGCTTTTGAAGGAAATTCTTGTGGTCATTTCCAGACTTGTTCAGCACAGATATTTCTTGAGCTTTCTGGCGCTGCCTGTTATCCCGGGCCATTTTTGTTGAGTAGGCTAAGAATGGAGATTTACCAAAATATTTGATGAAGTTTTACATAGACTGTGTCCCAAGCATTTATTTGCTATGTTATACACCTCTTTTAACTAAATGTTGTTTGTTGTTATGGGAACCCATTCTAATGAAAGCTTCCTGACCCATGAAAATGTTAGCCAACCAACAAAGTTTGCAGCTTTCAACTAATTCTCAGTACTGTTTTCATATTCTTTAAACAGCATCTTTCACATTGTCCAAAACCACAGATGGCTCAGGACTGACTTTCTTTCTCATCATTAAGGATGATTTATATCACACCAGCAGTAAAAAGGGACCTGCAAAAAGTGTAGATGTAATTAGAAGCACTTTAATATCCTTTTACACTATCGGAGTAGCAGAGAGGAATCTTAAGCCTGTCCTAAACCCTTCTGTTTCTTTGCTGGGAAGTGCTTCAGCTAGGACTGATGTAGAATGGGAACTGGGAATTCCTCCCCTCTGGTTCCTGAGCTGCTGAACAACAGCTACACCACCACACTCAGCACAGGCATGCTCCTTCACATTTATCTTAGGTTAGCACATTCCTTTATTTAACTGTCTCTGATCTGACTATATCTGATGATTCCTTCATCTCATTTTCACTTAACCTTTTGCCCTCTACACAGACTAAGCATCCTATCGGATATCTCCCAAGAGACGTCCTTTTCCCCCCACTCCCCCTTCCTCTACTCTTTCTCCAATTTAGGTGCTTTATGCCACTCCTGATAATTTACCTGATTACATGGAAGGAGCTGTAGATCTTTTTATAATTGCTGTTTTACTTAAAACATTGATTCTTTAGCTCCTGCCTGTTTTCAGGTCATCACACCTCATTGGAGGTTTCCCTGGTTTAATGAGCAACTCAGAAACCATAGAGAGGACCAGAGGATAAGGGTCATTGTACCTTCTTATATTTGAAAGCCGCTCCATAGAATCCGCAAGAGGATTCTTGGCACCTGCCTAGTTAAACTGGATGCCCAATGTTATCTCTCCAGGCAAGTAAGATTCTGGCAATCACCATAGTCCTATTTCACTTGCTCTCAGTCTTTTTGACACAAACACATTAATTCTCCCAAGCTCCTTTGGCAGCTGTAAGAAGTTCTCTCTTTTTTTTAATATGATTGATAATATTGAATATTTCTTTTAACCTTTTACTGCCATTGCTGGGCTAGGTGATAGTTTCTCTATTCAGATGTTAATCTCCAGCATGCAGTAGCACATCTTCCAATCACCTACTCATTATGGGGCTCATTTGTAAAATGCTGCTGTTTAATTTACAACTGCCTGCGAAGCTCCACCTAGCATTAGCCCTACAACATATAATGTCATTCTCCAACACCCCCACTGTCAAAGGTCACATAAAGCAAACCATTGCTTTATACAGAGACTCCTTCCAGTTTAACACAGAAGGAATGGCAGCCCCTGGGCAAAATTTAACTGTATCATTTCATATGATGCACTGGAAAGACATACGTCGTGGAAAGGGTGCCAATGACACAGGTTCTCTGGTTCAGTGCAGGAAATGACCAACTGAAATGTACTGGCAAAAAACGTCATCATTTTCTTCACTTCCAATTTCTCAGGGGGAAAAAAATAAAAAGGTTGTCTGAGGAGACACAAATATATAAAACCAAAAAGACCTCCCAGGCGAACTTGAAATGTGTTCAAACTACACATCCACTCCTTGCTCCCTAGAACCCAGTAAATATTTCTTTGGCCCCACAAAGTATTTTAGTCTGAACCCAGGAAACCTCAGATTGACCTTGGAAATAAGATTTCTCGTTTTCAAAGTAAATCTCAGCCACATTACTGGAGGAGTTGCACTCTTCTGATTGAAACATATAAAACTTGTCTCTTTTGGCAAATAGGGTAGATTATACTGTGGGGAATCCATTGTTTTCCCAATTAACTGACCATAGGCACTTTCAAACTCTTTTCCTCAACTTTTATACCCCAGTACAATGTTGGTGGCAAGGTTAAAATATCTATTTTAGGCCATTAGGGCAAGGTTAAGACTGTGTAAAGCAGTAGAGCCTATCTCAGTGGAGATACACTGACCTACCTTGCTGAGCATCTGGTGCATGTCTCTGCAGAGATTCTGTTCTGTCTTCTCTTCAGGCTGTACTGGATGGTTTAACAGCATTTGGTGTTGTAGTGTCCTTTTAGCTTACCTTGAATCCCGTTTGAGATTTTAGATTGCATATGTCTGGATTTGCTTAACTTTGTCAATTTATTTTCTTCTGATGTTTTTCTCCTCTGCCAGCTGTGTTAACTCTTCTTTCACCCAAGACAAGATCTCACTCCCCGATGGGATATAACAAAAATATGCTTTTGTAACAGTCTTTGACATCATCTTCTGACAATGTCCGACTCGTATTCAGGTATAAATTTCCTAGGTCCGGTTATCAGTTCCCTGTACAAAAGTATAAATGCATGTTCCACATGGAAGGTAAGGATGAGAAAGGTCTCAAATTCCTCTTCTGATGACTGGTTGATGTCTGTCACCTGATGCTGAAAATCATTGTGACCACAGCCTTCCTTTTAACATCGTAGCTGCTTTGAGGGCCTTCAGATATAAGGACCTTTTGTCCAAGTCTTGTTTAAAACAGACAAAAACAGTAAAAATGGGCACTTCAATTGGCATCTGCTGTGTTAATTGAATTTAACTTGGGTTTACTTCTGACAAAAAACCAAATGCAGTATTGGGTGTTAGATAAAATAAGATGATGCTCTTTATAAATGAGGCTTTTAGTTTTTGCTTCAGCTTGAGACACTCACTTGAGGCCAACCAGAAGCATTGAAATGCTGTCAGCTAGTGTTTCACAGAGGCTTCTGGTCCAGGGCACCACCGCAGACATCCAGCTGCCCAGGACG
The DNA here is from genome assembly GCF_023638135.1 of Falco biarmicus. Lineage (NCBI taxonomy): Eukaryota > Metazoa > Chordata > Aves > Falconiformes > Falconidae > Falco > Falco biarmicus. The sequence goes on along the minus strand of NC_079302.1, from coordinate 17,482,614 downwards.
TGGCCCTCGCACCCTCACCGTGTCCTGCTGACTCCTGTGTGTGCTCAGGGCTACACTAGGTTGTGGGTTGTAGCCATGTGGCGTGGATTTAAGAGCTCTGTGGGGCTCAGGTAATATTCATACATCTGAAAAGGACAGTGTTATTCAAACAGAATGAACCTTTGAACTTTGTTAGTTTTTTGGTATGACGTTAAGGCTCAGATTTATAAAACCAAAACAGAACAAAACCAAAGTGTGTTTGCTTTCATTCCGTTTTCTGATTTTGCACTAAATTGTCAGCAAAGCAGACCTTTTACCTATAAACAGATGGCACACGATTCTGTGGGATTTTCCCACATTTGATGAACACACATCAAGTCCATTTACATGAGCATGGAAAATATTAAAATGACTACCAGGTCTGTGTAGTGTAAGACACCTGGAGCACATTGCTGCCAGCAAGCTTCTGAGGTGGGGATATTCTGGCACACAGTCACGGTTCTGGGGACTGGGCCATTTTTGACTCAGGTTATTGCATCTTTTGACACCTAAAGACATGTTCACCTCTGACCCAGAAACATCTGCAACGTCAAACTATAAAAAGGGGAATGGAAATGTAGGCTTTTTTTTTTCCCTTACTGTTATTTTTATTTTCTATTGAAAAGGGTTTTAAAAGGCCTATGAAATGTAAAATTGCTTTTTTGCCATAGTTGCAAAACTCATTTCACTTTTTATCTGAGATGCGCTTGTAGCAAATTTCCAGAGCTGAAAAACCAATACAATAACCCACTTTGAGGACCACAGCCCAGAGCACTGAGCACAGCACAGCCTGCGTCTCTCAGTGCTTGGGGCAAGTGGGGCAACCGCCTCAGTGGCCAGCCTTGTCCTCACGCTGGCACCATTCACCCTGACTTTTTTCGCAGCAGTATGGATTGCCTGCAAAGTCCTTGCATATTTTGACTTTCCTTCCTAAACTAACTCTGACTGGTTTTTACTCACCAGACCATAACTTTTGCTCCTTCTGTGCAGGCAATATATATAAACATCTGGGCCATTGCTGCTGCTCCTCTGACACGGCCCATCATCAGAATGCTAGTTCTACTGGTGACTGCACAGGTGACTGTAGTTTCTTATATGAGATATCTATATACCAAATTAAGTCTTTCTTTCACCTTTCTTGTTATGACTTGCTCCTGCAATTTATATGCATGCTTTTTTTTTTTATTTATTTCATTTTTCCTAACTTTTGGCTGCAAAAAATTGAGCTGGGACCTTTTTGTGTGTCAGTTTGCCCTCCTGTAGAATGAATTTGCATGGTTTGTAGTAGAATGTAACTATCTTTGGATGAACGGCACTATAGAATTCCCCAGAATTATTATTTTGACTTTTAGCTATGGTATAATGTAGTCAATTTTTTGTTTCATTTAATGTGAAAGGTAGTATATAGGGCAGAGCAACATGCTATGTTGATAGATGGGGTATTGCTGTGATTGAGTTTGCCAAAAATAACACATTTCTCCTTGGAAAAAAAAACTTTGGAAAAGTTTCTCTTTTCTGAGTTACAGGCATTTTATGTTAGAGCCTTAGAGCTGATTCTGTCTCTCCTAAGTTATAAACCCTTATGGATGTACCATAAAGATGTCCACCTAATGCAGAGAAAAGCAGATTAATTGATCACAGTAATATATTCTTATCCACTGAATAAGAACATTCCACACATTGTTTCTTGTTTTGTTTCTGGCTTGTAAATCTTCATTGTAGAATACAAATGAAAATGACCCAAATATGTATTATTTATGAATAGGACTCTCAGATATTATGCTTTAGATTGATTGTGTTAGACAGGATAGAACAGAAGCACAATAAGTCAATGAAAAATAAAAAGCAGCAAAAATGTTTCATGCTAAAAATGTAGTTCTAGTGACACCTCTTATATAAAGGACATTTCCAACACATTGACATTTATATTTATCATGGCTGTGCGTGTGATTTACAGTTGTCTGAGGTACTGAATATCAGGAATATCCATGCACATACACACCCCTTTTGAATGATGGTAAGCCATAGACTGCTGCATTGCCCCTTATACAGCAAGCTTTTCCTCCCCTTTTTATTTTTCTTCTCTAGCTTCAGGGATGCAAAGGAAGCAGTAGATCAATAGGGTGTCTTGACTGAAGTTGCCTGCAGCACTTCCATTTCTCAGACTGGACACTGATGCTAACTATCAATAGCAATAAGAGGCTGTCTCAGACAGAATTAAGGCTCCTTCTTCTGCATGGCTGTCTGGTGCTTGCTGATAAACATCTTGTGCACAGGATTGCAACAAATAAACCATTTCAAGTGTGCAAACTAGCCACTGTCATTCTTCCTATTGATACTTGCTGTGGGGCGAAGGGGCCAATAGTTATTTTCATACAGCTGATAACACATTAGATAAGGGTACAGATGGATAATAGTACAAAGGCATAATGCTATAAAGTGTGGAAAGATCATTGATGAGAGTCTCTGTGCTCCTGTAGAAACCCTGAGACAACAAAAGACAAAAATATTGACTTATGTTTAAACTACTTAAGAGAAGCTACAGCTAAATTTAACTAATTGTTAACCTCTGGTTTTTAGGCAATGTCAAAGATACCCTGCCAAGCTATTTTATTCAGATATTATCCATTTTTGCCACTCCTGGATTTGCAAGTTTACTCAGGAAATAAAAGCTAACGGGGGCTGGGTGCAGCTATGGTACAGATGGGGAGGTGTTGGGCAGCATCATGGTCACTTGCCTTTTGAACTGAGCTATACACCACACTCGAGGTTGCTAATTTTGGAAGAACTGAGCCTCTTTAGCCTCCCTCCCTGCAAAAAATCAATTTCTCAACTGATCTATAGCTCTGTCGTGCATTCCTTTTTCAGCCTGAATAAGGATGAAGAATCAAGTTCTCACCCACCCACATGAAATCACCATTAAAATACTCTGGCCCAGATCTTCCTGGTGGTAAGTCCTGTTATAACTCTGCTTAAGTCAGATATTATCCAGTAGATTTATGCCAATTTGCCTCAAATGAAGAGCTCACATGTTAATCAGGGTTTATTTCTCATTTAATTCTGTTTTAACTGAGTAAGGTGAGGGAAGTGGTTCAGATGCTCTGCTGGAAAATCAACAGAGCCTTATTTCATATCTTCCCTATGCGGAGCTCTAACCATTTACAGGAGCAAACAATTTGGCTCTGAGACATCCCCAGCTTTTTATGAAGTGGTGCTTTTCAGATAAGAAGGCTGGTTTGCTGAGGGAAATCTCAGTGATCCATTTTGAGTTTCAGACCATCCTAAACAAAATGCTTAAATAACATTGTTTTCACCCATAATAATGTTTATGTTAAATCTAACAAAGGCTGATGGGTTTTATAAGATGAGATTATTTTGAAGATAGTTCTGATGTTGCTGAATGCTTAAATTAGGATGGTTGGTGAGAAAATAAACCAGAGCTTCCAAGACTATAGGGACACGGGTTATGAATAACCCTACTAAAAATATTTCCATAAGAAGAGCCCTGAATATATGTCTATGAATACATGTGTTGGCTTTGAAATAAGTGAAAGAAAATGTTAACTGGAATTTAAGTTAGGAAAAAAAAAAAAATCACACCACACTACAGCTTGTGGAGTAATCACTTTCTGATAGACATTTTCACTTTTTTGGGTCTCTGTACCATTTGCTGCAATCAGACTTGCCCACCGCACAAAAGTAGTATTGAGGGTGGAATAGTTAATGTGTGTAGACTGCTCGGGATCACTGCTGTTATTAATTGTCCTCCAGTATAGAACATGTACATTTTACATTAATACGCTGATTAGCGAGGCTAGGCAGGCAGTTTCTAGCTAGGGAAGCTGGAATTTCAGGAATAGCTTGGCTCTTCCCTTTGATTACTTTCTGGCTAGAGAGTTGGAGTCAAACTAATTCTCTCTGTAAACATTGCTGGCCATTCATGTACAGTGCATTGCGTGAATCGGCACTGGACAGGCAGACGGGTGCACATTCAAAAGCCCAGATGAAAATCACTGTTTCACTGTAGGCAGTATAATCGCTGCACAAGGAAGGGTCATATCTGTCCTCCGTAGGCAAAACTCCCGCTTCACAAAAAAGGAAGGTTGCCTTAAGAAAGGGGAAAAGACAAGGGTCCTATTTGCTAATGAGCAATCCCCACCCTGCCCCCTAACAGTCAGCTTTCAACAAATATTTATACAGCTCAGGGATACAGCTATAGCCTCAGCATTTCAGCACAAATATTAGATCCCAGCCTCAGCTGGTCTAAATTGGCGCAGCCCTGTTGGCTTCGGTGGCATCACAGTGATTTACAGTAGCTGAGGGTCTCACTCCTTTCATTTTTGACTCGGTGCCTCTGACAGAGTATGCTCTGCGTGCTTCTTTCAGCTGAAGAGCTGATTAATTTTAAAGTAAAAATTAAATTAAATCCCAAGCCTTTCATGCTGTTAAAGTTTCTCCCCAGTTTTAAGTGGGGCTCAGCAAAAAGGAAGATATGTTAAAAGGTGGCCATGAGTTTTCTGTAGCACAACCGCACTCAGCTGAGCTGGGGCGCTAAGGCAGAAAGTCATTAAAATAAAAGATTTTTTAAAAATTGGCTCTTTTGTTAAAAAAAAAAACAACCAAAAAACAATTTATATATATATACACACATACATAAAATCTGGTTTTACGGCTCCCACTGAAGAATTCTATTGTGTATGTGAGTTTTAACAGCAGTTTTGCAGAGATAGAAGTACACAGTTGTGTATTGTAATATTTGTTTCTCAACATCACTCAGCCAGAATTCTTTAAAAAGATATGAAGTCTTCATTTTTTTCCCCAGTTTTTCAAGACAGAAAACTCTAGTAAAGCAATTTTTTTTTTCCCCAACGGTAAGTGACCTGGAGCTGGAGACAGAGAAATGGATTACATTACGTATTTTCTACACAAACATAGGGATTAATTGAAATGATTCCCCTGAATCTAAATAACTACTTTTTGGCAGCCTTTGAAGTTTAACGAATGTTTGCTCTTGCCATCGAATGTAGGTTTTGGGACACCCTGCAGGACCACTAAAACAAGATGATCTAAAGCTTTTTATATAAAATAAACCAAAGCCAAGATGTTTGTATTAGAGTTGTGAAGAAGGTGCAAGTATTTAAAAGTAGCTAATATTTTGTTTGACAAATTCTAAGTTAAAGATGCAGTTGTTCCCACATTGCTGTCAATGTCTATAGATTAGGGTCTATACGTTAACCACAGTTCTGATGATTTTGAAAGCAGACTTGATATAGAACAGGTCTTTCCTGTAGCTTGTGTGCTCTCCTAGGTCTGTTTGCTACTCTTTTAGGGACACAGAAAAGCTAGCTTTGCTCTTATCTTTCAGAATACATTTGGAATTCCTTTCAAATGTCTCTTATCAAAGTTGACAAGAAGTACCTATTACTTACAGACATTTTAATGCAGGTCTTCTGTAGAAGAAAATTAAATCAGGTCATGAGATGTAATAAACCAGATACAGGATTTCCAAATACATTTTATTTCTTTCATGGTTAATACTTTTTGATATGCACTATCGAAATGCTGCATAAATGTAAAACCTGGTTTGCCTCTGATGACTGTGATTGACTAAAACAGTAGGTAATATTCTTGGAGATATTTAGTTTCTGATAATTCTGCCATATAGATTTTCTCTGATTTTTATTTTTTTTTGTCATTTTTTTTTTCTGGAGGGCCATTTTCACATGTACAAAACCCCCTTGAAAACTAGGTATTTTTTATATCTAAAATTCACAGCATGTCTTGCTGTTAAATTGCCACCTTAGAGGCCTTTTTTAAATTTCATTGAAAATGCATATTAAATCAAAGTGATAGACACATGTAATGTAAAATGTCTGTCAACAATTAGAATCCCATTTGGAAGTTTGTAAAGCATAACAATTTAAAATGAATTTAAATTGAGAAGGAAAGTTTTTAGATTGAGAAGGAAAGTTTTAGTCTGCAGTATTGCAATTTTTTACAGAACAAATCCAGACTTTTTTGCCCTTTTCTGAGTGAAAGAGAAATAAAAGAGCCAGAGCTTCTAATGCAGTTATTCACCATCAAGTGTCAGTCAAGCAGTTTCATTCTTTCCACAATAAAGTCCAAATTATATTGGCTATTTGATTTTGAAAGATATAATAAAGTAGTAAATACACAAATAACATAGTCCAATGTAAAATTGTGTTGTCCTTTCATAGAATCATAGAATAGCCCAGGTTGGAAGGGACCTCAAAGATCATGTGGTCCAACCTTTCATTTTCAAGGAATCTGGAACGCATCGCAGTTGAGCCACTTGATCAGTTTGTGTGCTATATATTGAAAGTGCAACTGTTTTTATTGGGATAGACTCTCCAGTGACATCATGTAGTTTGAAAAAAATGCTTTAAGGGGAACTTTACAAAATTTCCTTTGTGTTCCTCTAAGATGATGACGTGTCAAGTTTTACACACAAACCTCCTGGACATCCTGGAAATCATAGGATCCACAGGGAAACGGGACCACTGGAGCACTGAGGCCAAGTGCCTCCAAGGCAGTTTTGGCCCTGGTCCTTTGCCGTGTGGCCCCACCACCAAGGACTTACCTACCTAAATGAGGATTGGGATTGGCAGTCAAAGGGTTACAAAGTCTGGGCTGACACCTGGATTTTCCCAAATTCCTGAGCCTGGCAAAATCTGGGGTTAGATTAGGGTTTATGGCTAATATTTATTGAATACAGTGTAAACATCTACAATATGATTTGTCATAAAATGAAAGTTTTTTCTATTAATTTCAAATTTTGTCGCATGTATTTATTTATAGTTTCATAACATGCATGTTTTCAAGCAGAATTCCATAATGTCATCTTTCTACACTGAAATTAGTATAATCTTCTAGATATATGCCAGTGCTTCAAGCATAGAACATTGCATTTCCCGTAGTGATACATAGCTCCTTTAAGCAGATACACTTCCAGTGCTGATATACTTGTGTGTAATTCTTCCAGATTAAATTCTGGCTGTTCCTAGACATTCCAGTTATCACTTTGATTGATTTTATGAGAATGACAATAAGGAAGCAGAATAATAGGAAATGCAAAGCATATTCTACAGCTCATTTCTGAAAGGAGAGTCAATCCCGTGAGAACTTTCTGTGTCGTGTTAGTGGTTACAATTATCGCAAAAATAATTGTGTGCTATCACAAAAAAAAATGGATGCAAATTGCCAGTAACAGTTTTTGCCTTTGGTTATTTAGTATTTGTGTCATCTTTGAGTAATCCCCTTGAAGAGCCGAGATTACCTGTGATTAGCAGATTTGAACAGGTGGTTTAAGGAGCTCTACTCCTGAACTGTCATAGTAGTTTTGCTTAGAGAAGCGGTGAGTGCTTTCCCAGTCACCAGCAAGCAATTCCTGCAGGCTTCCCTGAATATGGCAGCCAGCCCCAGTTACAGGATTTTGTTGCTCTAGGCAAAACATTAAATGTAGGCCCCTCACGAGGCACCGTCGCTAGCACAAGAAAGTGTTACTAAACATTTTGCAGCCCTAGGCAGCTGCATGCGTTTCGTGGCTGGTGGTGGCAGTGCTGGCCCAGAATGTACATTTACCTATCTCTCCCCCATTAGGCTCACTCCATCTCACTTTTTACCTTTGCACTGAGTTTACCTAATTGCTTCTGCTCAGTGTGACTTCCATCGCTGACAACTGGCTGGTCTTGTCCTGCTTTAGAGCAATCCATTACCAGTGGGGCAAAGGAGCAGCAGGACTGGCAGCCCTTGGAGAGCAGCAGCGGCTGAAATTGAATTTTGCTATTAGGAAATTCTAGGAGTGAAACAAAGAGTAAGTGACTGGTACTGCTTGAACAGAGTGAGTGCAGTGATGTTATTGTGTTGTGAGATCATATGTGCAGCGTTGGAAGGAGCAGTACTGAAGGCAGGGGAGGGAATGAACCGTATATATCCTTTGCTTAATTCCACTTCATTCAGTATGTTCATAATGCATTTGTTTTCATGAAACTGTTATTCTTACGTGTTATAGCTTTGCTTGTGCTTTTGTGCAGCGTAAAAATGGAAGTTACTTCAACTGCAGAAGAAACCAGGTTGAGTGACTTTTAGAAGTAAAGCAAGTGACTTCAAGCTCTGAAATGTATGGAAGTGCAAAGGTATGCAACTGTCCACTAAACATGTTAACAAGAGACATCTTACTAAGACATGGTATTTACACACTAATCGCTGTTACTGGTGCCTTCTATAGACCTTTTTTTCTGTGTAACAGTTGCTTATGCGCGTCTGAAGTTGGTAATGGGCCTGATCTGGTGCACTCACATGGATACAGCTCCTCTCAGAAATCATTTTGTACAGACTGGGTCTGTCACGTATTTTATTTGCAAAGAGCTGGAACAGCTTAAGAAGTTACCGTACCATGCACTGTTGCCCCTCACAGGAGATTTCCATCCCTTGCTGGCAAAGAATGCCACACAAACGTTTTTGCTAATGCCAGCACAACACCGACTGGGAGAGCCCACCTGCCCAGTGGAGTTGCCGCAGCTCAGCTGGTGGGACAGTGCTTCCCGGGTGTGGGGCAGTGACAGACGGTGGTCAGAAACAATCTATGTGATTACCACAGTTATCCCCTGCTGGAAATGTGCTCACGTGCGGTTCTAGACTGAAAGGCTGTCCATGCTGCCCTGCCAGTGCTCTGCCTTCTGCACAAGGAGGGATTTCACCAGTGATGTGTTTAGGATGGAGTGTTGCGTTGCAAGCTTCTGAGAACAAGAAAAGTGGCTTTTCATGATCTCAGAAGTGAGTGTCTCATGCATCTTTGAGTTTTATAAATGGATGTAGAATAAGCACTGGGTGTTTGATGCAGGTTCTTCCTAAATGTGCTGTTTTCTTATACTCAGTTATTCTTCTCCCCCTTTTTCATTGCCTGTTCCAGTATGTACATGACGTAATGATGGTTGAATCGCAGAACCAGTACAGACTAGGACTACTTTTGTCTTTGCATGTAGGATTTTTGCACCAAGTGCCTTTAGTATGATCTAAAACTTACTTAAGCTTTAAATTCTTCTTCAGGTGTTAGTTCTATGGTGTGAGTGGCGAGGAGCGAGCTCAGATGAGCTTGATGATTGTGTACAGTCCTGGGGAGAGTCAGCTGGACTGCAGCAAACATGCAAATAAATATGTTCTGCAATCCTGGACACTCCATTTGATAAGGAATTTGAAGTTCGATGAAGAAGGACCAAAACCCAGAATATGTAACTCAGGGTAGGATTCAAGAAATAACTTGTACAGCCAGGCTGAAAGTCCAATTTACCATATAAATGAAAACAGTTTTTCCAAGCCCAAATCTGGTTTCTGGATTTGTGAGGAAGGGTCTTTTTAAAGTCTCTTTTTGAGGATTGCTTTCCGAATCATGTGACTTGAGCTTTTCTTAGGGAAGGAAAGGAAATTGTGAGTTTCATTTTCTAAGTGGTAACTGGATGATCTTGGGTTTATGGAGCAGCAGTTTTCAAGGCTGTCTCTGGGTCACTGATGTAGTATCTGCTGACAGTTCAGTACGAGCTGACTGGCAGCTCAGTGCTCAACTCTTTCCCCTCTTCACTGCTGCAGAATTATTCTAAGAAATCAGAAACTCCTGGAGTTACCTTTTGAGGTAGGTGATGGCTGCTGTTGCCATCTGAACTTTAAATGATCACTAATGGGAAAAAAAGAAAACTGCAAAACTGTGGCTGGGGGATCAGATTGCTCCAGGAGGAAATGAGCTCCCCACAGGACCCAGGTAACGTCTGTGCAAGACTGTGAGCAAACATATTTACACCCAGGGCAGTATGTTTTGCACAATGCCTTTGCAGACCCGTTCTGTGAACAGGCTGGACCATACTGGGGGCAAAAGGTGGATAATGAGGACTCCACATAGCTCAGGCACGGAAAGCAGAACGTTATTCATGAGGCATTGACTTTATTGCAACTAGCAGCTGCCAAGCCAGCTTCTTGTGTTGATGCAAAGAGTATGACAATTTTCACGTTGTAAACACCATGCATTAATCAGGGCACCTTAATATTATGCAAACAAAATGTATCTACTTACAAATACTTCCACTGTATTTGAATCAAAAATATGTCATGAAAATGAGAGGCGTTGTCAGGTTCATTTCATCAGTCAAGAAATTTGGGACTCTACAAGCAACATTTCCCCTGAGGTTTGAGACATGTTTATCCCATAATCGCTGCATATTCTCCAGATTAAAATAAAACCTTAAAATGTAAATAAAAATGCATACTCTGTAAATCTGGTTTGACAGTGAAAATCTCTTTGTGAAAACAACAGGTCTTACTTTGTTGTATGATTACCTTGTAGAAAATCATCTGTAAGTTATATTTCAGAGAAAAGTGCCATGTGAAATTTTGGCCTTGTATTTGTATTTTGACAGACTACAGAATTTTTGTACAATTCTGTTTCAAAGGTAAGAAAATCCTAAGGGAACACTTTTTAAAGAACACACTTTTTTCCTTAAATATCCTGGAAAATACATCCCTCAGTCCTACTCCCTCATCTCCTTTTAAAAGGCTCCCACCTCTACATTTTATGCTATTTTAAACAGTACTTTGATAAGGAAATGATAGCTATGATATTTTTTTAAGAATCAACACTAAGATTCTGGTGCATGGATACCTGGGTGCACAGTTTTTGTCACTGTGAAGTTTTCCTACTGTACAAAGGTGCTTTTCTTAAAGCAAGATATTTGGAGGAAATCTTGGCTGATAGCTAGTTGTATCCCATCATTCAATATCAGATCTTTTTCCGATTCATATATTTTCAATATTCAATTCAATATCTTTTTCATGATTCTTCTTTTGACATGTACATATTTTGGCATATTTTTTTTGTTGTTGTTCTTGTTCTACCCAGACTTATTTCTGTGATCAGAGACATTGCAATATGCCTTTGCAGCCCAGAATGGTTTTAAAATTTTGTATCTAAGGCTCAAGAAATCTGTCACTTCATTTCTAAACTTCTGTTTTTCTGGTGGAAGCACATGGTGGCTTTATATGGCTGTGATACACTAGGATATAAAAAAAACCGGGGGGGGGGGGGGGGGGGGGGGGGCAGGGAATTAAACTGGGATGTAAAGGCATGTGGCTTGCAGAGAAAACTTCCCCTGTGGCATCAAATGAAATTCTTGGTTCTCTGTAGAACTCATAGGCTCATTCTGTCCATACCTGATGACCACTGTGTAACAAATCAATGGGAAAGATTTCTGACCTAAGCAGCCTACCTGAAATACCCTCTAATTTATTTCTTTAACCTAAAAAAGGGTATATAAAGGATAGAGTAATACCCTGGGATCAATAATACTATTGAAATCAGGACATTTTCTGAAGTATATGGTACCTAATAAAATAAAAAAAAAGCTTATTTCTTAACATGGGAAATAAGACATTCTGCTATTAAAAAACAAAAAGATATCAAATAAAGGAAATAATGATAGGATTCAGGATGTAAGAATATTTGTAATTACTGGCACTTCCTAGGTTCTCTGTGTAGTCATGTAAAAGTGCATGGAAGTCTTTTGCAGTGCTGCGTATTTATCTTTCTGTATGTGTTTTTTTTCTGCCTTGTGGGCTGTACACACGGACTAGTTGCCTATACATTGATGTGGGATATTGCTGGTATTTATTTTTTTATTCCTTGGTTTTTAACTCTCGTGCCAGTGAAAGAGGATTTTCCATCCAGCTTGTTTACTTCATGATTTATGTCTAAATTGACAGAGTCCTTCGGAGGCATTCGTGTTAAATTTGAAACAAACATATTTAATGCTCGTGTTGTAATAAAACAGCTAAAAGAGCAGATTAAAAAGATATGCACAGAGGGGTCTGATTGATTGAGGGATTGATTTTACTACTTTTCCCGTAGGTGGGTAGTGATGGCTGTAAATCTCTTGATAATCATTTCAGAAGCACCTTCATCAATAAACTCAAAAGGGAGAGCTAGGTGTAAAAATTTGCCAGCCATCAGGTCAAACAAAAGGCAGCAAATGTGTAAAGAAAGAATTGAATTAAATAATCCCACCTTGGCCGGTTATGGCATTAGTCATGTTCATTTTTATCTCGGGGGCGGGGGAGTTCCCCATCTCTGCGATTCTCTAGGATGTGGGGGAGAGAGGGTGGGAGGCTCTTTCCCTTTATGTTTTGGTTTTTTGGTGCTTTTTTTTTTTCTTTTTCCTTTGGCTCAACCCGTATTGCTTACGATTCAATTATGCGGCTAAAAGCTTGTGTTTCTGAGCAATGATCAATTATTAGTTGTCAGTAATAATGGAGAAGGATTCAATTCTGGTGCCCCCCTCCTTCCTTTTTTTTTTTTTCTCCCCCCCCCCCCCCCCCCCTTCGGGGAATTAACATTAGAAAATAAATACAATTTTTTTTAAAAAAGAGAGAGAAAAAGCAAGGTGGTGGGGGTGGGGAGCTGACAACGTGTCCACAAAAGTAGAAAGTAGTCATACCTAAACCCACACAGTCACAGGACTTGCAGTGTCGGTATTGAATAGCGTGATCCAGGCTATTGATAATAAAACAATTCCAGATAGCGGGTGCTCGCTGCCCCAGGGTAGCTGCGCCCCAGGACTGTCTCAAAAGTTTATTATCCATCGGAGCACAAAGCCAAGTTCCCAGCTGACTGCAGCATCTGGAAGCCCCTAATTACACACATTTCTAAAATACATGTAACCTGGGTTAGCTGGAAAACGGCTTACTTGAGAGGTCATCTGTAGCGACGTTTGGAACTCTGGTGCGGTGCATCTCTTTTAGTTGAGAAAAAGGCAAAAGGAGAACATTGAAGGCGGTGGGGGGGTTGGGGGTGGAAGCACAAGTGCCCCGCTGAGCGCCCGGCGGTGTTTCCGCGGCCGCAGGGCTCGCTGGCGGGGCAGCGCGGAGCCGCGGCGGAGCGGCAGGTTGGGCTGACCCGGCGCCGCCGCCGCCTCCCCGCTGCTGGGGGGGAAACCTGCAGAAAATATGAAATCCATCGGATTTCCCCCACTCCCGGGTCGTTATTAACGATGTATTGTATCTACGTGGGGATTGTGTAGCTTTTAACCCCTGGGTGTTAAGGGTGTTGTGTCTGATGGCAAACCTTAATAACAATAATCCAGTCTGGTGTGTTGCATCTCATTGAAATCGTCTCTCAGCAGAATGAACTGCAAATTATCCCCTGTTTACCATCTCCCTTCAGTGCTCATCTCAATGAACTGGAGATCGATCCCCACCACGGGTGTCTTCCAGCCAGGCTGATTTGCATTGGAGCCCATTAGAAAGCCTCCCACCTCCATTAAAAAGAATAATCCGGGAGGGGGGTGGGTGGGGGTGGAAATCTCCAAGGTGTGGCGGGGAGGGAAAAATATCAGTCACTGTCATTTGCGCTTCGAGAGGGAAAACCCAAGATCAGAGTATTTACGCTTGTGAACTCTCCCAACTTCTGTTAAGAGACAATGACGTTTAATTGATGTATTGCTATAAACAACAATAAGGACCGATTTTTCTCTAGCCCTGGCAATGCTGCTCTGCCCCCACCCTTTCCCCACCCCTCCCGGCCCCCGGCGAAGGAGAGGAAAACAAACAATAAATAATCAGGCGGTCCGAGATGAAATACCAGGCGCCGCTTTACACACTAGCGAGGGAGAAGAGAAACGAAAAAAAAAAAGTTATCAAACTTAATTCCTCCAGATTAATTTCTTTTTCCTTAAACCACTGTTTTTCTTCTTGTTGATGCTGTTGTTGCTTTTTAATTACCGGTCCACGGCCGCCCTTTTCCAGCCACGAAGCAAAGGTACCGCGCATCTGGGGAAATTTGTCTTAAGCGTAATCGACAAATGTGTAATGAAACTGTAAACGCGAATAATTTTGGGAGAGCGGCTAGATTAGAAACCGTGGGAAGCTAATGGAGTGATTGATACAGTTAGAAATACAGACACAGATGTGTAAATAGATCCGCGTGGGTATTTTGTGTGCATTTACTTGTGGCTAGCTATAAGTAACGTGTGCGTTTCTATACGTTCAGGTTCGGTTTCTTTGCCACTGTCTCAGGGTAAAGAGGGTGACAGCCTGTGCTGAGTGTATCCATCTCTGCCGAAACGTCTCTTTAAATATTCAGTGAAAAATAATGTCATGTGAAGTACCACCTATAGCAACATTATTATCTTCATTCTTCAACATCATCCCCGCTGATAGCTTCGTTTGTCTTTTTCTCGAAATCTACTGTACCAAATGCAGCGGGGAGGGAGGGGGCTCGCCCTGTGCAGAAATGAAAAGAAGCGTCAGTGACCACTTTGCAACGCTGACTAAATACTGGAGTGGCACCTGGGAGGCTTTTTCGGTTCGTATGCGTTTGGTTGGTTGGGTTTTTGCGGCTGTTGGGTTTTTCACCCTTCTTGCTAAGCGTTTTACAGTCTCTTTCGTTTAATAATGAGAAGAAAACGCCAGTGAGCCTGTTCCTCGAATGGGAAGGTTTCTCCCTCTCTCCCTTCTCCTCTCGCTCGCTGTCTAGGTTTTACCGGCTCATTTGAAATTGAAATGAGTTGTATCTGATCAGCCTCTTGCTTTTACAGAGAGTTTGTTAATATTAATACGGGAAAAAGGAGTAGCTTCTGTAGAAGAGTAAATAATCCAGCGGGGGGAGTGGGAGGAGAGAGCACTTAGATGGGTCAGGGTGGAGGAAAAGAAATCGCCTGCGCTCCCACTTCTCCCAGCTCAGCCGCTTTTACCCAGTAACTTTTCGTGCCCGGAGCAGAGTGACAGGCGAAGGGGTGCGGGGAGCAGAGAGCGCCGGGAGCGCAGAGGGAGCACACGCCATTCACCCACAGTGTACGTGTACCGTTGGACAGGCGAGACATTAAAAACAGCCTTGCCTGTAGCCTCTTTGCAACTGTACTTTTTCTTTCAAGAGCGTGGAATTTGTTTGCTAGAGGTTCCTCCTCTGCAAGTAACACCCGGGCGTAAAAGTTGGATGCATGCTGTAGCGTCAGATGGCAGGAGTACGGCGCCCGCGCGGTCCCGGCGCGGTGAGCACCCGGGCACCGGGCGCAAGCGGCGACCCAGGGAGCGCACGGGCGGCTGGACGGGCTGGGCGCTGCGCGGCGCAACCCCAGAGCCCGCCTGCCCGCACCGGCCCGCCGCGCAGCGCCGCGCACGAGTTGGCCGAGCGTGCGCGCACGGCCGGCCGGCGGGCTGCTGCGCGGGGCTGCTGCGCGGGGCCCGCCAGGCTCCGCACCGCGGGGGCGCCTCCGGCGGGCAGATGTGCATCGCTCCCGCTCGGTCTCCCGCGCCCCGGAGGGAAACAAAAGTCAGGAGTGATCCCGCGGGGGAGCAGGGGCGGGGGGGAGCGGGGCCGCGGAGCGGGGCGCAGCGCCCGGCCCCGGCCTCGCCGCCGCTCGCACCGGCCTTCCCCGGGCGGCGGCGGGCGGATTGACTCGGGGCGCAGCCAACCGGCGCGGCGCGGTGGGCGGGGGCGGAGCGGCCGGTGGGTCCGCCCGCCGCTCCCAGCGGCGCCCTAATTGTCCTGGGAACGTGTGAGGTAAAAAACAAACCCTTCCTATTTTCAGCACCCCTCGGGCCCGTGATATATGGAAAGAGGGGGGGAGGGCGGGCGAGAGCTGGGGGAAGGCGAAAATGGATCTTTATTTGCAAATGCGGGGACGAGAACAAGAGAGAAAAAAACCACCACCACCACCACAAAAAAAAAAAAAAAAAAAGCAGCCGAAACTTTTTGCAGCAGCGGAACGGAGCGAGCTGCAGTGCGCGGGGCCGGGCAGCACGGAGTGGGGCCGGCAGCGGGAGCGGGGCCGGCAGCGGGAGCGGGGCTCGCCCCGCGCAGACACTTGCTGGGGGCCGCCCCGCAGCCCCGCTGCCCCCCGCCGGCCGCCCCCAGCCGTACGTCCTCCCCTCCATCGATTATTGCTTACCCTGCCCTCCCTCCGCGGGTCGGAGCTTTGGGTGAGGCGGGGTGGTGGTGGTGGAAGCTTTTTTTTTTCCTTAAAAAAAAAAGAAAAAGAAAAAAGAAAAAAGTGAAATGCAGCGCAAAACCGAGGGAGGGAGGCGCGGGGAGCCCGTCGGGGCTGGAGGAAGGGGCGAGGGGAGACACATTCCTATAGTAACCGGGATGGCGCGATGCAGCCCCAGCTGGTTGCTAAGAGGGTTAAACTGTATCCAAACAGCTTTGGGGAAATCCAGCCCCTTCTCCTGCCACATGGATCGACTCATTGGGTGGGAGCGGCGGAGAGACAAGGGTCTCCAGCAAATCAGCGCCTAATTGATTAAGGCGAGCTGGTTTGAATAGAGCTGGCCATGTGCCAATCGCCTTTCAAAGAGCCCCTCTATGATTAATCGCAATGCATTATTGATAATCATAATTATAGCAGGACACATGCGCGGTGCGCGGAGGATTGGGGAGGCTGGGGGGGGGGAGGCTCGATTTCCGTAATTTTGAGAAGATTTTTTTTTAGTAATTTTTTATTCTGCCCCAGCTGATGTTTGAGCCAGCATGTCGCGGAGGAAGCAGGCGAAGCCTCAGCATTTCCAATCCGACCCCGATCTGGCCTTGTTATCCCAGCGAAATGGTGAGTTCTTCTCCTCTCCCTCGCACACATTTTAGCACAAACACACACAAAATAGATCAACTTACCTTGCGGGGAGACGGGACCGCGCCGGGCAGCGGAGCGGGACAGCTGGATCTCCCGGAGTTATGTGTGGGGGGGTGCCTTCTGGGCTTTTGGTCCAAGTTCTCGGCTTTTATTTTATTTTTTTAACTCAGCGTTTTGTTTCGCCTGTTTCTTAACGAAACTCCAAACTCTTTCCGTTTTTTGATGTTTTCCCTCCGCCCTCCCCCCGCGGGGCGGTCTGGCATCCTGAGCCCGCGGGAGATGGATCCGCGCCCCCCGCGCCTCTCTCCGCGCCCCGCAGAGCGGGGGAACAAAGTGGGGCTGCGGCGGGGCGGTGGAGCCCCGAGCCCCGCGGGACGGCTGCCCCGTCCGGCCACACACGCTGCCCGCGCCGGCCCCCCGAAAGGGGAGGAAACCCCCTCCCCGAGCACCCACTTTCTCCCCCCACCCCACCCCCCGCAACACCCCCGCGGACCCCAGCGCTCCCGCACCCCCACTCCCCCGCAGCCCCGCCGAGCGGGGGACGCTGCCCCGCCGCCGAGCAGCCCCAGCCTCCAGCCGCACCAAAAGCTTCCTGCAGGCGGAAAAGTTGCAGCCGCCGGGCCGGGCCGCGGGGGGGATCGCCCCGTCCCGGGAGCTGCCGCCGCGCCGGAGAGGGGCTCGGCGGCCGCCAGCGCGGTAGCCCCGGGCAGCGCGGGGGCTCGTTTTCTTTCCCTAAGGTTGTGTTTTATTTTTGTTTCCCTCCCTCTCCCCCTCCCCTCCAAGTCAGTGAGCGAGGAATAAACGCTGGCTTTGTGTCCGCCAGGATTTGGAGAGGGAGCGTGTGAATTTTTTTTTTTTTTCCTCCCTCCCCCTCCGGGGGAAAGGGGGATTTCGGCGGAGCTCGGCGCAGCCCTGCCAGCGGCGGAGGGGACGTGCCCCTGCCCGTACCTGCACCGGGGCGCGGGCTGACAAGTGGTCGGCGGGAGCGGAGGGCGGGGGGCGGCGGGAGCAGCGTGCTCCGTGTTCCCCACCGCCGGCCGGCCGGGCCCCCCCAGCGGCCATGAGGAGGGCGAGCGCCGGGGGGCTGCGGGGGGACCGGCCGGCGGCAGGCGCTGAGGGCGCCGTGGGGCACAAGCGCTTCGGGCGGGCAGGTAAGGGCGGGCCGGGGCGCGGCGGTGCCCCCTCCGATGCTCGGCCCGGCCGGTCAGAAGCACCTCGGACCCCCCCCCCCCCCCCCCCCCCTTCCCGGCGTAGCCCCGCCGCGGGGCCCTCCGCTCCCGCGGCCGCTGCGCTGCGGCGGTGCCTGCCGCCCGGCCTGGCGCGGGGGCGACGGGCGGGGAGGGGGTCCCGGGCTGCGCGCGATAAATCAAGTCGGAAAGTTTACGGGATGTTGTCCTGCCTCTGGGAGCGTTTACCCGGCTCCCAAATTCCCCGGGACGCCCCCTCCGCAAAGCAGCGAATCCACAGGCGCTACCCCGCGCTGCTCCGCCGAAACGTTTCCTAAAAGTCGCTGGGTGCGCTCGGGGTGCGCCCGGCTGCTGCCGCTGCCTCAGCGCGATCCCCTTTCTCATCTCACTAAACGTATTTATTTTTTCTTGCGATATTATTTCTACTTCCGCTTGCAGTTTGGAGCGGGAGTTGGGGAGAACGTTAGGGTTTTATTTGGCTTTCGTCGGCCTCCTAGGAAAGAATTTGGAACTTCTCAAAAGTGAGCGGAGAAAGGGGAAGCTGAGATGGAAATTATCTTGCTGGGAAAGCAGAGAGGGATTTTTCACATCTTCGCTTCGTATTATTGCATCTTTTGACGTTCGCTATCTTTTTTTTTTTTTAATTATTTTTTGGGTTTAGTAGATGGAACAGGTCAAAACAGCTCCGAGTATCTTTTTTTAAAAGCAGCTGTTTTCTTCTGTGTTTATCCTTTTGATCTGATTTTGCACATTATTTTCAAATGAAAGGCAGTGGGAGTGGGAGAAAGGAATGTTAACTGAGCAGCTTTCCTGCCTGTTGCTAAAGGATGTATTTGAAGTAAGTTGGATTTTCCCTGAAATGATGGCATGGAAATGAAGCTTTTGTTTAGTTTGCCTGGCTATCGTTAAGTTAAGTAAGTAAACAACGAAGTTTATTATTTTTAAAAAATACGGACCGGTTTCCCAGGAAAAGCAGTGTGCTTTACTAGCAAAGCTGTAGGAGCCTCCCCCGCCCTTCTCTTGTAATGGTTTTAGGTTATGGCTGGTTTACACGGTTAGACGATAAGTTTTGAGTAAGTTGCCTAGAGGGTGTGTTTTGTAATGGTGTTTCAGGATTCAGAACGCTGTAATAATATTAGCATAGAGCTACCCTCCGCCTTTCCGGGGTCCCCAGCCCTGGCAGCAGCTTCACACTTGAGCAAGACAGGGTGGGTGAGCTGCGGCGAGGGCGAGTTTGCATTATATGCCTTGAAATTGCAAAACAAAACCTCGAAATTCCAAGCGCTCCTTTCTTCTCCTTTCATACTGTGAATTCAGATTTGCTAATTCATCTTCGCGGGGTTCAGGCAAATGTAGCATCGCTGGTCCTTAAGACACTTGCAGCAAGGTACGGCTGGGCAGTATTTTGAACGAATGAATAGAGTGGCCCCGTGAAAATTTCTTGCATCTGATCTGAATTCTGGTTTGTTAAAACTTTCTGCTATGGTTTCATATCTAAAGATCCATATGAAAAAATGTTCCTCAGACTGCAACAGCATGTATTTATTTTATTTTATTTTATTTTTTACTGCGCTCTCTTTTTTTAAAAAAGTTCTAAGCTCATGCAGTTCACTTTTACCAGGAGGACTTTCCACTTAAAATGTATTTTTGGTGGAATCAATGGATAAGTAAGTTTACCCTTGTAAAATCCTGTGCATGTGCACATTTGATAAAGCTCGTATTGGATTAACCAGAACAGCTCTCAGATTAATAGCAGAAATTACTTGCAGCGTAAATTATATTCAACAAGTAACTAATTACTGGTAGGAAGTGGGCAGGAGGTTGTGGGATTATTTCCTTTTGTTAATAACTCCAGCCACTTTCATGACATTTTAGAATTCCTTTTTTTTTTCTTTTTTTTTTTTTTAAGCTGGTTGGAATTGCACTCCCAATTGTAAAAGAATACGCTTGGAGCACAATTTTCCAAGGCAAAAGTTATATTGGAGAAATAAGCCAGCTAGACTTTGTGGAAGAGAAAATATTTGCTGCCCTTCTATACAAAGGCTTGTCAGAACCAGTGCCTTTTCATGTCAATAATGGATTTTGGTAAATTCCTCCTGCAGCATTATGATCATCCACGTAATTGTTACTGGGCCCATGAAATGAGAGAAATTATGATCGCCGCCTTTAGTAAGATCTGAAGGACAGGGCACTTAAGAGAAATAATTGCTTAGTTAGGCTGCTTTTGGTTTGTTACATAATTAGGCCTTTTTGTGCGATAACTGCAGTCTGTCGGTTCAGGATACAGACACTTGTGTTTTTTCCAAAGGTGAGCCCAAAGTGTAGAGTGCCTTGTGAAATATCACTTATGCAGATGCAATTTAAAAATAATTACTGAAACCCATATGGTGGAAGTTGTCTAAAGCTGGTGTTAGTTCAGACCCATTTTGTGTGTGTTTCCCCTATATAACCCGCATCTTTGTCTCACTGCAAAATATTTATGTTTTAGTTTGTACCTTTTTATCTTTTCGATGCTAAGTAGCATCTGGCTCCCTGAGGACAAGCCTTCCTGTATATTTAGCTGTACCACTCCTTATTGCATAACTGGCTTTTAACCATATTCATGCTTTAATTGTGGAAACATGAATCTGTATTGAAGTGACCTGAGGTTCCTCTCAGAAAAACACAATTATGTTTCTTGAAACTGTTTCTAAAAAACAAAAGGGGCGGCTCCTGCCAAATGCCCATCAAAGAAGCATTGCTGTGTGTATTTTCTGTACTTGAAGGTGCGTTGCACCTATATGCTTTGCAGTCTTGAAAAAATGAAAGTTGAAATGAGCAAGTGAAATTGTTGCTTCGTGTCTGTATGGCTGGTGCTGGAGGGGAGAAAAAAAAAATTAAGTGTTCAGCTGTTTTAACCTTTGCTAGCCTCCTTCCATCCAAAGGTGACAGGGTTCAGATCACAAT